>NC_133582.1:30806993-31406993 GCF_964106895.1 Numenius arquata | reverse complement strand
AGAACTATTCTACGGATACATTTGTGTTTCTTAGCTGCCTTTATCTGTTGGTAGTTTTACTAGATCTGGTTCTTCAGCCATAATTTCCAACACTACGTTTTCATGAACCTACTGGACCAGCTGAATATTCAGTAGCATCAGGGAGAGTACTACAGTGGGGCTGCTTTCATTGCTGGGAAAGCTGATGTGCAAGGCTGACTTTTTCTCATCTTCACCAAATTTTCATGTAGCCTGCAGGGGGTAAATTTCAAATTTGAAGGGGAAAAGAGAGAGTTAAAATGTTGCCCCATCTACCTCCTGTTGAGTTTACCAAACTTTAAGATGTCATTTTTAAGGTGCTCTATTTCAGCCTGAAAGAGGTAGGGAAAAGACTGTGAATGTCCGAGATGAATCTTGCCTATTGTAGTTCACATAGATAAAATCTGGTTTTGATTTTGTTTTAGGCCGGTTGGAGAAATGACAGTCTGCTTTTGAAATCTAGGGTTTATTAATTGCCAACATCGTTAACTGCCTGGGAAGGTGTGTCAAAGCTTTAAAGGGCTGGAAGTTACCGTTGCAGTTCAAATAGGGAGAACTCAGACAAGTATTTTTGTAGGTTGGGATTTTTGAGGTCAGCATAGTTGTGTGTGATTTTGGGAGGTATGTTTAAGGTTGGCCAAGAGGCAGTTATTGATTTTGTGCAGTAGCTGTTGGGTGGGTAGCAGAGCTTCCTGAGGGGTGCTCCACTAGCTTCAGTTGTAAAGATTCATCATGTAGATGTTACTGGTCCTGTCACTTCTGTTGACCAACACAGTTGGTGGTGACTGGGGGAAAGAAAAGGAGGAAAAACTGTAAGCAAAAATAAGAGCGTAAAGGTGCATGGGCTCCCTGGAGGTGCTTATGGTTGTACTTGGAACAATTTATAAAACCTTAAGCTGGAGGATGGGATTGTATGGGCTGGTTTATAGTACTTCCTTCTAGCTTACCCAGGTCCTGCACAATGAAATTTATAACAAACAAACCCAAATATTGTAGTGATTTGCCCTGAGTGCAGTAATTTTCTGAGTCTGAAAGGGAGCTTAATTTTTAAAAAAAAAAAAAATAATGAATACCATTGTTTGGACTCAGCTCAGTCCTTCAAAATGGCTCATACGTTTCCTCTGGTAGAAAACTTGCAGTAAAGTCTTCTGGTGTATTCAGGTGGTGTGACCCAAAAAATGTTTGTGGCTACTCTTTGCTTTGTTATAGCAGCACTGCATTCTTGAGTACACAAATAAGATCGAAGATCTATGTAACTCCTAGATACTTCTGGCCTTAATATAAGCAAAAGAGTTGGTAAGTACTTGCCTTCTCAGAGAACCCTGGATTGAATAAAATGAGTTGTATACACAGTGTCATTCCTCAGGTATTCCAAGCAGCTCTGCCTTTGGAGACAGCGAACACTGAATGGGGCGAAAGAAATTAAGATCACAAAAAGAGAAAAAAAAAAAAAAAAAAACAACCAAAAAAACCCCTTACCCCCCTATTAGCCCAACTTTAAAATATCTCTTGGCTCTTGCCGTAACTGGCTTTATAAATTTCTTTCCAACACGTGCCCTTTTTTACTGCAGTAAGGCGAAGAATTTAGAGCAACAGAAGGTGACTTTTCATGTTCCCGTTAGTGTAATGGCAGAATTACCCTCAGCTGCAATTAGCTGTACTCTTTGCTGTGATAATTGTTTCGCTGGCAGTCTTCAGACCTCACTTCAAAAAAACTCAGTGAACGTTTTGGGAATTCTAGCAGGTGGCTTTTAATACACCCTGAAATGGAGAATTAAGCTTTGGAACAGGATCCCGAGGAGGCTGTGAATTGTCTGCCCTTGGAGGCTTCCATCACTCAGCTGGTGAAAGCCCTGAGCAACCTGAATTCAGTGTTGACTGCTTTGAGCCCGGCGTTGGCCAAGGGAGCTCCTGAGGTTCCCTTCAACCGGAATGATCCTGTGGGGCTGTGCTGCTGCTGTTGCACACCAAGACGGTTGAATAATTTCGCAGATGAAAATGGGTAATGTTTAGTTTGGGACTGCAGGATGTTGTTCTGGCGTGTACTCTAGGTATGCATCAAAAAAAAAAAAAAGAGAGGCCTGCTCTATATGAACTGCAGGCAGAACATCAGGGTGCAATATATGAACATCGGGTAGGGTAGCCGAAGAACATAATTTGCTGATCCCCATGAGCTAAAATTGAACTTTAAATGTGCCAGCAAGAAGTTACTTGTTTTACAACTCCGCTTCTTACAGTGACTATTTTTTTTTTACACTCAGTTAATCCTCGCTGTTTTCTTAGTGTATATACTGTCTTGAGACCCAGTGATACAAAGCTTCCTTTCACAAATATTTTGGTAACAAATACTCTTTCAGAGTATGCTGTTTGGTGTGAACTACCACCAGTGGAGGTTTTGGTTATGCTGTTGGTTTTAGAAGTGCTTACTGCAAACTCGTATCTTTCTCCTTAAAAGAAACTCTGAAAATTATAAAACTCTGAGAAATCCATCTGAATTGTGCAGACTACCTGCTAGTTCACTGTTAAATGCTTTTTATACCAGCATAACACCTGAATTCACAAGGTTTTGGGTTTTTTTTCTGATGTGCAATTTGTTATGCTACTGTGTGCTCTAATTGGAGAGGCAATTTAATTTGGTTGCATTGCGTACTCATTATAAGATGGCCCATTTCAAAATGATGGGTTTCAGATTTATAGAATGGCAGGAATCCAAATTCAAACACTGGACTCTTTTACACCTCTCAAAGTACATAGTTATTTTAATACTGTTTCTCAAAAATCTGACAGTCTGATTCAGAAAAAATTTGGGAAGATACTTTAATTCAGTTTTACAGATGTACGCATCATCTGAAATGTGTAAAATTGATATGAAGGTATAACTCCAATTGATTTCCAGTGGGACACAGGCTCTTAAATTTGGGATTTTAATTTTTTACCCCAAACCAGGTTTCTGTTGATAATCAAAAGTAATGCATATTCTAATAAAATTATTTATTTCTTTTCAGTTTGTGAAATGCGGCTATGCAGGGTCAAATTTTCCAGAGCACATTTTTCCAGCTTTGGTTGGAAGACCCATCATAAGATCGACTGCTAAAGTGGGAAACATTGAAATCAAGGTAAATTTTTTTCATTATTATTCCTTTCTGAGAGGTCAAAATATTTAGGACAGCTTTTGACTTACATAATGTTTGGAAATGCTTTTTCCTTAATTCCCCTTTATGCTGTTTCAGTATCTCTTGATTCATTTCTGTAATGTGTTTTAGCCTGTCACAAACCACAAAGTTATTAAGAGGGTAATCTGAAGCACTGGAGGCCTTCAGATAGTACAACTGAGGAGACAGCAGGTAGGGCTCAAGTGGTGCTGGGCAAAAAGGGGTTCCAAATGCCAATACGTAAATAATGTCACGCTTAGACGGCAGAAATCAGATGGAGGTGGTTGATGTTTGTCACCGAGCTGTACCGTGGGATTCTGAGACAATGCAGAAGAACTGCTGGAGCTTCCAGGTCTTTCTATACTGTTTGCTTTCTACCCACAGTTGATCATCTGTGATCTTGTATGAGATGTTTAACCTTGGTTGTGTTTGCATTTCATTGTTTCTGTTGGTTTTGTTTTCTTTTCTTTTTGCTGTTGATCGGCGTAGGTACTCCACACCAGTTAGAGGTGAAGAGGCTGTGTTCGGGCTACTTCGTCTTGGGACGTTGTTCCAAGCTTAGAAGGGGGGGAGACGGGGGATGACACTACTGTTTGAGCATCTTTTCCTGAAGTCTGGGGAGCTATCATTTCTCACTTTTATTTTGTAATTACAGAGTAACGCTTCAAATGTTAGTAGTTGCTTCTGCAGTACAGGCTTCAGTCAATGTCTTGGCCCTGCTGTGGTCCCATTCTACCTCCTTGCTTCAAGCCACACATTCTCACCTTATGCTGGTCGTACTGCTTGTGCAGTCAGGTGGTCACCCACTTTAGTGAGCCCATCCAGCTGAAAAAGAGTGATTTTGTTGTCAGGTAAAGTTTTTGACTGCCTTACTAGACAACTGTGAACGCTAGTTTGAGAGCGAGGCAGAAGGAGGAACTTGAGGGAGAAGCAGGAGGCGACGCGGAACTATAGAAGCCCTCACTTTGGCCAGTGGAGGTGAAGTAGAACCACACATGTACAGGCTTTCAGTTTTGCTTTCCTTGGTGCTTCTGGGCAGCAGCTTAGTAAAAAGGAAAAAAAAAAAAAAATAATATGCCCAGTCTTGTTCTTTGTTTTCAGAACCCTGTGGGCAACAAGGAGAACTTCAGTTATCTGATTTCTGCTGCTGCCTGTAAAAAGTTAGTAGTATCAGCAGAAGGCCGTACTAGGAAGTCAAGAGGATGAAAGACATCAGGCCTGTCCAAAATGCTCTTTGTTTCTGGTTTGCTTGGTTGTTCTTTTTTTAATATTACCATACTGCTTACCTTGTGTCAGCTGGGACAATTTGGTTGTAAGCATGGAGATCTTTCCCTTTCACAGGAGATAGGAGTTTTTGGAAGGAGAGGGAAAACATCTTCCTTTTTCTTGCAAGACATGCGGAGAGGTTTTTCTTCAGATACCTACTTGAACTTAATGTGACAATTTCTTTAAAGAGATCCTGGTAGAGTTTTATGAAAGTTATGTAGTGATTTACAAGTCTTAAGTGGAAAAAAAAAAAGCCAAACCAACAACACCACCAACTCTCTTGCATGAAATCTCATTGTTGAAGTCACGTTTTCTCTCCAGCTGATCTGATCCAGCCTGTCCTGCCAGTTTGGGTATCCTCTGATTACCCGATATCTCAGGTTAATATCATTACAGATGACAGCGTTGAATTAGAAAGATAGGAGGTGGAAGTGAGCAGTTGCTATGAGATCAATGCGAAAAGAACAAGTAAACTATAATTTTGTGTGCGTTGCCCATCTTCTGCTTGAGCATGGTGTATTTTAGAGAGGATAAACTGCATCTAGGTTCTTCCTAGAAGTTTTATAACATCTGCCTATAATAGCTTGTCACTCTTTCTTATGGAAACTGTATCAAGAGAGAAAATCCCTTACACAGATACTTTGGGTATCCCAGTAGGATAATACAGTGGGAAGACTTGTTAAGTGTGACTGCTGGTTTTCTTTGTGAGATTCTTGTAGATTTTTTGAAAAATTGTATTTTAGCAGCCGAGTTCTGTGCCAAAATTTAATTCTAGCCATTCACTGCAAGTTCTTACGGGATAAGCTGAAAACTGAGTGCAGGTAGCTGACAAGAAGATTATCAGTTTAACTTGTCAAAACTATTCAAAAAAGCTGTTATTTCTGTGAAATTCAGAAACTCTGTGAAAATAATGTGGAAGCGGTTGAAAACTGGTTATCATCCATCTATTGAGTTACCTATTTCAAGTTGCTTTGTCCGTGTTTTCCTTCTGCATTCTCATTTCAGCCAGCAGCAGGGATATAGCTTTTTCTCCTACTCAGAGTCCCCAGTTCAGGACATAAACACAAAAATTCAGTTATTATTGGGAGTATTTTGCTTAAAATTGCAACCTTAAAACTCTAAAATCGGAAGCGTAGGTGCTGCCCTTATCTTTTGCTGAATTACCAAGCTTTGAAGTGGGTTTGGGGAAGCAGGTTTCCTTCTTAGGAGGCAGGACTGACGAATAGTTAAACCAATTAGGATTTTTAGGGCAGATGAGACCCAGTGACCTGCTGAGCCGTAGTCTGAGTCCTACAGTTCTGCCTGGTTTCTGCCCAGGACAGCCTGGAGAAGGTTGTTCCCTGGATTTGAAGGGAAGGAGAGGGCCGTGCTCTGATCAGCCTCTTGGGTACTGCCTGGGCAAAGGCAGCTGCCAGAAACTCTACATGCTTCTCGTCTGATGCAATTTGTGGAATAAGTAGATTTGCCTTAATGGTGCTGATAGTTAATCTGCTGGTTTTTGAAAGTTCAGGTGACTCAAAGTAAATTTAATCAAAGGAGGAAAAAATGGCAGTAATCATTAAAATGTCTTTAGTATAATTTTGGTCAATGTTTGTACACATACACTTCAAATTTCTCATAGTGCTTCCTGCTGCTTTAATTATCGTGTCTTTCTACCTCCGTAGCTTGCTATAGGGAAAGAGCTTTGAGACACTGCTTTTACTACTGCACTTCGTGATTGCTTATTTCCATTCTGAGAGTAGATGCCATAATTTAAGTAAATATCTCTTATTTGAGTCTTTTGGGGTATTTGTTCCATGATATATGAACAGATTAGCCTGCCTGTAGGTGAATGCTTTTATGTTATAGTTTCCAATTCTCGGGTATTTAAAGTGGAATTCTTAAAGCAAAATTTAGATGTAGCATTTGTCAGAGTTAGTAGTGATCAAATGCCTTGTGCGGAGTCTTGTCTAGATCAGATAAATGCCTTGCTCAGACTAAAACTCCAGTGTTATAGAATATTTATGCACAGAATCCTATTTATGAGCAATAGGCAGATATACTGATCTTGTTTGCAACGTAAGATGCTTAAACATGACACGCCACTGACCCATAGCAATAGCTTTCTTTAAAGAGGCATTTTAATCTGAGATGCTGAGAATGTTAGTCTGGCCCTGACTAAACTAACTCGGATCACTTCCTGCTGTACGTGCGTCTCTTTTCAGCCTATTTCTACTGTGTACTTAAAATAATTTGAGAATTTCATTTAGGCCTTTTCTGACTTTCTTGCTTCTACCTTCTTTCTTCACCTTTCTTGACCTGTTGAAGTAGAATAACAAAAAGATGGTAAGTGAGGTGCCCCTGTGCTGTTTGTTTACCATTTTTGCTTGATGGGACCTAGTAGCTGTTATGTTATTTTTTGATGCTACTCATTGTTTTGTCTTGTTCTACATCTTACATTTGAATACATACTTATTTTGGACGTTGTTCATTGCTTTGGTTTACTAGCAACTAATCCGTGAGAATATTTTATGTGTTGCTTCTAAATGCTACATAACTTGTAGGTTTGCAAGATGTAAGAATAACTCTTAGAGATCAACATTAGCTCAGCGTTTTTAACAGTAGAAATTGCTCAATTTAATGTTACAAACCAAGAGCTTGAAAAGCTTTCAGCTTTCAATTAGAGAAATATTACTGAGTTCCAGTGTGGTGGAAACATTGAATGTCACGGTATGGGGTTCCTCTCCGCAAATTCAGTTGTGCTGTCCTCCCTCCTCTTCACCTGGCAAGTGCGCATTGAGGATGGTTGTTCTGCCCTTTAACTAGGTTTTAAAAGGATGCGAAAGTGCTGTGCAGCTTTCATTGCATGTTCAGATAGCGACTCTCCCTGGGCTGTGTCCTCTTGGGCAGCCCCAGATCCTCAAAGAGCAATGCACAGAATAAAGGCTTCCGATTCCGCTAACTGATGGAGTTTCTGTTGTCTTGAATTCTCAGGAATAACGCGGCTGTGGGATGGAATTTTCACAGAACCGTTTTGCTAGAGTACATTTAAAATGTTAAAAGTCTTGACTTCTGTCTTCTGTACAGCAGAGAACTGAGGTGTGATCTGCCCTGGAAGGGAAATCAAATAAAATGCCTTGTCAGGGAGAGGGGGTGGAAGAGGAACGGTTTGATTGAAATTATTTTCCTTTAACTTCCTTTTTTATGGTCAATGGTAACTGTTCAGGTTACTTCTAAAAAAGGGTACTTATGATGCTGGATTTTTTCGTTGTGCATCTCCTCTCCCTGGCATTGAATTAGTAGGTTGAGTAACCCTCACGTCCAGGTTTTCTGTGCCACAGTAACTGCAACCGGCGGTGGCGTACTTTTGTATGAAGGAGCTGGGGTTTTTTTGCAATGAAATAACACTAGTATGGAAACAGTGCTATTGGTACCTAGGAATATGCTCTTTACAGGCTAAATATGAGTAAGTCAGTTAAGGTTTCTTTAGAGAAGTATGGGATATAATAGCGAGCAAAGATAAGATGTTACTGTGCACGCTTCCTCTGGGAAATACGTGGGAAAGGAGAGCATATGATGCTGCTAATTTGAATGTGCAATGTTTGCATAACTAACTTTAAGAAACAGATTGCTTAATGAGTGTGAAATGACTATACAGACTATGCATTAGTTCGTTGTATTTATGTAAGAATGCATTACTGGGGGTTTTGGCTTGGGACTTTTGGCATGGAAGAGACGAGGGTATATTTTATGTTTAGATACGTCTCTTCACGTCCTATTGACATAGGCAATATGTAAACCATTGTTTCTTTTAATGTCTAGTGTGGAACTTCTAATCTCTTACTTGCTTTTGCTACTGTTCGGTATGCTTATTCACCACTCATTATTCCTTTTTTGGTATTGTGCACAGAAATTTGCAACATGCATGGAAAAATATTCTGCCAATCTCACCTACTACCCTTATGTGCTATTTTGCATCTTGGCCTTTTGAAATTAGTATTTGATTAAAAGACTTTTGGAGGTGTCAGTGGAGAAACATCTGTATTTATAAAGGTCTTTGTGGTATCTAGCTGTAGCAGGATTTATTGGTTCGTTTAAGGTTAATTGGAGAATGGAATTAACAAAGTTTATTTTGGAAAAGGTTTGGGATGGGTAACAGCCAGATTTAAATACTGCATGAAAATATATTCTACTTTTCTCCTAAGTACCTGAAAATGATTCTAAAATGTGGGCATTGTTTAAGAACACAGTTGGACACAGGCTGGAGCAGTTCACTGTCATTCTTGAGGATTTTGGTGTTTGGAAAATGTTGCAAGCACTGACATGTTTCTGTATTAAAATTTTACAGGATCTCATGGTTGGCGATGAAGCAAGTGAACTGCGCTCGATGCTGGAAGTTAATTATCCAATGGAGAATGGCATAGTTCGGAACTGGGATGATATGAAGCACCTCTGGGATTACACATTTGGACCAGAAAAACTTAATATTGACACAAAAAATTGTAAAATACTGCTCACAGAACCTCCCATGAATCCAACTAAAAATAGGGAGAAGATCGTGGAGGTATGTCTGTCTAGTAGAAACTGATATATACTACCACTGAAGCATCACTAAGAGATTTTAACTTCTTGGAATGCCTGGTAACTGTCTGAGGCAAAGCAGTTCTCCTGTTTTCTAACCAAAACTCATCCTCGGCCGTAGTCATGACGGCAGCTGTGGTTAAATTCAAACAAGCTGAGACTTTATTCAAAAGCCATAAGCAGGCTTCTTGTCTCAAGCCCTGTCACCAGTAAGACGCACAATTGGAAACACTGCATGTATCCAAGATGTATTGATGACTAGCTATTGGATGAGTGTTAATTACTTTAAATGACTTGGACTTCTGTAAGCCAGTAATGCTTCAGAGGAGATTGAGGCTTGAGCAAGATGATGCTTACCAGATGGAGCAGTGTTGTTGGAGGGAGCTGAGACGAAGGTGTGATGACAACCAATTCAGTAATCTTTGATTAATGCTAGGGATTATCAATTAAAGCCTTTTAAGAAGGAAAGCCTGGTTCTTGGATCCTCGATCTCCCAGTGCTGCCCTCGGCAACCTAAGCTCCACCTGAACTTTGCAGTAGTGCAGGTTGTCAGATGTATATTGTTTAGCTCTACTACCATGTGACAAAGACTTTATTTTGAAGAGCAGTTCTGTTTGACGAGAATAGTTTCCTGTTTTCTTGTGTTTGTTTGTTTGTTTTTTTTTTCTCAAGCATCATAGGTATTTTCAATTCATGTAAGTGTTCAGTGTAACCAAAATGTAATTAAAATAATGTGGTGTTAGAGTAGCTGATAGGGCAGGAAAAATGGGTTCCAAGTCTGAAGCCTGACTCATTTATCAGAACTTTGAATATGAAAGCTTTGGATATATGGTTTTTTTCCCAAATCTGTTGCTTAGTCTAGTAAGAATTTACCTTTATCATTACCTCCTGACTTTTCCTTTAAAATCCTTTTGTTGTCACAGCTGCAGTAGTGCTTTCTGCAGTGTGACAGTGAATATATTTGTGCTAATCCTTTCTTTCCAAGTAACTTGGGAGCAAGGGAAGTATAGCAAAGTTGGAAAAACTTGTGTGAAAAAAATCAAACCGTACAATCTAAATTCAGCATTTCTTAGCAATTGTGGACATGAGGGACCTATTACCAAAGTATTGTGTAATGCAAGATTAGCGATACCGTCTATCGTGTATCAGTGGGCTGCAGTGTGATAGACGCAGCAGATTATTCCGGGTGGCCTCCGTGTAGCAGGAATGGTTGAATTTCCTGTTCAGGCTTCTTTGCTTTTCAGCTGTCTACAATAGCGCTCTTGTTTCTGTCTTCCTGCTAAACACAAAAGGCTGGGTTTTAGTTATTCTGGGACTGAGTAATTTTATACCATAAATTGAGAAGTCTTGCATGGCTTCTGAAGTCTGATAAAATATTTGTATTGCTCCATTTGTTTGGTTTTTTTCTTTAAAACCACTCCAGAGATTGTGGATACCGAATCATAATCCAGAGGATTAGGGAGACCTAGAATCCGTTTTTGTAAATTCAAATTTGAGTTAAAGAGAAGCTCATTGTTTCTATTAACTTTTTGAATGGATCACAGTGTTATGAAGACTACCAATATTTAGTTTTTAGCTACAATGTATTTATACTCTTCCCATTTTTGCCACGGACTCCTCCTTTTCAGGGAGGCTAGCCCAGTATGAAGCACTAAACTAAGAGTTTTCCTAAAGCCTACAGTAAATATAATAATGTCTTTGCATTTTGTGATACAGCGCAGCAGCATTTGAAAAGAAAAGCTTAGTCATCTGGACCGTATCAAGATGACAGATAATTATATACGCTGTACTTCATTCTACTTGGAGTAATTCTCTCTCCTCACCCCATCACTCCATCAAACTCAGCTACACAGTAACAGCAGCAAGTGTTCACACCACAGCTCTGTTGTAAAATATATATATATATATATATATATATATTTTAAAAGTGCTGTTTCTTTCCTAGCACGTACAAGACACTGGTTGCTCCTCGGCTTAAGTGAGTGTTTACTGTTTGTTTGTCTCTAGTTACCTGCTGCATTCTCATAATAACAACCCCCCAAAAGCCTGCAAATAGGTTCTAAAAGGGTTTTGCTGTAGCTTCTAGGGTTTAGTACAGCATGTGAAGACAGTAACTAATGCCGTTTGAATATTCATTTTGTTGTACGAAGAGGGTAACTTACATTTTTCTGAGGAGATTTTTCTCCTCCTTCTGAGGAGAAGGACTCGGGGGTGTTGGTGGATGAGAAGCTCAACATGAGCCGGCAGTGCACACTGGCAGCCCAGAAAGCCAACCGAATCCTGGGCTGCATCAAGAGAAGTGTGGCCAGCAGGTCACGGGAGGTGATTCTACCCCTCTACTCTGCGCTTGTGAGACCCCACCTGGAGTACTGTGTCCAGCTTTGGAGTCCTCAACACAGAAAGAAGGACATGGACCTGTTGGAACGGGTCCAGCGGAGGGCCACGAAGATGATCAGAGGGATGGAGCACCTCCCCTGTGAAGACAGGCTGAGAGAGCTGGGGTTGTTCAGCCTGGAGAAGAGAAGGCTCCGGGGAGACCTCATAGCAGCCTTCCAATATCTGAAGGGAGCCTACAGGAGAGCCGGAGAGGGACTCTTTGTCAGGAGATGTAGTGACAGGACAAAGGCTAATGGTTTTAAATTGGAAGAGGGGAGATTTAGATTAGGTATTAGGATGAAATTCTTTCCTGTGAGGGTGGTGAAGCACTGGAAGAGGTTGCCCAGGGAAGTTGTGGCTGCCCCATCCCTGGAAGTGTTGAAGGCCAGGCTGGATGGGGCTTTGAGCAACCTGCTCTAGTGGAGGTGTCCCTGCCCATGGCAGGGGGGTTGGAACTGGATGATCTTTAAGGTTCCTTCCAACTCTAACCATTCTATGATTCTATGATTTTTCTTAAATTAGTGTTTCATTTTGTAAGCACTCAGGTTGTTTGAAAGACTCATCCGTTGGAACAGTGCTGATTTTAGGCGACGACTGCTCAAATGGGGTAGCTTTTTGAGTTGCTGCCCTTTCAACTGTTCCTTTTCTGGCAGACACTTCTGCTTCTCGTTTCTGAATGTATTGCGTACGTGCAGAATTGTGGCCAGTAACGGAAGTTACTAGCCAGCCTTGTAATGTCTTGGTCACTCTTAGCCCATGGATCGGGTTTTCTGATACAGGCCAGCCGTTTAAAATCACACTGTTATAACAGAGGAGGGTCTCTAAATAGCTCAGAATTCTAAAATTGTCAGGCGTCAGCTTTTTTTTCTTTAAAAATATTTAGATACCTTTTACTTGAGCTGTGTTAGTGCTTAGGATTTAATCGGTTTCTAATCGTAGAAGTTGCAGAAGTCTTCAGGAGGCTGCAGGATAGCAAAAGCAAAACTTCTGTATGTGCTGGAGTAATCTGAGTTCATCTGTTTTTCCTGGTAAAGCATTTTGAGGGGAAGACTGCTGTACAGTACGATTTGTTTACTTGGCCTTCTTTTGTGTTTATAAAGATGCCAACATCTTACAAACTCCACATCCTTTAGTCTTCGAGACTGTTTCTTCACCGAAAGTAGTTTAGTGGTTAGGGGAACAAGACAAGCAGTTATTTTCCGTGTTTCAGTAAGAGTTCTGCAAACCTGTGGGTTTCTGCGTGTAATAACAGAGTTAGCCCTACCTGGGCTATTTCAATTGAAGTGGGTTTTTGCATGAGTTCTACAAGTTGGTCGTCGGTTTTGCTGTAAAGAAGGGAAGAAGGCGGCCCAGAGGCAGAGAACAACCTGTGACACTGTCCTGATTCCAGACCCATACGTGTAGGAGCCTGTTTGGTCTTTACTTGTCACAGTCTGCGGTTGTACAAAGCCTGTAGGGGTTGATATGAAGAATAATAATAAAAAAAAAACCCAACAACTCACCCTGAACCTCATTAGATTTAGAGCATACACCTTTAACAAACACTTCATTCCCAAGTCACGCTTCGGTAACAAAGTACTTGGCTGGTCTACAAGTACTGCCTCCCACTCATTAAGCACTTTGGAAAGGGGCTTAGTGAAGCTGCAGAAATTGGTGGGGGGGGTTTCTTGGAAGTATTTTCTGTTGTTGCTTAACGGATGTGGAATGTATCATATGGGTCATCTTGTGTGAACAGGTAAGGTATGGAACTGAATGTGCTACTTAACTGCCATCAAGCAAGTAGGTTTCTAATGTTTGTGTAGAATCTGTGTGATGAAATCTGTTGGAATGTATTTTTGATTAGCAAAAAGACAGAATTCTAGAAATCCAGTTTTCAAGCATCTCTGAAATTTCTTTTAAGTATTTGGCCTGTTTTGGATGTTAATTTTTGCCTTCTTCTTCCAGGTTATGTTTGAGACGTACCAGTTTTCTGGGGTGTATGTAGCCATTCAGGCTGTTCTTACTTTGTATGCTCAAGGTAGGCAAAGATAACTTAACATCTGGTTGGTTCGGAAATGTGTTGCTGAGCCAGAGTCCTAATAAGGTATTAATGGGTCTTAATCCAACGCGGTTGTGAGCTCAGCTCTGATTTAGGGGCTTGTTTTCTGTTTTGAGGAACGACTGATACGTACCACTGTCGGTGTTATTTTCATGAACCAACTGTGGAGACACGCTCGTAAACGCAAAAACCTGGTTTATGAAAAACTGTCATTGTTTCAGGGTGTAGTCATTTAGTCTTTGGCCTCAAGTCTTAATGACATGGTTTTGATTTTCTGATAAAGCAAAAGTTTGTTACTGTAAGTGAATTTCAAGAAGATGACTAGGTGACTTTTGCACTATTTTCAGTTAAAAAAAAAGTAGGTGATTCTTTCACTGTAGGTAAACTAGAATAAATGATCCTCAGCCCGAGGAGAAAATTATGGATTCACTGAATTCGACAGAAATTCTACCATTAGCTGCAATCCATCTAGGATTTTAAGAAGTTACTCCAGCACATCAGTTCTAATAACATGACTCCTTACATCTGTTTACCGGTGGCTCGATGTATTTAGCTCTCACATGGAAGGACATAAATATCCTTGTCTGTTAACGTGTCACCGCAGTTTCTGTGCCCAAGAGCAAAAGCGATGGGGTACTGGCGAGCTGGTCCCCTCGTGCAAGGCATTAAAACGAGTTGAATCAACACTATATTTGCAGACCTGGGTATTAATTTTATTTGCTGCAATCTGTGCTATTACTTCCCCCTCTCCCACCTTCTTTTTCCTTTGGTTTGATTCCTCATGGTAGTCAATTAAGTACTTTTATATATAGTCTTAAACTCTGCTGTTAATTTTACATGTATTTTACCGTATAGTATTCAATTACTTTGTGACTAACAAAATGGGAAACGACTTAGTCCACAGTGTTTCTATGTATTATCATCTAAAACAAAATTGAAGACTTTCTAAGATATAAAAACCAAGTGGCACATAAATATAATACTTGCTTTTGAAAACAATAAATAAATAAATAATGCCCTTTAAAACACGCTACTTATTTACATGACATTAAAGATTAAATAGTGGCTAGAATTACATACAGAGACGTGCCTCGCTTCAGCGCACCACATTTTGTTGCTGCTATTAAAACTATCTTAAGCCAAATTGTTGCTTTTACGTGGAATTCCCTGCGCTTGTGTGCTTTTTAAAGGCAAAGGGGGGGTTCTATATCAAAACCTAGTTCTAATTAGGAAGTTCTTTAGCAATGCCTCACAACAGCCTTCTGGAGTTTTGGTGTAGTCCCTTGTTTCCTTCCTTGCTGCGTGTGTCCCGATTGCAAGATTTGTGTTTGTATAAGCCGTTACTCCACTAATAAATCTGAAAATCTGGTCCCACAACTGAACCTTCTTCGGTGCGTTCGAGGCAAATAACCAGTTTGTTTGCCTTCTCTTTACAAAGCTTGAGCAAATTACAGTAGCCAAACCAATGCACCTTGCCATTACATATTAAATGTTCCTTCTTCATTGTAAGGTCTCCCCTTAAAATATATTTTCTTGCTTTAGGTAGCTTTGGGAGAAACTATAAAACTGTTTTCTAATCAACTTTCACAACTTTCACCATCAATTCTGCTTCTTAGTTATTTTGTTAGTGAAGTATAGAAGCTTCTGTTTTTACATGCTTATGATATCTCAGTTATGTATACCTTAGAATTTAATGGTTCTGTGGTGGAACTTTTTTTCACCTGAGTTCATTTCTTCAGTCTGTGAAAGCGGATCTGGTTCAGCCTAATGCTATTTCTGCGGGGAAAAAAATCATGTGTCTGCTGTATAGTCCAAATATTCTCTACCTTATGAAAGCATTGTTTTGGTTTTTGAATACTAGCCAAAATCAACAAGTCCTAACAATTGAAACAAGGTGAACTTGTGGCCGGAGTACATCTAGGTTTCTTCATATTTGAGAAATTAATATAAGGTTGCACATAAGCAGGTGAATGCGAGGAGGAACTTGTGCCCCAGCAAACATTTGATGATGTTAGATATTCTCATTAATTAGAGTGCAATTTAATACGTCAAAGCACCGGATAAAATTGCAAACAGTAGATTTATAAGCATCTAGGAAAAGGTAGAGGTAATACTTTTAAAAAAAGTATATGAAAGCATATGTTACTATGAAAAGCTGAAGTTTAAAATCCAACTGAATGGAAACAATTGAATTTTAAATTGTGACTTCTTTTCCAAAGTGATGACTGGGGGAACAGAGGTTGTGTTAAGATTACAATGAAAAAAACCCCTATCTTAAACGCTCTACTATTCTGCTCTATTTATGAAGGTGCTAATAAAAGTTGTATTTTATTTCCTCCTCCCCCCCGCCTTCTTTTAGGTTTGTTGACTGGTGTTGTTGTGGACTCTGGAGATGGTGTAACCCACATTTGCCCAGTTTATGAAGGTTTCTCTCTCCCTCATCTCACCAGACGGTTAGATATCGCCGGGAGGGATATCACTAGGTACCTCATCAAGGTAAGCTGAGAAGAATCTTTAAAGTTGAGGCTGAAATTTGTGGTACGTTGGTTCAAGTTAAAATCCCTCGATAGCAAGAAACCACTATATGTTGTTCCTTTATTATTTATATGGTAATTACATGAAGAACTCTGTATTGTATTCTCTGTTTCTTAAGTCCATCCTTACTATGTTTTCTCATCTAAATCACATGTGATATTATCCATATTATTCAGAGACTTCACATTTTCTTAGTAGCAATCTTGTAGGAAGAGATTTTATTCCATATTTGGGGAGGAAAAACTCTATACTCGATATATAAAATGAAAAAAATTGTATTCTATCAGTTCTACTCATTTATTTTCAGAAAGACTTTTTTTCTTACAGTGTGGAAAATAGTGTAGTAATTCTTAACTGATTATTAAATAAGACAGTATGTTTTATTGAGCATTTGCTTTTTAAAACAATATACGCAACAGTCTCGATTGACAAATCTGATGGTTAAACTGGAATGCCAGAGTGTTCTGAAGTGAAGTCCCATATATGAGAATTCTTTCGGTTATCTTTCACCTGTCTTTGTAATGATTATACTGAAAATTGTGGTGAAGAGGAAGAAAATTTCCAACATGCAGCAATGCTGCTGCTCTTCTACTTCCCTGGTAATAACGGATACACTGGGGATAGCTTTGACTCAATACTAAATTTGCAGTTAAAAAGGGGAGATAAACTTTCCAAAATACGTGTCCACCTCTACTGATAAAGAGAATCCTGACCCTTCTCTCGTGTGCTGCTAACGCCACGTGTTGTCTCCAGCTCCTCTTGCTGCGAGGGTATGCTTTCAACCATTCTGCTGACTTCGAGACGGTTCGCATGATCAAGGAAAAACTGTGTTACGTGGGATACAACATTGAACAGGAGCAGAAACTGGCACTAGAGACCACAGTACTAGTTGAATCCTACACGGTGGGTGGCTAAAGAGCTTTTCTTGTTCTAAACTTCGTAAGTTTAAATTCAGGTAGGATTTCGCTTTGATTCCTTTTACGTTTCTCTTGGCAGTAGCTCACCCCGCCCCCGATTTACTGTCAGACTTTGGTCATTTTTGTCAATGTAGATCCTTGAATAGTAGAATTTGAATATTAAATTACGAGAACATATAGAGAAAGTGGACTCGCTCCAGCCTGTCGCTGTTTCAGCTGCATCCATCTGGCACTGACACGTGACTGATACCTGGTGATAAGAATGGCAAACTTGCTCTTAGTGGAAACTTCCTTTGATGGCACACGGAAGAAAAGATCTTGCAGGAAAGCGTTAATCTTCCTGTTAAGATCATCTGTTAAATCAATGTTAGGAGCTGTATTGTGAGGAAACGTGCCCGGTACGTCAGTATTGATGTATCTGGTCCCTGATCTCTCTAAGTAAATTGCGTAACGGTCAAAGAATTTATATCTTCCTTCAGTAGTACTGAATGGCTTCTTGCAGCAGTGACAACTACCAACAATTTCCTGTTTTAAAACATTAGGGAACAACGTAGGTCATTTCCTCTTAGTTTGTTTAGGATCCAGCTGGCTAAAGGTAGTATTCTAAACGCTGTTTTTATTTCACTAGCTCCCAGATGGCAGGATTATCAAAGTCGGCGGAGAACGGTTTGAGGCACCGGAGGCTCTCTTCCAGCCTCATTTAATCAACGTAGAGGGGGTCGGTGTGGCTGAATTGCTGTTTAACACCATCCAGGCCGCTGACATTGATACCAGGTAAGAGCAGAACACTTAAAATCCTCTTGACAGGGTGCGGGGTGGTGCAAGAGCTGCATTCAAACAACGTAATATCTCTTGCTTTAGACACGAATGTGTGCTGCTGGGGGACAGTATTTACTGGGAGCGGGGCTCAATCTGAGATGGCTCCTTGGAGCTTAACGGGTTGTCTGGAAACTTGACTATTTTGGTATGGATGAGCAAGGATAAAATCATGGAAGCGCAGTTGTGTTGGTTTTTTGGGTGGTTTGTTTTTTTTTTTAATGCTTCCGTCTGGAAAAGCATGAGCAAGTCTGCCATGCAGTAGTGTTTAGTCTCCTGTACCTATTTGTACTACAGAGTATATTATATGACACTATCACAGAATCACAGGATGGTATAGGGTTGGAAGGGACCTCTGGAGATCATCTAGTCCAACCCCCCTGCCAGAGCAGGTCCACCCAGAGCAGGTTGCACAGGAACATGTCCAGGTGGGTTTGGAATGTCTCCAGAGAAGGAGACTCCACCACCTCCCTGGGCAGCCTGTTCCAGTGCTCTGCCACCCTCACAGGAAAGAAGCTCCTTCTCATGTTTAGATGGAACTTCTTATGTACAAGTTTGTGCCCGTTCCCACTTATCCTATCCCTGGGCACCGCTGAAAAAAGACCGGCCCTTTCCTCTTGACACCCACCCTTTCAGTGTTTATAGGCGTTGATCAGATCCCCCCTCAGTCTTCTCCAGACTAAAAAGACCCAAGTCCCTCAGCCTTTCCTTGTAAGAGAGATGCTCCAGGTCCATAATCATCTCCGTAGCCCTCTGCTGTGCCCTCTCCAGCCATTCCCTGTCCTTCTTGAACTGGGGAGCCCAGAACTGGACCCAGTGCTCCAGATGGTGCCTCACCAGGGCAGAGCTGAGGGGGAGGATAACCTCCCTCAACCTGCTGGTCACACTCTTCCTGATGCACCCCAGGATGCCATTGGTCTTCTTGGCCACAAGGGCACATTGCTGGCTCGTGGTCATCCTGTTGTCCACCAGGACTCCCAGGTCTTTCTCCTCAGAGCTGCTCTCCAGCAGGTCAGCCCCCAACCTGGAAAGACTCTTCTTTTTTTTGGTCAGGTCTGAATTCTATAAGCACATCGTGCTCTCTGGAGGTTCCACCATGTACCCTGGGCTGCCTTCGCGACTGGAGCGGGAACTTAAACAGCTCTACCTGGAACGAGTTCTGAAAGGAGATGTGGAAAAACTCTCGGTAGGTAGCGAGTCGCTGGTTATTTGTGTGTGGCCGAGATTTATCCTGAACCCCCACTAGAGGGAACCAAGTAGTCAGAAATGCCAGAAGCAACTTGCAGAATCGCTGCTTCTCAGTTGGTTTGGAGTAGGGTGGCTTGTTGTGAATATATCTGCA
The DNA here is from genome assembly GCF_964106895.1 of Numenius arquata. Taxonomy (NCBI): domain Eukaryota; kingdom Metazoa; phylum Chordata; class Aves; order Charadriiformes; family Scolopacidae; genus Numenius; species Numenius arquata. The sequence continues at coordinate 31,387,973 of NC_133582.1, read as the reverse complement.
ATAAAGCCGCCTTCTAGTCCGTGCTAACAGCGAGTGAGTCCTGAAGTCTTTGGTTAGTTTGAACATAAAATGGGCTGTTAAACGCTAGGGCACAACTTGTAATGTAGGTTTAAGGAAGCTAGTGAGTTTTTGTGCCTTAGAGAAAGTTACCGTTGAGCAAAAACGATTTTTTTTTTTTTTTTTTTTTTTTAAATCTTATTTTTAATTTTGAAAGCTTTGGCTCACGCTATAAGTTAAATGCTCAAAAGTAAGAGGCTGGAGTTCTCGCACACCTTCAAATGGAATAAATTTCCCTTGTTCACGGGTTACCCCGATAAGCAGACGACGGCCGCGCACGCGTTACAGAGGCAACGCTGCGTTGTAGCGCTCTCTGCTTTTCAAGGAGGAGATACTTGCAGAGAAAATGCCTGCAAGTGGAGTTTCTAACGCTGAGCTGAATTGAACTTCCCTGGGTCTTAAAACGGCGTTCTCTAAAGATCTTTTGCAGCTATATGGAATGACTCAGTTGTACAGAATGTTTTAAGTTAAAAACAGTATTTCACGCGTAGCTTCGGCCATACTTATTTTTGCTCTTGCAGTTAGGGCTTTTAGCATTGAAGAATTTAAGGGAATATTAATTAGTTAAGCTGGTTTAGATTGTGTAAATCTAAAATCTGTTCCATCTGCCCTTCTAAAACTTGGTATAATTCTAAAATATTTTGTGATTTGATGATCCGGTAACTTCTGATAATTTTAGCTATTGAAGCTTAGGAAGCATTTCACTCATGGAATGTTCATGAAATACAAAATTTGAGACTGTATTTTTGCATTCTGACTTCTGGGCTTTTTGTGGATACACCGAATGTATAATTTGGGGGAAAGCGTCAATAGCTGTCTCTAATTTACAGCGCAAAGTAGTTATTTTACTTTAGTTGGTGCAAGCGGAAGCTCACGCAGAGTGCCCTATGCCAGCATTTCAGTATTTTGGTTGCATTTTTCCCACTAAAGGGTTTTCATTTCATTGTTCTGCCGGAAAGCACACTTTTATTTTGAAAGGCTTTATTTCAAGAATCCTAGTAACAGTTTCTTTTCTTTTCCTTAGAAATTCAAGATCCGGATTGAAGATCCGCCTCGTCGAAAGCACATGGTGTTTTTGGGCGGCGCGGTTCTAGCAGACATCATGAAAGACAAAGACAACTTCTGGATGACCCGACAAGAATACCAAGAAAAGGGAGTGCGTGTGCTGGAGAAGCTTGGTGTGACTGTTCGATAAATCCCAAAGCTTGTGCCCATCACATGTCTAAAGCTTTTTGTTGTTTTGTTTTTTTCTCTTTCATTGCCAATCTCTGAACTCACTCGGCTACATGCTATGGAAGGGCCTGTCTGTGGCCTTTTGACCCAAAGGTCAGGTTTTGTTCTGGTTTCTTGGGGTAGCTTTTGTTAAACGTTTCTTAATGTGGCTGAATTTGACTATTAAATTTGACCACTTCCCTGCAAACAAAACAGAGCAAGAGCAGCCCGTCTACTTCATTGTTCCTTCCCAGTAGGCAATTGGGTAATTCTGGGAGGCTTTTTCTTCTGGGTTTATTGCTATAGTCCTGCTAGCTTTTGTCTCTAGTTCACAAGGGGTTGTGTGCCTTTTTTAGCATAAGAAAAAAAAACCTTTTAAACAGAAGCTTTTGCTATTGGATCATCGTGGTGGTTATCTTTGCATCTTTTTGCCTCTCTCGACATTAAGATTTTTTTTTTTTTAATTTTATTTTTTTTTCCTTTCCTGCAATTAGGAATTTCGATTAAACATCTTTAGAAACTAGTTTAACTAGCTGGAATGGCTTTAACACGCTGTTTCAATGTAACGTGGTTCCGTCCGCGCTGCCGCCTGATGAGGCGGTTTATCCTTAAAGGTGGCGGTGGGGCTTTCATAGCGTAGTTTTGGAAGTGGGCACGTACGCAGTTGCCACAAAGGGAGAAACACCTGATGCTCTGGCAAATGTAAAATTGTGGCCTTAGGGTGTCTTTTTCTGGAGGGAGGAGACAGGTTGTGGAGCTGTGTTGCTTTTTTGTTAAGGGACAGCTGGGGGTCGGTCTGACCAAAAATGCCTCTTTTTATAGCTAAATTTTGGTACCGCGTTGTCTCAGCACAGGGAGCAAGAATGTTAAATTAGCTGTTCTGTGATTGCTGAGAAACTTAGATGTGCTGAGACAGGAGCCTCTAGACTTCTGAAGAGATTGAATGCTTTCAGAAACGCTTGTGAAAACTGTAACTATAGATACTAAAACCCCCCAAACCAAGTTTTAAAAGTCTGATGTTTTTAAGTGCTTATATGTACATCAGAAGCACTTCCATTAAACTTTACAAGTATATTAACCTAGTGCCAAGTAGTTATTGCAAATGAATATTTCAGTGACCAGTGTTTATTGCAGCAAGCGGATATTTATAAACAACCGCTGGCAGTAGGTTATAAAGAATGACCTATATTTGTTGCAGTTAAAAATAACATTGGAATATGAGATGTTGTTGGTTGGTAAATATCCACAATTCATTTTGTCCGGTCTTGATTTTTTTGATGCTTAACGTGTGATGGGGAAGGAAGTGAAAACCAGTGATTAAAATGCTGTGTCCAGAAAGTACATTAAAGCTGAGTTATTCTGAAAAATGGAAGTTGTCACTAGTAATTATCAGCCATCTTCTCCGAGTGTAGTTGCCTGTATTTTTCTTCCTACTAGCAGGCTCGGTAACTATCTGTGCAATAAAATCTGCCTTACATAAAGCATAGCAAAAAAAAAAAAAACAAAAATAAACAAACAAACCTCCTTGCGTACGAATGGCAGTCAGACTTAGTTCTACTTTGCTTTTCGTGGAAATATTATATCACTTCTTACTGGTTTTCCAAGCCTACCGTAACATTTAAGCGTAAGGAAGTTAAGTTCTGCTTTTTGACTTGGGAACCCTGGAATGTGTGAGAGATGCTTTCGTATACATGCCATTTGTCTACATCTTTACAGTAATAATTGACCCCGGGAACACGGAAATATTAAACTCCCTTAGACTCTTCAAATTTGCTTTCTTTCTAAATGGAGCGGACAGCTTCCTTTCGGCTGGGAGCGCCAAACCGGCAGAAACCACGTCTGCATTTCTTTAATAACAAGACAGTCGCTATAGTATTGCTAATAACGACCGTTTAATTATAGGCGGGTGGGGTTTTTTGCAGCTATATTTACTCTTAACTTGAACAATATGAATTTACAGGCATGCCGGTCGTGCCTCGGTGCATGCACTTAAGCAGTTACTACATTTTTTGGGGGACGTGAATGTAAGGGGTACTCTGAATTCCTGTAGTCTTCGGAGCATTTAATACACGAGATCTCAAAATGCTGTGAGCTTGCTTTAGGGCTGTGGTTTCTCACGTGACTGTCTCTGGGCTTTTCGGACAGTGTTGAGACTCATGGAAATAAACCAAAGAATGATTTTTAAAACTTTTTTTTTTTTAAATGACAATCTGTCATGTGATTATTATTTTTTTTTTTTTTTTTTTTTTCAAATCTAGACCTTGACCCTGCAACCTCTTTTCTAAACCGTCTTCTCCCTCGTTCGTTGGCCTTGGTCAGGTATGCACGTGTTCGAGTAAAGGTTTTGGAATTTGGCCCTTTCACCAGAGAACTTCACAGCACCATGAGTAATAAATGTCAGTTGATTGTGCGGAATCTTGGGTTTCCATGGAAACTGTGTATATATTAAAAAAAAAAAAAAAAAGTACCTAGCATTTTAAATTCCAGCAATCATGGATGCAGAAGAACGCATGCGTAATCCAAATACCAAATGGGGTGTTCCGGTTGTGCTCCGTGTAGTTCTCCGCGTGTGTTTGCACACACCAGAGTGCGTGTGTGTGTTCTCTCAGCTGACAGCTTCGATATTGCCATGAAAGCAATCTGGTTTTAAAGTGGTATTTTATTTTATTTTTTTTTTTTTTTTGAAGACCAAATAACTTGAGTTGTATTTGCAATATGCTTCGGCTCCTATAAAATTAGAATAGAAGATGCCGCATCAGTTGTTGAGTTTTTTGGGAACATCCTATTTTTAATGTTAAGCTGCTTCAAACCCCTCCTCCCCCTCCCCTATCCCCATCCCACCTCCAAGTGTTCTAGGATGTTAACGGATGTAACACAAATGGCTTTTTATACAGTTCTGAATAATGTTAACACACAACACTGGTTGAGACCATGAATGGAAATAAACATCTATTTAAATTGACAGGTCTTTTCAATACAAAAATAAAATCAGATTTTTTTCGAAGTAGATTATGTTTGCTTTGTTTCCTTTGGGAAATCACAGTTCTGTCAGTTTTTTTTTTTTCTCTGCACTTAACTTCCACCACTGAACTACCGTGAGCTGCTTAACGTTGAGGAAATCTGACGCGACAAAATAACACCTTCCCTATTGATTTGCAGTCACGGAGTGAGAAAAGCAGCCCTACTCCATCCTCTAGCCAAGACTCCCTTCCCTCCGTCTTCGTTTCTTTGAAAATAAAATCAAATCCTTATCCTTGGACGGGAATCTTTTCTAGTTCAAGCTCTCTGCTTAGTACGCTACAATGGGAAGACCCCTCACCTTCTGTTGACTTCAGCATCCCTGTCTAAGCCCAGAAGCCACCTGATAACGCTGTGTTTAGGAAAAATTGCCTTGGCGTGATGACCTCGTGTGCTATATCACCTGCATTTCAACTGCTAGAAGAACTGTAGGAGCGGTTAACGGGTAGCATTTAGAAAGATGCACTTGTTTGAAGCAGCTCTTGCCACCTGAATTTTTGTACTTCTCACCTGGCTGTGTGGATTAGTGGCCGACCCGCTAATCACACTCCATTTATCTGGCTTTTAAAACCAGCTCAACCAGCATCTTCACCCCAGCGTGTTGTAGGTGCTGGTGTGCGCGCGTGTGTGTGTGTGTGTGTGTGTGTGTGTATGTTCCTCAGGCATCACGGCCCCAGCAGGATAACGGCTTTGGTTTTCTTGGAGTGAACCAGGATGTGCAGTTTGGCTCCGGGCGCATCCGTCTCGGTGGCTGGGTCAAGCACGTGCCGTCTTGGCTACAGGTAGACAGGATTTTAATAGCAAAAAAAAAAAATATCTTTATTCCATTGCTGTGCATTCTTGGGGAAAAAAAAAAAAGTAAAAATAAAATCGGGCTTTACCTCTGCTCAGTAATTCATGTTCCCCACTCCTCCCCTTTGGCTTGCTTCGCCTGACACGGCTTTTGTGCGGAAAGGGCTAAATACAGCTCAGGCGACGTTTGCTAGTCGACTTTTTCAATAGCGAATTCCTCCCTGCGGGCACTTCATCTATTTTCCACAAACGAGCTTCATTAGCTCTTTCAATACTGTGAAAAATCAAGGGTATTTTTTGTTGTTGTTTGGTTTTTGGTTTTGGTGTTTGTTTTGTTTTTTTTTTTAAATCTAAATATATTTCTTTCCGCGTTCCAGCAACCGGGAAAACGGTGTTCCTTTCTAAGGGGTTGGTTTGTTGTCCTGGTGGTAGGAGTCACTGTAACTTTGCCATTATAGGACTTAAGGGAAAAAAAAAAAAAAGCTAAAAACCACAACCTTGGTTCAGAGTTAGCTGCTAATTTTGCTTCTTGCCTTCACTGCGTTACAGTATTAAGATCAGCTTTAAGTAACGTCCTGCAGGTAAACAGCTTACCTTTCTGTACCCTGGTGTCACAGCCCACAACCGCATCAACCAGGATCGCAGAAGTCGGGAGGTGATTGTCCCCCTGTACTCGGCACTGGTGGGGCCACACCTGGAGTATTGTGTCCAGTTTTGGGCACCTCAATCCAAGAGAGGTATCGAGGTGCTGGAGCGGGTGCAGAGGAGGGCAACGAAGCTGGTGAAGGGCCTGGAGAATAAATTGTACAAAGAACGATTGAGGGAGCTGGGACTGTTTAGTTTGAGGAAGAGGAGGCTGAGGGGAGACCTCATCACTCTCGACAACTACTTGAAAGGACATTGTAGAGAGGCTGGTGCTGGTCTCTTCTCACAAGCAAATAGCCATAGAACAAGAGGGAATGGCTTCAAGCTGCAACAGGGTAGGTTTAGACTGGACATTAGGAAGAAGTTCTTCACAGAAGGAGTGATCAGACACTGGAACAGGCTGCCCAGGGAGGTGGTTGAGTCACCATCCCTGGATGAGTTTAAGAGTCGTTTAGATGTGATGTTGGGGGATATGGTGTAGGGGAGAACTTTGTAGAGTAGGGTTGATGGTTGGACTCGATGATCCCAAGGGTCTTTTCCAACCTGAACGATTCTATGATTCTATGATCGCAGCACATCTGCTTCTCACCCAGACGGCTGGGGAAGGGCTTCCTCGTGCCCAGTTCCCCTCAGGTGCTGCTGAAACAAGCAGGAGGAATTCAGAGAGGAAAAGCAGCGTGGGGGTTTCCTTCTCTATTTATTTTTTTTTTCCCCTTTGAAAGCAATTCCTTAATGTTAAAGATGAGGGAAACGGTTTCTATTCTGAGTGATGACTAAAGCACTTTAAGAATCTTAGCAGAGACTTGGGATGGTGCTAAGGGGCATCTTCTAAGTGCAGAACTTGTGTTCCTTCCCATACCTTTTTTTTTTAAAAAAAAACAAAACCAAAACCAAAACATCTCTGTTCCCCAAAGCCTAGGAACGGTAATTAAATTGTAGCTGCAGGAATAATGACAGATATGGGCCCGTTGCCTACACCTTTTCATCACCGCGCCCATCTCCCATCTGTTTTTTGTTTGCCCTACAGCTTAAGTGGTTTCAAGATCCTCCTCTTGCACACATGTACTCACCACGTGCCCATTTTAAATCTCTCCAGGTATTTTAACGAATTAATTAATTGCTAGTTGCTGACCTCAACACAAGTACATCCTGTAAGTCCTGACTTGCATCAGGCGCTTTTCTGAGTGCAGGCAGCCCTTCTTGGGGCTCCTCCAAATCTAAACCTTTGCCTTGTCCAGTAACTTCCCCTTCTGAACCCCCTCCCCGTGTAACCCTGCTGTCAGCTTTTCCCTGCCAAAGCAGGAAAAGGCAAAGGGTGGTGTTAAGGACACGAAAGGCAGTATTTCGGGAAACGCACAAACCACAGAATCTCTGTGGAATATTTTAGGGTTTTTCCCACTGTAGCAGGTTTCAACCCTACTTCAAACTCCAGCAAGAGCAGGTGGGGTTTATATTAGCACCCATCACGCTGGTGGATTGTCCCCACGAAGAAAACCCTTCTCGTTAAGGGGGTGCTAAGTGCTTCCCGTAGGGTTACTGGCTGATAGCCTGCAACCCCAGCCTTTGAAACGTGGTCAGTGCCGGAATCCACATAGCACCAGGTGAGAACAAAACGTGGTAATGGTAATTGCTCATTATGTAATTATACAAGAACTTACAGCCCCGGAGGGTGAACAACTAATTAAATGGTTATCCGCTTTTAAAATGGCAACATAGAAATGAGAAATAGTCATTCTTTTGGCTCTTGTTCCAATGCTGTCCTCGAAAGGCGAGTGAGGCAGTTGGGGATGGACAGGGCTGTCCCCATCCCGATGCTTAGGGGGTTTCCAAGGCAGGAAACTTGCCTTCAGGAGAGTAGAGGGCTTCCTCAAAAGCAACTCGACTTTTGAGCTGCGAGTCAAACTGAAGGAGGAATCACTGACCCAGGTTCAGGAAGGCAGCCGACACTGGCCTTTAGAGCAGTATGGGCTCACCTTTTACACGCAAGGATTTGCTTTTGCGGAATTTTAAAGAGAATATATCTGGAGCGCTCGGACCCTTGGCGTGAATGCAATGTGCTGGGGACAGGCCTTGGTTTTACCCCATCTTGGGACATGCTGTTATCCCCTAGGAAAAGAGCTACCTGTCAAAAATGCGGTAGCATTTCTCTATGATTAAAGACCCTGCAGCTTTCGTGCCAGCAGCAGTAGGACCTCTGTAAACCTTTTATCTGGAGTGCTGAACCCACCAACAATTAGCACCATAGGCTCTAATTTCACTTTCCAAAAAGTACCGGACAGCTTCTACCTCATCTCGAGGCACGTGCCTTCCTTCAAAGCCCTCATTCCTGCCTCTCGGCATCTGTATGCTATTGCCCCACTTGCAGAAATACCAAGAACCTCACTGCTTAAACTAGGACCTCCCAAATAGAAGGGATGTGCCAGCCTTTTCAGAGCAGAGAGTACACCCCTGGCCTGCTGTTCTTCACTGTTGTGGGGTGTCGGCGGCCTCCTGGCCAGAGCCCCTCTGCTGCGAGGACAGGCTGAGAGAGTTGGGGGCGTTCAGCCTGGAGAAGAGAAGGCTCTGGGGAGACCTTAGAGCCCCTTCCAGTCCCTAAAGGGGCTCCAGGACAGCTGGGGAGGGACTCTTGATCAGGGAGGGGAGCCATAGGACAAGGGGTAACGGTTTTAAACTGAAAGAGGGGAGATTTAGATGAGATATTAGGAGGAAATTCTTTTCTGTGAGGGTGGTGAGACCCCGGCCCAGGTTGCCCAGAGAAGCTGTGGCTGCCCCATCCCTGGAGGGGTTCAAGGCCAGGTTGGAGGGGTCTTTGATCAACCTGTTCTGGTGGGAAGTGTCCCTGCCCAGGGCAGGGGGATGGAATGAGATATCTTTAAGGTCCCTTCCAACCCGAACCATTCTATGATTCTAAGATCAGCAGGACAACACACCTTTCCATGTGTCACAGCTGTGCTGCAGCAAGCAGCTGGTGCTGAGCTGCTGTGGGATTTGGAAATGATGCGTTCCTCTGCCTGTCCTGCCTGTGACACTCAATGCTGTAGGCATTCTCCAAACACAGCCCGTGGCTACAAAACACAACCGCCCGGTTTTAGTGCTCCCTGGTAGCTCGCAGCTCACACCTGGGACACGGCAGACAGTGGTTTCGAGCTGTAAGCTTTGGCGCGGGCTGCAAAGCCCAGATATCTCAGATACCTACCCCTACCAGAAAAGCCCCCTCAGACATAACCACCAAACACAGAATGCAGAATCTGTGCTCTTTCCAGACCCAGGCACTAATGATTTTAATCAGAAAGGCATAATTGTGACTGGGAATGAAACTTTAGCGAGCTTGGTGACAGCCGGGCAGTTTCTGGGGAGCAGCTGATGCGCCCTTGTCCACATTCTTGCAGTAAGAGGGGTGTGTACGTTTTTGGGGTGCCATTGATTACAGAGCTGTTGGCTGGATGTCTTTTACATCCAAGCCGGCTTTTCCCCCACTTTCCCCAAATACACAGTGCAAGTTTCTGCTGTTAAAGGGGGGGGTACTAACTTGGGAGGTAGGTTGGTCCTTTATAAATCAGAACACTTGCTATTTTTGGAGGTTTTTCTTAAAGGAGCGGAGTGGGTCAGAAGGAAGTGACTCTTTTTTTTCTTTTTTTTTTTTAATTCCCCATCCCCCCTGATATTGTAACACAGTTGTTGCTTTCAAGAATACGCGTGGTCTGTTTTCTTCAGACTGTTGGCTCGTCTGGTAAAATAATTAGCTGTTAGGCAGACAGAGGGAAAGGATCACATCTGCACAAGACAGGAAGACTGGGACAGTAGAAAGGGGGAAGAAAAAAAAAAAAAAAATCCCTGCTTGAATCACAGCTGCCCACCAGGCATAGTAACAGAGCTTGCCAAGAATATTCAAATTGATTTAGGGAGAAAAGCTGAGGAAACCGTTTAACCCCAGCCTGCTTGGATCTGTGACAGTATCTCTGTGGGCTGCTCTGCTCCCACTTTGGGCCAAAAGAAGGGTTTTCAAGTGTTCCACCGACCATCCTTCCTCCAACCCCCTTTCCCTTCTGCAACAGGAACACAGAACACAGCCTAACTGCCAGGCATGAGGCTGTGAGCAGCTTTGCCCACCAAAGGTGGGAACATTTATTTCGTATTGACGGGATTAAGTTGTAATTGGATTGTGTGATTAAAACAATTATTTGTGACTAATTTTGGGCAACAGGAGCCTTTTGCTGCCTGCCGTACACTCTGAATTAGACCCCTTCTCAGCAGAAGTGGCCCGTGCATGATGTGTGAACATCGTCTGCAAACAACCTTTTCAAGTGTGCGCGTCCAAAATTACTCGCTCAGGAGTTTCTGAGCACACACATCCCTTTCACAGATTGTTCGCAAGCAGTTGTGAGGGTTTTGCACTGAAAAATATGAGTAGCAATTAGTGTGGATGTGCAAGTCACACACCAAATCCCTTTCCCTACTGAACGAAGTCTAAATCTGTAAGGATATGCTGATTTAATGATTAAAAAATAGGGTGTTGGGAGTATTTGTTCTCAGAACCTGTTGTCTCTGGGACCGTCTTTTCCTGCAGGAATCCCTGGCTCAGCCCCAGCAATCTCTTTGGGATAAAGCCACAAAAAGATAAATGTAGAAATGTGCAGAACCCTATCCAAATAAAATAAAAGTGCTATAATGCAGGTGTTCCGATACTTGATTTCAGGTGATGGTGCTCAGGTTGAAATCTGGAGCCCCAAATGCCACCCAAGCTGTGGGTGGGCCTCCATTGCCAGCTGGAACAGCGAATTCCGGCATTCAGTCTCTCCAAACCTCTGCTCAGCTGCAACCTCCCTTACAACGCGAGGCCTCTGGCACATCAGCTTTTTTTTCCAGTTAAAATACACGTTCCCTGCGTACCTCAATGTCTGCTGTGAGGCAAGTGCAGGTCTGCTGAGACCCTGACAGCACTGAGCAGATATGCGCTGCGTCCATGCCGAAACCACAACAGGCCCTCCCCAGCAAAGCGTTCTCCATCAGTGGAGCCAGGCTAGAAGATGTGGGCGCAAGATGTTTTTGGATCAGGTCTCGCACAAAAAGCAGCTGTGGGAGGAAATGGGCCCAGTAGTCAGACCACATTCACCATTAATATTCATTTATGCATAAATACTAACACAATCATAGATGACTTCTAAAGGAATGGGCCTAAGTGCCTCCAGGAAGAGACACTTCAGTGCTCTGGACAAATGATTTAGAGGTCACTGAAAGGAAACCCAAACCCTCTTCCTCTATTTCATGAGAAGGGCCTCTCCTGCAAAGAGTTCCTGCCTGTGCATCCTGATGGGGAGGAGGCATCTCCTTATAGCATGGGATTGAGCACCTGTGTGGCGTCAAGAGGCCACAGCAGTGTCCTCAGCCTCTGGTATTTGCCAGGTTTTGGCAGCTCCTTGCACACAGCTGACCAGCTCCTGGGGATCCTCCGCACACCCTCACACATGCACCAGCGTGAAACGGGGTACCTGACAGCCCCTAGCACTTGTAGCTCCCCCAGGCTGCAGGAGACACGTCCTTGCGGAGATCCAGACCTCCAAGGGCTCTGTAGCTCCTGCGGCAGAGAAACGATCCTCCCTTCGTTCGGCACAGAAGCACTAAGAAGGTATTGGGCATGAACGCACCTTGCAGAAGGCTCAGGGACAGGAGCAAAGCATGCTATATCTCTAGTTGGGTGGATATTTTTGAGGTTGCATATTTGTAGTTCAGTTATAAAAGGAGGAACGAGGTGCAAAACAGACTCAGAGTGGATATAATGATGTATTTTTCATTTTCAATGCGGTTAATTGGAAGCTCCAAAATCGCATCCCTAAAGAAGGCAGGATTAAGCACGGCAACATCCCAAAGAATGACAGGGGTCTAGAGCCTCAAACTTAGAGTAGCAAGTCAAGTCCTCGGCTCGTGGCAAGACAAAATGGAATCAGGAGAATGCAACTCAAGAAAAGAAAAACAAGCAGGATGGGAGAGAGACAGAGAGAGGGAAAGAGGGACAACAGAGGACCAAGGTAGGTGGGAAGAAGGAAGGAAGGCAATGAGATGGATACCAGTGGCTTGTTATCCACGGTTACACAGTCAAGACCACTGTCAGAGACACATTTGCTGGCCCTTGCAGGTGACCATGCAATGAAGCATAGCTTGAGGATGCCCTTTAGAGGACACGGTCAATGAAATAAGGTCTGGATGGGATAAGAGAGGTGTTGAACTGTGCTCTAGGGGGTCTAAGGAAAATTCTTACTTGTTCTAACATTGTATTTTTATTTAAAGTACTTGCTGCATCAAGGATTACACCCTACAGGAACCAGCTATTTCACAGGGAGCACAGCAAGGATGGAGGTCTGGGTTTACCTCGAAGAGACAGCTCCACTTTGAGGGGTAAAGCCTAGAAAAGCGCACAAGCGGGAGAAGGCATAAAAACCTTTCTCCCCAAGGTTTGCTCAAGTTCCCCATTCATGCCGGAGAAGTTATTAAGAGGTAGGGAGTGTAAATCCACTAACACCAGGGATCTATTTTCTTTCAAACCAAATTCCTCTGTCAATCGCTGTGAAGAAGCAAACACAGGAGACCAAATCCAAAAAAACCCATGTCGCTGCCTCCTTAGGAGACTGGGAGAGATGGTTAAGCATCACCTTACACTGATGGCCCAGCTGACTTCCAATATCTGCATGCACGAGACGGCGCCTGGCAACTTTAAGGCAGATATTAATGCGCCCAACAGGCAGGGTGAAGCCTTAAAACCACTAGTAGTTACACTTTTACTGCCAGAAGCAACATTTTCATCTGACTATTGGCTCCTGACAGAGGCTGGAGTCTGAGGCGCTCCAACATCTTTGCTCCATCTGAATAATTGCGAATGCCTGTCTTTAATCTATTTTCAAGAATTGTTGGGTTTGTATTTTTTTTTTTTTTTGTTTTGTTTTTAAGTACAAAAGAAAATGTTTCTGTGTATACATTCATGGCAACAGAGCTACACAGAGACATAAACTAATGGAAGATCCATATGTCGAGAGAATATCATACGTAATGAGAACTGCTGCGTTTTTGTAAAATGTAATGGGACAGATACGCAGCAGCTGTGGGTTACTCAAGAAGCAGCTAATTTAGCAAGCTGAATTCAAGGATATTTCCCAGATCTCCCAAACAATGAATAGCAGTGTTGTTTAAGATTACCATTATGCCTTACATCCTCCTTTGACTGGAAGCAGGGGGAGGAAGCCGCTATCTGTGCTTCTGGGGCAGAAGTACATGATTAGTGCCTAGCTATCATAGGAAGCCCCAGGGGAGCAAGGGGGTCTGGACTTGAAGGAAGGAAGGAAATGGTGTAGGATAAACAAAAAAGAGCCTCAGGAAAGCAGTCGGGATGGGCAAGACTTGGTGAAAAACAGAAAAGAGAAACTAAAAAGGAAATGCTGAAGGGGTCTATTTGAGTTCTAGCTAATATTAAACTTTAAAACAAAGACGCCCTCTCCTAAAACAGCATTAGAAATTTAGCAGGTTCCTATTTCTATACATTTAGGTTTGTTCCAAGGCGAGGCATTACTCATTTGGCTTTTGAAATACACAAATAGCAAAATTTTTAAGGCTTGATTACCCTTAGATTTTACTTTTCCAGGGATTTTACTCCTCCTCCCCCTAAAAAAAAAAAAAACCAAAACCAGAAGATAGAGGCAATCTGGATGTAGCAGATGCAATCACAGCTCCAATTTACCATTCACTACTAGATTCACTGAGGAGATGGGGCTGGTGTGATCTGTTTTCCCAAGGTGGCCAGTTTGCCAGCAGCCCAGGTACCCCACAGCCACCCCTGAGAGCCACAAACTCCAGCCAAGCACCTCGTATTGGAAAAGTAGATACACAGGGGAGCTACAGCAGGGTCTGCTAATTCATATGTTAAAACAGATTATATCTCCTGCTTAAAAAAAAAAAAAAAAAAAAAGGAGGGAAAAATAAAAATGGGGCTAGTTCAAACTCTGTCTCCCTACAAAATCTCCAAACTCTTTATTTTTTTTGCAGAGAAGGTCTCTGCAGTGACAGTGCCCATGTTGCCCAGAGCAAAGTGCTGCAGTTTGCAGCTGGGAGGCGGAGGGGGAGGATAGGGACTAGCTAATCTGGAAGCCAAATTTGTTGTAGGTTTCACACGCATAAACAAAGTGGCCAGGCCATGCAGACCGTCTGGGGCCTTGTTTCATCAGCTCAAGGAAGATTTGTTAAGCATAACACAAAACAATATTCCCCCTGCAAAAAAAAAATACCCAACCCTCTCCCTCAGCAAATTACCCGAGCGAGTAGAGTTTGCAACGAATTTTCAGATATAGTAACTTGGTAGGAGTAACTGAAAAGCAGATTGTTGCATTAAGACAGATTGCATTTATCTGGTTCCTGGATCATGATGTTAGAGTTTCCTCTTGCTGTATCATTGAGATAACCAAGGGCTCTATCTCTCTGTAAAAGAAAAACACTCGGTTTCCACACAAACGGAGCGAGCTTACACAAGAGAAGTACCAGGAAAATCCACCTCTCCTGGCCAAGCTCTTCTCTCTGCTCGGCTGGTGGAAACCAGGAGTGGATGCCTGAAGCCCCGAGACTTGCTGTGCCCTCCTGGGGGTAGAATAGAACAGAGGCTCCCGCTTTGCTGACGGAGTCATTTCCACAAGCCCAGCTTTAGAAATTCATTATAGCAACAGGCTCAAGCCAAACCTTTTGCTTAGTTACACAGAGAAGGGACTGCTCCTTCTGTTGAAATCAATGTGAAAACCACTGAGTGGCTTATGTAATGTACTATCAGGCCTCCGAAGTGTTTTATGGCAGAGCACATCTGGAGTCAGCAAAAGACTATCTCAGGCCAAGGACTTTGCTCTACACATGTAAGTCTGGGGTGTAATTCTGCTCCTTGAGTCACAGCTGAAGTGAGATAACAGAGCTAAAAGAAATAATAATGGAACTACCTGAGATAATTACATTTCAAAATAGACATTTTTTTCTTCTTTAAACTTTTTGAGCTGACTCTTTATGTTTAATGATAAACAAATACCACTCTGCTGTTGTATCAGAACAAGGTTCCCAGAGCAGTTCATTCCTTTGCACAAGGACAAAAGCACAGTCCATCTGCAAGAGCAGCCTGAATTTATTCAGGAGTCCATAGGAAACAGCTGTTGCTTTTAACCCAGCCTTCCTTTATCTCCTTTATTGTTTATTCATGTCTCAGCTAATACTAGCTCACTGTGAGCAGGTCAGGACTCTGCACTCCAAAAAGCTCCTCAGAAGCTAATGGAACTCAGCCCAGTACCAGTAGGATAGAGGAGCTGGGTTTTACATTATTCAATTCCCAGGTGGTGACAGAGGTAAATTCCTGACTTCGTTAGCTAACAGTGCAGGCAAGAGCCAGGCCTTTGCACCAGATTTTTGCCGGGGGAGGGGCCGGGGGGGGAAGACAGACGGACCACAAACATTCAGGGAGTTGCACGAAGGAAACCAAATGGAACAAGCCAAAACCGGAGCATACCTCTGGACATTTCTCCCCTTCTTCTCTGAGATTGTTGACAATTTCTTTGTACTGCAAAGGATGTTTACTCCCCCTCTCCTCTGTAGCGATATAGTGAGCAGGATTATGCTCAAAAACCTGTAAATGTTTATCTGTAAAGACTGTGTTGTGGTGTCACGGCATGCAGAAGTGGTCCAGAGCCCAAATAGATGGGGTATTTCTACAGAGACGCAGGGAAAAGGCACAGAGCGGTGACCCCAAGGGCTATTTTCTGGAGATTCACTACCAGGCAGGGGGAAAGCTGGCAGTAATGAGCCCAGCGTGAAGAACAGGAGAATGGAAGGCAGGGCTCCCATGTCTTCCTTCTAACTGCCTTCATTTGTCTCTGTTTCCCAGCCAAAACGTGGGTGTAATTGTTCAGGCATAGCATGAAGCTTTGAAGACTCACAGTGGATACGGCATAGCGGGAGGACAGCATGATGTCAGCAAGAAGTGAGTTGTTTTCCTCAGCAGTGGAAGAATTAGCAGGCTAGAAATCCTGGGATGTCAGGACTTCAGTCCAAATTGGAAAGAGCATTTGAGCTCACCGGATTGGCAGGGGACAGAGGGACAACTCTATGTCTCCCCTTGCAGAAATGGCTCGTTGATTTTCCTGAGTTACGAACCATCGAGAGCTGTACATATCACTCACACTCTTTAAAGCGCTGCAAAACCCAAAGCAGCATCCCCACGGGGAGAGAAGCAACACGAGTTTGCCACGGAGAAGGGGAAAGGAGAGTTGAATGCCTGCTCATAGAGCAGACCTCTTTTCATTTAACAGCAGATGACAGTGTCACTTATTTTCACAGACAGCTATTTAACAGTCAACATAAGGAAGCATCATGTATAGAGAACAGCAGACAAGGCATAAATTATACAGCTAACTAAAGAATATGGTTCCTACTCTACTTTAAAAAGGCAGGCCAGATGTCTTCAGATACAGTCGACTGTTAGGCGGTGTGGCAAAACCCTTTCAAGACCAGCTAACTCCAGTCACAACGTGTGCTTGATTCGCTTGGCTGAGCGGGGATCTTCCTGGGCTGTGAGCAGGATCTATGCGCAGCTGAAAATACGGTGGGAATGAGTCAGTTCCTTGGAGCTTGTGTGGGAGGAAAAGACAGAACTGTGGGTGGCTTCAAAGTGTTAAACAGCCTTTTAAATGCAGGCCCCGTTTCTCAGAGGAATAAGGAAACAGAGATATTAACCCAATCTGGATTTAGTTCCATGTCTTGGGTCAGCCTTGCAAAAATTGCTCTCTGATAGTAAGGGCCACTTCCCAGGCATGGATGGCCACTTGCTCCCAAGCCAGTTCAGCTTCAGTTGTAATTCTGTGGAATTTAAGAGCAACCCAGTTAGCCCCTCAGCGGCAGCAGCTAGCCCATCTCTCCTGGCATCTGCAGGCTGCCTCCAAGGCAAGGCAGAGCCTCACCAACTCCAGGTCTAGAGCAGCCCTGAGGAGGACTTGGGGGTATTGGTGGATGAGAAGCTCAACATGAGCCAACAGTGTGCGCTGGCAGCTCAGAAAGCCCCCAGCATCCTGGGCTGCACCCCCAGCAGCGTGGCCAGCAGGGGGAGGGGAGGGATTCTGCCCCTCTGCTCCACTCTGGGGAGACCCTCCTGCAGTGCTGCCTCCAGCCCTGGGGCCTCAGCACAGGAAGGACATGGACCTGTTGGAGCGGGGCCAGAGAAGGCCACAAAGATGCTGGGAGGGCTGGAGCCCCTCTGCTGTGAGGACAGGCTGAGAGAGTTGGGGGGGTTCAGCCTGGGGAAGAGAAGGCTCTGGGGGGTCCTTAGAGCCCCTTTCCAGTCCCTAAAGGGGCTCCAGGAAAGCTGAGGAGGGACTCTTGGTCAGGGTGGCGAGTAATAGGACGAGGGGGAAGGTTTTTAAACTGAAAGAGGGGAGATTGAGATGAGATATTGGGAAGAAACTCTTTGCTGTGAGGGTGGTGAGAGCCTGGCCCAGGTTGCCCAGAGAAACTGTGGCTGCCCCATCCCTGGAGGGGTTCAAGGCCAGGTTGGAGGGGGCTTTGAGCAACCTGGTCTGGTGGGAGGTGTCCCTGCCCAGGGCAGGGTGTTGGAACTCAATGATCTTTAAGGTCCCTTCCAACCTAAACCAGTCTATGATTCTGTGATTCTATGATAGGTCAGGCATTTGTCTGTCCATCTCTGCTCCCTGCATCTTACCCCTTTTGCTCGAGCTGCCTGGGATAACAGCTCTGCCAACACAGGCGTCTTGAGTACCCACTCCCCGCCATGATGGAGAGCTGCTTCAACCTTTCCAGCTCTGTATTGGCAGGGAGTTTCCCTACCCCGCAGTCTACCATTCCACCTCTGGTGCCAAGAGCTTTGGGATGTGGTCCTACCCACAGCCGGTCTGAGCATGTGGGGTGAAAGGGGATGATGTGGGTTAAATTACCTGGCGCATTGGAAATTCGGGCCCCATCCAGTTACCTCCTGCCAACTGTTTGCCATTCAGCGCTGTTCTCCTCTAGTGCAACGGGAGTCTGGTCAGCTCTAAAGAGGATTTATTGCTTTTACTGGATCAGGCTCACCCTTCCATTTAAGTGGATTAATGTGAGTTAGCTCTAACTTAGCCCCACACTGCATTAGCCAAGTCAACATAAAGTTCCCTACTACTGGCAATGTTGTTGTTTTTTCCCTGTCACGATGAATTTTTAATGGTCTTTATGTGCAAAAGCAGCTTTGCAAAATCTTAGGCTCCTGCTTTCCAACTTAGATGATTTGGCATGTGAGGAATGCAATGAATATTTAAACCCGTAGCTTGGCACAGCCTGCACAGAGTAGCTAGTAACCTAGCGCTGGTCTTTCGGGGACCGGCCAGCAACCATGCAAAACTCCCAGCCTGGAGGAACAGCACAGGGAGCTTGTGAGGATACATCAGTCTTCAGAGCTCAACCAAAATCACCCCGTCATTCTTTAGATTCTTTTAATTAACCTCAGGATTCATATGGAGGAGCTGTACGTGGGTGGAGCTGTGGGTTATTTGATAGATGACTCGGATCGCTCTGCCGGTCGTATTTTATTCACGTGAGAGTAACTGTTGAAGGCTGTTATTTACCACTGGGACCAGGGTCCCCATCCCAGTAGACAATGTGCAACCATGTGGTAACAATCTCTGCCTGGAAGATCTTACAATCAAACCAGATTAGACAAAAAGGTCAAAAAGGAAGGGACCCCTCTTTTGCCCTCATTGTACAGATGGGTGAAGTAAGGGTTCACGCACACATTCAAGCTGCACCACCAATTAAGAGTTTACTGTAACCCCTTTGTACACAGTGTAGCCCACAGCAAAATCAAGGCAAATCGACTTTGCTTTATCGGCTGTAAAAGGGCACCCGGTTCAGGAGCCATCACAAGAAAACCTCCATCATCCGCTTGAACACACAAGGATAGATGCTGGAATTCAGCCAAGACAACGTGGCTTTCATCTTTTACATGAAAGGGGGCTCCCTTTGACATTTTGAGGCCCACTTTTTTAAAAGCTGGTATGCAAACGTCGGCTCACATGAGCTTGAACAATGCAGAGACACGTACAACCGAAACTTCCAAAGCAAGCAACGTTTCCATACGCCGGACCCTGTTCTGCAAAGATGTACGCAGGAACGGTCCCATGGACTCCGGCTGAACATCTCCAACAAGTTTCAGTTTGCAGCCAGCAGCCAGAAAGGACTGCAGCTGAAAGACATTTATTTCTGGTATCAGTGTCCCCTGAGCCATGGTTCCGGTTTAGATATTAGCACGGAAAGATGCACATTTCTTCACAAATCACTGTTGCTCTCTATCTCAGTGTGGCTTTCTGGAAATCCCAGATCTAAATATTGGCAGTTCTGTGCTATTTAATTTGGGAAACCATCAGACCTCCTGTAGCCAGTGGCTGTTTTCACATGTGATCATATTTAGGAGGCTCCATAAACTGGTATGCCATTATCTCAGTGTGTTAATTGATTAAGTCTGGCCTACATATAGTCAGCTGGACTATTCCCTTTGGGTCTTTATTATTAGCAAGACCTAGACATTTTAAGCCTTTTGGAGCCCAGGAATCTCTGTCATCATGCAAGTCATCACGCCCAAGGAAATCTCTTGGAATCATTGACTTTACAGCTACAATAATTCAAATTCGTAGATGGAAAGATACTCATACTGATGCACAAGCAAGTGAGGAAAAAAGGCAAAAGCAGACTTCAATCTGGCAACAAAAAAAAAATAAATCATCCACCTACAGCCCTTCAGAGACACAGCCAACACTCTCAGCTGAATTAACAAGTTGTGAGGCGGACCCTTTAGCAGCTAGAGCCAGACTGAAAAAAACCAGGGCATTACTTGACACATTTCTTTGCCCTGATTGGGAAAACATGTCACTTCCCTCCTAGATATCACTGGTATATGTTAAAACAAGTATTCCACAAGCGATGAAAACAACAGCGCTTGGTTTCCAGAGGATGTGTCTGAGCATGACTAGCTGTTTAAGAGAGAGGTATGGTGTGAAAGCAAAGTCGCTCATGGGGTGGATGCTGAGTGTCCAGCTGAGAGTTTATCCACAGTCAGGGCATTCATAACAAGGCTTTTCCCACATTGTTTTCCTGGCGTCTAATCAGGGATGAGCTCACACTTTGCTTTGCCTCGGCAAGAGTACTAACAGCTCTCCATTCTATGCGGCTGCCTACTTTTATGAAGCCCATAGGCAATTAGCTTCTTCAAGACCTCGGTTTGGTTTTCACTGGCCGTGTGGTTCAAGAACCATTACAGGAGTAGGACAGGCAGAAGATTAATGGTGCAAATTCAAGTCTGTTAGAAACCAAGCCAAAGTCGAATTTGTGTGTGTCTTTTTCTTCCAAGCTGTGATTAAATTCAATGAGGCGCAGAGCCTTAGGACCCACATCTTAAAAAAAACAACCCATACCTACTATTTTTAGCCTGTGGCCTGATTTCCAGAGATGCTGATCATCTGTAGTTCATGTTGAAGCGATCAGCAATTGCTAAACAATCAAATTAGAAGTCTCAATTTAGGATCCAAACATCAACCAAGGAGTTTCTGCATCAGAACCACTAAGTTTCTACTATTTGGCTGAACTGCTCATCTGCCCAGACCCTGTTTTAAGCAAAGCAGGTCTTTTCGTTTGTGGTGCTTGTGACTAAGACCAAATAGATGACCCTTAAATAGATCGTGATGGCAACTCAGGCTGCAGAATTTTTCTGTATTTCTTTATAGGGAATGGTAAAATGCATAGAAGAGCTTTGCACAAATAAATAAACACAAAGAGGCGTTTTGGTGTTGTTCTATGTATTAGCCAGGCTTTTAAAAAAATAGCTGCTGATAATTAGTCTCCTAACTCTGTATTTTGGGGGTGATTATATATTACTGAAGCCAGTGGGAAGTTTGCCATTGACCTCAGTGGGCCAAATGTTTTACACCTACCCATCTAGGAACTCTTACAGGTTTCAGGAAGAAATTAAGACATTCAACACCTCTCAGAGCAAAGCCACTTGTACTTAGGAGCCTAAATACAGACTTTACGCCTTTATCTCAGACACCCAGTTCATCCTAGTTTATATTCACAGCTACAGCACAGCCGTCTTTGAAAGTATCTGAGTCCCAGAAAACACAAATTATAAATCCAGCTCATCTCATGTCAGCAATCTGACAAATAAATAAAACAGTAAATTTGCTGTCTTTTCGCTACCTGCTTCATATCCTCAATCTGTTTTGTGTCCTTTGACACATAGGAGGCTTCAGAAAAACTGCACAACAATAACACAATATCATCTCAACAATAAGAAAATTAAGGTTAAAAGATCCATAAAAGGGGATTAAAAACACTTGCCAGGAGAAGGATTTGGAGGAGGAGACACTGGCATTTGCAAAATGGTTGCTATAGGGCCACAGCTCCTGAACATCATCACATTTGCAGGGCTACCTGTATAAAAAACTGGCTGGGAAAAAGCCTCAAACTTCAGCACTAGAAAAATCTCCAGAGAAAATGGTAAGAAGGATTGTTACGGTATTTCAGAGAAATCAAATATATTTCAAATAAAAATTTGTTAGGCTTAATGAATAAACTCACATCGCTGTTACATTCAATTGGATTTTTTTTAAGAGGCACATAAACTTTCCTGTTTGAGGGGATAAATCAATGACAAATTGTCTGATGTTGGGAAGAAATTTCCTCTGCTAGCAGATGATTCCAATACAGAGTTTCTTGTATTCTCTCCCTTTGAAGCATCTGGTATAGGCTGTGGTTAGAGACAGGATATCAGCCTGCGGAACCCCAAAGACATTTTCTTGTAGCTCAAAGTTCAGATGGTCACAAACAGCAGTTGTTCTGGTTAGAAAAAAGTATCACGCATTAGCTGTAAATTCAAAAGCTCTCTGCTCAGCACCTGGATTTTTCTGCTCTTCATGCCACATCTTTACAACCACTTCCTTCAGGAACTGGCCATAAAATGTGCTCTGCTGGTGACAGCTCTTAAAAAGTTATGCATGTGAGTGGGTTTGAAAACATGGTCCTTTCAGGGGTGCTGCTTTGTTACAGGACCTTTTTCTCATGTATGTTAGTACACAGGCACCCTTTCAGCCTTTTAGTGTTTAATTGGAAATTCAGCCTAATATCAGAAAGAATTGCTGCCAGCTCGAAACCCTGCAAGCTGTCAAAAATGAGTGAAAGGTGGCTGACGGAATGCCCCTGCCAATTTGTCACTTTTTAAGTCAAAACTGCTCAGTCCTCCTAGATACATCTTTTTCTTTTCCAAGGTGGTTTGTGAAGATCCAAGTGAATGAAATGACCTGGCAATTGGGCACAGGGAAAAAGGGTGATGAGCTAAGGTGCCAAGGTTAAAACCAGTGATCCTGGGGTCCCACAAAGCCCTTCCTCAGCTGTCAGCAGGATGCTGTCGCTCCTCACTCACCCACTTGGAACTTTGCAGGAGCAGAAAGTGGCTCCCATTTCAAAACCAGACCTTTAAAGACAGAATTCAGGAGCTGGTGCCCTGTGGTAGGATAAGAAGTCCCTTTTTATGGACTTAGGCTGTCATTGTACCTCGTGTCCCTTAGGAGAATGGGGGAGGGAGAAGACCATGGAAAGTTCACCCCAGGGAGCTGCCAACGGAGGGGTGCTCTGGGTGCCAAACCTTGAGATTCTGGCATCTAAATCCTGCAGATCCCAGGAGGCAAATCCTGGCTTCACTTAAGTGTATGGGATGTTTGCCACTGACTTAAGCGGAGTCAGGATTTTACCCCAGGGAACTAGCGAATGCAATCTCCTGCCACTGAATGGTCTGTTCTTCTCCAGTCTTCTCCTGCCTGATGCTGGAAGGAGTCCATTTGTTCAAAATCTAGGGAAGCACAAATGCAGCAAATAGCATTGCATCTGTGATGGGTGCTAAGAGTTTTGAAATTAAATGCACGTGCTACCTGACTGGCACACTACAGTCCTTCCAATCCCTCTCCAAAGACAGAGGTGAGTGCTCTTTGCTCACCCAGCAGCCTCCTGCGGGCCTGTGGCACTCCTGACCACGCGTGGAAGTAAAACTATGGCTCAGCCCTGTGGCAGATGGCAGAAACCGTATCTGAACTGTGGTACTGGCAGCGTTGCAAAGGCTGCCTTGCTTGCTCTGGCCAAATGGTTTGCACCAAACCCCTCCATTTCAGGCAGATGAATGAATGCACAGGCTTTTCTGCTCGCCAAAGTGCCTTTGGTTTCCCCACAGCCCAGCCCCAGATGAAACAGAGCCACTGACCATTCAGCACATGACCCTCAAGTCACAGCAAAGCAGAGTGCTCCTCGGAGCAGAACACATCTCTCTGCTTCATCCTATTGCTCTTTCGCTTGCTTCTTTGGAAGCCTTCCCATTTCTGTGGCTGGCCCAACCACTCAACGGGGTTCTGGGGTTTTCCCCAAGATGAGGACATGCACTGAGGTCTATTCACTAAGCGAACAGAGAAATCCTGCAGCGACACCCAATACTTGGGGCCACTGCACAGAAAACCCCATTCATTGTTGCCAAGCCACCCAGGTCAGCCACACAGCAGGAGTCTTACCTGTTTATTTATTTATTTCGAGGGTAACCATCACTTGGGTTTTTAGCTCATGTTGGTAATTTCAGACTTCTGCTCCAAAAGGATACACGTGCACACACACACACATACACATATATATGTGTATATACATTTCCTGCTTGGCAGCCTGAGCTGCAGCGTTGGTCTGAATGCTCCTCAGAGGCACAGGCCATCTCCCCTTCCCGGCAGGAATATGTGGGAACTGATGGGGGTACTTTAGCATGAACATCAGGCCCCATACCAGTACATCACTGTGACACTGGGAACTTCATTTTAGGTACCCCTCAAAAAAAAAAAAAAAAGAAAAAAAAAAAAAAAAAGACTGTATTCCTACTTATATTTCGTATCTGGGATGAACCATATATCCTGCATCTGCATTCAGTCTTAGCTTCTACTCTATCTTTTTTTGAGCTGCTCAGAGCTTTCTGAAACAAATTTATCAGGGTTTGAATTTTGCAATGTTCGGACTCATGAATAAAAC
Organism: Numenius arquata; assembly: GCF_964106895.1. NCBI lineage: Eukaryota > Metazoa > Chordata > Aves > Charadriiformes > Scolopacidae > Numenius > Numenius arquata. The sequence goes on along the minus strand of NC_133582.1, from coordinate 31,364,156 downwards.
CAGCAGAGCGCTGCTTCTTTTGGCTGTGCGCATCAAAATGCTCTAAGTTGTGGACAGCACTTTTGCAAAATGTGGTTGAAAGTTATACTTTCTAACCTGGCTTTTATCATTGCTCTCAGGAAGTTGTAAAGAGTAAGCACTTTTAAAGTGAAATCACTTGAGTTCAGTAGTTCTGGAATTGGGCTTTTAAGGTTGGAAATGGCCCTCCAGGGCACAAGGACATTAATGCTTCAGCTTTTAGAAGTGTCTGAGCTTTTAGTTTCTTCATCTCAGATTAGAAGATAGGGTACATTTGGGAACTTATCAGACTTGATACTTCAAGGATCTCACTGTTTGCACTAAGTTCCCTGTCCCTGTTCTTTTTTCATGAGATAGATAGATTGAAATCTCACATCAAGCGCTTAAACAGTTAATAAGCTAACATTGGCACAACACTGAAACAGAAAAATTGAGAGTGTGAAAATCAGAAAAATGCTTGCTCAAAGTGGTAAGCCTGATACTAGTCCTGTCAGTTCCCTTAAAACTGATATTGGCCAACTCTGCAGCTCATTGTGACATAACCTTAGAAAATGCAGAAAAAGAAATGTCAATTCATATTACACTCTCTATATAATTAAGAATAATTAAGAATTCTAGATAAGAATTAAGTTTAAGGCTGTGTATGACTTCATAATGTTCTAGCCATCCCAAAGTACGCATTAATTCTATCTCCCCCTTGCAATGATATGTATTCAGTGACTCCTTAGGTCATTACATGAATTGCATTAAGCCTGGAAATGACTTTGTGCTTTCCTTGCCACCTCAGAGTACACATCCGCGCACAGAGCTGGGGGGTGTTACAGCCCTCGGAAACCTTTCCCTTTGCAACCACCCGGAGGGCTGCTGGGAGATCCTGTCTCACATAACATTAGGCAGCAGGCTTGAAATCCAGCAGAAGCCAAACCAGAGTCTGTCAACTCTTCCTAAATGAATTTACAAGTGGGGAATGGGGAATGAGATGAATGGCATGGGATGGTTGCGCATGAGTGCAGGGAAGCAACTAAAAATATTTGTAGAGATCTAAGTACACCACCCCAAAAATACACACATACTTTCCACCATGTAAATATCTTGTCTCTGGGTGGAAGCCAAACATTTTTCTATTTATTTCCACATATGCCACCAAGATACTAAGGAATTTAATTGCCTAATTCAAAATGTTAAGAAAATACCAGAAAGCTGAACATCCTGGAAAAGGACAAGGTGTTAGGAGGATGTTAACTCATCTAGCATCATGTGCTGAAGAAAGGAAAGCGTTTCCGGTTGCTAGTGCTTCAAGCTTGCTCTCAAACGATTTGTGAAAAAGGCTGCATTTGGTCTGTATAAGAAGCCAAGTTCTGCCTGCCATCAGCATTGGGAACACATGCGATGATACCTCTTGTTTCCAGGCATCCTGACAGCTACTTCCAATTTGCATTTCTAAGTGGAATTAGCAGAGAAAGGAGATTTACACATTCCTTGCTGACTGGGTTTGGTTGGCACTCTGAGCAGCGAGGCTCCTTCAGAAGCCCAAACCTCCCAGTTAATCTTTAGACAGAGTGACAGGAGAGATGATGACCTTTAGATGAAGATAGTGGTGGACTTGTGCTTAGGATTCTTGTGCCACAAATTCCCTATGTGACATACGCAAATCATTCAAACTCTGTTGGACTTACTCATTTTCCCAACAGGGATAAGTCCGTTTTGCCTGTTAAAATTACAACTCTCTGAGCGGAGTGAAACTTTTTATTACTGAGCCATGAAGGAGGCGGGGTGAACCCTCCTCATGCAAAAATTCTGCCCCTGAAGGTAATGCTGGGCAGCTGCAGTCACTCCGCAGAAATGTTTGACACTGTTATAGTGCTGCCTTGCAGGAAAACAGAGCTGTTGTAGCAGGAGAGATCCACACTCACCGGTTATCCCTCACAGTTGCCCTCTGTTCCTTCTGCAATTCCTGACCTGTACTGCTTTTATGAAGAGAGCCTTGTTGGAAGTATTTGCAGGTTCTCTGAGTGAGCACAGCCAAGCAAATTCTCTCCCGGCCGCCTGTCTCTTCAGCTTCACAGGCTACAAGGAGAAAAGTTCACAGAGGTGGGACTGCTGTGATAACATTTGCCTGAACCCAAGGATGCCTCCCCAGGAGATAGGCCCGGGGGTGGACTGGGTCACCACTGCTCCTGCTGCCAAAGCGGGAAAAGGAGAGGCCGGGAAGAGCCATTCTGACCCAGGCACATTTGGTGTCAATTCTCTTTACTATAAAATGCCAAACTGCATTTGTCAGTGGCTAAAACTCAGCCTGGGTGAAAGAATATTATTCTAAAGTGCAATTTGTATTACATTAACTAATGAAATGTTTTTTTAAAGCCATAAAATATTCAACCTTGTTTCATATGGTTGCAAGCTTACAGTATCTATGTCCTCTCCAAACTCAGTCTCCTTGATTGCATCTTGACAGTACCCATCAGCAGGAGAAAGCCCAGGATCTCTGCATTGATTACGCTGCAGAGGGTTGTTTGCCTTTCATGGTGCCTTGTATCTTGGTGGTGTTTGCACTTTCCACGTAGCCAGGGTCCAAACGAACCATTTACTGGTTCAGTTTAGAGACTTCTAGGCTTAAGCAACCCCTTTGATTCACAGTTGAAAGCAAGAGGACATTGCAGGCTGGAGGAAGATAACATGGCTTAGCCAGGCCATCTGCGGGACAAACTGAATTCAAATGACCAGGGAACAGAGCAGGTTTTCCTGCTTTAATTAGTCAAGAGAGTGTGATGAACTGGAAGCAACAGGTCATCGGAGTCCCTTGGCCCTCGGCTTGGCCGCGGAGGGAGCAAACACCAACACAGACCAAAGGCTTTGTGTGCCACAAGAGTCCTCCTGAACACAGTGCCTGACCCACAGAGCACGTGCTTCTCACGAGGCCTGCAAAGTCCTTTTTAAGAAAAATTTATAACCAATACACACTTGTATCATAAATGTCAACACAAATCCATGTTTATACAAGCATATAATATTTCTAGAAATACATGAATACAAATATAAGCCAGTAAAAAGTGAACGCGGACTCAGGATCTCAGCAAAGATGTGACAAATTAAGCCACTGAGGTTTTTCATGCAGCTGGCCTGTCACCCCACGTGCAGGTGACACAAAAGCACCACCGTCTCAGGGAGCAAACCTTTCATCCCAGAAGGACACGTACACTTTGGCGTGTGTGCTCTTTGCCTTCCCTTTTACACACCTCTTGAGGCAGCTTTGTTATTCAGCTGAGCAACAAGCAGCAGCACATAGAAAAACTGTGGCTGCCCCATCCCTGGAGGGGTTCAAGGCCAGGTTGGAGGGGGCTTTGAGCAACCTGGTCTGGTGGGAGGTGTCCCTGCCCAGGGCAGGGGGGGCTGGCACTAGATGGTTTTTAAGGTTCCTTCCAACCCAAACCATTCTACGATTCTATGAAAAAGGAGGAGCAACAGCTTAGTTGGGTTCTCATTTACCTACAGAAAAATAAAACTGGGCTTTTCAGGCCTGACTAGCTCCCATTGGAACTAACTGTAACAATTCAGATATACTCACCGGTTTCCCTCCGGATCCCTCAGTTGATCAGTGTCCGTTTTGACTGGGTTATTCCTCTTCCATCTTCCACGTTAAATCCCTCCATGTGGGGACGGCAGTGCCAGCACCGCCATCCTTCCTCAGCGTCGCCCTTGTCCAGCCAGCCCTCAAAAAGCGAGGCGGCCCTCGCTCAGCGGCCACGTCTGCCAGCCTTTCTCTCCGCTGTCCCTTGTTCTTTGGGGCCACTGTGCTTGGGTGAAACAAAATAAAATAAAAAACGTTCCCGCAAAGTATTTATTCCAGCCCAAAGCTGCACGTGGGAGGAGAAGGGAGAGCAGGAGGGGAATCTGAGCCCCTGTCATGGCTGCCGGGGCCTGTGGGGGCCACCAGGCTTGGGCCGCCCTCCCCCAAAACCATCCAAAACACCTGAACGCCACCTAAAGAACACCTGCCCCCACGCTCCCCACTGGCCTGTGCCTGGGGCTGGCCGCATTCAACACCAAAAAAGGTAAAGTAAGTCCTTTTTTTCCCTCAGAAACCCCGGGGTCTTGGGGAGGTGACTCTGGCAATGGCTCTGCGATTCCCAGCACCGCTTTGTTTTCCCCTCATTTTCCAGTCAGCTCAATGACAATAAACAGTGTCATTTTTTGATATGATGTATTTATATTTACATGGTACAATTTAAAGCAATAGCTACACTGATCATACATATTAGAAACAATAAAAAAAGAAGTTAAGAACTAAAATGTACATCATACACTTGTATATATATTTTTTTTTTACACAGAGGTAAAAAGGCTTATAAAAATCAATACAACAGGGTTTTAACTTTTAGTATATAGATACAATAATGATGAGGCTTCAGGCACTTTAATTTGTTAACGTGAGCAATAGCTTGGAAAAAAAACCCAAAAAACTTTCCACAACAGAAAAAAAAAAATAATTTGGTTAATGTTTTGTTACCACAGATACAAAAATAAAATCTGAATAATTTCTCTCAAATGATTGATGTCAGTATTGCAAAGCTGACCGGGAGAACGCTACACACTGTTCAGCAGCAGTGTGGAAATTAAGGAGAAATATTTACAAAAAAACACCCATCTCTACCATTGTGCCCTTACACCACTGCCTTCACAAACCAAATAACACACGCAGCAAAATCTACAAGTATTACAAAAACCCAAGAGAAGAGGGAGGAAGGAGGAGGGGAAGAAAAAAAAAATAAAAAAAAAGAGGGAATTTTTTTTTTTTTTTAAACTTTTATTTCCAGACATACAGAAAGGCTTAGAGTATGTCTACTTTACTTAAATAAATAGGGGCACTTCAAGACCGGACAAAAAGCTGTAAGATCTTTTTGTAGTGTTGTGCTTTATAGAGAGAAGATCTTACAGATGTTTGTTTGCATGAAACAACTTTTGAGAACAGAAATAAAAGGAAAAGGTTGTTCCATTAATTTTATTTTTTCTTTTCGAGGCTGGCTTGATGTTTATTAGACACCATTGAGAGATTTGTCAACTGCTATTAGGCACAAAATATTTATATTTCATTCAGCAAACCCAGACACATCACCCAGAGTGTAACACTCCACCCCTTTTCCACTATCATTCTTTTTGTTTTGTTTTGTTTTGTTTTTTCCCAACTGAAAAAATCCCCAGCAACTGCTACGAATTAAGCCTACCGAACTCTATAGTGTATAAGCACATTGCATACTTAATTAATGGTCGACTAAAAAGCTGTGATTAACTCTCAGAGGAACCATTGGGACATTCCACCAAGAAAGAATGGCAAGCGTTCCTTTTACATTTATTTGGCAAATTAATTAAAAAAAATAAAAAAATTTCCTCTCTTTTAAGACTGATGTCAATGTGCAATAGAGGGAGGGAAAGGACATGCGCCCACTGGCAATTTACTGCAGAAAGAAATTATGGCAGGAACAGCAGTGCCAGCTTTGACAAGCCAATCCCTAGCTGCCTCAAAGTATTCAGATTGTACTATGCTAGTTAGAGCTCACTGCGCTAAATCATTATTTATTTTTTTTTTAATAAAAATTATTTGGCTATTCCTTGTAATATATTAGAAAAATACTCTTTTTCCAAGCTAATTACAAGCCTTGTACACAAGACAACATGACATTTAGAAAAAAAAAAAAATTAAGAAAAAAAAAATCTCAAAGTAATCTTATCCTGCTGTATGCACCTTATGCATCCACTCGATAAATCTGGGTGGTGAACTGGGGAGGGGAAAGCCAGGGGGACGCTTCGGTCCGGCTCCTGCAAAGACTCACCATGCTTAATTAATCCTTCACGCAGAGTCACAGAAATGCCGGCTGCAGGCGTGGTACGCTGAGACTTGGGTAAGAATCTGGAGGATTGGGACCGCAGGTCAGGAAATGGAAGTGGTGGTCGACACCCTGGCTTTTTGATTTTAAAATACCTGTTTAGGTCGCTAAATGTAGTAGTTTCTACCGTGGATGCGTATGTTCTCATGCTCATGTATTGTACAGAAAACAAACAAACAGATACAATTTTCCACATAATCCACCACTTAATGCAGCATTTCCCCAGAATTGCCATAATAGTGCTTTTGACATTGCATTGTTAGTAATTCTTTGCATAACAACAATTTTCCTCATCTGGAACATTAGTGTTTTATTCACAGATCATTACATGGCTGGCTAATGAAGAACTTCCCTTTCTTTTGGGCAGAGCTCTGAAAACACAGTTTTATTTTTCCAATGTTATTTAGGGAAAAAAGAAAACCCTAAAATTTAAGTTTCCCTTTCAAGTAGTGGTCTGAAATGATTACAGGTAAAGAGAACTACCAGATTCTCAATGGTTATGTGACTATGGTAACTGAGCCTTGCTTTCTGTTCACAGAGCTTCACGAACAGAGAAATAATTTAAGATGTTTGCTGAAGGAAATGACAATGGACTCTAGAAGAGAAACTGCAGCTTAGATGGCTATTTTGGCTTCGGAAAACAGAACAAAAAACCCCTAAGAAAACCAGTGACAGAAATACTGTGTTGTGGTACAAGTTTGTTACTAGCACACCTTCTATACACACACAATAACTTGACGGCAAGTTAAAATATCTTCTGAGTGAGATGTCATTCACTACACCACCCCGTTTCTAGAAGTGCCAAAGCTTGCTAACATGCTGATGGTACCGCGGGAGGCAAGACGGACACAACCTGGAGATGTTCTACAATCCACCACCATTTAAAGCATTTTTTTTTTTTTTCTCCTCAAACTCATTTTAACTGGAGAGAAAAGAAAAAAAAAGAAAAGAAAAAAAAAGAACATGTACAAGACAGTCTGTTTTGATTACAGATTAATAATACAAAAGTCTATGCTGTAGGTTAGTTAGTTAGAACACTTGATGAGCAAATCAATGCAGTGTGAGCCCCCAGACGACCGTATGTAAAGTGATCCAAACTGGTGGTTTCTGGATGCTGTTGGGCACAGTGGCTGCATCAAAATGAGTGATCTCAATGCTCCAAAACCAACGTGTTCCTTGAACTACAGGAAAAACGTAACACTTCGAATGCATCTGTAGTCATCCAGCAGCTTTGTGTTTTCCACCACAGCACCTGCACATGACCCCACAGTGGTAACAAGCCCGAAGCGGCAAGTAACAGCACATACATGGAGCAATGAAAGACAAGGCGATAAGGGCCATCCACCGGAGGCAAAACATTTCATCACTGGTGTCGCACGAGCAAGGATCTGTATAGTCTCCTTCCGGATCGGACATACAGTGATAGAGCATAGTGTCTGCGCACCACATACAGCTCACTCGATGGATGCAAGTCTTGACACGGTCTGGAGCATCCTGGCATTGACCCCGTTTGTTCTCCTCATGGTTGAACATGTCCCTGCAGTACACGCACCGTGACCTCTCACCATCTTCCTTCCGCCTGGGCTTGAATTTGACAGGTTGAGTCTTTATCACAGCACCCTTGATATCTTCACCCAGGTCAAAGTCCGAGTTGTCTACGTAAGGATAAGTGTATTCGTGTTTTGAGGCCTCGCTTTTGGCAAAACGTACGTAAGAGTCCATGTCATCAGGATCAAAGTTCTTTCCCCGTGCTGGGGCATGGCGATAGTCCTCGTATCCAGTCATCCAAATCTTTTCCCGAGGATTGATGCGCACTATCTCCTCATCATCGTCTGGAAAGTTGACGTGCCGGTAGGATCGCGGTACTGACTGTGGAAGTAGGGATGGAGAAGAAGAGGGAGAAAAGCTAAATAAGCTCACTTTGCTGTCAGCAATCAGTCTCCTTGCTTAGTGAAAAGCCAATATTTAACAGTTTCACCTTTCCCTCCCTCTTTGTACGCCTTTAGCCATGAGCCGTCACGGAGTTTCAGCCTGTGGCTCAGGAATGAGTAGAATTGTCACAGACCTACAACGGTCTGTGTGCATGTGGTGCAACGTAACATATTAAATCACAGTGTAACACCCCCCCCCCTTTTTTTTTTAAATAAAATGGAAGCCATGTAAAGCTAACTGAGAGAGAAAGGGGAAAGAAGGGAGGGGGGGGTCTTTCAGGGATGTGGGGGGAAAACCGAACACCAGTCTCAGCTATGGCAGACACAGCCCTTTAGGTGGCAACACTGGGAAGAAACCTTACTTGTTCTAGATGGTAGTGGTCAGAGCTATAATGGTCGTGAAGGTGTCCACGAGTGCAAATTCTTCGATGTTCGCAGGATGCAGGAGAAGCCAGAGTTCGCACGGGCTGTTCCCTTTTTTGAGAGGAGTTAGAGGAGCTATCTGTAGCGTTCTGTGATAAATGGAAAGGGGAGGGAGGGCGGAAAATCGTCATACATTCAGCTGTTACTGCAGGCGGTAATAAATGTGATGTTTTGCCGCTCGCTGACTTCGCGCACACCTGCAATACTGGCAACACCTGACAGCAGGCACCTTCATAAAGTTTCACATAAAATACTTGAAAGAGGCAGATCTGTTGCCAGGCCATAAAAGCTGCTGCCACACACATGGAAAAATATAATATGCCATCGCCTACTTGCGACATTTTCACCAACACCGCTCGGATTTGCTTGGCGTGCTATTTGTTATACTGGGCATTGCGGGACGATGAGCTTTCATGCCAGAAGCTACCTCTGAAGAGCAAAGTTAAGCTCCATCAAATGATGCAATTGTGTGAGTCCCGTGGGCAGACTCAGACAGAGCGTTTGTGTGCCTGGGCTGTACCCCACTAGTTACCCAGGCTACAAAAATACCGGAGATTTTGATGACCTGCAGGTGTCCCATGAAGCCAAAAACTCCTTTACGCTTTTTTTCTCCAAACACTCACTGAATTCCAGTTCATCACAGGCTACTTGAATAACCAGCTTTCCTTTAAAAACTTCAGTTTTGTTTTTTTTTTTTTTTTCTCCTCGTTTTGTCACTAATCTCTAACGTGCAATGAATGTTACTTGTGTTTTTATACATTCCTGACTCACGGTGTGCACTTTTTTTAGGTTAATCAGTTATCACGAAAGGGTGAAATATCACGCAATAACACACTGTTGCCAATACCCGCAGCTTCTTAATATACGTATTCCTCCTCCTGGAGAAATACACAGTGGGGTACCAGTCTTAGCCATCCTCTCTCCATAGCCCTTCCTTGGTTAAAATACTTTCCATACAACACCTAGACGTTCAGGATTTTGCGCGTTAATTCTTTTCATGGATTGGTTGGGCTTTTTCATATTACCATGAATATCAAGAGGACGGCTGTTAAATGCACTACGAGATGAGGAACAGGAAAAAAAGAGCCTCCGTGCACAATGATCAGAAGAGCTGTGACGTTGCATCTGCCTAAAATTTTGGTGCTTTGAACTGAGAAAAATCTCCCATCGCCCTCCAGCTAACAAGCTGTGCTGCAGCTACGACGAGTCCAAGGGAAAGCCTTCCGTTTGCCACGAGAGTATTAGCTAAAGACACAACCTCAAAAGTGGAGAGAAGTTGTATCGGTAGCGGGAGAAGACTGGTTTTACCTGAAAAACCTTCTCTCCTTGTCAGGAACGCACTCTCTAAATATTATTTTCCAATGAATCGTAGTAGACACGTCTCTTACGCCAAGAATACAAGGCGGCTCATTGTGGGTATTTGTTTATTCTGAAAACAACGCTCTGCAAGGCTCTGTCCAAAGGTGAGCACACCTTCAAGCGTTACAGCACAAAACAGATGTTGATTCTCTCTAACCGGTATAGCAGTTAAAAGGGCTGAACCACCAACGTACTTTATTGAAAAGAAAATATACAAATCTGTTTGCAGTCTGATGTAAAGCCAGGCTGGGTTACCTGAGAGGTACAACAGGCAGGATGAGTTTTGAAAGAATGGCTGACCCACCCCATGAGGAGCAGACTTTTAATGCACGTGTTTTGGTTTTGGTTTGTTTTGGTTTTTGGTTTTTTTTTTTAAGACAAGTACCTAGAAGCAGAACAACTCTTAAAAACAGTTAACACCACCCCTAAAATGTAACTGGCACTGATACTCAGGCTCTTCTTAAAAAGTGGTTTCGTCAGCCCAGCCTTCATAACTTATTAGACGAAGGGCACTTCAAATCTGGGGTTTAAACCCTTCAAAGCTAATTCTTGTGCCTGTAACTTTAGGTCCTACAATACCTAGTGCGTTCTGAGGACGTTTCGAAAGAAAATGAGCAGCTTCTACAAGCCAGTACTTTGTGATAGCACTAAGCTTCTAACCTATTTGGAAAACCCGAGAAGAGTTAGGATTTAGTTAAAACACCTGCCTCACAGGAGCACCTTTTTGCAATGCCGTATGTGGTGCAGCCCCGGATGCCGAGTTGTAATTTAAGCTCCTCAGGAACAACAACAGAGAGGCACACACCCCACAGTCCTGTCAGCCTCAGCCAGTACTCTCCAAGTTAAACTTTGACTGGTGTGAACCAAAAAGGAGGCAGGGCTTTAAGGCGGTGCCGTGCCAGCCAGTGGGACCCTTCACCGGAACCACAGCCGAGCCCTGCTGTGATGAGCCCTTCGTGGATACCCTCCGAAAAACATCGTGGGTGCCCATGGTCAAAATAATGAAGCCTGGGAAAACTACCCAACTGGAGGAGGTTGCACACACTGGCCTGCAACCCCCTCACCCTCCTAGATGAAAATAAAAATCCCAAACTGGATATAACTGCTAGATAATTTCAGCAGGGCAGCTGGGAGCTATAACCAGCTCTCCAAGCTGCCTGCTATTTGCTGCCTCTCGGGGAAAAGCAGTATTTCTGCAACAGGCAATTGGAAAAGAGGCTGTAGTGATTTTTATCTTGCCCGATTCTTATCTGCTCTTGCTTTCCTCCACACCTTGTTCTCCTTCAGACCCGGCAGGGCAACCGAGCCTCTCCTCCACGTGTGTTGACATGGCTACAAAACCTGTTTGCAGCATAGCACGGAGGCTGCGGCCCCGGCCCCTGCTTTCACCTTATTAAAAATTGCTGCATTTCCACCTTCAATGTCCTCAGATTAGAGGGGCAGTGTGCCAAGACAAACACTTACTCTAAGCGCCCAGAAAGGGAGAAAGCAGGCTATCCAAGACTAACGTCTCTGCTCAGCTGTCTGTAAAACAAAAGCTCACGCTGCCTCCTGGCTGGTGATGCTAAAGGCAGTTGGTCGACAAACGCAGTGTCTGCAAGGTTACCTTGCTGACCATTGACCAGGACAAGCACTGTTGCTTTCCAACAAGGTCCCCCATCAAAGCTTCAAGCTTCTGTAGGGGAAGAGAGAAGGCTCTCGACATGTAGGAATCAATGGTTTGAAGATTGGGGGGAAAAAAAAAGGTAGAGAATACCCTCCTCCCAAGCAGAAGGTCACCAATGCTCACCAGCACAGATGAGGAGACTGTGGGGTTCGTTCTCATCAATGATCTAAAGAGACAGGTGAACGACAAGATGACACAGTTTTCTGATGAAACTTAAGTTATTTAAGGGAGTGAAAATGAAAGCTGACCCTGAAAACTCGCTTAAGAATCTCATATTTCTGAGAGACAGAAGTTAAAAAATAATTTTTAAAAAATTACCACTAAAGTGCAAAGTGTCAGAAACACCTTGATCTGATATGTAAAATGATGCACTCAGAGCCAGCTATCTCTGCTCAGGAAAGAGGTCTTGGGGTTATAACAGACAGCCCTGTGACAGTCCCAGCCTGGTGGCTCAGCAATGGATTGAAAAAAAACCAAAGCAGCAGCAACAAAGACGATCATCAAGGCCTTGCATGTATCTGCTGTGCTTCCCCAATCTGTCTGCGGTCCTGGACCCCCCTCCACCCTGTGTCATTAAGGGTATTTTCACCATGGCAAGCTCACAGAGCCACGGGCAGGACAATCGAGGACACGGGACAGCTTCTTAACAACAGCTAACTATAGCTTGGGTGTCTCCAGCCTGGAAAAGAGATGATGGAAGGTACCATGAAGATAGGAAGAGAAGAAGTCTATTGAATCATGAGTCCTGTGGGAACGTAAGTAGGAAGAGATGATTCTTCTGGTATCCTTCAGAAGAGAAGATCGTGAGGCATTCACTGGAACACGCTTAGATATTCAAACAGAAGGAGGTACTTCCAGCAGAGCCCATAGTTAAAATGTGAAGCCATATGGAAACCCCTCAGAAGAAAGTAAGTGACCAAGGATCAAAGGCACGATGATGCTCAGGCCTTCAAAAGCATACTGTTCTCTCAGTACCACTCCACTGGGGCTGACCCTGGACTTGGGTGACTGGCGAAAGTCAGGCACATTCTCAAAGAAAAGGCACCCTCATCTTCAGCCAGGTGCCACTACGAAGAAATGATGGCCAGACTTTGTCAGTGATGGAAGCAGGGAACAACTTCTGTTCCCCACGACAAGCCTGGGTCTTGGCTGGGATTTTCTACCACCAACATAGCAGTCAAGATTTTGGGGATGCTGGTGGAGGGGGCAGACATGAGAGGTTTGTTGCACCAAATACACACCATCACCCAAATACAACACACTTGCCTACAGGAAAACATCTAGAAAGGAGGTGGCCTCCAGAGCCAGGCTATTTCACCAATAGAAAAACATGTCCCAGACCGTTGAGCCACTAGTCTGTCAGAGAAACACTGTCTTCCTCTAAAGCCTGCTGAAACCAATCCAGGTCCAGTATTTGGTTTTGAGGGGAATATATTGAAAACATGCCCAGTAGCCACATAAGAGAAATGAACCCAAAACTAAAGTTGTTGGAACAGGGAGTCCAGCAAGAAACTGTTTCAACATTCCCTCAAATGCTCAATTAGAGAAATTTGTGCTGCACGTACCAGAGTTTTGCGATTGCTATGGCGGTCGCAAAGTCTTGTGGTTTCACTGCTTGGATAACAAAATCATTAATCATGACCATAATAGTAATTTTATAAAACCCATGCAACACATTTCCTTTTGCAAGTGAGCTGTACGTATCTGAGCAAGCACACGTACCGCAGGTTTGATATGGCTGCTTTGAGAAACACCACCGGGCTTCTACACACGAATGACTGCACTGTGAGTATTTAAAAAAAAAAAAAAAGAAAAAGAAAAAAAAGTGTCCCTGTTTTCCCCTTGGACTTTCAGAAGTGACTCATTAAATTAAAAAACCCTAGCCATTAGTAAAGAAGATTATGTTAATCATTTACCGCAGTTTATTTCTCATTGAAATGGATTTGTTACACAAGAACAGCCGGCTAATCAGGTGCCTAAGTAATATTCTGAGATAAGCATCTATCATAAAAACTGATGAGAAAAGGAAGCCTTTTGCTCCTGAACCGGACTGACCATCTTGTCTCACAGAGTTGCCTGGGTTGGAAGGGACCGTTCAGATCATCAAGTCCAATCATCAACCCAACACTGACAAAAACCATCACTAAACCTTATTTCTAAGCACCAGGCCTGCCCATTTTTTAAATACCTCCAGGGATGGTGACTCCACTACTTCCCTGGGCAGCCTGCTCCAATGCTTGATAACCCTTTCCGTGAAGAAATTTTTCTTTAATATTCATCCTAAACCTCCCCTGGTGCAACCTGAGGCTGTTTCCTCTTGTCCTATCACCTGTTACCTGGGATAAGAGACCGACCTCCACCTCTCTACACCCTCCTTTCAGGGAGCTGTAGAGAGCGAGAAGGTCTCCCCTCAGCCTCCTTTTCTCCAGGCTGAACACCCCCAGCTCTTTCAGCTGCTCCTCACAAGACTTGTGCTCCAGACCCCTCACCAGCTCTGTTGTCCTTCTCCGGACATGCTCCAGAGAAGCCTCTAATGGCTTTACAGAATAGGTGCATCCTGTGTGATGCAACATCCAAGAGTGACTATGAAAAAGAGGAAAGATTCGTCTCAAAATTATGAAGCAATACAATCTGCGGCAGCTCGTCAGAAACCGGTTGCCAGAGGAGAATTACGGAGTTATGTCACTTGTAACTTCCAGAAGTGCTCTCAGCCAGCTAAAGCATTTGCAAGTTTGTTGTCAAAAATAATCGTGGGTCAAGCAAGACAAGATTATGTATTTTTTTTTTCCCCTTCCAGGATTTTATCGGTTACATGAGGCGGGGAGGACAAGGGGGAATAGAAGTATCGTGACGTTGAACAAGTAGTTTCGCAAGTAATGGTCCTAAAGGAATCAAAAACCCATGCCAGTCTGGCCTTTGCAAAGCCGAAGCCCTCTACAAGCTGACCTGCTCTCTACTGCCAAGCTCCGCTTGGCTCATCTCCCACTGCCCTGCAAGCCTCCTCACGGCATCACTCAGATCTGAAGGGGACTGTTGACATGGAGCATAGAAATGCAAAACTTGGTGGGCGCTCAAGGTCTCCTCTTTACCGAGACAGCCTCCTGCAACAGCCAAACCTCCTTGCAGCGGCTCCCGTGTTCACTTCGGGAAGCCCGAACACGTTAAAGAGGAGCCCATGGCCATCTCATCATCTGAAAAGACATCCTCGCCGTCCCCGGGACAAGAAAAATAGGAACATGAGAAGGCCAGAAATGAGTGTGCGTTATTGATGGGGGGGTGTTGGTGTCATCGTGGCAGGCGTGATACACTGACTGGGCTGTTTAGTTGCAAGCTGGTGAGGGGTCTGGAGCACAAGTCTTGTGAGGAGCGGCTGAGGGAGCTGGGGGTGTTCAGCCTGGAGAAAAGGAGGCTGAGGGGAGACCTTCTCACTCTCTCCAACTCCCTGAAAGGAGGGTGAAGTTGGGGGGGTCGGTCTCTTCTCCCAAGGAACAAGTGATGGGACAAGAGGAGATGCCCTCCGGTTGCGCCAGGGGAGATTTAGGATGGATATTGGGGAAAATTTCTTCCCCAGAAGTGCTGTCAAACACTGGAAGAGGCTGCCCAGGGCACTGGTGGAGTCACCATCCCTGAAGGTATTTAAAAGCCAGGCAGATGTGGTGCTGAGAGAACGTGGGTTAGTGGTGGTTTGGGCAGTGTTGGGTTGATGGTTGGACTTGATGATCTGAAAGGTCCCTTACAACCTGGGCAATTCTATGATTCTAAGAAACCCAGCGCTCCCACCAATTCATGGCTTGAGGATGAGCCTGGAAAAAGGACAGCCCAGCAAGCTGCATCCTCTCCCTGGCCGTAGCCCGATGACCTCCGGCTGAGACCGGTGTGACGAGCCCCTCTGAAGGCAGCCAGAGCCCTTTGTTAGCGTGCTCTGCCCAGGTGTGAGCCCTTAGGAGCCCCAGCACAAGCCAGCTCTTCTTCGCTTGGCCCTTTTCATTTGCTGGAATAAGGGGAAACACAGCTGTGCTATCAGGACAGAGAGGAAAAATGATAAAGCCGGGGGAACGGTACGGCAAGCGAGCACTACCGAGCTAAGCACCGACCTGCAGTTTATCTGCAGAGCCTCTGCTGTTTAAGTACTTCACCAAGAGGAAGTCTGAGAGCTATTTTGGACACGTGGCAAAGAAACGTCCACCTTTCCCAAGAAATTAAGATAAAATATAGTCTCACAGAACTCCCTCAGCTTAATCTTGCCAGAGCAAGTCTTTCCTTTCCCCTCTAGCTTTTTTTTTTTTTTTTTTAAGCCTAAAGAGATACAGCGCTTTTGAATTTCACAAAGAGGGGAAGAAGGCCAGGCTGGACGGGGCTCTGGGCAACCTGGTCTAGTGGGAGGTGTCCCTGCCCACAGCAGGGGGTTTGAACTCGATCATCTTTAAGGTCCCTTCCAACCCGAACCATTCTATGATTCTACGAAGAACAAAAATCCTAATTTTTGTCTCAAAACACCTCTTTCCCTCTATCCAAAAAACGAGGAAAGCTGACATTTTCCACCCACTTCTAATTGTGCCCCCTATATTCAGGACAGCCCACTTCAAAAGGGGCTTAGATTATTGAAGTATTAAGAAAGAAAAAGGTTCAGTGTAAAAAAACCAAAAAAGATTTGAGACTCCTGTCTCCTGGTCTCCTGAGCACAAACTTTTAATTTGTCATGGCAAGATAAAGCCACGGAACAAAACACCTTCATTAAATTTCTGCTTGTTTCCTATCACTGAAGACAAGACAAAAATTATACTGAAGAAAACCCCATCTATCTGTTTTTGAAACATTTTTGATGCTCTCATTCACCGAGGGCTCCTGGAGCTGAATCCAGTCCTATTTCCTTGCAGAGAGCCTGAAGGAAAAGCTTCACGTTAGATCATATTCCAGTACAGTTCAAAGACAAACTGGCTGTACACCACCATCACCATCAGCACGGATGCAGATTTCTGTAAAACCAGAACAGGACTATAATTTCTCAAATGTTTGGACCGTTTCCTAGTCACCACTTCCACAAACACCAATATAAAGTGCAGAAAGCTAGCTAGTTTTACTGCTACCTTTTTTATTTTTATTTTTAAATGTTGTGGTTTTGGCTTCTAGTGCCAAAAGGACGCTGGTGGCTGTGCTGTCTTAAGTCAGCAAAACTTAAGGAATATTTACAAGGGTTCGGTGCACAAGACCATCTCTATTAAGCTAATGCTAAACCCGCTCCTGGCATCATCAGTCAGTTCTGCATGGACCACAGATGTGGCTTCACAGCTTACTTTGAGGAGTAAAAAGGATATATGAGAATCAGACGGTATGGCAAATCCTCAGATGTGGCAAGGGGGAAACCTCGATGAGATTTTCCTGTTTCACTACTTGCCAGTGACACAGGGCGTCAGACGTGCCTCTGCAAAAGCAGGCACTTGAACAGGTACAAAGAGAAATGCCTGCAAAAGTCGGAGGAGGAGTGAAGACAGACCCCGTTTTGCTCGGATTCAACCCAGGAGCAGCGGATATATGTGACATTTCACAGAACCACAGAATCTTCATGGTTGGAAAGGACCTCTGAGATCACCGAGTCCAACCACACACACACAAAAGATCCCCCCAATCTCGGCCACTAGAGCATGCCCTGAAGTGCCACATCCACACCCTTCTGAAATACCTCCAGGGATGGCGACTCCACCACCTCCCTGGGCAGGCTGTTCCAGTGCCCGACCACTCTCTCAGTAAAGTCATTCTTCCTAATATCCAACCTAAACCTCCCCTGCTGCAACTTCACACCATTTCTTCTGCTCCTGTCATTATTCCCTTGGGAGAAGAGGCCAACACCCACCTCTCTACAATCTCCTTTCAGGTAGCTGTAGAGGGCAATGAGGTCCCCCCTCAGCCTCCTCTTCTTCAAACTAAACATGCCCAGTTCCCTCAGCCTCTTCTTGTATGACTTGTTCTCTAGACCCCTCACCAGCTTGGTGGCTCTCCTCTGGACACGCTCCAGCAGCTCAATGTCCTTCCTGGAGTGAGGGGCCCAGAACTGCCCAGTACAGATGCACCATCACTTCCCTACTCCTGCTGGCCACGCTATTCCTGAAACAGGCCAGGATGCTCTTGGCCTTCTCGGCCACCTGGGCACACCATTTCCTTCCCGTATGATGGCCCTTGTCTTGCCCTTACTGCACCACCGCTTTGGTGGAAGGAAAAGCCTTTGCATCAGGTGCTGGGAAGGGAAAACCAGAATGTTGTAAGGGGGGGAAAAAAACCAAACACCCCAAGTCACAAGCCCCAGTTACTGGGGCTGCTTCCCAGGCAACACAGCGGTCCCGTGGTACACTGGTGGCTCTGCCTACCCATGAGGTGCTCGTGTCCTTGTCAATCTGCAGAGCCTCTGCTTCCCGGGACTCTTACGTTTCCTTCTTCACGCCTGTAACTCCTCCTTGCTGCGGCCTGATTGGATTTCTCCATGCTGAAATGAGTTACGTCGCTTCAGCGGGATCTTTTTACCTAAACCTGCAAACTGTTTAAACCAACCCATTGCTCAAAAGCATCCAGGGAGAGAGGCAAGCTTTGCCTTTGTGCAGAAGGGGCTCCGTTAATCTGTTTATGCCTTGGAAATGACACCCCGGTGTGGACTACAGCGTTGTCAGGATGATCAGCTGCCCAATATTTGTGTTCGTACAGCTCCGTGAAGATTAGCAAAGCCTCCCTCCTCTAACAAGTAATATTAGCCACGTGGCCACAGCTGTCCTCTGCGCAGACCATGAGACGGCCACTGAGGTCTGTACCGCTGCGGGGAGGTGACGGTGCCTGCTTCTCCCTCCCACCGGTCCCATCACCTGCCCTGTGCGCACGCCTGGGTGGAGAACCACAGGAATCCAGCCCAAAATCATTCTCCTATCAGCTCCCTGACTTCACTCGACCACCCGGAGAGGCTTGTGCCCTGACGGCACAGGAGGGTCCCCAGGAGAAGCAGGGGGCAGAGACGGTGGGTCTGGAGAGGGAGGTGGGTGCCAGCTCCTCTTTAAACTCTTCTGCCTTTGACCTACTTGTCATTGGCGTAACTGCAATTAATTTGGGAAGAGCCAGCTCCTAATTTTAAGGGAACTTAGCAAAACCCACGCTGCCGAAAAGCTTTCGGGTAGGGATGCTAGGAAATAGAGGAGCAAAACTCAGCCTGGGGGGTGTGTGTGTGTGTGTGCGCGCGCACAGGGGGGGTGGCACGAGGCTGTGCTGCTGCTGAGCCCAGCCATGAGCAGATGGCTCCACATAACCCACCGCCGAACCTCAGCTCCTCCGCACAGAGATTTCCAAAGGGGCAGGGCGGGGGGAAGAAGGAAAATAAGATTTGGGGAGTTGGGGGGGCGGGGGGGGAAGAGGGGAGGGAAAGAAAAAAACGCTAACAAAAATTAGATTAGGTAAGCTAAAAGAATCGGTGTACTTAATCAATCATTAATGTCTTCGCTAGGTACAAATTTAACACTGCAGCCTCTAAATTCAGCGGCACGCTCCTCCCATATCATACGCCAGGTTACAAACGGAGGGGAAAAAAAAAACAGTTAAATGCAAACTTCCCACAGCAGACTGATAGGGTATTTTAAGAAGCCAGTTAGAGGTCATTTATTCACACAGTTATGAGCATCTACGTTATTTTAGCTGGAATCCATCACCAAAATAGAACCCAACAGCTGATGCAAACTTTTAAAATACCCTCTTCACATGCACTGCAAATACGTCAGGCTCCACTTAAAAATGCAATGGGCCTTATTTACTTCTTCCTTCCCTTCTCCTTTTGCAGACAGAACCAGAGACAGATGAACTGCTCCCTATAATCACTTCTGATTTAATTTTCGTAAAATATTTAGGAGATAAGAGGGCGAGCAGACCCTTGGCAAAACGCATTAGGCAGGTGAGGGAAGGAAACAGGGCTATTCAGATGCAGTTGTTTATAATGCATTTCTGTACTGGGCAGAGGTCCATTTTGAGCTCCCCACACTGATGTATTCTGTTCTTCATCCTCAGTTACTACCATGTACCACCATGCAGTATTTTGTCAGTTGGCGGGTTTTTTTTTTCCATTAAAGGGGTGCAAGGAGGATCCTACCGCTTTAAAGGAAAATCATTCTTGAAGCCTCATGTAAAAGCACATTTCATTGCTTAGCTTTACCAAACTCCTCCTTTTCCTTTCCAAGCTCTCCAAAAAAAGAAACCCCTCCCCCCGCCCCCCCAAAAAAAGAAACCTACATTTGAGAGGATGCAACCAAATTATGATAGACTAGCAAAACTCGGACACGCGCTCCAAGTGGCCTGAATTCTCTGCGTTTTGGTTTTTTTTTTCCTTTTCTTTTCTAACTGTCACAGGAGACAAGAGATTCAATCCATTCCTGCGAGCGTTTAAACAGCACATGGAAATTATAGGCCCCCTCCCAACGAGAGGGCAACATAGTCATTTGCCCCATGATCCCAACCCAGCCCCCCTTCCTATCACCATCACGACGGATGCTCCAGCTCGGCGCCCAGAGCCAAATGCTTCCCCCTTGCCCCTAAATCAGGCAGAGAGACCGGGATGCCGGGGCCGAGCATGGCTTTGCCTGCTCGCTCCAGACTTGCATCCCTCTGGCCCCACCAGTGCTGCTGGGTGGCGATTCCCTAATCCTTTCTGCCGCAGCACGGGAAGTTGTCGATCACCGCTCTGTCCTCCAGCCAAGGTGGCCTCTTTCCAACTGCATTTACACCCCTGTCACCTTCAGAGGCAGCACCCGGGGCCGGGTGAGACACCCCCAAGTCCGGCCGGCGTCCCCCAGTGCCTCCTCCCTCCAGTGCCCCAGGACAAAGCGTTTTGTTTGGATGCAGCAGCAGCAAGGATCGCGGCTCACAGAAAGCAGCAGCTCCCTCAGGTTGTGTATGTATTAAAATAATGGAAAAGGCCATTTTACGTCTTTGTGAAATTTTCAAGCACCCCGCGGCCAAAAAACTGCATAGCCCTGATTAAAGAAGGAACCTAATGGAAAACTATAGCAACATCAACTATGTATTTTCAAGATAAAAGCGTAACATTTGGCCATAACACACCCCCCTCAGCTATCCTGTCATCTCCTCCTCATCTCAATTGAAGGGTGAATTTTGCAGCAGCAGCAAGGAGGAGGAGCAAACTTGAACGTAAGAAGTTTCATCTAAACATGAGGAGGAACTTCTTTCCTGTGAGGGTGGCAGAGCACTGGAACAGGCTGCCCAGGGAGGTGGTGGAGTCTCCTTCTCTGGAGACATTTCAAACCCACCTGGACACGTTCCTGTGCAACCTGCTCCGGGTGGACCTGCTCTGGCAGGGGGTTGGACTAGATGATCTCCAGAGGTCCCTTCCAACCCCATGTCAGTCTGTGAAAATGCCATAAACACTAAGCCAGCCTCAGCCAGGACTGCAAGAACCACCTTACGTGTACCACTGGCACAGCAAAGGTCTGCAGCGAAGCTGTACCCACAGCCAGGGGATACGCCACGAATTTCAGGCAGCAGGATGAGTATTAGCGGGCCGGCGGCGGTTTTTTGCCGCCTGCTTAATTAAGCCCGTCACTCTCAGGGTTTCCCTTGAGCCAGCACTTCTGCTTCTCCGGCCCTCCAGCGAGCTGGCTGGAAGAGCCAAACCACCGGAAAAGTATTCGCTTTCTTTTATAGGGTTAGTTTTTGGTTCGCTTACCCCGGGGCTGGCTGAATGAGGTCAGCTGTGCTGGTAAAAGGGGGACGGGGCAGGAGTCCCTCTCCGCTCGGCTGGCTTCCAGCAGCGCTCAAGGATAAAGATGCATCAGTCAAGTAGCATCTCTCAGATGGGGTTTCACATCAAATGACCACTGTGACCTCATTCCTGCTGCCCCAACACCGGCTCCGCTCTTGGGCTGCGAAAGCAAGGTGGGGGGTGGTGGAACTGAACCGGCTGGAAAGTAACTTGCTTTTCACGGGCGTTCTTTGCCTCAAAACTAGGTCCCCTTTACATAACGCCAAAGAAATGCGTGGGGAACCACAGCTGGACAAAAGCAAGGTCAAAACGAGAAGGCAGCAAACCCAGCCGGCAAAGCTTCGATGACAGAATCACAGAATCACATGAGGTTGGAAGGGACCTCTGGAGATTATCTAGTCCAACCCCCCTGCCAGAGCAGGTCTACCCAGAGGAGGTTGCACAGGAACGTGTCCAGGCGGGTTTTGAATGTCTCCAGGGACAGAGACTCCACCACCTCCCTGGGCAGCCTGTTCCAGGGCTCTGCCACCCTCAAAGTAAAGAAGTTCCTCCTCATGTTTAGATGGAACTCCTTATATTCAAGTTTGTGCCCATTTCCTCTTGTCCTGTCACTGGGCACCACTGAAAAAAGACCACCCCCCTCCTCTTGACACCCAAGGGAGACAAGCCCAGGGAGGCAAAACTTGGTCTGCAAACAAGGCAAAGACGAGCTGTGCTTGCAAATGCTGCTCCTGGCTGAGGGTGAGGGACCAGAGGGAAAGAGGAAGGGCCACAGCAGCTGCTTTTGGGGAGGAACAGTAAAGCCCACCTTCGGCAAGAGGTTCCAGGGGTGGCTTTGTCGGCAGCAAGCAATTCAGGCTCCCCGTCTGGATTCTCATCCCCCTTTTTTCCTGGGCCGCTGCTGTTACCTGTGGGGCCATGCACTAAGTCCAACTAGTAAACTGATCCACGTTACAAAATTTAAAAAAAAAAAAAAAAAAATGAAAAAAGAAAATCTCTTCCCCTCCATTCTACTCTACGTTAAGAAAGGGCAATTTCGTCTTGGCTACGTTTTGCTCCTGACACGTTTGTGCCTTAAGCAGACAAATGCACTAAAGCCTTCAGCTCCAGACGAATTAAAAGGGAAGATGCTCGTAAACACCTTCACACTTCTACTCATCACATAGTTTAAGCACGTTACTACACAGCCAAATTGTTTTTTTTTCAGAAGATGAACACGCAGCCAGCTGATGGCGAGTGCGAAACGGTGCTACAACGCAGGCAGATTCACAAATTCACCAGCAAAAAAAAAAACTACAGCTGAGGAAGGCACCAGTCCATTCACCTTTGGGCAAGGAATCCTACAGGCAGGTTTGCCGGTGACCCTTCTCGTCCCGAAGCCTCAGGTGACTGCATACGGCAAGAATCATAGAATCATTCAGGTTGGAAAAGACCCTTGGGATCATCGAGTCCAACCATCAACCCTACTCTACAAAGTTCTCCCCTACACCATATCCCCCAACACCACATCCAAGCGACTCTTAAACGTGTTCAGGGATGGTGACTCAACCACCTCCCTGGGCAGCCTGTTCCAGTGTCTGACCACTCTTACTGTGAAGAATTTCTTCCTAATGTCCATTCTAAACCTACCCTGTTGCAGCTTGAAGCCATTCCCTCTTGTTCTATGGCTATTTGCTTGTGAGAAGAAACCAGCACCAACCTCTCTACAATGTCCTTTCAAGTAGTTGTAGAGAGTGAGGAGGTCACCCCTCAGCCTCCTCTTCCTCAAACTAAACAGTCCCAGCTCCTTCAATCGTTCTTCGTACGATTTATTCTCCAGGCCCTTCACCAGCTTCGTTGCCCTCCTCTGTACCCGCTCCAGCACCTCGATATCTCTCTTGGATTGAGGTGAAGAAAACAGGCTTTCAGTAATCCGAAGATTACTGAAATGAGTGCAAGTCCGGTTATACATAATAACTAAATAGACGATAAAATCGACAAAGCCAGCACACTAAAATAAGCAGAGGGAAAGGGGACTATGTGTGTTAAAAAGAGAAAGAAACCAAAAAAAAAAAAAAAACCTGTCAAAAATCTCCTTTGAACTGCTGGGGCAAACCGAACAAACCCCAATACTTAACTGGTGCATAAATTACAACGCTTACAAGTTCTGGCAAGATACGGCTATAAGGAAACCTCCATCACAGCAGAAGATCGTATTTCAGTTTCCTGCAGGATATATCCCAATCCCAGTGTGGGACCAACCGCGTCTGTATGTGGGAACGGTACAGAGCCAGAAAACACGCTACAAAAACGGTCCTGAGAGGAAGAACCGTGACAAGAGAAATTGCTTACCCTCAGCAAAGTAGCTCGACACGTTCAAGACACTGCTATAATTAGCTACGTAAAAACTATGTGAGAGCGAGACTTGGAATATCTGATAGCAATACAGATATTTTCTGCTTAATAATTTGTTACCGAACAACAGACGTTCCTCGCCTCGTCTTCACAAAGACACCCCAAAGACCCCAAGCTCTCAGCGGGCTGATATTTGCAGCAAAGGACAGCTTCCCCTATTTGGGCTAACGTGAAAAAACCCCAATAAATTTAAAAAAAAAAAAAAAAAAAAAATCACATCCTTTCTTTTTGGGTTTGGTTTTGTGACAGGAAACACTTTTCTGCCTCCTCCACAAAGCGCACACGGATGCCCATGACCGACCAGAATTTCCAACCGCGTTCCCATCATCTCCCCACCGGCGCAGAGGCAACTGCCGGCCGGAGCCTCAGGAAGCACGCAGTGCTGGTCGGGTGATCCCTTTCTTGCCAGGGACTGAGGAGTCTGAAGACTGTGTGTGTGGTAAAACGACCAGAATGACAGTTTGGTTTAAAAAATAATAATAATAAAAAAAAAAAAGGTGGTTTTACTGTTTTAAAGCCTTAGACTGAAATAGCGCCAAAGCAACCCAAGTTCAGTGCATTTGGGAATTGTGTTAAACTGCCTATCCCTGAGCGCTAGCAGGAAAAGCCTGCTTTGCCCACCAGAGAGTGACCTCAAAGCAAAAAAACCCGTGATAAATAGAACAAAGCAATCCATAAACTGTGCAAGAACTCTTACTTCCCCCTCCTTTCTTTTAAGGAAAGCAAACAAACCTTCAAACCTACCCCCAGGTCCTTGCTCCCGTCAGCTCCCCTTAGCTCTTCCCTTCATTTACATCTTATGGATCTGTTATATACAGAAGAATAAATAGATTTTATGTACTGCGTACCTCCACGCCGCAGTAATTTTTGTATTTCCTTCTCTCCCGACGCCAGGCTGCGAGTGAGCGAAGGACAATCCATAGGCTGCAGCAGACAGTAATTGCCCCTGCAGTTCTGAAGGAAAAGAGGAGAGCAGCTGCCACCCCAGACCCCGGCAGCGACCCCTCCGTCCCAGCGACAATCCTATTAAATCCCCAGAGCGAGCACAGCTTGCTTGTACGGGTAGAAAGAGTAAGAAAAGAAGTGGGTTAATTTCCAGCATCGCTTTAAAGCGAACAGGAGGTCCTGAAGGAAAGGAAGAAACACAGCACTATAAAAAAAAAAAGAAACCCAACCTGTCAGCCAGAGAAAAACTTTCCACTTGGATTTCCCTACCGACAATTTCTTTGAGCATGGGTAACCATTGCCACCGAGTAACATGAACTTGTTGTGGGCAAAGTTAACTCAAAGGTGAAGAAAGGCAGGGGGAAAAAAAAGGAATAAAAAGAAGCTAGCCTTAAAATAGCCGGATATTCAGGATCTTTTCACTGCTTTAGTGGGATGCCTACTGCCTCCTGGCATAAAAGCAGGAAGAATTCCACCGAGAAGCCAATACACCTGGCTATTAACAGGAGGAAGAAAAAGACCAATTAAACTACAGATAAACCAATGACTTCAGCTGCCGGGACTACCTTGGTAGTCTGTCTGCTGGAAGAAATCACAGCGCTGGAAGAGCCGCGTTCAGGTGTGAAGAGCAATTGTCAGGTTGGTGTTGCACCGACTCTTTAAGTGTAGGATGGCCAGAGTATCTCGTGTATAACTCGAGAGACCCAGCTATAAAAAATATGAATAAATCTGAGTCCAGTTCATTAGTTCATTGCTTAAAGGCTTTTTTCTTTTTTCTTTTCTGAGGAAGGGATTTGTCTGCTGGTTTCTGTGTGTGAATTTCTCTCTTCTTGGCAAGTATATTTTTTTGGTGGTTTTTTTTTCCTTTTTCTTTTAAAAATCTGAATTAGAATAGCTGTGGTTTACAACACAAGCCCCAAAAATCTAGACACCAGAGGATGTGGCTCCGGGCAATGAACCTTTTGGCTGCACCTGCACAGCACAGCACAGCTGGCCGCCGAGAGGGAAGAACGCCGTAGGTACGGCCGCCCGGTCCTGTCGCTGTGACAATCCCCCAGTCACCCCCTAATGCTCAGCCTCACAGAGCAAACAAGGTGGACTTGCTCAGGGTGGGTACCTAACCCCCCATCACCCCACCACCCCCACAGGGAGCTCTGCTACTCCAAAAGGCATTTTTTTTTTTTCCCTTTTTGTTACTCTAGCTTGGCCGGAAGAAAAAGGAAACTGCAGGCTCTCATGTGTCCTCGATCCCCGAGTGCAACTCGGGAAAGAAATAAATCTTGCAACTCGGAATCACGGAGTTGTTAGAGTTGGAAGGGACCTCTAGAGATCCTCTAGTCCAACTCCCCTGCCAAAGCAGGGTTGCCCAGAGCACATCACTCAGGACTGCATCCAGGCGGGGCTTGAAGATCTCCAGAGAAGGGGACTCCACACCCTCCCTGGGCAGCCTGTTCCAGGGCTCTGGCACCCTCACTGGAAAGAAGTTCTTCCTCATATTTGAATGGAACTTCCCATGCTCCAGCTTGTGCCTGTTGCCCCTCGTCCTGTCACTGGGAACCACTGATAAAGAGTCTGGCTCCATCCTCCTTCACCCCACCCTTTAGGTACTTGTAAACATAGCTAAGGTCTCCCCTCAGCCTTCTCTTCTCCAGGCTGAAGAGCCCCAGCTCTCTCAGCCTTTCCTCATCAGGGAGATGCTCCAATCCATTAATCATCTTAGTTGCCCTACGCTGGACTCTCTCCAGTAGTTCCCTGTCTCTCTTGAACTGGGGAGCCCAGAACTGGACACAGTATTCCAGTTGTAGCCTCACCAGTGCAGAGTAGAGGGGGCGAATGACCTCCCTCAGTGCTTCCCTACTCCCAGCAACACCGTTTTCCACGGAGGGGGTGGGACGAGAGATGCTCCAGCATCACACACAACTTACAAATATCTTTCCAAAGTAATCGGACTGGGTTTCTACTCGTCTACTTTAAAGAAAAAGGGCTACAGTCGTTCTTTAAAAGAACCATCTGAACGTGAAACAACCAAGCCAGCAAGAAAAATTAGATTTAGTGTTTATCTAACTAACATAAATCTTATAAATTTTAATAGTGAGGCTGTAACACGCTTGAGGCCCACATGGGAGATGAAAGTAGGGAAAAGGTTTCATGGAAAAGGCAGCAGGGAGAAATCTGGTTTTTTAATTAGGAAACCAGAAGAGATGCAAGGAGGACTGGAACGTTAACATCTGCCACAATCTGCACCGCTACGGCGGAGAACGGGTAATCGTGTCTGTCTCTTAAATGACTGTCAGCAGCGCCCAAGCCACAGGACAAACTTCCTAACTCGAACATCTCCCAGCACAGGAATACACGTTCACGCTGAGAAAAAGGCACGAGGGGCGCAGGATCGCTCCAAACACGCAACCTTCGTGGTGAACGCATGAGTCTGAAGATTTCAGCCCGAGAAGAAAAGCGGTGGCGGCAGCAAGATCCGTCCGTATCATCTCAGTGAAGCGGGAGAACAGTTTCCCCATCCGGGAGCTGGGGAACCGAGGGACAGAAGCGTTTCGCCAGGAGCCAGCACAGAGAAGCAAGCGATGGATGGAGTCTAGGTGTCTTGAAACGCAACCCTGTAGCTCAGCCATGCACCTCTAGATCATGCCTGCTCCACCTGCTGAACTCTGCAAGGCTCGTTTTGAACAAAAACTAGGATTTTGTAAAAATTACTACTGATGACGTGGAACAGTTAGGATTGCAACGTGCACATCAAACTTATTATGTTTGGGTTTTGTTGTTTTCTCCCTTATGTTCCCCATTAACCCCGAAGGGGACCGCAGTCATTTTTAGGTACGCAAACCAGAACTGACCTGGGAGCTGTTGCTCCTCCTGCCAGTGGGTGTCTTTTCTTTAGCACTAAAGCAGGCACAAGGCTGTGGCTGTATCTGAAAAACACGAGCGGTGTTTCAGCTGAACTGGTCCTAAGGTTTGTTTCAGAACAAACACCTCTGCTTTTTCAGATGGGCTGCTAAAAGAGACCATTCCAGGCACTCTGCAGCCTCTGGAAGACATTGACCTTTCTTTCCTTGGACTCAATTCACATTTTTCACTTCACGGTCACGTGGGATTATTATCTGTAATTGAAAGTAAAAGTGTAGATTTTGCACGAGAACTCAATTATATGGCAAATTCTGTGGCTGAGGAACTAGAGAATATATTCAGTCCTTATTAAACGTTATTTCTGAAACGAATGTTAATTAAAGAAGGCTGAAGATGCAGGCTGGATGGATGAAGACAAACAGAACAATCTCAGACCGTTGCAATGACAATGTTTCCCCCAACGGAGACAGAACGGATGGCTAGTCTTACTCAGATTGCATCTCTTGAGAGGACGATTTATAACGTACAAGACAGAAGAAATTTATTTGCTAACATATGGAAAACATTTACGGGCTCTACTGGGGATCTGGAATTAAAGAAACACAACTACATATTGTTAAAACTTCTAAATGGAGATTTCATTTTAGAAATAAGCATTTTTCCCCTCAAGTCAGCGACATTTATTTCTATATTCTTTAGCTTTCTGCCCTGTCAGGTATCAGTTTCAGAACAGGGGATTGGATCGATTCATCCAGCTGCTGTAGGTCTAATCCATGGGAAAAATATTAGATGGCAAAGTCTTGTTTTTAAAGATGTAACCCACGCTTTGGAACGATGGATGCGGAGCAAACGCCCTAGACATGGGGCAAGGTAGTGTAG
This sequence comes from Numenius arquata, assembly GCF_964106895.1. Lineage (NCBI taxonomy): Eukaryota > Metazoa > Chordata > Aves > Charadriiformes > Scolopacidae > Numenius > Numenius arquata. The sequence continues at coordinate 31,336,061 of NC_133582.1, read as the reverse complement.
GGTGCCACACCTGGGGAGAAATAACCCCATGCACCAGGACAGGTTGGGACTGACCTGCTGGAGAGCAGCTCTGAGGAGAAAGACCTAGGAATCCTGGTGGACAATAGGATGACCATGAGCCGACAATATGCCCTTGTGGCCAAGAAGGCCAATGGCATCCTGGGGTGCATCAGGAAGAGTGTGACCAGCAGGTCGAGGGAGGTCATCCTCCCCCTCTGCTCTGCCCTGGTGAGGCCCCATCTGGAGTCCTGGGACCAGTTCTGGGCTCCCCAGTTCAAGAAGGACAGGGAACTGCTGGAGAGGGTACAGCAGAGGGCTGCAAAGATGATGAGGGGCCTGGAGCATCTCTCTTAATGAGGAACGGCTGAGGGACTTGGGTCTTTTTAGTCTGGAGGAGGCTGAGGGGGGATCTGATCAATGCCTATAAATACTTCAAGCTTGGTGTCAAGAGGATGGGGGGTGGTCTTTTTTCAGTGGTGCCCAGGGACAGGACAAACTTGAATATAAGAAGTTCCACCTAATCACGAGGAGGAACTTCTTTCCTGTGAGGGTGGCAGAGCACTGGAACAGGCTGCCCAGGGGGGTGGTGGAGTGTCCTTCTCTGGAGACATTCATAACCTGCCTGGACAAGTCCCTGTGCAACCTCCTCTGGGTGGACCTGCTTTGGCTGAGGGGTTGGACTGGATGATCTCCAGAGGTCCCTTCCAACCCCATGTGATTCTGTGATTCTGTAAAACTGACCAAGTTATCGTCTGGGCACCCCAAGTTAAAATAATGGGAGGAGATCAGGCTACCGACACCAGGGATGCTTCCCAAGCAAATGCTCCTGCAGCCACAGCTGCATATAGTTCACCCCCTTACAAACAAAAAAACCCACCTTCTGATACACGAAAATGATTATCCGTTAAGCCACACAAGACCACAGCCTGAGGAAGAGCTCTGCCTCTGGGGCAAACCTTCTCTTCCCTGTGTAAGTAACTTGCTGGATGCCCGGAAGGGTTGCATGCCGGCTGATGAATAAACGAAATGGGTGGTGTATGAGTTGCACGCGCAAAAAATACACACAGAGCCATCATCCCACGGAGCGGTATTGAAGCTAACAGAATCAGGGGCAGTATAAAAGCCTCGTGTCAATCAGTATCCAACAGCCATATCAGGGTGGGTGCTTACATGTGATGAGAGTGGTTGTTTTAAAGCCGGTACCGCGACATTGGTGCAAACATCAGCGCTGAGACGCAAGATAAAAGCTGGTGGTGGCCATCTGTAAAGCAGCATAAGAAACGTGAAGCTTCAGACCACTGTGGTTGAACAGACTGAAACACCATCAAGGAGGGGCAGGACCTCAGGCCAAATAGCTGAGGCCAACAGCGACGGCTGGGATTTTCAGAGATGGGTAAATGACTGATTAAATGACTCAATCATGCAGATGCTTTTGAAAATCCTGCCGCACGCAGTTAAGTTTATTCATGCATGTGTGGGAGAGGGGGAGGACTGTGAAGATTTTAATAACTACCTTAGGAAATAAAAAAGAAAAAATGTACTTTCTCTTTAAAACAGAGAAAAAAAAAAACCCAAACTCAACAAATCCACTGCTGCGGCTGGGGAAAAGAGTTTACAGGGAAGTTGTAAAGAAGTTTTGTGTGCAAGGCTGACCAAATGGACTATGATACACAAGTCAAAAAAGAAGTGCAAAGAAAGAATGAAACAGAAGGGTAAAAATAAAACACATCACAGCCCTATCAATTTCTTCCAGTCTAAAACCCCTCCATGCTTCAGGCTTATGCAGACTTCATACTCCACCATCACCTACCAGATAAATGGGAAGTTGAGAGCTTCAAAGAGCTAAGGACTGCAGGAAAAGGAGAAACTCCATCCTAGGGAAGCCAAGAAGAAATATTCAGGGAAAAAAAAAAAGATGCTCCTAAAGCCTATTTTTTTTGGAGTACGATACCACGCCTGCCCTGATGTGACAGCTTGACCAACGGCACCACGCCAGCTTCCACCATTGGTGTAGTCCCTCTCGCTGCTCTGGAGGTGAGAGAGAACTGCTGGGCAGGGCACAACCCATGAGGATGTCCCCCTGTATCCCAACAAGGTGCTGACCGCAGCTGAGATTTTCCCCCTTGCTGATGCCATCAAGTAGCTTGGTTTCTCCTCCTCCTCCTCCAAGCATCCTACCCTTAAATATCTGCACAGCAGGGGGGTGAGTGTGTGTGTGTTATCTGTCACCTCCCGGGGGTCAAGCAGGGGGGAAAATCACACTTTTGGCTCTTCACTTTGAATGCAGGAGTTTGAGTGATTCTGATGCAGGCGGAGCACCCTTCATTCAACTTTTCCAATGTAAAGCAACACCTACTTAAAGGCAGCAACTTCTTCCTCCCAGTAAAAAAGCACCCTGCAAGTTCAAAAATCAACACTCAGTCCCAAAATCGCGAATGCGGAGAAACACAGGAGCCCTCCCAGGTCCCTAAAACGTCAGCCAGTTGGATTTTAGCAAAAATAGCCTTTCCGTTTTCCACAGACTACTTTTCCCTGCTTTAACGCCAAGCGTTTCCACGTTTAGCCTGGCGAGAGCTGGCATACACACGCTCGCCCAAGGCAAGTTCCGACGGGTCGTCCCCTTTCTGACGAGCACAGCAGAGGGGCATCCAGCTGGTGAATTTGGGGACAAAGCAGCACAAATTGCTAAACCCCCCCTGGCTCCAGTGGGTGCCTCCCCCTCCCTCTCCCCATCCTGTCCCATTCCAGCGCCCATAAATCTCTTCTGGCAGGTAGTTGGGAAGCAGCTGCTAATGATAGTTTTGCTGCGGAGCACAGGAAGTCACCTTTTAACCCCGCCTGCTGTTGTTTGTCTCCCGGAGCCGTGACAAAAGGACAGATGCGGACAACATGCCAATTGTTGGGAGGATCTGGTCAAAACGCAGCAGGGAACATGCCCTTGTCCCACACCGGTCAAACAGCACCCTCAAAAACACTTCAGGTCTTTGGGTGCTTCCCCAGTGCCCATTTTCAAATGGCGTGATGCCGGTCCTCAGTTTTCCCTCCCTAACCCTAAAGATGCAGGGAAGCATCCCAAAGACAACTTTTAATTGAGTTTGTTGCTGCTGCATTGAGGATGTCCACCTCCCACCCTCCTGCCCCCCAGGACAAGGAAAGCATTTATAATACAACTAACGTGTGTACGCAGGGAGCTGCGATCGGAGCCGCGCAAATAAATTTAATATGACAAAGTATTAGTTGTGAGCGCCTTCTTTTCAGTCCATGGAGCATCTGTGATCACATTATAATTTGATTTTTTTTTTTTTTTCTTTTAAAGTGTGCACGGGTAACGGGGACAGGAGTTGCTTCTGCTTCAGGAAAGTTCCGAAACACATTTAGGACATCACCACAAACGAAACATGAACAAACTCGCTCTTCTTTAAGTCACCACTGGTGAGGCAGGTGGCATGCTACTGTGCCGTCCTCCGGGTGAAAAACACTTGTTTGAGCTTCATACATTTCACACACAGGTGAAACGCTTGTAAAGTTGGCTTTTGTTAACAACTGCAACTTAAAATCTCATTCCCTTCAGTATGCACCCGAGCAGCAGCCACCTACTTGAGCGTGTGGGAAGTTTCTCAAGGAGAGAGAGAGAAGTATTAAGGTGCGCGCACCACTCAGACCAAGCCACAGGAAATCTGAGAGTTATTATTCGCTCACTTCTGGCCCTGACAACATCTGCTCTGCCATGCTTTTCACGTGGTGACGGGAGGCCAAGAGAAAGCCAAGGCTTTACCTTCTGTAGAGCACATACTTCCATCAAATAAAACACATCCACTGGCCAAACAAGATGACGGCTGGAAGCCAACCCCAAGGCATAAAAAGCAAAACCCTTTCCAACCTGACCACGTAAACTGGAGTATAAAGGAGAACAACCTCAGCTGAGATGTACTTACTGTGAAGACATCATCATCGCCAACCTCGGCCTCGTTGTGAAGCGTTGATGAGGAAGTTGTAGACCCTAGGAAAAAAAACCCAAACAACAGCTTTTTAAATGCATGGCATCCCTGTGCAACCATTTTTTTTTTAATTAGGCTGGTAAACATTTGGATTCTCACAACTTTGTATGTTGCAGATGTGTAAAAGAGTGGTTTAATTAAGGAAGAAAAACCCATCTACTGGAAAGGTAAAATCTGAAAGTGGTTCTTGACATGCAACTGCATGGCTGCCGATGCTAATTAACTGCGTTAAAAATAGCAGTTAACATTTCCAATTACAGAAGACTCACTTCTGAAGAAAGATAAAGCTACACACTAATCAGCACTCAAGACCAGATCCCCAGCTGTCAAGAAACCATATATGAGTTATTCTTCACGTATTCCCTAAATCTGGGGGGGGGGGGGGGGGGGTGTCCTGCATGATGTCCTTGTCTCTAAATTGGAGAGACATGGATTTGACAGATAGACTGCTCGGTGGATAAGGAACAGACTGGACAGTCATGCTCAAAGAGTTGCCATCGACAGCTTGATGTCCAAGTGGCGACCAGTGACGTCTTCGTCTGGCATGGTTGACACGCTAGAGGGAAGGGATGCCATCCAGAGGGACATGGACAGGGCGGAGAGGTGGACCTGTGCAAACCACATGAAGTTCAACCAGACCAAGTGCAAGGTCCTGCACCACGGTCAGGGCAATCCCAAGCACAAATACAGGTCGGGCAGAGAAGGGATGGAGAGCAGCCCTGAGGAGAAGGACTTGGGGCTGTTGGTGGATGAGAAGATCAACATGAACTGGCAACGTGCGCTGGCAGCCCAGAAAGCCAACCCCATCCTGGGCTGCATCCCCAGCAGCGTGGCCAGCAGGGCGAGGGGGGGGATTCTGCCCCTCTGCTCCGCTCTGGGGAGACCCCCCTGCAGTGCTGCCTCCAGCTCTGGGGCCACCAACATCAGAAGGACATAGACTTGTTCGAGGGAGTCCAGAGGTGGCCATGAAGATGATCAGAGGGTTAGAGCACATCTCCTATGAAGACAGGCTGAGAGAATTGGGGGTGTTCAGCCTGGAGAAGAGAAGACTCTGGGGAGACCTTATAGCAGCTTTCCAGTAGCTGAAGGGGGCCTACAGGAAAGATGGGAAGGGACTTTTTACAAGAGCATGTAGTGATAGGAGAAGGGGAAACAGTTTTAATCTGGAAGAGGGGAGATTGAGATGAGATCTGGGGAAGAAATTCTTTGTTGTGAGGGTGGTGAGACCCTGGCCCAGGTTGCCCAGAGAAGCTGTGGCTGCCCCATCCCTGGAGGGGTTCAAGGCCAGGTCGGAGGGGGCTTGGAGCAACCTGGTCTAGTGGGAGGTGTCCCTTGCCATGGCAGAGGGATTGGAACGAGATGATCTTTAAGGTCCCTTCCAACTCAACCCAAACCATTCTATGATTCTAATGAAGAGTTAGATTGGCTTTTATTTCTTTTTCTAATTTTGGCAATTGTTATATATTGTAAAGATCTTCTCTCTTATTAGCTACTTCTCAGAGAACCACCTTGCCCCACGTAAGCAAAGTATTCGAAAGGAGCTGAAATGTGTAACTACCCCTGCCAAGAGCAAAATACTGGGGTGCAGTTCTCATTAACTGCATCATGGCAATCGCCTGGAAAAGTGGGAAATCACATTAAAAAAAATATCCACTTTTCTCCAACCTCTTCTCGCTCCCCATGGGTGTGCCCCCCCCAAGAGCTCCTTGGGGAGCCTGGTCAGCACCCACATGGCAGAAGGGCAGGGAGGAGGGCGGCACATGCCATCGCTGGATTTCACAGTGATGGGTGACCCCTCTCCCCATCCCTGGCCGAGGGTCCCAGACCCCCTTCCTGGCTGACTTCATCCCTCCATGAGGCTGCCAAGGACCGTGGGTGCAGCAAGATGCTCTGAGGGGCGGGGAGAAACCCCAGGTCAAAGGCTTTTTTTTTAATGTAAGCTCAGTGCTACACTGAATTAGGGCAACATCACATCCCTAACTAAAAGAGTTGAGCCGTTTGTACCAGCTTCATTCTGGATTTTTTTTAAAAATCATGTGTTTTATATAATGCCATCCGCACCAGCCCTGGCTGCTCTCAGTTGCATCATCACGAAGATGTGCAGAGCTAAGTGCCAAAGCCCACTTAAAACACTAAGTAACATTCGCCATGTTAGCTTTAAAAATAAAAAAAAAACATCCAGATTTTCTACAGAGCCGCACAGGGATTCCTGTACTTGTGCACAAAACTTCCATACTTCTGATGTTACAGGAAACAATTTTTTGGTTAAATATTAATAACAACAATTCTAATAAAGCAGTGATTTCATCAAGTGGGGCTTCAAATGGACATGGTTTGTTGTGCTTCATATTACCTGCTAAATTGAATCAGCTACGTGAACAAAGAATGCACAATAAAGGAAACCCTCTGCCTGATGCTCTGTGTGCACAAGCCAGCTATTGGTTTTCATTCAGAAAGCCTTATTTGGAAGTTCAGGAGGAACACATTCATGAGGATCCGTCTGTGCTGTTAATGGGATAAATATAGATTTGCTGATTTTGAAGTATCTGAGATACAGAACCTCATTTTAAACACCTCCACTGGAAAATGGATCAGAAAGAGCAGAAATTGCCATGTACCAGCACCTCCAAAATGCTACTCAATACAGCTGAGTCGGCATCCCCTTTAAACTTTGCAAAATCCCATGCCACTTACACAAAACATCACTGTTACGACTCAAAATGCTTCCCAGTTTCAGCAAGCCAGCAAGAAGAAAGCGGGAGGCCTACCTGTAACTTCTTCATGTTAATGGCACATGAAGACGCAAATTAATAACTAGTTGAGAAGATCCTTCCTCTAATGGGTAAGGTATTTACCAGGAAAGAGCTCCGGGGGATTAATTCTCTCCCAGTATCTACCATTTCCATGGTAAAGCAAGGACAGGGCATCCAGAATGTTTAGATGTCTTCTGGAGCTGATGTACTCCAAAAGAATACAAGCCTGTACACATTAGTTGAGCTAGTATCCTCAAAAACTAGTACCATCTGCATATAAAAATATCCCAGACACACCGGGTGAGAATGAGAAAGACTTTGGACCACTAACTCCCTACATTAAGTGGCGTGGTTAAAAAAAAAACAAACAACAACAAAAAAACGAAACCAAGCAAAAAACCCATGAAGAATTAAATTTCATTAAAATTAAGTACTATTGAATTAGAGTTGTATTAGGATTGCTTGATTCCAATGAAATGTGAAAAGGAAAAATTTATGACAACTTCAAAGCACAGGCAATTCAAATGCATTTTTTACTGAATTTTTAAAAAAAAAAAGCAAAAGAAAAACACAACAAAGTCTTCAAGAGCTACCATTCAACTAAGAGGATGCAGACAAAACTAATTACCGCAAAAAACCAAAACCAAACCAGAGTTTTATTCAACTCCAAGGCTTCATACCACAACTTCAAGGATTCATACCATGATTTAACAAAGACTCGGTAAGATGAGACTCGGCTGCATATAAAGAAGAGCCTGGGCTGTTGGAGTTGCAGCCCTGAGGAAAGGGACTTGGGGGTGCTGATGGACGAGAAGCTGGACATGAGCAGGCAGTGTGCTCTCGCAGCCCAAAAGGCCAATCACATCCTGGGCTGCATCAAAAGAAGTGTTGCCAGCAGATCCAGAGAGGTGATTCTGCCACTTTACTCTGCTCTGGTGAGACCTCACCTGGAGTACTGTGTGCAGGTCTGGAGCCCTCAATATAGAAAGGACGTGGACCTGATGGAGCAGGTCCAGAGGAGGGCCACCAAAATGATCAGGGGGTTGGAGCACCTCTCCTATGAGGACAGACTGAGGGAGCTGGGGTTGTTCAGCTTGGAGAAAAGGAGGCTCCGGGGAGACCTCATAGCGGCCTTCCAGTACCTGAGGGGGGCCTACAGGAAGGCTGGGGAGGGTCTGTTTACAAAGGCCTGCAGTGATAGGACGAGGGGCAATGGTTTTAAGTTGGAGAAGGGGAGATTTAGATTGGATATTAGGAAACAGTTCTTTACCATGAGGGTGGTGGAACACTGGAACAGGTTGCCCAGGGAGGTGGTTGAGGCCCCTTCCCTTGAGATATTCAAGGTGAAGCTCGACGAGGCCCTGGGCAACCTGGTCTAGTTGGGGGTGTCCCTGCTGACTGCAGGGAGGTTGGACTAGATGACCTTTGGAGGTTCCTTCCGGCCTGGACCAACCTATGAATCTATGAATCTATGAGTTGCCACTGCTAGAGTGAAACCCAAGCCTATCAAAAAAAAGAAGCAGTAATAACCGACTCTATGATAATTAAGTGGGGGGGGGGGATGAAGTCTGGACAGGCCGGGCCAGATAGGATAGGAAAATAGTTGGGACTGAAATGCCTTCTCTCTTTAAGGGATGAGAAAACTCAGTTCTTCAAAATAAGCTGGGGCTCGCTCAGCACAAGGTAAGCGCCCGGCTCCGCTGGGACACGCGCACAAGAGATGTCCGAGCCCAAGAACTGATTTTCAACCCACCCTTTGTCCCAACTCCATGCTTCAAACCCCCTTCCCCCGCTCTTCGGAAGGTGGAAGTGGCGGCTGCTGCTGCTGCGCGCGGCGGTACCTTCAATGAGGTCCTCGATGGCTTTCCTCACTCCTCTGTCGAAGGCCCGAGCGTCGGCGGGGCTTTGGAAAGTGAGCCCAAACTTTCTGTTGTCGACTTTCCAGTGGTGGAAGGTGGGGTTCGCCTTGGTGTACACCAGGTCCTTCTTCACAAAGCACTCCAGCACCACCTGGGAGGGCACGAGCCCCAAAAGAGGAGCAAAGTCACTTTTCCCACCCCAAGGACGCAACCGGCGCCGTCTCGGCCCGGACCCAAGTCATGCCTCGCGTAAGGGAACATCCTTTCCCTACCAAACGATGACTAATAAACACCAGATGCTGTCATTGTTCTCGTAACCATCGCGCATCCATCTTTTTCCCTGTGCTTTAGAGTAGGTGCCTCTTCACTACCCCAGGGGCCGATTTCGGACCCAGACCCGGAACAGGGAGGCACAGGTTCCAGCCAGCGGAGGCTCAGCTGGAGGGAGTTTTGCTCTTTCAAAATTGCTCTCTCTTTCTTGACACATAATTCACAAAAGAATATTGTTTAGTGGAAGAAATACTGAAGCTCTTGAAACGCATACGCTTTTACCTGAAGTCATCTTGCATTTGCATTCATTTTAAATTTGTCAGAACTATCGTCTTAGACTGTTTTGTCTTCAGTAGCTCCTGTTTCAGTATGTTAAAACAGGTTTGAAACTTTTAAAATTGAATTTTCAATAGAATTACTTTGGTTTAAAAAGATTTCAGCTTCATAAGGAATAAAATATGCACGCATGTTTTAAGATTGTTAAATCTCCCTCTTCCCTCCGTAATTTTGCTCAACGCAGATTTTATTCGCCAGCAGATTTAGGAGGTGCTGTAAGACTCCCCTCATCCTTTTTTCTTGCCCCCCTCTCCTCCTGGCCAGGCACTTGTCTCACAGCTCTGCCGCGCCAAAAACCATCCCTAGGGAAACGCTCAGCTTGTAAGTCTTACCTTGTCCCCCAAAACCATAAGCATGGCACCAAAATAGTGTCCCCCCCCAAAAAAAAAAAGGCATCCTAAGCAAAACAGGATCGCAAGACAAACTGTACTTGAAACAGCAGGATAATTTCTGACTCAAATAATGCTTTTTGTTTTGTTTTGTTTTGCCCAAATGCTGAGTTCGCAGAGCCTGTGCACGGAATGTATTTTTAAGGTAGCCCATCGCTTCACAGGAGCGAATTTCAGAAGAATGAAATATAGACAAAACGAGATAACAAACTATAACATCTAAAAGGGACTCTGGAAATAGGGAAGAGGCTTTATTGATTTGCTTTGTGCGGGGAAAAGAAGAGAGCTCCTTTTTAGATAACCAGCTAGCTGGAGAAACCCAGTGCTTCAATTCGTAAGAGACAACTTGTTCTTCATTGTCTCACTCTGCTCGTTCAGACCTTGAAGGGCACGCAGCATAAATAATTCATGGCCATTTCAAAGGTTTGCACTGCGTTACTCAGTGCAATGTGACTGCCTTCACGGGTTCTTTACACTTCAATTCACTTCTCGAGTACCTCTGCGAGGTCTTAGAAAAAAATAAAACAAAGAACCCAAACACCCAGGCCCTTTTCTTCAATCATCAAAGGAAGGTCTTTGGCCCATGGATGTCAAAAAATTTACCTGCTCCTTCCAAGTGGCAGCACGATAACCTGGATAGCAAAAGATGGCAATTCGAGATGAGGATGGGTTTGTTTTGTCCAATCTGGTACTCTTTGCACATGCCTGTTTTTTATGTTTTAAAAAAAACCCACAGAAGAATACAACAGTGATAGATTTGGGATAATTCTCATTATAAGAACAGACAAAAGTTGAATTAGGTTCTATTACCAGTTTGTCTTTCTGCCTTTCACCATGGATTAGAAATCCACTTCTTCCATTGCCCTCCGGGTACGTGACCTTGCAGACGCCAACTCTACTGAGACCGCCTCCTTCTTGTGGCAACCATCCCCCACTGGAGTCATCTCGGGTCATAACCACAGCTTTGACTCGCACAATATAGCTGTCACTGCAATGTTAACGAAACAAAAACAAAACAAAACCTCTTGTGAGCATCACACCACCTTGCCAGGGTCTTTTTCTCGAGGGTGGTATTGGGGCAGCACTGCTTCTGGTCCCAACACACAGTTTCTGCCCAGGATGGAAGTCCACCTCCGTGATGGATGGTCTTCACTACTCAAGTCACCATAGGAAAGACACCCATCAAACAGCAAGGGACGGCACTGTTGGGTGTCCGAATACCCACACACAGACCAAACAACCCATGGTCCCAGACACCCTTTCCCTCATGCAGTTGGGGACAGGGACCAAGAGAGCAGGGTAGTCACGCAGCACCCCAGTACCACCACCCGTAGGGAATGTATTGGGGCATGAGGTCTCCAAAGCGTAGGCAGAGCATGTGGAGCTCAAATAACCCATGAACAAAGTGTTTTAAGGTGTTTGTGATCAAATTAGTGAAGTGGGCTTTGGAAGATGACACTCAAATCCGTCTGCAACTGGGACAGCCTTATGGGAAAAAAACCTCACAAGTATGGCTCCAACTGGTACCTCAGACAAAAGGAGATGGGAATCATCTCAACCGAGGTCATCAGGATCACACCACATCCCTAGAACAGCTCCACAAGCCTTTCAAGGGGCTTCAAAGGCGGCACGTCATAACCTCACAAGAAGCTATTCTAGAAGCACCTGAGATACGCAAAGGATAATTCATGTGCCCATCACAAGGGGTCAAGAGAGCCCCCACAGCAGGAGGCTCCATTTCCCCAGGCCTCCTCCTGTACCCTTTTCACAGAGCAGTTGCTCCAGCATCTACTGGGGACAGCACCAGGGAGGGGGTCATTTGGGAGCAGAAAGGCCACTACACGATGTAAGCAAAACCATGGGACATGCAAGCTAAAATGGGTTGTCCCCACCCCAGAGCTTCTGGGAAATACCAATTCCATCCTCACAACCGCTGCTGAGTCCCGGCTCGGTGTAACCTGTCACGCGTTAAGACATCAATTAACCCAGGGACTGCTCAGGAACAGCGCCAATGGCTGTGACACCCTCACGGGAAGGTTACCACGGCATGGTCAGACGTCAACCATACACAACCACGGCAGCGTCGGCGGCAGAGATGCTGAAACACCCACCAGCGCCTCCAAAGGTGCCACAGGACACTCAAACCCGGGCAAAACCAGGAACATCAACCAGGCTAAGAAAAAGAACGTGCCAAGAAAATCGCCCAGGAATTGTCCATCTCCAGGCAACCAGGTGAGCTCACTAAAAGAAAGCTCAACCTCCAGAGGGCTTCAAGAGGAGACCCTTCAACATGACAGGTATAATCCTTTAGGGAAACAGAACGGGCCCTTTCCATCCGAAATTACAAGCAGCAGTAGCTTCCTTCACCCTGCACCAGGTAAAACAGGCTCTTCTTTCCAGACATTATTTTTGCATCACTTTCATAATCCAAGTGCTAATATTTGAAGCCCAAGTTCCCCTTTCTCTAATACAACCAGATTTTATTTAACACCTAAGCAAGCAGCGCCACAGATCCTACTTGAAGGCCGTTTTGAGGACAGACCAAGAGAGGCAGCAAAGCACCTTCTGGTACCAGCTAATCCCTTCTGCACAAAACACACCCTGCCGTTTTCCCTTCGCCAGCTTTATTTTATGGATGCACCAACTTTCTCAATGGCCCTACACAACCACGGCGGTACAAAGACGCTCAAGGTTCATCCCCAATCGCTCCGAGGACCTTGAGCTGGCTGATAAAAAGCTTTTCAGCATACTCAGATCCGCGTCCCGTACCGCAGCTGACACACACAAGGTGTCCACAGAACTGAGAAGCAACATTTTAAAGAATATTTTTGGTCTTGAGTTCTTCAAGCAGCATCCCGGTACAGGAAACAGGGCAAGTACGTCTATAAACAGAGCCAGTTACCTTTTTTTTTTTTCCCTTCTCTCTAATGAAAAGCCATTTCTAGATTTTACCAGTTGCAACTTTAATCTCTTGGCTTCCCGATACTCAGAATTAAGCAAAATACTTCAGCTAATTTCCTACTGGGCAAAAATTCAGCTGCTTATATCCAAGACAGTTTTTGATTTCTTCTCTGTACCCTTCCCGTATGGTCTATAAGAATTAGCAATAAGACGAAGACAGCAATAAGGGTAAGAAGGAAAGCCAACTATACATTTCTATATAGTTCTCCTGTTCCCCAGGGATCCTTTCTGGACTTGTTTTTAACTCTTCTCACTTCTGGGGAACTCCCATTAAATTTCAAGTTCTCTTCCGAAGTCACAGCCGCTCAACACAACCTTCCTTCCCATCCTCCTGCGCACGTCATCCACACAAAATTCCTGCTTCTCCTTCCACGCTTGAAAATTGCCACTGGCAACAGGGCTTCCTGCGGAATTTGCCATTCGCTTTTACGGCAGCAGCCAGAGCCCCTGGCCGTCCCAAAAGTAACGTTTTCTTCAGTTACTTTTCTGCAGGAATCGCCGGCTTGAAGGAAAATTAAGAAAGCAGCAGCTACTCGGTATTTGGTGATTTCTACCAATTATTTGTAGGTTTCCATCACCTCTCGGTGATTTCTCTAGGCTCCTAATTACGTTTGAAAACTAGTGGATGCCTACACATTAAATTTAGGTCCCTCATCTACTATCCCTGCCCATTATAATCACAATCTGATGGGGCACAGAGCCATATGGTTTTCATCTTCATAACCGCAGCGACACCGTGACCTATGGCTCTTAACAACCTCTGCCACCAAGGCCACCCATTTCACCCACGTGCCCAACAGCTCCGCAACTAGACGTGGCACCTATGAGGGGGGAAAAGATGAGTGCTTCGTTAACTCAAAACTGCTGGTTCTACTTTTGAGTGGCATTTTTTTGGCAGTCAGCATCCTCGAGGAGGATGGCTCTTGGAGATGGGTGAGAAGATGGACAGGGTTTGGACCAGGGCATGACAGTTGGCATCTGCCCACATCCAAGATGCTACTGTGATGCCCAGGGGGGGCAATGGCGTGGGAAACAAGCTGGAATAGCAGGTTTTTTGACCCAAACAGAGCAATCTGGTAATTTGCTTTAATGGAAAGCGGATGTATTGACGGTGGAGAACAATTTGCTGGCTTTTCAAGCGTATGTGGTGGAGGACAAACTTAAAGGAACCCGAGCACAAAGTGCAAGACGTTAGAATTTTACTCCTTTCCCCATTACTCACTGCATATGTCCGTCAGCCCCAAATACCCAGGAAAACACAATATAAACTGCATTTCTCCCAAGATGAAGAGCCACCTACCTCCTTAAGTATATCAAGCCAGAAGAGCTAGTTTCCAGCCCCTGGAGAGCCCTGTCCCCACTCCTACCTGGAGCGACGTGCAGTCTACACTTGAGGGATTCAGGAGAAAGATATAAAGACAGAAGGAAAAACAGAAAGGAAGAAAGGTGGTTAATGGATTTAGGAGAAAGATAGAAAGACAGAAAGGCAGAAAGAAGGTGGTTAATGCTTCTTAGGGCTCGACAGCTTGGTTTAGTCACCGGACTAGGACTCAGGAACTGCACCTTGAATTTTCAAGGCTATGCACCGCTTCCTTTTGTTTTCTAAGTCAAAATCTTCCCCGCCACCTCCATCCACAAGCCTAGAATAGGGAATGCGGCTTTCCCTCATGCCAGTGTTGATAAATACTTGGGAGGTACTCAAGTATTTCAGGTCCATATAAGGACCTTGCTTCCTTAAGCGAAAAAGCTGTTTATTTTCTTTGCTATTTGATATTAGGCTCTGGCTGGTCGCGAGGGCTCAAAATCCTCCAGTGTGAAGGAGCAACCTGCAAACGCCACACGCGTGTCACCACTTTGGTGTACTGAGGTTTCGGGAGCGAAAACAACCCTCTTCGAGTCAGCCCCTGGCACTTTTCCCATGGGACCTCTGCAATTCCACTGTTCCAGGAGAAAGAGTTAATGTGGTACGTGAAAATGTTTGGGCCATTCTCCATTAATGAGATACCCACTGCGGCCGAGATTAGATAGCGCCTTTCATACAGTTAAAAATGAAACAGCTGAAAAAAATAACAAACCCACAGTAGCCTTACTTCCCCTCATTTTTATTGGCTTCTTAAAACTTTTAATACTGCTCTAATTGTCGGGTTGCTACACGTCTCATGCAAACTATATTTAATTATGCTCTTAAATGGGATACTTTGCCATCTTAACCCTGCAGATTTGTCTTCCAACGGCCTTAAAAGCTCGGGAAGAAAAGGGTCTGCAGGGATTATCCAGCTGCGTGGCAGCCGGCCAGCGTGTTCCAGGGCTGCTGCAGGTTGTGTGAGCCCGTCCCACCCCGAGCGAAAAACCCCTCATGAACCTGGGGGAGTAAAGGTAGCGCAGAAACCCACGTGCTGTTTTTACTGGAAGGAAAAGAGCTTTAAAAATTATAGCTCGTGGGTGTGCATATATATATATATATATAAAAATATATATATATATATATAAAAAAAAAAAAATTAAAAAGAAGAACGCGTGTGTATAATTGCTACTCTGAAGGATATTGAGATTTTTCCTGACCAAGAAGTGACTGAATGACTACTTCTGTGAGAAATGAACCACTGTTGCATTACCTATAGAATAACTTCTAGAAAGCGTTTGTGTCTAAGAGACAGCTGATGTTTAAGGCGGATAAAAAAAGTGCTTTCCTCCAGCAGGCATGAACCGCATTGTATAAAGCGGCCAAGCCCATCCAGTGCTCTCCAACACAAGCCCCATGGCTTATGGCAACCATGAAACCGCAGTGAAACCAGTGGGGGACAAAGCCCTGGAACCTCGTACGCCCAAGCATGGGCTTACGGCTGCCATCACGCATCCAGGACTCCGTGGCAAATAATTCATAGAATCATAGAATCATTCAGGTTGGAAAAGACCCTTGGGATCATCGAGTCCAACCATCAACCCTACTCTACAAAGTTCTCCCCTACACCATATCCCCCAACACCACATCTAAACAACTCTTAAACATGTTCAGGGATGGTGACTCAACCACCTCCCTGGGCAGCCTGTTCCAGTGTCTGACCACTCTCTCTGTGAAGAATTGTTTCCTAATGTCCATTCTAAACCTACCCTGTTGCAGCTTGAAGCCATTCCCTTTCGTTCTATCGCTAATTACCCGTGAGAAGAGACCAGCACCAACCTCTCCACAATGTCCTTTCAAGTAGTTGTCGAGAGTGATGAGGTCTCCCCTCAGCCTCCTCTTCCTCAAACTAAACAGTCCCAGCTCCCTCAATCGTTCTTTGCACAATTTATTCTCCAGGCCCTTCACCAGCTTCGTTGCCCTCCTCTGCACCCGCTCCAGCACCTCTATATCTCTCTTGGATTGAGGTGCCTAAAACTGGACACAATACTCCAGGTGTGGCCCCACCAGTGCTGAGTACAGGGGGACAATCACCTCCCGACTTCTGCTGGTCACAGTATTTCTAATACAAGGCAGGACGATAACGATTCCTTTGTTAGTTAAGGCTTTAATTTTGCCTGTGTCTTTGTAGAAGGAGGGTTGAAGTACGCAGCTCCCTTCCCCCAGCCACTCTTCTTTTCCACTTTGCTTCAAACGCAACTGCAAATACGATCTGAGATGTCTAAAAATCCCAAGGAGGAAAAAGGAAAAAAAAAAAAGTAGTTCAACCCACCACATTTACTACTTTGAGTCACATTTAGCATCTAAAACACTTCCCGGCCACCTTCCGTAACTCAGGAATATTTTTTCCTCTAGCCAGGCTAGTTGACCAAAATACAAACAAAATACAAAAGCCATAGGGCACTTCAGTATTTCTCTCCCTTCTCGACTTTGCAGGTTATGAGGCCAGGAGAGGTTCAGGTCTCTGACAGAAAGGTAGTTCCACGTAATGGTCTTTGAAAATGCAGACTGCTGTCTTCAACACATCGGCATTCCCAGATCCCAGATTTCTGGGAAGAGTCACAAGGACAGCAGGAGGCTGCTGATGCACCGGTGGGAAGAGGTCGGGCTCTTCAGCTGAACTGAACCACAGACACCGGTCGCTTAAACGCAATTTAAACTATTTGGATCCATGCATATTTAACTTTACAACTACGGGGGCATCACCTTGTCTTTGGCTGGACACATTTCACGGCACTCTTATTTTGGCCCTTGTCCCTGTCCCAGCACCTCCGACAGCTGGAGTAAAAGCCACCCTGTTCTGCCTAGGCAATTGCTGGGAATTATATTGCAAGGATATAACCCTCTGGAGTTCATCCCGCAGCTGGGAAGTGGCGGCATTTGAATGGAAGCCATGAAAAACTGCTATTTCTGGAGCCCCGCTTTCTTGATCCCGTACTCGGTTTAGAGACCTTCTAGCAAAGGTGAAACATCCGCAGATTACAACCAGCATCTTCTTCTTCAAAACCCTAACTCAGTACTTTGTTAGAAAGAAAGCTTCTGGGCGCACGGAGCCACGACAAAATAAAGTCGATGTTTTGATACCATTTCCAGCAGGCCTGAAACTTTTTCATTAAGTAACAGCAAGTTTAAAAAAAAAAAAAAAAAAAAAAAAAAAGCCACCTGCACCACTCTGGTCAGACACGATGTTAAAACAGAGACTGTGTAAAACCATGGAAAAACTCCCCAAAAGTATTCCTCGCCCTCACCTCTGCATCACCCCAGGAACACGGAACCACCATCTCTCTAACCCATGTCTAGTACAGCAAATTCCCGCGCTGTATTTTGCTGTCTTTCCAATCCAATATAAAGGTGTTCTGGGAAATTCTGGCTTCCACCTGGTCAGAATAAATACAAGACAGTTCAATCTCCACACACCTCGCCCCACTGTCCTCTGCCACTTTACCATAAAAACAATATTAACCTTACAAGCTCAGTTTTGGGGCATTTCTCTCTCTTTCAACAAAATGAGAAAATTCTGTTGGCTGTTTGCGTTTCTGAATGGAAAGGAGTTTTTCTCTTCCAGCTCAATTCACACCCGGCTGCTGAATTGCGTCCGGCAACACGTGTTTGGCTTGTACACTAACAATTTCATGCAAAAAAAGGAAAATAAAATTACTATATTAACTCCAAGAACACTGTTAGCTGCAGCAGGGTGATACCCCGATGGACTGCCAGGGGTCTGGATGCGGCAGGGATGCTCGAAGGCTCAAGTGCCTTCAACCCTCGAAAAAGTTTGTCTTCTTAGATGACACATGGCCTCACGCAAGCAGCACAGCTCCAGGAGGCTGGGGGAAACCCAAAGGAGTACATTTTATTTTTCATTCCATGATGCCTTTCTGGCTCTACAGCAGTCCCAAAGAGAGGCCAGGTCCTCCATGGCCAGTTCTGGCTGCAGCCCATTCAAAAAGCCTCCCGAAGAAAGATTAATAGCAGTTTTATTTGTTTTTTTCAGAAGGAAAAGGACTTCTCAGAAGACCCAAGACATGTACAACAATCCAGCCGCCCACCTCCACATCTCCTTTAAACACTGAGGCCACGACGAACAAAGGAACCCTTTCAACAAAGTGTTTCTAAACATTCAAACTGAAAGAGGGGAGATTGAGACGAGATCTCAGGAAGAAATTCTTCCCTGTGAGTTTGGTGAGACCCTGGCCCAGGTTGCCCAGAGAAGCTGTGGCTGCCCCATCCCTGGAGGGGTTCAAGGCCAGGTTGGACCAGGGGCTTTGAGCAACCTGGTCTGGTGGGAGGTGTCCCTGCCCAGGGCAGGGGGTGGGAACTACATGATCTTTGAGGTCCCTTCCAACCCAAACCACCCTGTGATTCTATGACTTAAGGCTGATTTTATTGAGTTTACGAGAAACAGCTCTATCCTAACTTGCTCCAATGGGATTTCATAGTCCCGTAACCATTTCAGATCCTTCCAGGATCTACATGGAAAATTGATACTTTTATATATATGTATATGTAAAAAAACCCCAAACCATTAAAAACTTCTTATATATACTTTATATATAGATGCATTTTAATTTTTTGAGATGACACACGTAAAAGCACCAGCTTCTGCCACAACAGTAACTCCCGCATCGCAGTTTTCCAGTTTTCCAGTGACATCCCGGCTCCTTTGGATGCACCAAACTAGGGGACGGGAGGAAGGTTCTGCTGCAGAGGGGTCCCTCAACCCTCGCTCCTTATGGAGCTGGTGTTAAAAAGCAGCGGGGCTTGGCACAGGGGTGACACAACTGCAGGTTTGGGTGGTTTTAGCCCACGGAGAGCTAAAAGCACCCAAACCTGCAGTTGTGTCACCCTCCAAGGGCTAAAAAAGGGTTGTTTTCTTTTTCGGCTGGCATTAACCTCTCCTCCTCCTGCACTAGGTTTGTCTGCCCGTCCCCACAAAGCGCCCTACACGTGGGCAAAACCCCAAATGAACCGCCAAGCGCCTTTTTAGGGGAAGAAAACCAAAAAAAAGCAGGCTTGGGAACACGTTGACAGGTAAGCGGAGATTCACCGGCGCTGCTCAAGCACATAGATTTTTAAGGGCTATCCCCAGAAATCAGCTTATTAGGCAAACAATACCAAATTAAAACAAAAGTCTGATTGTGTTAGGGGCAGGTTGATTTACTACTCGCGGCCGTATTAAAGCTTCTATGTAATACACTGCTGAAACTGCATTAGAGCTATTGAAACCCACAACAGAAGTCATTAGAAAAACACCCCCCAAAGTTAGTTGTTTCTAAAAGGCAGCCACCGGGATGCAGGCGAACGACAAAACTTTTTACGAGCATTTACTGAAACCTCTTCAATAAGTATCAGAGTGAAGCTCCTTCTCACTGGAGACCCGAATTACCTCCGGACCGGTCTCCTCGCAGCTTTGCCCGGTGGCTGCTTTGTCAGTGATAGAAAATTACAGGTTTGCTGGTTTTGTTTTGTTTTTTAAAAAAAAAACCAACAAACCCAAAACCACCACAAACACCTTTTCTTCAAAATTGTTAAACGGATCAATTCCGCAATAAATCGTTCTATCTGCACAGGTCAGTATGCCCTGGAAAGCTGTAAGGAGCAGCAAAACAAACAAACAAACAAAAATCAGTTTAATAAGATAAAGCATTTACATCATTTACCCTGCAGCTCACGAAGCCGGCACGCGGTACAGCCGAGAATTACACGCTCAAGTCCTCCTGTTCTCGTGCGAGGGTACAAAATATTAACAGATTTCAAGGAAAGCTAATTAGTACTATCATCTACTTACAGTAATGAGAAAGGAAGTTGTTATTGCGTGACAGATGGTATTTGTTTTACATCACATGCAAGATAAGCAAAAATCGTATAAAAGCTTAGCCAGCCAAACAGGTAGTTGCAGGAGATCTGCATCCTGAATTGATTCCCCGCCCTCCGGAAAAAAAGCCACAACCAAGTTCTATCCTCATTTTTTTCCTGAGGTATACTGACCCTAAACACTCTGTTCCTCTTATCCTATGTTAGCTAATGAATGGTAATATTCAGCAAAAATAAGAAAACAAGCACAGTGACTGCATTCCAGCTTTGCAAGTTTTACGGCCCTCCTTATTTTGCAAAAACGAAAAACTGGAGATTTGATACCAAAAATTACAGAGGAGCGTAGTGGAGAAATCTATTCAATTCACAAGACAAACCCATTTCCACTCAACCCTCTTCCCCATCCGATGAGTTTTTGCTGTCACGCCGGAGACACGGTGACCGTGATGCCACCGAAGGCGCTGCCCAGACGAGGAACCCCGTTGCTGCCGTAAAATATCAGATTTTGCAGATGAAAAGTGCTGCCCGTCCTAACGCAAGTGAAAATAATGCAAGGGGTACTTCTCTTCAGCTACAGAATCAATCATAATCCAGAACATAAAAATAAAATCATGTACCTACACACACACATATACATCGCGTTTCTGAAAAAAAATCAAAGTTTACAAAAGAAAAGGGAAAAAACCTCAGAAATCGCTCACCCTAAGCAATTTTTCCCTCACTCTCCTCCATTTAGATGAGTGCAGAATGCAACTCTGTTTATCGCCCCCCCCCCCCGTAAACATCCTCTGTGACACGTACGTTACAGCTACAAAGGGCAGACAACGTTTTGCAAATATAAAAAAAAAAAAAAATTTCTGTGACTCGATTCCAGCTGAATCTATATCAGAGAAGGCGGTAGGGAGTAAGCAGGATAACTGTGGTCTAAACCTAAAGGGTTTTTATCTTTTGCCAGGTAAACGCATTTAAAACAACAAAAAAAGATAGAATAAAAGACAACATTCTTTACTACATCAAAACCAGCGTGCCCACTGAGTTTGCCTTCCACCTCTCTTTAATGCCCCCCAGCCCAAATAAGCATCCATGGAGAGGGACATCAAGGGAAGCAGATTCATCTATTTTCCTCTCGGTATTTACGAGAGGGTGCACATTAAACCATTACTTCTGAAAACAAAAAAATTTTAAATGTAATCATAAAAGAAAGCCTGTTTCACAGAAGAAGTCGTACATATTCACTGATAAATTATATGCTGATTTAGAGGATACAGAAGGGCCGTGGGAGCAGATGGGGGGGGAGGCGGAGGAAAAAAAAACCCGAGAGTAAAAAATACGAAATTACACCCGGGGAGAACACAGGCACCTACCTGCCGGGGGATGCCATTTCCTCTACATTTTCCACCCCGACTGCTCCGTTTCACCACCATTGCCGCTGCCAGCCTCCCAGCCGGCGTTGCCTGCCCCAGCGTCCCAGCTGGCTGTGACGGAGCCAGCCAGCGGCTTTTTCTCCCCCCCCCCCCACCTCCCCAGCTCTCTCTCGGTGATTCAGTCTCCTTGAGGGATGTGCTGCATTGTACCGGGTGAGTCATCCCAGAGGTATTCTGCATATTACAGCCCCGGCTCGGACCATTACTCATTCCCAACATCCTCCCGGCACGCACGGACCAAAGATCCTCGCTTCCCCACCCCGCTTACAAGGCTGGGGGAAAAAAAAAAAAATTAAAAAAAATTAAAATAAATTAAGATACAGCTGCCATAAACCAATAACAGGGGCATTGAGCAGCGGCGGACGGAGGAAACGTGCTGCTGGGAGGTGGCACCAGACCGGCAGGAATGTCACCCAGGACTGCAAACAGGTCCAAAGTTGAACTCTGGGCATCGTCATCTCCTCCGGTAACCAAGGCTGTACTTTATTCCCTGAAAGCTGCTAACGCAGTGCTGTGGGATCAAGGGTCCAAACAACTCCTTGGGCTTGGGGGGAAGTACTTAGCCCTCCCCACAAGCCCGTTGCTGCTTTTCGCAGGATTTTAAGTATTTCCAGTTTGCAGCTGATAGCCGCTATAGGTCCTCGCGTACCTATACCCAGCCCAGCTGCATCTCCATGCACGAGCTTCATTTCAGGTAGAAGTTCTCAAGAGCTCACTTACTCGCTGCTCAAAACCTTTCACCACCGCTTTGTTTAACTCCTCGCTCAGGCAGCGTGTACCACCACCCCCCCCAGGAGTTATACGATCAACCCTGGATGCCCTCTCATTTTTTTTTTAAAGCAGAAATGTTGCACAAGAACTGCCTCAGCACCAGCGACAAGAATAAAAAATTGTGACGTTGGAACTCTGGAAAGCGGCTTCTAAAAATGCTTCCCTGATTTTGGAACTAATCGGCACCGATGATTAGATAGGAGAGGGGAAGAAAGTTAATTGTGGTGTTCCCAGGCTCAGCTGCTTCTGCCTTCCTCAAATCCAAACTGTTACCACTTCAATTTGGGGCCAAAAAAGTCCCTTTTTCCCAGGACGGAGGTGACGCTGTCTGAAAGCATCCTTTAGGAAAGCTGCACCATAAACTTACAGACACAGCAGCCTAAAATCGCACCTGCTCCTGAAAGCCTTCCTCAAATCCAAACTGTTACCACTTCAATTTGGGGCCAAAAAAAGTCCCCTTTTCCCAGGACGGAGGTGACGCTGCCTGAAAGCATCCTTTAGGAAAGCCGCACCATGAATTTACAGACACAGCAGCCTAAAATCGCACCTGCTCCTGAAAGCCTCAAGCTTGGATGATGGAAACCCCGAGCTGAAGACCACCGAGCCTTTGAACCCAGTTGCGGAGCGTGGACCTCAGGCTGCAGGGAGGATGCTGAGGACACCCCGAGTCTCTGGGACAGAAGCATTTCTTCACTGCTTCTCGTCAAGAGGTGTAGCTGCAAGCACCAACTCGCTGCTTGGCTGGATTTTGTCATGGCAGCAGGACCAAGCTACAGTCCAAAGCCGCGCTGAAGGCAACAGGCAACACTTTAAGTTTGTTATATCGGGATCAAGTGACAGCTGCGTTTACCCCATTTCAACGTACAACAGAAAAACATCCTTGATTTAACAGGCAAAGGGCACTCCTTTTTGGTAGAAGCGCATTTGCAACCACTGGGTAACTCATCAGCTGCTTAGAGCACCCTGGGAGCCAGGTAATTAAGAAAAAAAAAAAAGTGGATTTTTTTTTTTTTTTTTAGATTTTATTTTAATTGCATACCCCCAGTCCACAACTCAGCCCACCCAGATGCAGCAGGACATGCCACCTTGCCCCTTCCCCTGCAGCACTGCTGTTACCCTCCCGGCTCATCAGCTCTGCCCTCAGCTGTCTCCAGCAAGAACTCAGCACACAAGCCCAAAGCAACCTCAGCCAGAAAAATTAAAGCCCATTTTGCTGCAAGGCCAGTTTCTAAAGTTTTGTTGTTTTTTTTTTTTTCCAAGGGACAATGAAATCAGCCTCCCAGTCAAAGACAAAACTACCTCTGAATAAGCTGTGTTGTAATCATGGTTTTGAAACATCAGGACTGAGCAGCTACATCACCCCAAAGCTTCATAGAATCACAGAATGGTTAGAGTTGGAGGGAACCTTAAAGATCATCCAGTTCCAACCCCCCTGCCATGGGCAGGGACACCTCCACTAGAGCAGGTTGCTCAAAGCCCCATCCAGCCTGGCCTTCAACACTTCCAGGGATGGGGCAGCCACAACTTCCCTGGGCAACCTCTTCCAGTGCTTCACCACCCTCACAGGAAAGAATTTCATCCTAATATCTAATCTAAATCTCCCCTCTTCCAATTTAAAACCATTACCCTTTGTCCTGTCACTACACTTCCTGACAAAGAGTCCCTCTCCAGCTCTCCTGTAGGCTCCCTTCAGATACTGGAAGGCTGCTATGAGGTCTCCCCGGAGCCTTCTCTTCTCCAGGCTGAACAACCCCAGCTCTCTCAGCCTGTCTTCATAGGGGAGGTGCTCCATCCCTCTGATCATCTTCGTGGCCCTCCGCTGGACCCGTTCCAACAGGTCCATGTCCTTCTTTCTGTGTTGAGGACTCCAAAGCTGGACACATATTCCAGGTGGGGTCTCACGAGCACAGAGTAGGGTTGATGGTTGGACTCGATGATCCCAAGGGTCTTTTCCAACCTGAATGATGCTATGGTTCTAAATAGCTCTTCAGGAGCTGAGGAGTCTGCTGGGGGAGGGATGGTCTATAAAAGCCTATACAGGAGCAGTTCTGGTCACGGCACAGCTCGATTCTGCTTACACGTTTCCCGAGGTAGGCTTCAGGCAGATGTTAGGCTTCACCAAGCACGATGCTTGCCTACTACAAACACACCCCGAGTACTCCAGTACAGCTAAGGAAAGAGGAAAACCGTGGTATTTAACCTCTTGTAGACATCATCTGATCCAAAAAAAGAGAGGATCCATGCTTTTGTCTTTTTGCAGTTGGCTCCGGCAAGCTGCAAACCACCGGCACAGGGGGAGCATCCTGCCATTGATGCCCGGCAGCAATTGCTTTGCCCAGGCTGGGCTCATCATCCCAGCCGGACCAGATCATTACACAAGTGATGCGTAATCACACAACCCCAAGTCCTAGCAAAGGCACAACCTATTTATAAATTACAGAGATGCTAAATGAGCATGGCAAGGTGAAGGCAACATTTCTTCACCATTTCAAACTGCGCAAACCAAGGCAACTCTTTATAGGTCGGTTTAAAAAACTCATCTTCCTGTGACTGACAGCTCACAACAATCCTTTTTTTTTTTTTTTTTTTTGTTTCCAGGTGTTTTAAAGCTTAGGCCTTGGACAGACACATCATTCTTGTAGATGATTGTACATGGATGGATGACAATAAAAACCAACCCCCCAGCATAGATGGGTATTTCCATCCAGGACACAGAAAGGTTCTGGGATGGAGGCCACGTGGATTTAATTTTCCTGCAGACAGATCAAAGGAAAAGCTGCCGAGAGCATCTTACTCGCAAGACTCCAAATAAGCAAGACTCCAAATAAACATCCACGACCAGAAAAGAGGTTACACAAATGATATGCACCCAGCTCCTCCGTGCCAGAAAAGCCTCGTGTGCTCTTCTTCTAATTAAACCTTCCTCCGAGGCTCCTCACTGATACCTGGACAAACAGCTGTGATATACTCCAGGAAATCTAATCCCACATTTTGCTTTAATCATGTGACATGGACTCCATCATCGCAGGGCAGGCTGCAAATTTTCATTTTCTTGACAAAAAACTAATTTAAAAAAAAAAACCAAAAAACCGCTAGTAAAAACCCAAGACTTTCCTCCTCCCTTTTTTCCACACTTTAACACTTAGCTCAAAGCAGAGGTGTTTTTGATGTCCTGCCTCTCCACAGTTTGCATCTGAATTTGTGTTTTTCTTGGATGGGTATCTCCTAGACTGGCCAGACTGGAATGCCACGAACGGATTCATACCTCTGACCGCCTAAGAACAGTGATTGCTCACAACACAGGTTGAAGAGCTTGACTCGGCTGGTTGTTCCTCAATCAAACCTTTGTTTCATTTCAGCTTTAAATCTAGACTGCTTGGTCTAACAGATGCTTAACTCCCGTTTATCTACAAAAGATCTCAGTGATGAAGAATCACTGTAAAAATACATATAATTTTTTTTTAAAGTGTGAACCTTCTTTTAACTTCAAACCATTGTTTTCCCTTTCTGTAGGATAATTATTTCCCCCCCCATGCAAGTACTCTCAGATTAATTACGTGTACCCCAGACCGCGTATATCTGTTTTCTCGTCTTCTCTAGTTTCTTCTTTTGAGATTTCGAGCTGATGCCGACTGCACCTCCTTTCAGCCAGCTCCTGGTTCTGCTGGGGACTGCTTTAAGCTAACCAGCTTCAACTTTCAAGATCCCTCTGCTTTTCCTGTAAGCGTCAGTAAAACATCATCTTGCTCTTAAGATGTACCTTATCAAGCTCTTTCCAGTGCCCTCGGGAACAAGCTTCTGTTTTATAGACTTAAAGGAAGACGGTTAATGCTTATGATTCCG
This sequence comes from Numenius arquata, assembly GCF_964106895.1. Classification (NCBI taxonomy): domain Eukaryota; kingdom Metazoa; phylum Chordata; class Aves; order Charadriiformes; family Scolopacidae; genus Numenius; species Numenius arquata. The sequence goes on along the minus strand of NC_133582.1, from coordinate 31,310,241 downwards.
ATTTCATTTTTAGTAGCGTGGGAATTATTTTATTGCTCCTTTAGTATAGTGATTCTCACTGCCTGCCTCTTTCAGGGCACAGAAATGATGCAGGGCGTGTTTCCCCTCCTGCACAGAGTACTGCAAGCCTCGCCACGCCTGACCTGTACTGGGACATCCAGCGTTAACCATTATTCAGCTTTCTGATGTTATTTTTGAAGTACGACGGCAGCCAGAGACTTCTTATCAATACCTTCAGTTTCCTGTGGCCAACTGTGCACATCTCCCAACCTCTTACTTTGTTCTCCCTGCAGCCAGCCTTCCTGTTTACATCTCAGCTGTCGCTTCCCTTGCAAAGCTGAAGGGCTTTTGGGAAAAAAAAAAAAAAAAAAAAAAGAAAAGAAAAAGAAAAAAAAGGCACAAACAAACAAGCAAAGTCTCCTCAAGCTGCCGGCAGTTGCGTCCCTCTCCTCCTTTGCCCGGTCACAAGTGTCACTCGCATTTAACGGCATCTATTTCCTGTGCTCTGCTTTAACAGGCACCTTTTTAAAATACTGGAGGATTCAGTGCCAGCTGAACATATTGCTGGCAAGAGCAATTTCATTGGCATACAGCAGAGAAGTCCATCAGGGGAAATCACCTGGGGGTCATCCCGTATTCTCATTCTGACGGGTGAGGATGAGTTACGCAATGTATTGCATGTTGGTGTTTCCACGACAATTACTTCCAAAAAGGTAAGTTTTGGTACGTCTGCCCAGGGACAGCCGGAGTCCCCTGGCATATTGGACTGTGACTGGAGCCTCCCATGGTCTTTCATTTGCACAGCATTGATGGCGAAGGAGCTTCTCATCCTGCCCATCACACAGATGGTGCAGCTGGGACCATTAAAGGGACCTTAAGGACCATCCAGTCTCACCCCCCTGCCATTGGCAGGGACACCTCCCACTAGACCAGATTGCTCAAAGCCCTGTCCAACCTGGCCTTGAACATCTCCAGGGATGGAGCATCCACAGCTTCTCTGCAAGAAGAAAGCATTCACCTTTCAAGCAAGATAAATTTTAGTGAGGAAGAGCCTTGGTCTGAAGATGGGTCTCTGCTCTATTTGTGCAAAGGGAAGGGCAGCCCAGGGCTCCAGAGGGATGTTTTGGCTCCCAGACAAGACAGTGACAGAAGCGTGACGTGCCAGGACTGCCCCGCAAGGCCTTGTTGTCAGCTGGAAATTAATATTCAGAGCAAACAGCGATGGCGTTTCGGCGTGCTGAGGGAGAGAAATACGCCGCGCATTGGCCAAAAGCAAGTTGAGTACAAGCTTTGCTAAACAATTCCCACCATCATGGGAAATCACCAGTTGTCAAGTCTGAGAAAAATAAAATTAAGAAATACCCCACCCTCCCCACCTTTCTGAGTCTGATCAAGTGCTATTTGCAAGGTGGGGCAAGAGGCAATTCAAAAGATTATGCCTTGAAGGACCCATAAGCTACTACTTTGTCCAGGGATGCCTTTTTATTAATGTTAGCACCAGGTGTTTCCTCCACCATGTGGACAGCCCTGGAGGAGCCAGCCACTGGGCCAATGCTGTGAAGATGCCGTGGATATCAACGCAATCCAGCACATTTCACAGAAACCCGAGGCAGTGCCAGCACGGGTGTTATGGGCTGCATCACAGACCCAGCTTCAGCAGATTCAGTGCTGGAGTGGGATGATGATACCTCCATCCAAACCAGAAAGCCAAGGTGGGAAGCCAGCTGCTCATCCCAATCCAACACTCTCCCTTGCAGATGCATGCACGATGCATACCATCAAGTTTGAGGTAGAATGGAGAAACTGCATCCTCGCTTCAGCCTGTCCAGGTGTGCTCGGGCTGTAACAAGCCCATGGAGAACCTGGGAGTTGAGTTCCCATTCACCACGTGCCTGCACGCCCCTTTCAGGAGGAATATATTTAAATGCACATATTTAATGCATGCATTTAAAAACTGAGCTGAGACTAGCTAAAAGTAACAAAAAATTAGTAGTGTAGTGGCTGAAAAGATTGCCTCTATCCCGTTATAACAGGGCAACACAAGAGCTTCTCTGTTGACTACTGGCCAACGCTCACCTTGCTAGTAAATTAGGTGTAAATCCATGGCCATCTCCGAGCAAGCTGTAAACGTAACAACATCCCTCTTCTAGAAGTCTAGGTAACACCTGGACAGGAGACCTCCAGATGCACTTACAACCAAATAAATGAAGTTTAGTTGAAACAATGCTTTGCCAAAACCAACACAAAGACGGTGACCTCTGGAATTTGGGGCTACTCACAGATGTCCTAAAGGATGCCATCGACTAAGTCATACAAAAGGTACTTTAACCCCTGGCAGTGACTCATCTAGGTATTTTTTCTAGCAAAAAGCATTATTACTGACAGAGTTTCCTATTATTTGCAGGAAAATTCAGAAGAGAACAAGTAGATACTAATTTGTTAAAGAGACAGATAAACATGTACAGGAAATACTTCTACGAAGGTCCTGATCCTCTGAAGATTAATAATCTACAGTACTGAAGACAAAACCATGACACTGAGGAAATAAGCGAACTATAAAAACAGGAAGAAGTGGAAGTTTATTTTTTTTATGTTATTTTGAGGGAATATTTGTTTTTTCTAAAGCTTAAGATACCGGCAAAAGCCTCCATCTGCAGGTCACACTATTCTCTATACAAAAGCAGCTGCAGAGAGTTTCCTCACCCAGGTCCCCAGAGCTGTCAGCCCGGGCAGACCATCCTGCACATCAAGGATTAGCTGCCTCCCCGGCCAACATTGTTATTCAGTTTTTCACCTCATTTAAAGTCATTACAAGGGCTGCTGCTGCTGCATGGACAATGTTCTGTAGGCGATACCAATAAATCAAGTTATTTTGCTGGTGCATTCCCCCTCCCCGCCCCCCCCCCCCCCGCCGCCACAGGATGAAGGCGCTCCCCTCCAGATTAAGTATTTTTGGTATATTTACCGTAATACTCAATAAAAGATAGTACTAGTTGGAAACGAAGGGTTTTCCCACAAACAGAAACTATCAAGAAAAGCTGTTCTAGACTGTCCCACCTTGGTTTTTGTTCGAATGAAAATCAAACCACCTCCGCCATGAATTACATTCCCTCCAAGGATGCAGTGGGGATGTGCCGAGGCCAACCACTGCCTCTGCAGCAACCTGGGATCACAACTATTTTGGGAGCATCGCAAGTCCCCAGAGATGAACAGACACCACCGCTTTGTCCAGAGGCACTAACCTTTACTTCCATCTCAAAAACATCCTCGTGCTAGCTCACAGTGGCACCACGAGGAGCCCTCGGACTTGTGTCATGTCCTAGGTATGTCATCCTACTTCAGTCAGTCAGGTTGAGGCACAGCACTGCCCAGGGTTCTTCTGCTATTAAAGGAGGCGGGGAGGGTAGGGGACAGGGACACCACATCAATTTGTCCTCGACCAGGAACTTAATCAAAGTGACTTCTCCATCTCCTTCTTGCAAAAGCCTGCAAGAAATCTGGATCATTCCCATTGCAACCAGTGCTACGCACAAATACTGAACGCCACCCTAAGAGCTGAATTAAGCTCGCATCTGCCTGCAGAATTCCCAGAGGACAGAAAGCCATCAGTACGGAAATTAAGCTTAACTTAACCTGGAAAAAAAGGTTTAAATATTTATGCTTCTAATACGTTCTCGTCTTTTCGCTCTTTAGTACCATATATAGTTGAATTATTTTTGTCCACTGGAAGTGGTCCCTTTGAACTAGGGCATTCATTGCTCCAGAAATATAATTAAATTTCCACCTTAGTTAGCAGATGTTAGTTAACTATAGGGGGAAAGTTATCTACATTAAAAAGCAAGAGCAATACTATCAACCCAGCTTGCCACTTGGATTTGGCCTCTACCACAACTGCAGTGAAGACCTAGATGCTATTTGCATTCTTACTGCATGGAATGTTCGTATAGATATCTACATATTGTATCAAATATTACACATTTTCTATTTGTCTGACACAGAACATACCAAGCCATGAGTTTTCTCGTTTTGTATCTATCTACTGGGCCAGCAACCGACCGTAACAACAGTATGGTCAATTAAACCGCAGTAAGATCAGAGAAGCAACGATCTGACTCTGAAAACGATGTTGAAAATTTCAGTTCACGCAAATTATTCCTATCTAGAGAAACACCGATGCCGCCACAGCGGTGGGGAACACATTGACATGCCTCCCCCCTGATGACAAGGGCCAACCAAGCAAACCTCTGTGCTCAGAAGCCTGCCTGAGCCCACCAAGGCCAGCTGAGGGACACCTGCATTATGCCAAGCCACGTTCCTTTTTCAAGTGATTACTTACATTAAAATCCTGCCAAATCCAAGAATCCAAATCCTGCTGCACGTCCAAGAAGACCAGCTGTTAATCTTGCCTAATTTTTGTCTGCCACGGGCATTAGAGTACCCGGGTTTTTTTGCGTGCCGAAGTGTTTTACACCACCTCATTGCTCCTCCCGTTAACTGATGGCACCGGTAATTAACCAACTCGCATCAATTACAAGCAGAAATTGGAATAATATTAACAGACACAGAGTCCTTGAGCGCTGGCTTCTAGGAAATCACCGTCAAGAGCACCGTTAAGGTTCACACTCTCCAGCTAATTAAGTATTTGAGGTGGCGGCGAGAAGCTGCACGTAATATTCAGCGCTCGCCAAGGTTCCCCGTGCTTCCCACCCTGAAGCGTCACCCAGAGATGTCATTTCAATCCTGAAACGACACCCAGATATTCTGGCTTCACCCCTTCTTTGCTCTAGATGAAGGACCGAGCTGCCAAAAGAACCTGGACAATACTTCCACAAAAATACCAAACTTTGGCTCCTGGCATTATGGCAGTTTGTCAGGTGTGAGCCAATTAGCAAAACACAACAGTCTATTTTTCTCCATTGTCTGCCAACACTCAGCAGAGACTTTCAGAAGTCATTGATAGGCTCTTCAAGTCCCTTTCTTCCTTCAAAGCATATAAAAATAGTAAGAAGTAACAAAAAACCACAACAAAATGACTCAAAAAACTCCCCACCCCAGCCTTCCAAGCTTTGGCAGCCCCGGTTACAAAGCATGAGGGGCACAACACCAGTACTGAAGGTGTTGGACATCTCTTCTTCTGGGGCATCTCACAGCTTCTCGGCTTTGCACTGCCCCAGCTACACGGGGCGTTTTTGCTTTATCCATTAAGATCAACCAGTGTTTGAAGTCCATGGGTAATTCAGCAAGTCAGAGATGCATGCCAGTGACATCAGAAATAAAATTAAAAAAAAAAAAGACAAAAAAACCAAACAAGTAATTAAAAAAAAGAAATAAATCAAGCAGCTTTAAAAATTTCCACGGCACTCAGAGACTGTGGACTCTCCTGCCAACCAAGGTAGCAACGGGGAAGGCTGGGCTCTGGTGCCAGGGACCCCAGACGCCCATCATGCCTACGATGACCAGCTGTTGCCAGTATGGGGGATGGCACGGGGACTATTCCAAAAATCCCGCTCCTGGAGAGTGCTTGGGACTTCCTCGTGACCCTCTGCCAAGCGAGCAGCATTGCGAGCTCCAAGTGGCTCCAAGCTTGCTTTCCACAAACGCTGCTGTGAAATGGGCACGGGCAGTTCTTGGGAGCCCAGCAGTGCCTGTGCTGTCTCCCAATAGCAGATTTTATTGAGATTTTATTGACTTTGCCCTGCTAACAGCTGGCAGCGCAATAACCCGCATCCACGGGCTGCTGAAGGTGCTACATCGCATTTAGATTCGTAGGGCTAAAATTAAGCTTTTCCTTTGATATGGGAGTAATTTTTGCTTAGTATCTCAGTGCTTGTTCGGGCAGGCTTTCTATCCACCTGGGGCAAGCAAGCTCTTCAAGCTTAATTAGGTCATATCCCAGGCTAAAGAATTTAATAGTTAATTGAAACGTTGCACCAACCTATGGTGTGCTCTGCGTGTCTCTCATGCCTGGTGTGGTGGAGGTCCAAGGATGGGAGGGCAGCTTGGGGTGGGGGAGAAAGTTTAATTTTAGCCAAAAGGAAGAACACGTTCAGCACACTGCCTAGCTAAAGAAACAAAAATAAAATAAAAATCCACTCTGCCACAACTCTGCTCCATGACATGAGCGGACTAATTTATACATGATTTATACATGCTTAAGTGCATCTACACTAATGCACGTAGCATGGGCAACAAACAGGATGAGCTGGAAGCCATTGTGCAGCAGGACATCTATGATGTAATCGCCATCACAGACACATGGTGGGATGATGGTCATAGCTGGAATGCTGTGATGGATGGCTATAAGCTCTTCAGGAGGGATAGGCAAGGAAGGAGAGGTGGGGGTGTGGCTCTGTACGTTAGGGAGTGTTTTGATTGTATGGAAATTGATTGCAGCAATGATAGAGTTGAGTGTTTATGGGTAAAGATGAAGGGCAAGGCTAGCAAGGGAGATCTGGTGCTGGGAGTCTGCTATAGACCACCCAACCAGGATGAGGAGGTAGACGAGGCATTCTATAAGCAGCTGGCTGAAGTGTCTCGATCGCCAGCCCTTGTTCTGGTTGGGGACTTCAACCTACCGGACATCTGCTGGGAATACAACACAGCAGAGAGCAGGCAGGCTAGGAGGTTCCTTGAGTGTATGGAAGATAACTTCCTGACACAACTGGTAGGTGAGCCAACCAGGGGAGGTGCCTCTCTAGACCTGCTGCTCACAAATAGAGAGGGACTAGTGGGAGATGTGGTGGTCGGAGGCCGTCTTGGGCTTAGTGACCATGAAATGGTCAAGTTTTCAATTATTAGAGAGGTAAGAAAGGGGGCTAGCAAAACCTCAACCTTGGACTTCCGGCGGGCGGACTTCAGCCTTTTCAGATCACTGGTTGGAAAAGTCCCATGGGGGGAATCCCTGAAGGGCAAAGGTGTTCAGGAAGGCTGGGTGTTTTTCAAGGAGGAAGTCTTAAAAGCCCAGGCGCGGGCCATCCCTACGCGCTGTAAAGCGAGCCGTCGGGGGAAAAGGCCGGCCTGGCTGAGCAAAGAGATAGGGTCACAGCTTAGAGAAAAAAGGAGAATTTATGACCTTTGGAAAAAGGGGCAGGCCACGCAGGAAGATTACAAAGGTACAGCAAAGTTATGTAGGGAAAAGATTAGGAAGGCCAAAGCCCAACTAGAACTCAACCTGGCTTTGGATGTTAAAAACAATAAAAAGAATTTCTATAAATATATCAATAGCAAGAAGAGATCTCGGGAGAACCTCCATCCTCTACTGGATAAGGGAGGTAACATAGTAACCAAAGATGAGGAGAAGGCTGAAGTCCTAAATGCCTTCTTTGCCTCTGTCTTTAGTAGTAGGATAGGGGGTTCCCTAAATATCCAGACCCCTGAACTAGCAGGCAGGGGCGGGGAGCAGAGTGAAGCCCCTGCAATTCAAAGGGAGGTGGTGAGGGACCTGCTCCAACACCTAGATGCAAACAAGTCTATGGGACCAGATGAGATCCACCCGAGGGTACTGAGGGAACTGGCAGAAGTGCTTGCGGAGCCACTCTCCATCATTTACCAGCAGTCCTGGCAAACTGGGGAGGTCCCGGCCGACTGGCGTCTGGCAAATGTGATGCCCATCCACAAGAAGGGCCGGAAGGATGATCCAGAGAACTACAGGCCTGTCAGTCTGACCTCGGTGCCTGGGAAGATCATGGAGCAGATCATCCTGGGTGCCATCATGCAACGCATGAGGGACACCCATGCGATCTGGCCCAGCCAGCACGGGTTCACGAGGGGCAGGTCCTGCTTGACAAACCTGATCTCCTTCTATGACAAAGTGACCCGCTTGCTGGATGAAGGAAAGGCAGTGGACATTGTTTATCTGGACTTCAGCAAAGCCTTTGATACAGTCTCCCACAGTATCCTCCTGGAGAAACTGGCTGCCCATGGCTTGGATGGGAATACCCTCTGCTGGGTTAAAAACTGGCTGGAGGGCCGGACCCAGAGAGTGGTGGTGAATGGAGTTAAATCCAGCTGGCGTCCAGTCACGAGTGGTGTCCCGCAGGGCTCGGTACTGGGGCCAATTCTCTTCAACATCTTTATCAATGATCTGGACGAGGGGATCGAGTGCACCCTCAGTAAGTTCGCAGACGACACCAAGCTGGGTGGCAGTGTTGATCTGCTGGAGGGTAGAGAGGCTCTGCAGAGAGATCTCGACAGGCTGGATCGATGGGCCGAGACCAACGGGATGAGGTTTAACAAGGCCAAGTGCCAGGTCCTGCACTTCGGTCACAACAACCCCAGGCAGCGCTATAGGCTGGGGGCAGAGTGGCTGGAGAGCTGCCTGGCAGAAAAGGACCTGGGGGTGTTGGTCGACTGTCGGCTGAACATGAGCCAGCAGTGTGCCCAGGTGGCTAAGAAGGCCAACAGCATCCTGGCCTGTATCAAGAACAGTGTGGCAAGTAGGGACCGAGAGGTGATCGTCCCCCTGTACTCGGCACTGGTGAGACCCCACCTCAAGTACTGTGTCCAGTTTTGGGCCCCCTACCACAAGAGGGACATTGAGGTGCTGGAGCGGGTCCAGAGAAGGGCAACGAAGCTGGTGAGGGGTCTGGAGCACAAGTCTTACGAGGAGAGGCTGAGGGAGCTGGGGTTGTTCAGTCTGGGGAAGAGGAGACTGAGGGGAGACCTTATTGTTCTGTACAAGTACCTGAAAGGAGGCTGTAGAGAGACGGGGGTCGGTCTCTTCTCCCAAGTCACAGATGATAGGACAAGGGGTAATGGCTTCAAGTTGCGCCAGGGGAAGTTCAGGTTGGATATTAGGAAACATTTCTTTACTGAAAGGGTTATCAGGCATTGGAATGGGCTGCCCAGGGAGGTGGTGGAGTCACCATCCCTGGAGGTATTTAAGAAACGTGTAGACATGGTTCTTCAGGGCATGCTCTAGTGTCCAAGATTACTGGTTTGTGGTGGGGTGCTGTGTGGGTGGGTGATGGTTTTTGGTTTGGTTGTTGTTGTTGTGTGTTCAGGTGGTGGGTGGTGGTTTTGTCTGTGTTTTTTTTTTTTTTTTTTTTTTTACTGTTGGTTGGACTCGATGATCTCTGAGGTCCCTTCCAACCACTACGATTCTGATGATCCGTGAGGCAGAGGAGTGGTCACTAAGCTAGAGCTACAGCCATAGACAACGTAGAGTCAGGAGTGCTGCGCTACGCAATGTGGGAAGCAAGTCTGCACAACTCTTGAAGCTACTAAAAACCCTAAAAAGCTGCCAAAACCTTAAAAAGCTACCATGTGTGTCTGTACTGACCCATTGATGGAGCCCATTCATTGCAAACCTCAGCTCTTGAGGTGTCACAGTCGATGGGCGCAACCAAAGGCATGGCCTCCGCAGGCTGCCACCTACACTTGGGCAGGAGACTGCATCTACAACCACCTCCCAGTCACCAAACACATGGGAAATACCTCCTTATATAAACCCGTTCCTTGCAAGTTTATATATCCCTCTGCCAGGTTGTTGCGTGTTTTCATACAAAAAACCACAAAGCCCAATCTCAGAGAGGCTTTTTCCATGTCTGCCTGCACACACTTGATGAGAGGGAAGACGGTAACCGCCTTCCGACCTTTACAACAAGCCACTCTTCGGAAAATTAAGGCTATCCTGCAGAGAAAAGTTACCACATACATAAGCAAATATCTTCCTTAAGCAGAAAAGAGGTTAGTATACTTAGCATTTTAATTAGATCACGAATGACAAAGCCACATTCCTGCAAAAAACCTCCTGCATTCAAGATGTTCCAAAATAAAACAAATATAGAGAGACTGGATTTTAGCCTTTAAGTATTTCCTTCCTGATATTTAAGGTCTACAATTTTCCGAAGTTAAATATAAAATAGCCAGAACGTGTACAAGCAGTGAACAGGCACAACCTTCCAGCTTCTTGCACAGCAGCGCTCGTGCTCCCTGCAGGGCAGCACCTTCCAACAAGCCACGTTTTCCCCCTCTCTCCAGTCTTGAGTAGAAAACTCAGGAAATCCAGAGAGACTGGGTTTTAAAAATTTACCTTTCCCATCCAGGGGGTTTCTGAATCCCCTTTATGAATTATTCAGCAAGAGATGCCCGAGCCAGGTGCTCAACCAAGCACATTCCTATTGGAGCCATCCCTTGCTCTTCTGCCGTCTCGCCAGCCTACGGCATTTCAGGCAATCTATAGGTAGGACTTTCCTGGACCTTATGTTATGCATCTCTATAAAAGGATTTTAAACTTCTGAAGGTTTTTTTTTCTCCCCTGTCCAGAATTTGAAGCTAAACATCAAATCAGCAAAACACCCCAATGGATTACTTCCTCTTGTTGATGAGGACGTATTTTCAAGTGTCTTGAAATGCATGACGCAGCAGGAAAAATTTATCTATGGATTGAAGAACGCCTTTCTGTATTTTCTGTACTTGTTGCAAGAGACCTCGAGCACAGCTTTAGGCACTGGACAGTTTTCTCCTAACACAACGCCACTTCTGTAAAGCGCGGCACGGTTCCCTTTCTCGTTTGCTCTGCACTATGGACTTCCAGGCCACCCGCCTGTCCTTGCCAACCACAGCCACCCGTCATGCTTCAGTTGCCTCTCCCCAGCTATTTACTTAAGGCTGGGTACGGCCGGGAATTCCTTTGCATAACAAGATGTACAAGCGTGCTTTCATACAGCACGTTTCAATGCTGGAGAGTGCTCTCAAGGAGTTTCCCATTTCTGTCCTGAGGAGCTGGTTTTACTCAAGGAGCAGCAGAAGTTTCCTGCTGAAAAAAAAAAAAAAAAGTCACGTGAAGAAAAGTAGAGGAAAGGGGCTGAGCGTTTATTCCGTGCACCTAAGGAAGCAACAGCTTAGAAGAGTGGTCAGGTATTAGTTGTTGGGAGCCTCTTCCAAATAAAGAACTTGCAAAACCCAAAGCATCCCTTTACTTGGGATATTTTGCAAACAGGGGTTCAGCATGACCTTGTGATCCCCACCGCTTCACAAAAGAAATCAGAATTGGGTTTCACACAATCATAGAATGGTTTGGGTTGGAAGGGACCTTAAAGACCATCCAGTTCCATCCCCCCTGCCCTGGGCAGGGACACCTCCCATCAGACCAGGTTGCTCAAAACCCCCTCCAACCTGGCCTTGAACCCCTCCAGGGATGGGGCAGCCACAGCTTCCCTGGGCAACCTGGGCCAGGCTCTCACCACCCTCCCAACAAAGAATTTCTTCCCAAGATCTCACTTCAATCTCCCCTCTTCCAGTTTAAAACCATTACCCCTTGTCCTACCACTCCCCTCCCTGACCAAGAGTCCCTCCCCAGCTTTCCTGGAGCCCTTTCAGGTACTGGATGGCTGCTATAATGTCTCCCTGGAGCCTTCTCTTCTCCAGGCTGAAGGAGAGTCTTCCTCTGCAAACATCACGGCAACTCAGCACTGCCACGCAAACGCACTCAACTGCTGTAGCTGTATCTCTCGAGTCACCTGAAGCTGCACTGGCATCATGCATCTGGATGACACCAAGCAAGCAAGGCGATGAGGATGAATCCATGGCATGCATGGTTGAACTAGCAGTTGGGTTGAAGCCAAAAGCACATCCCCTGCCACGCTGCTGGGCATCTGCACCCTGCCAGAATGCAGAAAGCAAGGCATGATCCTAGGCTTCATAGGTAAGAAAAAAACCCGATAAGAAACACAGCTCTGAATGATAAGCTAAGGAAGATGCACGCCATCTGACACTGGAAGACACTGTCCGCAGACATGAAGAAGATGCACTTTCAGTGGTCTAAGAAAAATACACCACCTTCCCATGCTCCTTGGAGCAAGGTGACCCAACTGGCCCAGGTTCACATCACGCCAGTTCATAAAACCACAAACTGAAATGAATCAGTACAAAAATCATTAATCCTTTTTCTGCTCACCCGTCACCTATTAAGTCAACAAGTTCCTCTGCCACCCCATCCTTCCCTCCTCTCCCCACTGTCCCATTACACGGAGGGATGTTTACTTCCATATACATTGGGAAAAAAAAAATCCAGTACTAACCATACTCAAAGGCAACGTTGGTAGCTATTTACCAAGCATTTTTTAATGTATCTTAGTATTTGGACTGTCACTTTCACAGAAAGATGAGATAAAGATCTCTCTTTGATGCTTGGTTCATAGCTGAAGGCCAGTAAACATTAACCATCTGAAGAGACAACCTCTTCCAGGCACAGGCACGTCCCCTGCAATCACCAGCAGCAGTCTTCAGCTAGATCCTTGGAAGTCCATTGAATGAGTCCTTTATAGCACTAATTGCCACCAACAGCATATGTTATATATTGCCTCCAACTGTTCTACAGACGATGGGTGAGAAACAACAGATCCAGGAGCCCCTCACATAGCAGCTGGGTTTTTCCCACCCTTGCCTACAGGCTCAGGGGCTGCTTTACTCTTGGACAAACACGGCACCAGGCTGCTTTAAACGGCTATACATTTAAAGTATAGACTACATCTAGTAGGTAGCCAGGGCTAGCACCACCAGTGACCCAATGCGGATGATCATCTGGAGAAGGTCCAACCGGGGGTGCTTGTTTCTAGTCCCACCTCTACCATTCATACCCCAAAAACACAGAAGTCAGAGCAACTTTTTCTCTCTTAAAACACGTAAAGGGAAGGACTACTTGCAGTTGAGTATTTTTAGAAGTGTACTGGACTCATGTAGAACCACAACCCGGCAAATGGTCTTGTGAAAAATTATTCCTCCTATTCCTGAAGCAGACAGGAAGCAGAAGAGGGAAACAGCCTAGTAATATTTAACTGTTTTTTCTTGATACACAAGAAAAAGCTACAAAAAGGCATAAATTTTGAGATTTCAGTAAAATGCAAGTCCTGGAACAAAGGTCACATTTTCCTTTGTATCATCTTACCCCAAATCAACACATAAACCTTAGATATATTTGTAATCCAAAGAGAACTAATTTGCAAAAGCACCCAGTGATTTTATTGCTTAAACCACTGCAGAACCTGGGAGTGCCTTTTGTCCAACGGAGGCAAAAGCAAAGCAGCAAGTGCTCTCCTGCTCGCTGCTATTACCCTTTCCCTTTGTTTCTTTAAGTCACTACTGGAAAAGCAAATTAAGCTTTGGACTCTCAACTCCTACAATCACATGAGTTACACAGCATCGACTCCAGAAGTTTATGTATTTTCTTCCTAAAATAGGAATGGGAAAGGGTACACAAACACCCTTCTTTCCCCATCCCTTCCTTCCCCTAAGGAGGAGAGTTTGTTTTTTTAGTCGACCTTAGGAGATGTTGGGGAAGCTATTCCACCAATACTCCGACAAAAGTAGCCCATACTTCCTTAGAGATATAGTAGAGGAAAGGAGGAAAAAGAAAAAAAACACAACACAAAACCCCACCCAAACACCCCCACAAGCAACAAAGCTGCTAGAAATACAGTTTAATGACTTCTGTACAGAACAGCGATTTATATCAACAGATTAACCCAGTTTACAATTTACCTAGAGCTTTCCTGAACAAGAAAACAGAAGTACGTGGTGGCAGTACATGATTTCATTAAGCTGTAATCTTTTTCATTCATAGGCTGTGATTTCAAAGGGCTCCTTAACCGCTCACTGGGGGAGGACCGGCATGGCTGAGGTCAACAGGCGTACCAACCGCTAGTTCCACAAACCAAAAAGCTTGGAGACTCCAGCTAGACCTTGGCCTCTGGGGACACAAGCATTTCTGGGATCTAATAATAAAACTGGGAGAGAAGCAAGAAGATTTTCAATGTGCAAACACAGGAGAGAATCATAGAATGGTTTGGGTTGGAAGGGACCTTAAAGATCATTCAGTTCCATCCCCCCTGCCATGGGCAGGGACACCTCCCACCAGACCAGGTTGATCAAAGCCCCATCCAACCTGGCCTTGAACACCTCCAGGGATGGGGCAGCCACAGCTTCTCTGGGCAACCTGGGCCAGGGTCTCACCACCCTCACAGCAAAGAATTTCTTCCCCAGATCTCATCTCAATCTCCCCTCTTTCAGTTTAAAACCGTTACTCTTCATCCTATTACTCCCCTCCCTGATCAAGAGTCCCTCCTCAGCTTTCCTGGAAGGGGCTCTAAGGTCTCCCCGGAGCCTCCTCTTCTCCAGGCTGAACCCCCCCAACTCTCTCAGCCTGTCCTCACAGCAGAGGGGCTCCAGCCCTCCCAGCATCTCCCTGGCCTCCTCTGGCCCCTCTCCAACAGCTCCGTGTCCTTCTGATGTTGGTGGCCCCAGAGCTGGAGGCAGCACTGCAGGGGGGTCTCCCCAGAGCGGAGCAGAGGGGCAGAATCCCCCCCCCTCGCCCTGCTGGCCACGCTGCTGGGGATGCAGCCCAGGATGGGGTTGGCTTTCTGGGCTGCCAGCACATCTTACCGCCTTGTGTTGAGCTTCTCACCACCAACAACCCCAAGTCCATCTCGGCAGGGCTGCTCTCGATCCCTTCAACCTCCAGCCTGTATTGATACTGGTGGTTGCCCTGACCCATGTGCAGGACCCTGCCTGTGGCCTTGTTGGTAAAAGCTGGGTGAAAACATCACTGTGCTGCAATCACAGCTATTTTAACATCATCCAGCCCAGCAGGACGGCCATGGCAATCCCAGAGAGCTCACTCCAAGGCATCAAAATAAGACTACTTCTGCCTCCCTTTCCTCTGCCATCTGTTAACCATTTCTAGACATACCACGTACATACACGCACAACCTATAGGTGGGGGAAGACACACACACCCCACCACCACCCCCCACCACCCGACACACATGCGTCAAGTCGAACGGATAATACCACCCACCCTCCTTCTGCCTCTGCCCATTCGCACCAAGCTGCATAACTCCACGTTTTGAAGGATTTTAACCAAAAATAGCCACTTGGCCAGATGAACTGACCTGGGGAGGGTTTAGGACTTCTGGGTATGGGCGAGGGAGTCGCAGACTTTTTTATAGCTAATAAAAGCACAGAAAGACCTGATGAACAGTTAAAAAAAAAACCAAAACACACAACAAACCAGTTGGTATTTATCCTGTAACTTGTTTTAGGAACTACTGTAAAAAGGCACATCGCTGACCTAATAAGATCTTCCAAACTAGTAGAGTTTATGTATACATAGACATAGGGAGAAATGGGTTTATTTGGGCTTTAGGGTTCTTCCTGTAGGATGCAGTGTTTATACAGGGTATTTCTAGAACTTCCTGGCTGTGTTTGTGAGACCGTGCTCTCCGTGCACCTCCAGCTCCTCCCCACCCCAGCCTCCCTCTCCCCGATATTTACACCCAGAGGTTGTAGAGGCTCCACAAGAAGTCCCGGGGTTCAGCAGGACCAAGCTCCGAATCATTACAGTGGACAAGATACAGGAAAACTACATTCCTCTTGATATGCTTTTTCCTCGAAAAAAAATCTGCAAGTTTTCCTTGTCTGTGTAACACATAAGGCCATTTGGGTTTTTAATTGCACCTTTAAAAGTGTATTTAGTCCCCTTCCCCCACCCCATCCCCCATCACTCCCCCTTTAATTTTTTATTTTATTTCTTGTTTCTAAGCAAGCTAGCACACTCTCTGTATTTCACTTCCTTCACACAACATGCAGAAGCTCAACTCCAACATCGCTTAATAACTTTTCAGCTATACAACATTTGGGCCCTCATGCAGTATTACAATACCAAAATGCTAAATACTTGCAGAGAGAAATAGAAATAAAATAAATAAATAAATAAATAAAAACCCAAACAGGAAATTCTCTTAAGCAGCTCTAGTGGTTTAATTACACTGGAGCCTTTTATTCTTGTTTTTTAAACACAGAAAACAACCTCTGCACTAAGTTTTTCCTCTGTTTCAACTCAACATCGGATGCTTTTTTAGAAACACAAGGTCATTCAAGCAATGCAAGTATCGGAATTACTATTTAACAAAACTCTGTACCATTCCCTAACCTTTCTATCTTTACAGCCATCAGACTGCACACATCCAGTAACAACACGTAAAACAACGACGGGCTGCAACCAGCTCAACACCTCCCATGCCAAGTTTCAGTCAAGGATGAATTACGTTGGCAGCGCTATAAATCTCCGATGATAAAAGTTTTTGTTGTAATTTCACCAGAATTTAAAGAAAAAAGAAAAAAAAGCACAAGTGTGCTCCGCTAAAGCATCAGTGGCTTTTCTGTAATTTATACACACACACTTCAAATACATGGAGTGTAACGAGCTCTGAAATAAAGGGACTGACGCTGCGGTCTAAGCAGAGGGGGTTGTCCCCTGGCTCTCCATCCCCACCAAGGCAGTGGGGGTTTTAATAAGTGTAAGTATAAAAATATTCAGGCAACTTGGGTTTTAGGAAACGTGATCAAATAAGGTGCCTGCATTGACAGAACTGCGGAGAAGATGGTAGAAGGCAGGTCTAGCCCCCACTTTCAGCTCTTCACGCAGCTCTTCTCCATGCAACTCTTCAATGGTCAACCTGGCAGCAGAGGAGGGTGAATTTCTCAGCTTGCATTGGGCATCTAAAGCAAAATTAGGGATTCATCTCTACATCGTGCATTTGGACCTCCGTCCTCACACCCCCACCCACGCAGTACAAGCAAACGATGGAGAGATGTAAAGGTCCAAGAGGTACAGGAGTTGTCCTATTGACCAAAAAACCAAGTTAGCTGAAAAACTCTGAGAGTGCTTTGAATTAGTCCGGGTGATACTCTCAGATCTCTACATGATTTTTAAAAACCAGACTGTTTGCAAATAGCCTGCAACCCCAGACCCACAAGCCCTGCAGCAGTGACCAAGTCTACTCGCCAGCTCTGCTGATGCCTTCCAGCAACTCATTATGGCATCCCTTTGATTGACGGAAAACAAAAAAAAAAAAAAAAAAAAAAGAGTAGCTCTCTAGTATTAACACCCAGATACTTTTTCTGTTCTCAGACCTTATAAAGACCCCATGAACAAATATCCCGCTGGTACACTCCTGGCACACCAGCCCAGAGGTGGGGTGATGGGCTGCAGGGAGGAAGGACGTGCGTGATGAGCCACCCGGGCAGCCCCTTGCTATTGGGGCATGAACCCAGCTACTCTCCTCCTCTTGCCTCATTTCATAGAATCACAGAATGGTTTGAGTTGGAAGGGACCTTAAAGATCATCCAGTTCCAATCCCCCTGCCACGGGCAGGGACACTTCCCACCAGACCAGGTTGCTCAAAGACCCCTCCAACCTGGCCTTGAACCCCTCCAGGGATGGGGCAGCCACAGCTTCTCTGGGCAACCTGGGCCAGGGTCTCACCACCCTCACAGCAAAGAATTTCTTCCTGAGATCTCATCTAAATCTCCCCTCTTCATTTGAAGCCATTACCCCTTGTCCTATCACTACACGTCCTCGTAAAAAGTCCTCCCCATCTCTCCTGTGGGCCCCCTCCAGATACCAGAAGGGGCTCTAAGGTCTCCCCAGAGCCTTCTCTTCTCCGGGCTGAACCCCCCCAACTCTCTCAGCCTGTCCTCAAAGGAGAAGCACTCCAGCCCTCGGATCATCGTCCCAACTCGAGGCAAAATAACACGCTTCCCTATATGCTGCAACTTGAAGCATTAGTAACCTTCTATCAGGCTTAAGGGCATACCTGGAAAGAGTGGAAACTCATAAAACCACGTAAACAGCCAGCATGCCTTCCAAGCACTTAAAAGCCCAGGCGGGAGTGTTGGGACATGTCAGCGGAAGAAACGCAGCGAGCGGAGGTGAGCTGATCTCTCGGCTTTCAGCACGGGAATTAATAAATAAATAAATAAAAGCATAAACAGTCTGCAGACTCAAAGAGAGAAAGAAAAACAACAACAACAAAAAAAATTACACAGGTGTGCTTTTAGCTCAGATGCTAATTGCCGCTAGTGGCACGAACTAATCCTGAGCATGGACTTAATTCCTGTGAAACCACATCATTTAAGACACATTGTCTTTCCGCAGGCGAGGGGAGGACGAGGAAGGAGCTGGCAGGCGAGAGCGGGGTGCTGCAACAGGCTACGGTGTTTGGGGAAGAAGCTCTGTGATTCCCCCACAGCGTTCTGAAACTCCGACTGCTATGTGAACACCTTCAGCGTGTTTCAGTGTGGTCAGTACTTGGCCCAGCCCTGTTCAACATATCCATCAATGACCTGGACGAGGGGACCGAGTGTATCCTCAGCAAGTTCACTGATGACACCGAACTGGGAGGGCTGGCTGATGTTCCAGAGGGCTGTGCCACCATCCAGCATGACCTGGACAGGCTGGAGAGCTGGACAGAGAAGAACCTAATGAGGTTCAACAAGGGCAAATGTAGGGTCCTGCATCTGGGGAGGAAGAACCCCAGGCACCAATATAGGTTAGGGGTGGATCTTCTGGAAAGCACTACTGAGGAAAAGGATCTGGGCATCCTGGTGGATAGCAAACTATCCATGAGCCAGCAATGTGCCCTTGTGGCCAAGAGGGCCAATGGGATCCTGGGCTGCGTAGGGAAGAATGTGGCCAGTAGGTGAAGGGAGGTCATTCTCCCCCTCTACTCTGCACTGGTGAGGCCACAACTGGAATATACTGCATCCAGTTCTGGGCTCCCCAGTTCAAGAGAGACAGGGAACTACTGGAGAGAGTCCAGCGTAGGGCAACAAAGATGATTAAAGGATTGGAGCATCTCCCTCATGAGGAAAGGCTGAGAGAGCTGGGGCTCTTTAGTCTGGAGAAGAGAAGGCTGGGGGGAGACCTTATCTATGTTTACAAGTACCTAAAGGGTGGGTTGAAGGAGGATGGAGCCGGACTCTTTTCAGTGGTTCCCAGTGACAGGATGAGGAGCAACGGGCACAAGCTGGAACATAGGAAGTTCCATTCAAATATGAGGAAGAACTTCTTTCCGGTGAGGGTGCCAGAGCCCTGGAACAGGCTGCCCAGGGAGGTCGTGGAGTCCCCTTCTCTGGAGATTTTCAAGACCTGCCTGGATGCAGTCCTGAGTGATGTGCTCTGGGGAACCCTGCTTTGGCAGGGGAGTTGGACTAGAGGATCTCTAGAAGGTCCCTTCCAACTCTGACAATTCTGTGATTCCGTTTCAGCCATTGCAAAGGAAACTAATCTTGCTCCTAACTACTCCCCGAACAGGCAAACAACGCTAAATATTTTAACGTACAGCTGCCTAGTCTTCAGACCCACTTTTAACTAGCAAGAAACCCCCCCAAAAAGTAGTAATGGGACTGTCCAAACAGGACGTAAGTATAATGCAATTGGAAAAAAAAATAATCTAAGGTTTCCAGATGTCCTCAGGACTTGAGTGCATGTGCAGAACATGGTCCTGTCCTTGCATGGCAGCGCAGGTCCTTACAAGCAGAGAGACGCGTTTCCCATACGCTCGATCAAAAGACACTATCAGGTTTTACAACCCATCTCCCAGCGCCATCAACGTGAGCCCCACAAAGAGCAAGAGCAGAGGTGTAACAGCGACCAACTCAACCTTCCTATTAAAATTAAAAAAAAGAAAAAAAAAAAGGGAGGGAAGTGGTTGCTCTCAACAAGACACACACACACTTTTGTTCCTAGAGAGAGATGTACACGTGTAGCAAGTCCTAATATTACTTTGGAAAGGCCATTCAATACACACGTAAGCAAAAAAAAAACCCATTTGATTGTTTAGGTAGTTCACTCAAGATGCTCTTTTGGGCTTGCGTTCCCCCTAGTTTCTGCAGCACCCCGGACAAAAAGCACTAGCGAACAAGGAACGAGCTCCACCACCATGACAGTCTTCAGGCCATGAAAAGCTTCCCTCCTTGCTAGTGCACCGCTGCCCAAGTACTTTGTGGAGGTGGGCAACTCCGCAATCTCACTTTTGAAAACACCACAGATGGAGAAATCAAGTAATTTTGTTAGAAAGCCCTGTAACTCCCCCCTCACCATGCCTGCCAGTAAGAATTTTCCGTCCTAGCTGGAACAGCCATCAGCTCTCGGGCTTCCTTGACAGACTCAAGATCTCTCCTCCTACTCCACACGTAGGAGTCGAGAACAAAGGAGGAAAAACTAAAGAAAGAAAATAACCGACAACAAAACCCAAAACCAAAACATAGCCCTTGAAGTGCAAGTTGCAAGCAAAGAAAGTCAAACAAGAAAGTTATCCAAAAAGTTTAAGAACAAACAGACAGGAGGCAAAAATAGTAATTTGGGTTAAATCTCGCTTAGACCTACAGCAACAGGTAGAACCTGCCGGCTGTTGGCAGAAAGGTCTTTAAGAGCCTTGAAAGCACACTTTGTAATGCTGCTTTTGATAAAACACAGCTTACTTTTAAGGTGAAGCATCTACTGCTACTGCACGAAGCTGACAGCATTTCTCTCCAACGGGTACATCAGACACACGTCATTACGGGACACCACCTTTCCCTCACGCTAAGGAGAAAACATTGCCAGCGGGGTTTGGTTTGCAGCAGGAGTGGCTGCCACTGCAGAAGTCCTGCTTCCAGGCCAAGCGTGGCATGTGAAGGAATAGAAATAAATTAAGCAAGAAAAAAAATCCCAAGAGGGCAGAGGAAAGGAAACGGAAGAGCACAAAACAAGAAGCGAAATGGAGAAAGCGGGCAGGAAAGTGTAGAAACCCAGAGGAAGGAGGGAGCAGCCGATGAGCTGGAGGTGAAGCTACATCTCCTGCACTGAAGAGCCAGCCAGCGGATGCCGGGACAAGCCCCACTTCCCGGGATGGGAGGGAGAAACCACCTTTGACTTGGCAAGAGGAGGGACAGCGATGAGCCAGAGCGGAGACATCCTCCTGGACCTAAAGGAGATGATCTTTCTCTGCTCACCCAACATTTGTTTGGCATCAAGCTGGACGTGAGGAGCATCCCTGTGACATCTGTGGGTACCAACGCCGATGCTCACACCAATATGATAAAAAAAACCCCAAAACCAACTTTGCCAGCAGGCAGAAATGGCAGTATTTGGGCACTGCTTTGATATTCTTGCTGCAGTAGAAGAGCTCGCTCCCTCATCTGGTTGTGTTCCTGCAACCCAGCACCCTCGACTCGCCGAGCAGAGGGGACCAACAGACAGCCAGCTGAAAGGTGAGAAACTACACAGGCAAACCCAACCTTTGCTCTAAAATGTTGATGCAAAAATCAGAAGGTGAGGGTTAGGCACAAAGGGAAGGCATCAAGAAGGCAGCTGGCACAGCCCAGCTGCATTTCTCTGCAGCTTCAGAGGGTCAGGTTTTCAGTACCGAGCAAGCACCAGAGAAATAAATGACTAAAGTGAATTTGACAAAGAAATGGGGTGGACACAGGTAGGGAGAAGGGAAAGGAAGGAAAAGAAAACTCACAAAAATCGTGGCAGCAAACCAACAGGCAAGAAAAGAAACAAACAAAAAGAAGCGCATTGGAAAGCATCAGCTGAGTTTCCCCACGGCTGAGGTGGGAAGAAAGGCTCCCAGCAAGGTGCGGGGAAGATGCTGCACTGCTCTGCTCGCTGGCAGGCTTGGAGAAGACCTCTCTTACCAGTGTCGGGATTTACATGACAACAGCTTCTCGCTTGCTTTTGGGAGTCCACAGAAGTGGGGACTACTGTGGCTCGCATCTGCATCTCCTGTTAATCAGCTCCACAGCCCATTTGTGCTTTTTTTAGTCAACCGACCTTTTTCATTTTATTTCTTTTTAAATTGCAGCACCGCTTCAGAAGTGCAAGTCCTCCAAAAATCAAATGCTCCACTCAGCAGACAGGGCATACATCAAAAAGACAGTCCCCAGAGCTGCACTTCTAGTGTTACCAATCCCTGTGCCCTCTCTGCTCCTGCACATCTCTGGCAAGAAGGATTATCTTCCACTGTTAAAAAAAAGTGGGGGGAGAAGAAAGGAAAAATAAAAGAAACCGCATTTTTCAATAAATTTGTTGTAGGGAGCAGTTCCTATGGCCAAAGCTTGTCCTAACGGTAGAAAAAGCAAGAGGTGCAACCTTTGCCGATGAGCTACAAGATTCTGCTGGAGGGAAGGAAATTGAATTTATCGATTCCTCAAGCGTGCCAGAGCATGTAAGAATGCAAAAGGAGGGATTGAAACCAGTAGTTAAACTGTGTCTCGTTCCTCAGCTCCTATTTTCCAGCCAGGTCCAGAAGAAGAAAGAGGACAATTAACCATCATCTCCCTGCAGTTCGGTGGCCAACAGGAAACAATTTTGTGGTAGAAATCCAGCTCCTCCAGAACCGAGGCCACGTTAAGAGCGAGCCTCCTCGCCCGGCGTTACTTTTGTTTGCAGCCTCGGGATTTAATTAAACGGGCAGATAAAGCCTACCTTTAACTCGCGCTGGAGGGTGCGCCCCAGAAAGATAAAAAGAAAACAAACACACACACAAAACTGCAAAAACAGGTCGAAGATGATCCTGTCGCCGGCAGGGCATCTGTGCCATGTTCAGACACCGTCCTCCACCACCTCACCACGCTTCGTGCCCAGAGGAGCTGTGCTAAAAAAACCCAATCCCCCTCACTTTCTGGCCCAAAGGTGGGGTTTGTTTAGGTTTTTTCCTCTTCGCTACAGGATTGGGGTTATCCAAGGGCTGCCTGCGGCCAGAGCATGGGCTAGCGTGCTGAGAAATTCCAAGTCCAGCTCCCTCCCGCTTGTGGCAACCCTCTTCCCACAGGTCTCCCTTCCAGTTGTCTGACCAAACACCCCCTCCATACGTCTTCCACCTACAGCTCCTTTCCAAGGCACTTCCGAGACAGAAATAGAAAGGGTAAATCCTTTCCCCCCCCCGCCCTTCATCCAACAGAACTATTATTCCCTTATAAACAGCAGCTTCTCCCAGTAACCGAACAAAGCAGCTACTTACATGTTGTATTTTAGACAGGCGTGTTTTCAGGCCAAGAAATAAACAGTTACGTTTTGGCAATCCTTTATTTCCTGCCCTCTTTACGAGCAATAATGTCATGACACACAGCGTGTCCCATGCCTTCCTCCCCAGCTTAAGCCTACAGCAAAAAAAAATTGAGCTGAATGAGCTGTTTATGACACCTACAGAAAAATCCTCAGTATTGGGCAAAAGCATGGTGAAAACGAAGGAAAAAATAAAGAAAAGGAAATAAATAAATTGCTTTTTCAGTGTAAAGGGCAAACTGCAATATCGATAGGCTTGGTATTCAGAGCAAGCATCACCGGTCCCTGCTCAGCGATGGAGGGAAGAGGGATTTTGGGACCAGTGAAAGGAGAAACGAGCAGGAGTAGAGTTTAATTTTCTTTCCCTGGACCTGGAAAAACCGTACATGCCCCTCCCCGAGAAAGCATCGGCACGAGCTCACTCCGCATTTCGCTGTCACACAGCAACCCCTTCCACCGCCGGAGACATATCCCACTTAACCCAGCTCATTAAAAACCTCCGGGGGCCCCAGTCCCGCTTGCGAACCACTTGGCAGGCGGGCTCTGGGCTCCTCAGAATAAATCAAGGAAGGGGGTACGGGGGGGAGTGTTCGGCGGGGACACCCTGGGGATGCAGGCATCGCTTGGCCGGAGCAGGGCGTCCCGGCTCCATCCCAAGGAGCAAAAAGGCTGCGGACCAACACTTCCTCCTTCTCTGACCTTTTCCATTTAATTACTTCCTGCGACTTTCTTGGAACCGCGCATCGGAACGAGCCTCCGGGCGTAACCGAATGGCTTTAAGGCTTGGGAGGGCTCCATCCTTTTCCAAGCGGGAAGATGCCAGCAGCCCACCCGGGAGCTGCGGAGAGGGTCATCCCTGGTGATCGGGGGTGTGTGTGTGTGGGGGGGGAAGGCAGCGCTCCCCAAAACTCTCCCACCACATACGTTCCCCGGCTTCACGCCTCCGATTTATTACCAGGCTTCCCCATCTCCCCCCTCCCTGCAAATGAGAAGCGCAGCAGTGATGGGGGGGTGGGAGGAAGGAAGCTGAGAAATAAAGGCTGAGATGCAGAAAGAGGCGCTGGCTTTGCAATGACAAATTGACCTCTAAGTATCGATCCGAAATGGTGCAGTCCTGAAGGGACCAATGAGTTTCCAGCATCCTAAACCCTATTCCCCCCCCCCCAACCTCAGTTTTATAAATGGTTTCAAAAACTCACAATCTTATCGAGCTGTTCTCAAGGAATTAAAAACAAAAAACAAAAAAACGCCAAAAACAGGGGGCAAACCCTCTTATAATTTACTTGAAGAGGGTTATTTTCAAATGCAATTTTTTTTTTTTTTTTTTTTTTGTAATCTGGCTGTTAACATTTGCTCACAGTGCACTCAGTGAAATGAGAATAGCTATGCAAATTAAAGCCAGATATCTAGGGCAAATAGCACGCTATACAACCATTGTTCTGACAGCTTGAGAAAACTTATCAGGAGAGCCTGTCCTTATTTCTTTTACCACCATATATATTGGGGGGGGAAGAAAAAAAGAAAAAATAAATTAAATCACCCACCACCGAAATGAAAAACAAGCCATGAGTCACCGGCTTCAGCGCCGCTATCAATCAATGGAAGGCTGGAAGCAAAGAGCTTAACAGAGGAAGCCATGGCTTACCTAAAACACCTCACCGTGCCCTACAAGGAGAAGGGAGGCCTGGACTAAACGGCGAGAAGCCCAACTGCAGCCTCCAAAACAGAGATGCTCACTGGGGTGAGGACCACAGGTGCATCATTCACCCCAAAAGCCAACACAAACCAAGAAAACAGCTAACGCTGGGCTGGGAAAACTGGTTGGGTACCAGCTCCTCATGCCCACCAGCAGCCCTCATCTCCCAGGTATCGAAGCACCACGTTGCTGGGTTGGGCTGGTGGCCCCAGGAGAGGCAGTGTGACCCGAGAAACCTCCCTCCCCAGCCCAGTTAGGAAGCACCCCAAACCCACCAGCTGAAGCCTTCCTCGGTGCGGCCGCACAAGGGAGGAAGAATTTACTCCAAAACAAACTACAGCCTACAATTAAGGAAAAAAAAAAAAAAAAAAACAAAAAACAACAAACCCAACCCAACCATGGGAGCAGGCACTCACCTCTCCACCGAGCCCTGCAAGAAAACGCAATCGGAGCAACATCATAGAATGGTTAGAGTTGGAAGGGACCTTAGAGATCATCGAGTTCCAACCCCCCTGCCATGGGCAGGGACACCTCCACTAGAGCAGGTTGCTCAAAGCCCCATCCAGCCTGGCCTTCAACACTTCCAGGGATGGGGCAGCCACAGCTTCCCTGGGCAACCTGTTCCAGTGCTTCACCACCCTCACAGGAAAGAATTTCCTCCTGGTATCTAATCAAAATCTCCCCTCTTCCAATTTAAAACCATTACCCCTTGTCCTGTCACTGCATCTCCTGACAAAGAGTCCCTCTCCGGCTCTCCTGTAGGCTCCCTTCAGATATTGGAAGGCTGCTATGAGGTCTCCCCGGAGCCTTCTCTTCTCCGGCGAGCACCAGCTTTTGGCCACTGAACAGGGGTTAGGTTTGCCCGCCCCCCCCACACGCTCTCAAACCCAGAAACAGGGACCCACCTCTCCTCCAATTTGAGAAAGGAAACCCCCCCAAAAAACCCAAACCAATAACCGGCGGGTTTTTATTGAAAATGAGTCGGTCGCATTTTTCCAGCCTGCTAGGTCACGGCAATCCGCACGAAGAGAAACTACACTTTTTTTCTTTTGTTTTGGGGAAGAACGATACCAACTTCAAAATAACCACAATTTCAGAAGCTACATATAAACACGCATTTATAGCCTCTTCGTTAACAAGTGCCTTCATTAACACACACATTGCAGGCAGAAGCCATTTCCTTCGCCACTCACGTTTCTCCAGTAAATCGCCTTAAAAATAAGTTAAGTTTGAGACGATGAAGGTATAAGCACGTAACACCAATTACAGGGCGCTTTTTGGTTGTTGTTGCTGTTGTTGTTTCGGATTCGGAAAAGAAAAATACCGAGCTGAAAAGTTGCACAATTCTGACGCCGCTTTCTAAGCCCTGAGAGAAGTCTTTTTTTTTTTTTTTTTTTTTAAAGCGCAGCACATCCTATGGCGCTTGGCAGGGGACCAGCCCTGCACGCAAAGTGACTCATTTTTCTCGACTGTCAAAAAGGCAGAAAAAGAGATAGCCAGGAACAATGTTTGGGCCAGCGCGGCTCATAAAAAAAAAAAAAATTAAAAAAAAATTAAAAATAATAATAATAAAAAAAAAAAGCCTTTCCTGTCATTTCACTGGGACAGTTTGATTTTTTTGGGGAGAGAAAAAATAAGTATCTAAGAAAATATTAAAAAAAAAAAAAAAAAAGAACAGCACCAGGCGTTTTTGAAAGCCTCAGGGTGGCCTCTCCGGGGTTTATTTAAGGGGTGGGGAGGGGGGTTTAGGGGTGGAGAGGGGGGTTTAGGGGTGGTGGGTGCAGCAGGGACCCGCAGCGCGCACACACACACACACACACACCCCCCAAACCCTCCTCCCGGGATGGGGATTGGGGGGGGGGGGGGGGAACGACACACGGTGAATGGGGGGAGGCCACCGGTGCCCGGGTTTATGAATGCGGCGTCATGTGACGGCGGCGACGGCCGCCCTCCTATTCACAAAAAACGGCGGCCGGGGCGGGGATCCGCGACGTCGTGTGTGTGTGTGTCCGTGTGTCCCTCCCGGTTCCCGATTCCCCCCGCCCCCCATTCCCCAAACCCCGGGGGTGCGGGACGGGAGAGGGGGGGGAGCACCCCGCCACCCTCCCCACCCCCCCCCAATTCCCCTCACCGGCCGCCTCGACGCCCCCCCCCCCAAACCGGGGTGGGGAGATAGCGGCGGGGTGTGTGTGTGTGTGTGAGGGGGGGGGGGGGGTGTGGATGCGGGGCTGTCCGGAGGTGCCCCCCCCCCCTCCCCTACACCCCCCGCCGCCCCCGCGCCTCCCGGGTTTGTTTTTTTTTTTTTATGAATGAAAAGGCGCTATGCAAATGAGCGCGGCCGGGGGTTGGGGGGGGTGAGAAGTGGGGGGGGGGGGGAGTCTGAGGGGGTTGGGGGGGGGGCAAGCGCGAAATGGCGGATGCGCGGGCGGGCAGCGCGCACACGTACGCGCGTGTCCGTGTCCCTCTGTCCGGGGGGTGGGGAAAAGGGGGGGGGGGTGTGTGTGTGAGGGATCCGCACTGGCTCCCACCGGGGCAACAAAGGGGTGGGGTGGCGCCCCCCCACCCGCTCGACCCCCCTCCCAGCCCCGCTCACTCGTCAGGGTAGGCTTCCTCGGTCATCTTCTCCCCGTCTAGGCTCATCCCTCGCCGCGGGCGGCCGGGCTGCGCCTCCGCATCTTCCTGCGCTTCACATGGCGGAGGGGGGAGGCCGCGCCGCGGCGGGCCGGGGCTGGCGGCCGCGCCGGGCCCGACGGCGCGGGAGGGCGGGCGGCGGGGGGAAAGGGGTGGAAGGAGGAGGAGGAGGAGGAGGAGGAGGAAGGGGGTGAGGGGAGGGAGGGAAGGGGGGGGAGGGGGATGTCTACGGCCGCGCTCGTCGCCGGTCGGCGGCGGCCGGAGGCGGCGGAGAGGCGTCGGTCAGCGCGCCGCGGGGGCGGCGGCGGCGGCGGCGCGGGGTGCGGGCCCGGGGGAGCGGCGCAGCGCCCGGGGGCAGGCGGCGGCGCCGGGCCAGCCCCATGGCCGCGCTCACGCCATGGCGGGGCGCCGCGGGGTGGCGGCGGAGCGGGGAGGGAAGGAGGGAGAGGGAGGGGAAAAGCCCCGGCAGGAAGCGGCGGCGCTGCCGAGCGGCCGCGGCCGCCGGGAGCGGGCAGGGCAGCGCCGGACCCGGGCGGGCGGGAGGGAGGGAGGGAAAGAGGGAGGGAGCGGCGGCGGGGAGGAAGGAGGAGACGCGGCCGGCGGTGGCACCTCCCCCGCGGCGGCGCGGCCCGCCCGGGCCCGGCCCACCGAGCCCCCGCGGCGCAGCCACCGGGGTGCGGCCGCCGCCACCGCCCCCCGCGCTCCGCCCGCCGCCGCTCGGCTTCGATTCGGTCCGCCTCCCTTCGGCTCGGTTCGGTTAGGTTCGCCTCGGTCCGCCTCGCTTCGGCTTCGTTCGGCTCGGTTCGGTCCGATTCGGCTCGGACCGCCTCCCTTCGGCTCGGTCCGCCTTCCTTCGGCTCAGTTCGGCTCGGCTCGGCTTAGTCTTCGGCTCACCTCAGCTTCCCCAACGGGGTTCAGTCTCACGCATCCCTGCTCGGTCCCGGTTCCTCCTGATCCGTGAGGCCCGGCTCAGCCCGATCTAGCCCATCTCAATCTTGTCAGGGCCAGCTCACCTCAGCTTGAGCTCGCCCATCTCGGCTGGGTTCAGCTCAGCCCAACCCCGCCCGGCCCGGCGCAGTTGCGTTTGGCCCATGCCAGCCTGGCTGGGCGCAGCTCCCTGTCATGGCTGACAAGGCCCGTGTGGAGGATTTACCTTCCTGTAGGCGATCAGCACGATGCCGTGTGCGCAGCCAGGGGCTTAACAGCCTGTTGGTAGAAGAAGAGCTCAGGGAGGCAGTGTTGACCCCACGGAACCATGTCCTGAGGTGACGGGGCTCCTCTGCCCACACAGCTGGGTTTCTCACCGCTCTTGCATTCTTCCCAGCCCATCTTGCCCTCCACAAGAGCTCAAGTCAACCCTTGGAGCCATGCTCAGTAGCGCTACTGGGTGAGCTCAGTCACGCTGGTAGCATGGCGCAGCTTTTTTTGTAGGTCAGTTGAAATGGCTTTTGCTACCATGACCAGTGCTGTAACCGTAAACACTCCCCCAACTTGTGTGTCACAACTACACTGTGACATCTTGTTTGGTCCACAGAGGTGGGCGTGACAGGAGCCAACTTTTGAAAAGAAAGTTTGGCCCATGAAGTTGAATACCTAGCAGTGAGTTTTGGGATTGCTTTCTCCATCAGGTCCTCTGTGGCTAGGCAATCCTGGGAGAATAAATATGCCTGTCCCACTCAAGCACATCACCCTGGCCTTATGGCCTCCCCAGGTTCCTCAGCTGCAACATCTTTTTCCCCATTGCGGGTGGGGAGATGTCCCGTCTGCTGCTCTCACTCTCTAGGGATATTCAGATCCCGCGCAACTGCAATTCCTAAGGAAGCCACTTACCCATTTATCTTTCAAGTCTAGTCTATGGGATTTAGTCTTGAAGAGGCCTTCAGATTTTGGGGTAGAAATTGTGTTTCTGCTCTGTTGGGTTTCAGTTTCTAAGTGCTGTAAATTTTCTTTTCAGGAACAGAAGTGGAAACCTGGAGAAAAATCTGTGGACTGTTAGTAATGAGATGGAGGCAAGAACTGATGAAAGCTTTCAGGTCTTCTTTATGGGAGGTTACCCCCAGGGAGAAGCAGCGTGTCCTTTGGAGATGGTAGCAGAATCTGCAGCTTTGGTGGCATTACGATGTTATAGTAACGCACTTGTCATTGCTAGAGGTTCAGCCATCACACCAGATAACGTGTGTGAGCACAAGCCTGCTTCCCTCCCCTTGGCAGCCTGTGGCGTGCACATTCGGATGGCAGTGCTGCCTCTCTCCCCATCCCCTTCCCACCCATTTATCCCTCTGCAAAGCACAGTTTGACACCCCCTTGGCTGTGCTAATACATCTCCCCGTTGGGGAGTTACACTGCTGGATCTGCAAATTGGTCCCAGCTAAGAATACTCCCCAATACCTCTTTATTTTGGAAAGTTATTCAAGGATCCAGCTTGCAGAATGGCATGATAAACATCTTGGCAGAGCCAAGCTGGCAGCAAAATGAAGTGTCAGGGCAGGAGTACGCGGTTGGGAGCAAGGAAATGGCAAGAAGGTCTTCAGCTGCTGTACCATAAAAGACCAGATGTAATGATTTGACACACTTCCACCCATCCTATGTCTTTTTTTTTTTCTCCCAAACGATGCAGAGATTGCACAGCCATCTAATATCCTTCAAATCTTTCATGCCAAAAATTCCCATGGTCAGCATGAGCATCGACGCACATGAAGTGGGGAGCATGGCATTTAGCAGTTGGCTACTACAGAACCAGAATAAGGGGAGAGTTATGGCCACGTGAAAAACCCAGGGCGCAATCATGTCATTAAAAGGCCATTATAATGCATATACTGCTAAGGAGTACTGGGTATTAATCACTGTCTGATTAATGCTTGAGAGCTTGACTGTATGATCTGGATGTATTTTTACGTACTTGTGTTGTGAATGCATGTATTTGCCCCAATAGCGAGAAGCAAATGTGTCTGAGGTTTGTAAGCTAAAGTTTTACTCGATCTAGTTTCTTGAGTCATTTCCTGTGGATTTGAGAGATCTCGCATTTGATCTCCGCTTTCACTGTCCTGCTAATTTGTAAGCTGCTAAGCTATGTATTCTCCAAACGATTTCTCTGGCTGCACAACCCTCTTATTATTACTTTCATACCGATAAATATTGAATTTCATTTTTCTAATATTCAGGTTACTGGGTCGGTTCTTGCAAGCAGCGCTTTCAAGATGACTGACTTTTCTGAATGAAAGGTGCGATTTCTGTTTGTGCATTGTACTGTTTGTATACAGAGCTGCTGCTTACACAAAGAATAGCGCTTCCCTGTGATGTGATCGTTACGGTACCTAGAATTAATTAGCCATTGGTGGCAGAGCTGCAAGACAGCAGCTTCTGCGCACTAAGGATTTGCATGCTATGACTATTCTGCATTTTATAGTCAATATATTTTGCAGCGTAATATTTTAATTGTTGCAGAGAACCTGGTATATGGACCTTGTTTCTGCTTGGACTGGTAATGGACTTCCCCAAAGTGCTGTTACGCCTTTAGCTGGCAGGTTTCTGGGGTGAAAAGTGCTGGAGTTTGAAGTGGCAGAGTTTAGGATGGTATTTGCTGCAGGCTTGCAGCGTAGCCTGCTCCCTTCACCCAGTCTTGCTTTTAAAACCCGTATCTTTGAGCTGAAATCTTCCATGCTGTTGATTTAGGAACCTAAATATGAATGTCAGTACCTTGTTGACTGTGCTAGTTTCAATGACTTTTCCACTGACTCACACGGTGACTTTGAATGAGTGAGGAGTGGAAGTCAGCAGTCCTGAATCACACCATCCTCCAGACAATTACCCCCCTCCCCGATAATTCTTTCGAGCAGCAATCATATTTTAAAAGCAATTATTACATCCATGTTTTCCCCCTGTTATAATCACTCAGAATTTAAGAGCTACAGAAACGACCTTCAACATTTGCAGCCAGCTTGAAAGCTTTCAGCAGTGACACGTTTTGGGAGGTCATGGAGTTTGGAAATACAAAGGATTTTTTTCAGCAGGAGTGGGATTTCAGCATGCAGTTTGGAGAATGGTCGGGAGGATTTCGGGCACCTGACAGGAGAAGAGGAGGTGGAGGGCTCCTCACAGTCTTCCCAGGATGTCCTTTTGAAGGCTGATAGACCAGAGCAGGAAAGCAGAAAGGGACCCTTGCTGCCAGATGGGCTGCTTTGCCCAAGATCTGACTATCCCACTGTTTTCTCCATTTCTTGGTTTTTCTAACCGTGTGTTTTACTTGGACAGAAAATGGCAACAAAGCTTATGCAAACTCTTCACTACTGCATGCATGCACCTCTGTACAAATTTGAGATGCTGGGGCTGGTGGGAAGAAGGGGGAGAGAGGAATGGGGAAGGAGAGTAGAGGTCTCCAAAATAACCCAGTGCTCTCCAGTTCAAATAAAACAAATGGCTGGTTGGAGGAGCAGCTTGGTGCTTTCAGCTGAAAGCAGAGGTGGAGCAGGAGCTCAGCCTTTCTGGCCACCATGGGATCCACCTGGGCAACAGCAATGTCCTGACAGCCAGGAAGGCATTGACCAGTGCTTGCAGTCAGCCATGAGTCACACGTATGGGATGAACCTGGTTTCATTCGTAGGTGTATTCATGAAACCATGCGCTCTCCTTCACCCTCTCCCAAAATAAAAGCAAGGTTTATTGAATTGAAGGGATTGTGAGGAAAAGAGGACTTTTCAAAACCCCTGCTTTCCTACTGGGTGCTCAGATGTCCTCTTAATAGTCAGCAGTAAGTGATTTATAGCCCTCCTGACATGATGGTTTGGTGTTTCCTTTGTGTGCATAACTTCCTTTGGATATAAAGTGATGATAACAAACCCAAATTGTAATCTCACAAGTACATGACATATTGTCTTTGTGGTGCTGATAGCAGGGAAATGCTCTGCTTTTGAGTTCAGCCACCCCTCACCCCCCAAATTTCACCCTGGTGACAGCGTGGCATTAACAGGTTTAGCGAGACAGCAACACGGGTGGGGGTGATTCCTTCAGACGTAGTGATGCAGGATGACCTTTTTGGGGAGTCTCACTAGAGTTGAGTCCCCGGCATGAACTCTTGTGACAAGAGATGGGTGCTGCTTCTTCAACTTCTTGCATACCTTCTTTTGCTGAATGCTTGGAAGGAAAAACTGCTATGAAACCTTCACGTATCACCATTGGTTCCCCAGCAGTGCTTTGCTTCTGTGCATTCCCAGCTCAGAGCGTCCCTTGGCCCATCAGATCGAAAAATTAGTGTGCGCGAACTCTGGCAGTGTCACAGATTTACTGGCAACCCCAGGATTAGTCCTAAAGCTGGGCTACTTTTGGCATGAGGGAAGGGCTGCTCTCCAGATGCCTTTCCACCCTTGAGAGGTTTCTGGATTTGTGATACAGCTGTTTCCAGGCCCTCATGGGAGCTGAATAAACAGATGCCAAATAATCTGTTTTTACCTTAGGGAGCACAAAAGTAGATGGATCTGGGAAAAACACTGGAGCTGTGCACACCTTTTCATCCCCTCCTTGGGAATTATTTGGATTAGGCTCGAACCCTTAAGTGTATTTTAAGAAAGTTGCCTTCCAATACCCAAACTTCACTCAATAACCCTTTTTCATGCAGGTAACGAGAGACCATCCCATCTGAACACCCCTGTCTGCTTTATTGCAAAGCTCTTTGGTCAGCCTCAGCCGGTGGCAGGATGAACTGTTGACTACTTACTTTGGCAAAACCAGTTTTTGTGGCTTGACCTGCTTTCCTTACCTCGCGTCTTGCTGTGAGTTGAGGGTCCTGGCTCGGTATGTGAGCAGTTATCATCGCAGTTTTACCCAGTCCACGCCCAGCCATGGCAGAAACGCGCGCACAGGTATAGATCAGGAAAGGCTTCTGGAGTTAAATTAAGCTTTTGAAATATGGAAATGAGGACATGGCTGGGTCACGCGTTTAGTGGCGGATGGTACGCAGGGGAAACGAGTGGAACAAGTGTTTTATGTGCCCTGTCTGTGTCCTCCTTAACCAAGCCCTGGGCTTCAGGGCTGCTCAGTGACACTGACCCACGCAGTCCTTACGGATGCTCGACAATATTTAATTTCAAAGGGTAGCAATCCACCCTTTTCTCCGGGTGGATATTTTTCCTTGTGTCACCGTCCTCACAACAATTCCATCTAGGCAAATATAACATATGGCTTATGAGTGTCCTGGAAGGACTCAGAGGTGGAGAGTTAGAGCTAAAGAAAGTTCATGGTTAACCCCATGCACCACTGGGTAGCTTTGCCAGGGATAATTCACAGCACAAGATGAAAAAGCTGGGAGGAGAGTTTAAGGGTCCTGCAGAGAGCACCACCTTAGACAGCTATCCTCCCAAGATGCTTGCATTGCTGTTCCCAAGGATTCCCATGGAAGATAATCACATGCTCTTTTTATGTCCTTGTAATCATGAACTTATTATGCTTACCTGCCCACTTCTAAGGAGAAAAGTAATTAGTCACCCCACACAAATCTTTTGGGACTGTACATATACTCTGGTATGTATTCCAGCTCTATCTGGGACTGTTTAGTTTGAGGAAGAGGAGACTGAGGGGAGACCTCATCACACTCTATAACTGCTTGAAAGGACGTTGTGGAGAGGTTGGTGCTGGTCTCTTCTCACAGGTAATTAGCGATAGAACAAGAGGGAATGGCTTCAAGCTGCAACAGAGTAGGTTTAGACTGGACATTAGGAAACAATTCTTCACAGAAAGAGTGATCAGACACTGGAACAGGCTGCCCAGGGAGGTGGTTGAGTCACCATCCTTGGATGAGTTGAAGAGTCATTTAGATGTGGTGTTGGGGGATACGGTGTAGGGAAAAAATTTGTGAGTAGGGTTGATGGTTGGACTCGATGATCCCAAGGGTCTTTTCCAACCTGAATGATTCTATGTTCTATGATACCAGGGAACAAAGACGTACAGCTCTGCTCTGTGCGCGGTTATTAACAGATGCTGCCATTTGCAGAAACTGGGTGCAAGGCCTTTCACGTGCTTAATGCCAGCCACATCTCCAGCAACATTTGCTGCCAGGATTAATAAAGCCCAGAATTGCAAGCCCAGGTTAGGAGAGCTTCATGCCTGCAAAGCTGAAAGCATGAGCTTGCCTCCCCAGAGCTCAGAGCCTGCTCACAAAACTCCCTTGTTTCAGATAGGAGCCTCTCCAGTCTCTCAGAAAAAAAAAAAAAAAAAAGAAGGAAAAAAAAAAACAGGGCTGGTTATTGCTGGGTCCATGTTCTGACCTTAAAAGGTCGAAGTGAAACCAATCCAAGATATGGGGGGGCACCGAAGTGGTAGCTGAAGGGCATTTTTTGTTCATTCTACAGTTAATACCATTGTGCTAAAATTGCACATGGGGAGGAGGGTGGCTTAATTTAAGGTTTATTCTGCAAAGAAGAATTATTTACCAAGTGCTGGAAAACAGCAAATAGCAGACATTCTAGAAAATAGGCTTTGTTTCCATGCTCAGGAGTACTTGACTGGTAGTGTAAGTATTGTGAAGGAAACCTAGGTCCATGGCAGGTAAACATTTGCCTTTGATTCTGTATTTCTCTTGGAGTCTACAAACCCCAGCATTTACACTTAAATGGATGTGCTGAAAGCTATGTTTGGGAAGAGAATCTCATCCCCTCCTGCATGTACTTTTAACACGGGATAATTGTTTGACTGCAGCTTTACAAAGTACGGCTGGAGGGATGGTTTTTACGGGAGGAGTTACGTGGCGCTGATGATAACTGCCTGATTCAGCTCCACTGAAGGCAGTGGCAGCAGGATCGGACCATCCAGAAGAGACCTTTTATTTTAAATAGCCATAACATACCCTCAGTGGCCTATGGCAAATTCCTGCCTCCTGATTTCACACAGCGGAGAGGTCCCACTGATGACATGGAGAACACACATGTATGCTATGACCATGCGTGTCTTCAGGGTCACACGTGTTTAACGTGGGCGTGAATCTCTGCAAAGTTATGGGCCTCGCTTCAAAAAGGTTTTCAATTGCCCTACATTTCTAGGGGAACAAAGAGCAAGATCCTCAACAGCATCCAGACACCTTAGCTTCTTATACATCCCAACTCGGCAGCACTGTCTGGCATTTTAAGTATTTTATCACTTTTTTTTTTAAACAGGGAGCTGGAGGGTTTATGAAGAAGATGTTTTGGTGACAGGTGATATTTTTTCAATGCCATTGCATTTGTCTTGGTCAGACCTATCACAGAGTCTTGGCTCTTCCTTTATTTTTTGCTTTCTGCTTCTTCTCTCCCACCAGATCTGTTCCTCCTATACAAGGTAGTCCAAAACTCATTGAGGAGTGACAGAATTACCCTAACCGCATGACCCATATGCATTACCTTGCATATAACTGCTGCTCCTCGTACCGAAGCCATCGCCACGCTACCAGTATTTAGTTTATTACTGCATAAAATGCTCTGGATAACTGTGACATTGAAAAGCTGCTTATAAATCGGTTCCCTCTCAGCTCTAAAGAGATTTGTGTCTTTGACGTTTCTGAGTCTAAGGAGGTAACAAACGTGAAAGCTCTCTGACAAGACTTGATCAAAGGCTTGGGAGTCTGAATTTTGGCCCTTCTCCTCTCTCGGGGTTGCAGGCAAACCAGGATAAGCCTTTGTCTTCTTGAAAGAAAGATGGATAGCTGTCTTGCTTTAACAACCCGGGAGGGTGCAAAGCAGAGGTGATTTTCACCTTGCTGTAGCAAGTCAAGGTCAACTCTGTCCCCTCTGCAGCTGGACTTTACCTCCACTAGTAACAGGATGAGGAAGGCACTCTTTGAGACAGGCCCCCAGAGCCTGCTGCCTTCTGCTTTCTGAAGAATACTATGAGTGGAAAGGACTTTGTGTCAGCAGAATCACGGCCGGAGCTATACTTGACCATAGGATCTGGTATACCAGAAAGCGGTGGAAGCTTGCAGTAACTTACTTTGCTGCACACAATTACTCCAAAAGGGCTTTGAACTTTTAACAACGCCACTACATTATACAGAATTTTCTCATACTCATTTTCCAAGTATCAGGGGGAGATAATCACTGAGGAACAGGAGATCTTGAAAAAAGATAATCACCCAGGTAACAAATGATATATTGCAACTTTTGATATAGTTAGTGCATCTGTGTAATCATGTCTGGTCTTACATGCTAATTCTCATTAGTATCCTTCACAGTCATTTGTAAGGATGGAGAAGAGCGTTGGCCTTCCCTTACAGCAGAAGAAATCGCAGGCCAAGGAGATACCCAGGTGTCAGGGGGAGAATTCAGACTCAGGAGCACTTGGGAGCTGTCTAGGACAGGAAAATAACATCCACTTGAGCTTAATTCCCCATGCTTATTTACATGTGTCTAACTGCTTGGCAGTAGGGGGTGTTTAAATCACCTAAGTTCCTCTGTTGCCCTGTAATTTACTATCAGAAAGGACAGAAATAAATTCTAACATGTTTGTGAGACATACTGGAATTACTTCAAACTTAGGAGAATTTTGGAGTAAAGTTAAATGCTTCAAGCCTAAATACCACACTGCTTATTCTCTTCTCAGTTGATGTCAGCATGGATTAAAATGAAATGCTGCTGTGAAGCTGCCCCATCAAACTGTACGTGGTTGTAATCGTTTGCCTGGTGTGGCCTGAGTAAAAGTGCTCCAGTGTGCGTTTCCACCCTAGGAAAATTCTTTATGCCTTGATTTCCAAGTTTGAAAATAGCTCTCTACAGATGAAACACATTTTTCACCCTCCAAAGAAGTGTTTTCACCTACAAATACTTTTTGCTGCCTAAACAAGAGCCCTTTCCTTTGCACTTGTGCCAACATGTAACTTGGATAAAGAATTAAACTTAGATTCTTAGTTATAATGCTTCCCCTGGCTTTTTTTTTTTTTTTTTTTAATAATGACTGTAAGACATATGCTGTCTCTCTTCTGAATTTTAATCTTTCTAATGAAGGTGTGTTTGAAGAAGGCACGCCCTTCAGAAAATGTTTTGCGGTATCATATTTGTGCCTTTAGTGTTGAGGACCAGCTGCCTTTTCAATTTTAAATGCACTTTTCAGGGTCTTACATCACAGAGGCCTAAATTAAAACACACTTACCATAAAGGGGTGCAGCATATGCATTCATCCTGGAAATTGCGCTGCGACATGAAAGATATCCAAACGCTATATGTAATTTCGAAGATGAGCAAGGCTTGGCCTTTCAGATGTCCCACGCGAGGGAAGCACCCACATCCCGCAAAATTGCAAGCTTCTGAATCATGGAAGTCGGATCATAAAGCCTCTAATTCCCACTGGTTGGAAGACGTGTGTGACTGCGAAAATTGAGCCCAGCACTGATTTGGGGGTGGCTGACTGCCTGGAGGATGTGAGCTTCCGCAGGAACTCCTGTGCCCAGGCACCCGGCAAGGCCCAGGGAGGTGTGGAGCTCAGGGATGGGGTAACTCTTCCTTTCTGCCTCCCAGCTCCTCCTTCCCATGGTTTTCAGGCTTGGAAGTCAAGGTCTGGTGGCTCTCCATGGTGTGAAGATTTTACTTAGAGGTTTGCAGGCTGAGAAGGGGTGATCATGCCTGGTGTAAAGAATTATGTTTACTCTAGGTAGCTTTCTCTTCAGTAAGGCTGTTGGAGAAAATTTTTCCTCTTCAGTCGGGTGGTATAGACCAGGAGTAATACCACTGATGCCTTTATTTTGCATATGTATACCATAGTGAGACCAGCAGCTGGCCTTTAAGGTAGCTCCCTGAAGGTATGCAGCTATGGAAACCTTGCCACAGGCTGTGCGTCCCTGCAGAACCAGACTCCTCCTTTCTAGGGTCGTATGGGATGGATGCCACGTTTGTTCTCCACCTCCATGGCTCCCGAGAGCCAAACGAGTAGCTTCAGAGAGCTGTCAGCTCCATCAGCCTGTGGGTATACTGAGGGACTCCTCAAGCCCCAGCTGGAGTGTGGCTTCCTCTTCTGCCTCCATTCGAAGGCAGCCTTTATTTGTAACTCACTGTTGGGGGCAAAGATTTTGCAATCCATTTCAAGTATCAGACATTGGCAATCCCTTTCCTAGAGCATCATGGTTGGAGAGAATCCTGGGCTAATTTAGGAGGCGCAGTGCTCTCCCGTGTCTAGACATTGCAGTAAATATTATTCAGCCGCCTGTGGGGTTACCGGGCTCAACAGAAATCTGCTAGCCAAGCTCAAAAGGAAGAGGAAATATGGGAGTATTCACCACCAGAAGACACTGCCTCCCTTGACATTTTCATCTGCAAAACAATGGCTCACAGAGAGTTTTGAACTGGAAGGTGCTGTTGACCTTCTTCCTTTTCCTTTTTTGACTCTTGTTTCCTGTAGGAGAGTCTCTGGAATTACTTAACGTTGTCATCAAGTGCTAGGGATTCCCCTTCCTGTCCTCTACCAGTCGCGCTACATCTCCCAAGTTACCCATGACGCGAAATTGCTGAGGGAAGACATTTCTCTTTAAACTGGAAGCCGTGAATATGAGAGCTGCTCCTCTCAAAGGAAATGTTGTTGTTCTTTTTACTTCCATGTCCTCAAATAAGTGTTAAACCTTTGCTCTGTACCCGGGTAGGTCCACTTGAGACTTCCCAGTTTCCTATAAATTCCGGTTTACTCTCTTGCTGAGTCCGTGGAAACAGATACTAAATCCGTCTTAGTGAAAATAAAAAAAGAACAAAAAAAAAAAAAAAAGAAAAAAGAACAATAAGACCCTAATTGAAATATTTTGCTGAAAAATGTCACAATGTAGTGATTTTTGAAACAAAAGCCCGAGAAATATTTGTTGCTTTTCTAAACTAGGAAAAAAAAATGCATGCATACCCCTTTGGTTGGAGGGGAACTGCCAAAGTCTGATATGTTGTACGCAGTGCCAGCTTCAGGGAAAGGAGAGCCTGGCTTTGTCCGTTTATGTGTCCTTGTGTGGCTTTGGGATGAATATTTTAACTGCCTTGGGAAGTTTTTTCATTATGTTGAGGAGAAGGTGGCCGTCTCAGGCACTAAGGCGGCTCCTTCAGAAAGGTTGAAGTCTGGCTGCCTGCCTGCCCTTGGGTGTCCCTGAACTCCTCTGTAACCTCTGTCAAACCGTGGGGGCTTTGCACCCTGCTTATCTCTGACTCAGGGCAACCAGATGTCCAAGGCTTGCACCCGTACTGCTGTCCTAACAAGCATCTTTGGGATATTGTTTTGTCCTGATTCTTTTCTCTGGCTATGTGTTTTCTCCCAACAAGCCCTTCTTAATATGCAAAGAACGGACCTTATTCCATGCGGAGAAGACAGGATTCTCCCGCGCAGGAGACACATGACTGACCCATCTCACCACCCTCCCCAACTCTTCCTCCCTTCACTGCTCTTTTCTCCCTTCAGAGTCATCACTCAATTAAGCACCTCATAACTGCAGTCCCTCCTTTATACCCCTGATTTCTCAGATCTTGAAGGATAAATTCCCTGTCGATCCCACACAGAATGACAGAATTGTAGGGGTTGGAAGGGACCTTTGGAGATCATCCAGTCCAACCCCCTGCCAGAGCAGGGTCACCCAGAGCAGGTTGCACAGGAACGCATCCAGGCGGGTGTTGAATGTCTCCAGAGACAGAGACTCCACCAGCTCCCTGGGCAGCCTGTTCCAGGGCTCTGCCACCCTCAAAGTAAAGAAGTTCCTCCTCATGTCTAGATGGAACTTCCTATGTTCAAGTTTGTGCCTGTTACCTCTTGTCCTGTCACTGGCCACCACTGAGAAGAGCCTGACCTCATCCTCTTGACACCCGCCCTTTAGATGTTGCTCAGCATTGATGAGATCCCCTCTCAGTCATCTCTTCTCCAGGAGGAACAGCCACAGGTCTCTCAGCCTTTCCTCGCCAGAGAGATGCTCCAGTCCCTTCATCATCTTCGTAGCTTCTGCTGGACTCTCTCCAGTAGTTCCCTGTCCTTCTTGAACTGGAGAGCCCAGAACTGGATTGTTCTTGTGTGTGCATTATCTTTAGGGTGCACCACTCAGCACCTCGATGCAGGATTCTTCGGCTGAAACCCAGACACCACGTTCACCTCCACCACGTGAAAATGAAAGTTAAGCTTGGCCACAGCAAAACCACAGAGCAGCGGTGGAGCTTCTTGTGTTTGGGGAAACGGCGTAAGGGTGCCCAAATCTTTACTTCCCATTTTCAGAGGGTGCAAAAAGCATGGATGTGTCCATCAACGGGACCTCCAGGACAAAATGTCACTGGGATCCCTGCTACAGGGATCTGCCCAAAGGTCAGTGCCACAGGATTTCCACAAGCTTGTGCTTATCTTTGAGACAAATCTGCTGGGGAGGAAAAGTCAGACACACGCACACACACGCAGGTACGGTGAGCACAGCTCTCTGGTGTGGGGCTGTAAGGAACCACCGGAACATGCGGAGGAAGACGCAAAAAAAAAAAGAAAAGAAAGGTGAAAAGGGGAAAGGGGAGGAGGAAAGAAGCTGTTTTTCTCAAAGCTTGGCTGCTCTTGAAGGCCGAGTAACATCCCAAAAGAGAAACAAGCATTAGGCAGGTTTAGACCATTAAAAAAATTACGGCATTATGTGGATGCTGAAATAAAGAGAAAGACATTTCACTGCATAACAGTGCAGTGGTTAATGTGCTGTTTTCAGGATGCGTGTAGAGTGCTGCACCTGGGGAGAAACCCCATGCACCAGTACAGGTTGGGGGCTGATCTGCTGGAGAGCACCTCTGAGGAGAAGGACCTAGGAGTCCTGGTGGACAACAGGATGACCATGAGCCAACAATGTGCCCTTGTGGCCAAGAAGACCAATGGCATCCTGGGATCCATCAAGAAGAGTGTGACCAGCAGGTCGAGAGAGGTTATCCTCCGCCTCTACTCTGCCCTGGGGAGGCCCCATCTGGAGCTCTGTGTCCAGTTCTGGGCTCCCCAGTTCAAGAAGGACAGGGAACTGCTGGAGAGGGCACAGCAGAGGGCTACGGAGATGATTATGGACCTGGAGCATCTCTCTTGAGAGGAAAGGCTGAGGGATTTGGGTCTTTTGAGTCTGGAGAAGAGAAGACTGAGGGGGGATCTGGTCAATGCCTATAAATACTTAGAGGGAGGGTGTCAGGAGGATGGGGCTGGTCTCTTTTCGGTGGTGCCCAGGGATAGGACAAGAGGAAATGGGCACAAACTTGAACATGGGAAGTTCCATCTAAACATGAGGAGGAACTTCTTTCCTGTGAGGGTGGCAGAGCCCTGGAACAGGCTGCCCAGAAAGTGGTGGAGTCTCTGTCCCTGGAGACCTTCAAACCCCACCTGGACACGTTCCTGTGCAATCTGCTCTGGGTGGACCTGCTTTGGCAGGGGGGTTGGACTAGATGATCTCCAGAGGTCCCTTCCAACCCCATGTGATTCTGTGATTCTGTGAGGAGAGCGCACCCACGAGCAGGCACAGCAGCTTGCTGCACTGATAAAGCTCGTTTCTGCTCTGGGGTTGGGGACACTGAGCCACGGGAGCAAATCGACTTGCCAAAGCCAACGCGGTAAGCGTGACAGAGTTAGAAAGAAGATTAAATATGAACAGATTCCCCTCTATCCTGCCTGCTTCATGCCGTCATGCAAAGACCGTATCCACATTGAAGGCTTTAGATACTTCTGAAGTTCATGCGTCAGACGGCCTGGATAACACCAGCTCACTTCTCATGCAGAAGTTACGACTGAGTAAAAACAAGGCACCCAAGGGTTCAGTTTGCCCCCGAGGAGCAGAGCTTTGTTGCTGGCTGGGATCGCGTGGCAGGGAGGCACAAAGCAGAGAATATGCCCTCTGGAAAGACCTGGGAAAATGAGAGCCGCCTCCGTTCAGGGGCTGAGCTGGAAAACGGAGAGAAAAAGAACCAGACTGGGTCAACATGAAAGAAATGGCCATTTTTCCTTTTTTTTGGTTGTTGTTGTTGTTTGGGGGAAATGAGAAGAAACCCAAAGTGTTATTTTGGGTCAACCCACATTGCATTTTGAATATAATGTTTTGTTTTGAGGTTAGTTACTCCTCTTGCTTCTCACACTTTCTTTTATTTCAGGACTCATTTGAGTGGAAAATGCAAATCCAAAATAGCAAATCAAAGGGTTGTGTTTAAGAGGCATTGAAATAAAATACTGTGGCATTTTTAAAACAGTTTCTTTCAAGAAATGTAGATGTATATGTCCTGTCCCCCTACATTTTGAGTACAGCTGAAAATGTTTGCCCTGTTTCAGTCATTTTGGAAGCTCCAAAATTGCACGTTTGGGGCTTGTCTTTTTTTTCCCTAGACATTTTTGGGGTTTGTTTTTGTTTTTGGTTTTTTTGGCATCATTCAATTCTTGCTGAGCAATTGCTTCTGCAGAAACAAGAAAAGGGAGCCGTGTAACCTGGGCAATGGGGTGGTGTCACAGCTTATGTTAGCAAAAGGCCCCGGGAGCGCTTGCAACTCCTTGTTGTGTCCTCAGGGCACAGGACAAGGCTCACAACAGCGCCTGGGGCAGAGCCCAGGCGATGGCTTGAGGGCAAGAGCATCACCTTCTTACTTCCCCACAAAGGTATTGAAGAAGCAGCAGCAAGGGAAGAGCT
The DNA here is from genome assembly GCF_964106895.1 of Numenius arquata. Taxonomy (NCBI): domain Eukaryota; kingdom Metazoa; phylum Chordata; class Aves; order Charadriiformes; family Scolopacidae; genus Numenius; species Numenius arquata. The sequence goes on along the minus strand of NC_133582.1, from coordinate 31,267,503 downwards.
GAGGCAACGGGGGGATGGATGCGTGCAGCTTTACGGCGCTTGGTGTTAAATGGCTGTGCCACTGGGTTGTTGATTTAACAACCAAATCGCCGGCACCAGCCTTCCATCCCAAAGAACTCCAAGTTTTCTCGGTTTGCTAGCAGGTCGTGTAGAGATAGATGCGTAGGGTCACGCGAGAGGCATTGGGGGCTGGTTTTATTCGTATGCACTCCATCCCCCATAGGGCTCTGCAGGGCTCTCTTGTTCAGCGGGTTTGCCCTCTGAGGTGCACGTGGAGCTACCTCCCTGCTCGAGCTGGGGGCTTGCTTGCTTGCTTACCAGCAGGCAGGCTAGAGACGTAGGGAGAAGCAAAATGCCTTGTGCTCCCTCCAGATAAGAGCGGTGACGCTGATAGGCATGAGAGAAACATCCCAGGCAACTGACTGAAGCAGAAATGTGGTTTGCAGCTTGAGTGTTTGCCCAACTTGTTGGCACTTTCGGGCAGGGGCAGGTGGAAGTTGGTCCAGGGGGAACCATGGCTGCACTACGATGTCCAGAGGACAGTCAAGACGTAGAGCTTCTATTTCCAGCTCTAACATCTAATGTGAAGGCAGTAGCCCTTTAAAGGCAGATGTATGGTAACTGGCAGATTAGGTGTCCAGTTCTGGGCAGCTTGTGTCCAGTTCTGGGCTTCCCAGTTCAAGAAGGACAGGGAACTGCTGCAGAGGGTACAGCAAAGGGCTACGGAGATGATGAGGGGACTAGAACATCTCTCTTATGAGGAGAGGCTGAGGGACTTGGGTCTTTTTAGTCTGGAGAAGAGAAGACTGAGGGGAGATCTGGTCAATGCCTATAAATACTTAACGGGAGGGTGTCAGGAGGATGTGGCCAGGGCTTCAGTGGTGCCCAGTGACAGGACTAGAGGTAATGGGCACAAACTTGAACATGGGAAGTTCCATCTAAACATGAGGAGGAACTTCTTTCCTGTGAGGGTGGCAGAGCCTTGGAACAGGCTGCCCAGGGAGCTGGTGGAGTCTCCGTCTCTGGAGACATTCCAAATGTTCCTGTGCAACCTGCTCCAGCAGGGGGGTTGGACTAGATGATCTCCAGAGGTTCCTTCCAAGCCCATATCATTCTGTGATTCTATGATTCTGTGATGGACATTTACTTCAGATCAGATCAGATCAACAAATAATGCTGTGTGCTCCGACTAGCAGGGAACAGAAATTGTGAATTCAAGCCATTTGAAGTCAGCAAACTCTTCTTCTGATGTTCCCAGAGCTGGCCAGCTGTGGCCTTCTGTGGTTGCTGCAGCGTGCGATGTTTTGTAATGAAGTGGTGGGGTCTCAGCAGGCCTTATTCTGTCACTGGAACAATGGAGCATGGACTTTCTTTATATCCTGAAGGGCAGCAAATAATAAGAACAAGAAAAGTTGTCCAGCTGTGCTTCAGCTAGAATAGTTTTCTCTCTTCATTTTTTCAGTCAGCCTTAGTAGACAGCGCGGCTGCCTAATTCCCTTATCTTCCAAGGAGGATACTTAAAATATAAATAGAAAACTGGATTTAAGAAGTGGCATGGGTCTAGCATGAAGAAGAATTACCCCTGCTGGAATAAACTCCCTGTCCTTGGGATTATATTAGGGAGGAATTTGGTCTGCTACTTGGCAGCTCTGTGCACAAGCTGAATCATTGGCCATGGCGGTTATTAACATCTAGAAATTCATTCCTAACCTTAATCACCTGAGGTGATTGAAAAGATCACACAGCCTGGTAAATTTGGGAAGGATAAGTAAAGGAATACCAATCCAAACTGCCTTCTGTCTGGCAAGGACTAGGGTTTCTTGGCAGCGCTGGGCTATTCACTACTTCATTTTGACCCCCAGCAAAGTCCACGTAGAGGTGAAGAGTTGTGAGCAAAACCTGCTGGCTGGTCCCCTGGCTCAGAGGAGTGCCTGGAGGTGGCTGTCACGGCTTGCTGGGACTTAAGGTGTTGCAGAGAAGAAAGCCAAAGCATCTGGCAGGCCCCCGCTGGCCTGCGGGAGATGTGCCTGTGAAGGTGCAGGCGGATGTTTGCTGCTTGCAGCCCATCTCCAGCTCCTTGTAACACCAAGGTGAAAATGAGCCCGATAATCAGCTTAAAGAGAAGATTTTGAAGGGAGCAGGTCGAGGGACCCGCGGGGACGGTGGCGGTGGGAGCAACTCAGGCAGCACAGTCACAGCTGGAGGAGGATGTGTATCTCCACCCGTATCCTCCCGCTGGGAGAAGACCACCTGGGAGGCAAAGCTCATCTCAGCAGGGACCTGGAGAAACTGGTAGCAGCAAAATGATACCCCAAGCAGCGCTACAGGGTTGGGGAAATGTGGCTGGAAAGCTGCCTGGAAGAAAGAGACCTGGGGGTTCTAATTGACAAGCAGCTGAATATGAGCCGGCAGTGTGCCCAGGTGGCCAAGAAAGCCAACGGCATCCTGGCTTGTATTAGAAATAGCGTGACCAGCAGAAGTAGGGAGGTGATTGTGCCCCTGTACTCAGCACTGGTGGGGCCACACCTCGAGTATTGTGTCCAGTTTTGGGCACCTCAATCCAAGAGAGATATCGAGGTGCCGGAGCGAGTGCAGAGGAGGGCAACGAAGCTGGTGAAGGGCCTGGAGAATAAATCACATGAAGAGCGGTTGAAGGAGCTGGGACTGTTTAGTATGAGGAAGAGGAGGCTGAAGGGAGACCTCATCACTCTCAACAACTACTTGAAAGGACACTGTAGAGAGGTTGGTGCTCTTCTCACAGGTCTCTTCTCACAGGTAATTAATGACAGAACGAGAGGGAATGGCTTCAAGCTCCAGCAGGGTAGGTTTAGACTGAACATTAGGAAAGAATTTTTCACAGAAAGAGTGGTCGGGCATTGGAACAGGCTGCCCAGGGAGGTGGTTGAGTCACCATCCCTGGATGTGTTTAAGAGACGTTTAGATGTGGTGTTGGGGGATATGATGTAGGGGAGAACTTTGTAGAGTAGGGTTGATGGTTGGACTCAATGATCCCAAGGGTCTCTTCCAACCTAGACGATTCTATGATTCTATGATTTTATTCTATGATCCTCCTGCACCCACTGAAGCGCATCAAGCCGCCTGCGTGGGGAACGGCTTATATGTTAAGCCCATCATACTTGCTATCAGATTTTTGTTGTTGTTGTTGTTGAAACCACTACAGAGAGCAGCACGTTTCCAGGAGCCTGGCTCCAGCAAGCAAACTTCCCTGTGGCTTCCTGCCGGCTTGGGGAGGATTCGTGGCTGGGTATGCTTTACCTCTTCCGTGCCAACTCGACTGGAGCCATGTCTCAAGATGGTTCTTTGATATCCTATACAAAGGATTGTTCCTCGTGCCGTTTTTGTCATGAAATAATATGTTTCTGCAAAGTTTAATCTGATTAAAATACAAAGAATTACGATGGGGGACTGGATACGTGCAAAGTAGTATTTATGTATCTGTTTCTTTTGTTAATAGATAGGCCTGCCAGTCCCACAAAAACTTAACCATGCACTTAATGTTCCCGGTGGCTAATCCCATGAAAGTCTACTCCCAGCGTATAGTCAAGCACACACGTACATCTGTGTAAGGCACGGACTGCACGGCCCTGATACTGATGTGCTGACTTAGGGCTGTTGCCTTGGGAATGTTTGCATGTCTGGAGCGTCTCATCAGACTCGAGGGTGCATAAACCCTCACTGTCTGGATCTACAAGGTATTAAGTAGGACTTGGAAAATGGAGGGCTGGCAGGAAGAGGCAAGACGTTCACATTTAATGATGTGAAATAATGGTAGAAGCCAGACACGGGATGATTAAATAACGGCTTTGGTTGTCCATTATTTATTTCAGGCTTCCTTCTGCCTCTGTGAAATGCTGACTCCTGCGCTGACTGTCTAGCAATGGCACAGTTGCCATCGCTTTGTTCGAATGGACACTTTTGTTTAATATTTCAAAAGCAGGCCAAAAACGTACACAAGTATCAGTATCAGGCAGAGGGAGAGAGAGCTCAGAGATAATGCAGTATATGCACATCATGGCATGCACCTTATCTCTCAGTAAAATTGGTGAATTACTATCAGCGCCGCAACAGCGTTCTCAATTACTGCAGCAGCTTACAGCCTTGGCTACAAGACCACCAGAATTTTTGTGTGCAATCTGATAAAAAGCCAATTGTACCAAAACAGCAAAGAGATTAAAAGCAAACCAAACAATTAAAGGAAATGGGGGAAAAAAAGCCCCCCAACAAATGAAATATTACAGGCTAGGATTTGAATTATACGATGTATTTTATCCTGAAAGCTCTCAGCTCTCCCGTACTGTCTTGACGGCAGATCCGGAATGGCTTACATGGGTGTGTAGGTACCGCTGTGCAAGCATGAGATCTCTAGAGCGTCCGTGACCGTGAATCCTTCCTTCCTGCAAGGACCCCACAGGCTTGGGTACTCGGGGAGATGTGCTGGGTTTGGCTTTCAATTTGACTTGAAGCAAAAGTCCGCTCAAGGCTGCCAGATTGTGCCTGGTTTCAGATCAAACCCCTGTGAAAGTAGTGAATTGAGTACGGTTTCCACTCAAAACCATAAATCGGTCTTGATTTGCTTGAAACTTTGCCTGGTTTTTTTTTTTTTGGTTTTTTTTTTTTCAAACTTGGCCCGTGTTCTGGATTTGTAACAAAACCTAAACCAAACATCACTGGGTTTCAGGTTTAGTTGTGAAAGTTTAACACAGAAACCATTTTCCTCCGGGGGGAAGGGGAGGTGCTGGCCTGTGCGCCGAGGCTGAGCGTTCGTTTTTCATTCGTTTTGAGAACGATGGTGACAGTTTGTAATTGCTACCTTCAAAACAGCTGGAGAAGAGGCTTTGGCTCAACATCTGGTCTGAAGAACGGAACAGAGGAGGGTGACCATCATGTCCCCCTGCTTGCATCTGGTTTTCCCATTGCTGTTAGCAACGGGGAGCGCCTTACTGCGGAGAAGCCCTGCTGCCTCGCTGCTATGCCATTTAACTCAGACCAGCGCAGCTCTGAATCAGGGTCAGCATTTGATAGCATGGAGGCCAAAGATAGCAGGAGGACAGATTTTGGCCTGGCACACGGTAAGATCGGCAACTGGGAACCATGCCACCACAAGAGAAGGAGCTGTAAGAAACTGCAGCTTCCAGCTCTCGCCGAATTCCCGTCTCACCAGGAGTGAGGCTTGTCGTGTAAAGGAGCGAGATACCGTCCATTAATTGCTGGCAGCATTTTGTCTTTCTCCGTGATAGGAGCTTCCAATCCCTCTTGTGTTTCTCCCAGCAAGCTGAGCCTCACATTTCAGAAAGAAAGTCCAAGCTGGCACGCTACCCTTGCTCTGGGCTGCATGGCGGTGAAACCAGGACTCCAGCACTTTCCCATTAGCCTAGTGCTCTGTGTGCCACGTCGTGTGCTGTGAGAAAGAGATTTATTTATTTTCTAAAAACAAGATTACTGATGTACACGAGGTCAAAGAGTACAGGAGAATGTTCGCTGTGCTAAAACACCGCTGCTGTCTCTGATGAGCACAGATGCGCTGTGCGGTCCTTGCAGCTTTTGACCCAGAGGTGCGAATGCTAACGCCAGAGCCCTCTTGGTGTGCCTGGCTATAATCACAGGAAGCTCATTCATTACTCAGGTCCTGAAGATATGGAAGTCTTGGTAATCAGTTTGGATGGGAGGGGTAAATTAATCATTTCCTTTTACACTTGTTGATAGAGCAATTCATTCTGTCATGAGAAAATTTGGAAGTGGGAGGGAGTTTCAGTAAACTGTGAGTAAAACCTGAGATTTTAATCAGATGTTGTGGTCCAGCTTTGCTGCTGCTTTTCACTTTAATCTTACTTCCCCTGTCTCCTCGCAACAGGGCCTTTTTCAGGGCTAAGCCACGCTTCCCAGAGCCATCCTTTTGAGATAACTGGGACAGTAGATAACTCTTCATTCAGGGAATGGACTGGGAACCTAGGGAAGCGCATCTGCTGTCCCCATTCAGGGGACTGGATGAGATCCTGGAGAAAAATGCCCAAGGCAGTACAGCTACTATTACCTCCAGCCACCAGCAGCAAAAGCAGATTAGAGACCTCCCAGGGAAAGCAGGAAAGGAGTGTCCCGGGCAGTTGGGACAATTCCTTTCTGCCTCTGCCTGGCCTGTTGGGCACTGCTGAACTGTCCCGATTTGCTGTTACGAAAGGATCTGAAATAACACTCTTTTGGCTGCTGCCCTGGGCTATCTTCATGGGATGGGGGGAAGCAGTGCCCGTCTCCAGCAGTCTGTGTCCTTCTCCTGCCAGTGCCTGACTCTTGCAGGGATATTTTAGCCCCTCCGGAGGCAGCTGCTGAAATACTGTTGAGCATAGAATTGGAAAATAAGGAGAACTGAAGCTGGGTGTTTTGTTTTGGGTATTTTGCTACATCGGGCTTTAAACTGCTAATTCTAACAATAACATTGCAAATCATAGTCCAATAATACCACCATGTGTTTAGGGACATTGCTATCATGGTGTTTTTAAATGCTTGTTTAGGTCCTACCAATTTTGGTGGGGTACACTGAGGTCTGAAACCAGAGATCATTAACAAGACGTTAGGTGTCAAAACCATTTAAACATTCCTACATCATTTGAATATGGTAGTTGTCACAGGAAACGAACAGTGCCTTTGCGTGGCTGTTGTATTAGGACAACTTGCTGCTTATTTTGCCTAATTGCTTACCTGTCTGCTGCAATCTCATTGTGGTAAGTACAGACCTCTTTAAAGCTCCTTACAGAGGCTATTTGGTAGGGTGGGAGTGGATGTTATTTACATTAGAATGGGGCGGGGGGGGGAGAAAGAGCAACTAGTGTTTCCTGAGATCACAGAATCATCCTTCAGTTGCACCAGTGGGAGATAAAGCTAGTTAGTTAATTGGAAGGGCTGAAACCCCAAGGTACCAGATGCCATTGCATTTAGAGGCTGCAAAAGAAGACCGAACTGTGTGCTACAGGAGTCTTTAGTGTGTGGCTGCACTTTCCAGCTACAAAACACAGCTATTACTGTTTTTATTAAGCTAGTACAGGTGTGAAATGGGCTTCTTTAGACATTTTCTCCTCGAAGCACCGCTGCTGCTTTATCTGTATTGAAGCAGTTAAAATGTTATATGCTACCAACTCAGCTGTGCACTGTTAGTTTATGGAGCTGACAAAGGGGTTTTAAGTTAATCCAGCTGATTTGGGAGTGCTCTGATACAGAGCTGACCTCTAGCTTCGTGTTGATGACAGGCAGCAGAGAGTGGTCCCATCCGAGGAACTTGGTACTTAAGTGTCTTTAGGCTGATGTAAGTGCTCCTTCCACTGGGGCTGTGTTGCTGTGATGCTTCGGGTATTTATAGTTAAAGCCGTCAGTGGGCAAAACACCGCCTTGGGGTTGCAGAGACCTTGTCAAATCAGGTAGTACCAGCTGGACCGAGCACGCAGTGAAGTGACGAAATGTTGGCTGTGTAAGCGCCTGTCGGTTGGGTGTTGGTAACCCTGCTGCTTGCCAGGATCTATTGCTGTAAGGCAGTAGCCACAGATGCTGCTTTGTCAGCTGATGGCCAAAACCTGTATTGATTGTGCCAAACCATGTGGGGTCTGCTCTTGCTCTGGCTCCTCGTGCCTTGAGTGTGGCTTCTGCTCTTCAGCTCCTGCTCTCTGCCTTGTATTCCTGAGGGCTGGTGCCTACCAGTGCAAGCGGCAGTTCTTGTCAGCAGTTCACCTACAGAGGCTGTGATACGGGAGCACAGGAGTCGGGAGGATTTCCCTGCTCTACCTGGATGGGCCAGGGGGCCTTTAAATGTGCTGGTGAGCACCATATCCACAAGAGTTTTTGAGAGTTGCCTTCCTGGGAAGCTCATGTCTTGAACCACAGAATCACATGGGGTTGGAAGGGACCTCTGGAGATCATCTAGTCCAACCCCCTGCCAGAGCAGGTCCGCCCAGAGCAGGTTGCACAGGAACGTGTCTAGGTGGGGTTTGAAGGTCTCCAGAGAAGACAACTCCACCACCTCCCTGGGCAGCCTGTTCCAGGGCTCTGCCACCCTCACAGGAAAGAAGTTCCTCCTCATGTTTAGATGGAACTTCCCATGTTCAAGTTTGTGCCCATTTCTGCTTGTCCTGTCACTGGGCACCACTGAAAAAAGACCGGCCCCATCCCCTTGACATCCACCCTTGAAGTATTTATAGGCATTGATCAGATCCCCCTTCAGTCTTCTCTTCTCCAGACTCAAAAGACCCAAATCCCTCAGCCTTTCCTCTCAAGAGAGATGCTCCAGGCCCCTCATCATCTTTGTAGCCCTCTGCTGTGCCCTCTCCAGCAGTTCCCTGTCCTTCTTGAACTGGGGAGCCCAGAACTGGACACAGTGCTCCAGATGGGGCCTCCCCAGGGCAGAGCAGAGGGGGAGGATGACCTCCCTCGACCTGCTGGCCACACTCTTCTTGATGCCCCCCAAGGATGCCATTGGCCTTCTTGGCCATAAGGGCTTCTTCTTGGCCTTCTTGCTGCCCTGTGGTCATCCTGTTGTCCACCAGGCCTCCCAGGTCTTTTTCCACAGAGCTGCTCTCCAGCAGGTCAGCCCCCAACCTGTCCTGGTGCAGGGGGTTATTCCTCCCCAGGTGCAGGACCCTACACTTGCCCTTGTTGAACTTCATTTACTCTGGCAATACAATGCTTTTGCCTATCGGATTTTGGCCCTGAACTGAAGTGATTCCTTGCTGCTGTAATTGTACCGAGGCAACATTACTACTGACAAAATGACGTAGTTCAACCTTCTCTACCTCCTCACGGCACTGTAATCCAAACTGCTGCATTGGTAAAACAAATGGCAAAGGTACAGAAGAGAGCTTGAGCTGATCTAGCAGTAGATTGCTGCCAGAAGAGGGGAGCATAGCCCCTTTTTCCCTGTCCACTCCCTTTCTGCCCTTAACCATGACCATTCCACTTACCCCCTTGTGCCAGTCTCCGACCTGTTTGGGATCCTTCAGTTCAGCACTGAACCAGAGGCTTGAAAAATGAAACCTAAAGTGAAAAACTAAAAAACCTAAATCCACACACATGCAAAAAAGTTTTTTTGACCACACCGGTCAGCAGAGGGTGGAGTAGAGCACATGGGAAGGGATGGGACAGAACCCAGAGTGAAAATGAGAGCTTCAGGGAGGATGGAAATGGGATAAGGAAGAAAAGAGAAAGGAAGGAGGAAGAGGAGAGCAATGAGCTGTTATTTAAGCCCAGCCATTTAGTGGAACTTCACCTTCTTCCTGTAGCCCAAGACTCAAGCTGAGAGACCTTTCCTCTGCCTCGCATCTTTGGTGGAAACATTTGCCATTCGTCTGCAGATGGGTCTGGCAGCAGCAGCGACAGCCACGGCACCCGCCTGCGTGCAAGAACGTGGGATGGACATGATTGTTCGGGAACCCCTGCTCCGGACATCTGGATGAAGCTGTTGGCCTCAGCCTACTGAGCACTGCTGCTGGACACGTTCACGCACAAAGACCTGGGAAGAAGCAGGGAGTTAAGCTCTGAGGCAGGAGGGAAACGAGCTGAAATGAATGTAAGAAGCACTGTTTTCAGGCTGCAAGACATGTAATAACTAACCAGAACAAAAGCTCTCTATCCCAGTAAGGTGTTAATTATATGCCTTGTCTTTCTGGATATGTGCGAACAGGGTCTCTTTGCCCACCGGGAACAATAGGTGTAATTATTATTTAGTTGGAAAGAGAGGAAGCCCAGCTGTCTTTAATGCACAGGATCAAATGAAGGCCAATAAAGTGTGTGCACACGTGGCCCGCACTCTGTGGCTTAGTGTAACCTACAGAGTTTGCCAGTGTAATTCTAGGGTGTGGAAAGAAATCAACTCCCCCTCTGCTGGCAAGGCGCTGGTGTAGACAGAGCTCCGCTGACAGATGAGTGTTCCTGACAGTTTAGCGTGTCTGGGTACGTAGGTGGCGTTGCCGTAGGCTGAAATTCCCTTTGGTGGCCCAGGCCATGTCTCTGCTAAGGGGGTTCAACCCATGCTGCTCCACCGCAGTAGCTTTTACCGGGCAGGCAAGGACAATTACACTTTTTTTTTCTTGTTGTCATTACTGCAAGGTGTCCTAGCCCAGGATGTTTTCCATGTATTAGTTTGCTGATGTTCCAGACGTATTATGGGGTAACAGTTGAGCTCTGTGTTTCAGTCTCTGGCTCAGGAGCGTGGTAGGGGAATGAAATCTCTGAGGCTGAAGCAGGGAAGTATTTATGCCAGAAAGTGAGGCAGAACTGCTCAGGTCTGCTGCAGGGATGCAGGGGGCTGCATCATGAGGACCTTGTGGAGACAGAGGACATCCCACTCGAGCCTGTGTATATGACACCCTCTCTCCTACCATTCCAGAGCTAGATTGGAAGATAAATCTCAAAAGCCATTGTAAGACTGTCCGGGTTGGGCCTGATACTGCTCTGTCCTCAGCAGTATCTGTTCAGTTCTCTCAGTGTAGGACATCCCCTACGCAGAACGGTCGCGTGGCACGAAGCTGCCCAGGTCTGCTCCCTGCGGCAAACCCGAGATGCTGCTCGCCACCTCTTCAGCAACACTCTGTTATAGTGTATTCCTCCAGCCTGCTCATTTGCTCCTTCACTTTGGGAACGAGAGGATTTTCCCCCTCCCGACTGAGCACACGAAGTGTGGACCATTATGTCAACATCCATGCTGGCTCTGATTTCAAGAGTTGACTGTCATCAAGCATCAGTGTCACCAGGGAGCTTTCTGCTAGGTATGGTCCAGACAACTGCTTGGACTGATCTTGTTAATGACTTATGTGCAGCTGTAGAAGAACATGGAAACCTTCTCTGCCAGAATGCTGGAGGAATTTCTGTGTTTAACCCTCCATGGAGTACCCTAGGCTTTAAATGTGAATAAAAAGGTGTCTTCTGGTAAATGAGATTAATTTTATTAGGAGGGAAAAAGTAAGAAAGTTAGCGTTAAATTTGTTCACAAATGCAGTAAGTGTTCATTGGAAAAAAGCATAGAGACCACCTTATGGGTAGCTTGAACAGCCACAGCTAACTGAAACCTGAGAGTGCAAACACAGAGCACAGATCTTTCTGCTGCCTCCTCAAAGCGTGAGGACTGGGCAAAGAGGTGCTTTGACGAAAGTTTCTTTCCCTCTGCTAAATGCATGCTTTTCCTGAAGAGGTGCCATGTATGAAGAAGAAATCATGCTAAAGGCATAATTTCGTTTTCCAAGTCAATGTTTCATTTGCCTCCTCTTAGAATATACGTTTCTTTGCTTATGATCTTGGCATGGCTGTACATATTTTCTATTCTCTTCAGGGGTGGTTTGCTTTGTTGTCATAGCAATGCCTTCTAACTCCTGCACTCACCAGTTTCTTTTCAGGTTCCTGCAGGCTGCAACCAGTCCCTCATTGTGATGATCACATCCCCTAGCAGCTTTAACGCCTCTTTTTTTTTTTTTTTTTTTTTTTTTAATCTCCTAACTATAGGCACATTCAGTAGCACGATTCCAAAGAATTCTGGCCCAAACAGGTTTTCGGCTTGAAGTTAAAAAAAAAGAAAAAAATGCAATACCATTGTTTGTATCTGTTTGGGGTTTTCATTGTTCTATTGATGGTCTAATATTTCAACATTTTTATTCATTCATCCTCTTAGCTTTTCTTGAACGTGAGCTATAATTGCCTTGGTGATCTGACTATCGGAGATGAGGCGCACCAGACTAATCAACGTTGCTGAATTGAATTTTTTTAGAGTTGGAAGGGACCATATAGATCATCTAGTCCAACTCCAAACTGCTTGAGGTGTGTTTTTCCCTAGGTTGTGATCACAATGGCAATGTAAGGCTGGGACCAGGCCAACTCAAAAAAAACCCCAAAAAACCACAAAGTCCCCTTTTCCTGTGCAGTCTCACTCAACAGCTTTCCTTCTGCAAAGCTCTGCTTTTAGAGGCTCATCATCTCCCCTTGTGTCCAGCTCCACCTTGAACGGCTGGCGAGGCAGAGCTCTTCAGCTGTTCGCTGCGAAGCCAGGCAAAAAAGAGTTAAACCTACAGGAGTGAGGGAAGCTGGAGAAATTTCTTAAACCCTCTCCCCTTGTCCAGGGCACTCTTTTAGTATGAAATAGATTATCATCATTGATGACCACAAGCCAGCAATGTGCCCTTGTGGCCAAGAAGACCAATGGCATCCTGGGGTCCATCAAGAAGAGTGTGGCCAGCAGGTTGAGGGAGGTCATCCTTCCCCTCTGCTCTGCCCTGGGGAGGCCCCATCTGGAGCACTGTGTCCAGTTCTGGGCTCCCCAGTTCAAAAAGGACCGGCAACTGCTGGAGAGGGCACAGCAGAGGGCTACAAAGATGATTATGGACCTGGAGCATCTCTCTTGAGAGGAAAGGCTGAGGAATTTGGGTCTTTTGAGTCTGGAGAAGAGAAGACTGAGGGGGGATCTGGTCAATGCCTATAAATACTTCAAGGGTGGATGTCAAGGGGATGGGGCCGGTCTTTTTTCAGTGGTGCCCAGTGACAGGACAAGAGGAAATGGGCACAAACTTGAACATGGGAAGTTCCATCTAAACATGAGGAGGAACTTCTTTCCTGTGAGGGTGGCAGAGCCCTGGAACAGGCTGCCCAGGGAGGTGGTGGAGTCTCTGTCCCTGGAGACCTTCAAACCCCACCTGGACACGTTCCTGTGCAACCTGCTCTGGGCGGACCTGCTCTGGCAGGGGGTTGGACTAGATGATCTCCAGAGGTCCCTTCCAACCCCGTATCATTCTGTGATTCCGTGATTCTGTGATCCAGCCTCGATCCCAGCTTGAGGTGGTCAAAGAGGGATGGAGTAAGAACTCAACCTTTAGGCCCAGCTTTGCTGTGGGCTTCCCCCTCCTTGAGCCAGTCACTCCTCCCATTCCGCACATTGGCATACCCACGGCAACGGGGAGAAAACATTTTCTGCCTCAAGCAGGAGAGCAAAATCCTTCCAAGCCCATCTAGGCTTAGGTACCCCCATGTAAGGTATAATAACAGATGCTACGCAGAGTGTCTCGATAATTTCTGCTGCCCATGGCAGACCACAGCAGGGAGAACCGTGGGGTTTGGAGGTACTGCTCAGCGGCTGCCCTGAACAGAGGCGGGGATGCTACTTTGAGCAACATACCTGGATTTAAGCTGAAGGCGAGCACGGTCCAACCTCCTTGTACCACACCTCTTGTGTGTTCTGCAGCTGCTGGTTTTATATGTTTAAGGGAAACGCTTTCGCAGGACGGGGTGATTCTACCGTCTTCCACTGCACAGCTCTCCCCTGTTTTTTTGATGCAAGTCATGTATCTGAGAGGACACACGAGGCTTCCAAAGTAGTGAGCCAATGGAGCCATAGCCTCTACTCTCACCCCCAAATACTTTCTTAAGACAGACTATTACAGGCTTGCATTCCGTCCTCACCACACAAAATACAAATCGCAGAACAGAGATGACTCCTGCTCCAAAGAGCTTTGTTCATCGCACAGTGGCTGTATGAGGTTGCTGGCTAATATTTTGTTGCTGTTGGAATTAGTTTCAATATTATTTTTTTTTTTTTAGGCACATAGGCTATACAATTGAAAGCAATTTTAAAGGAACTTGCGCTTTAATGAAACTCCTCGTGGGTTTCAGTTCCAAAGTGACTACCAGGCAGGATCATTAGTTATTTGCTGTCTTTTTAAGCACTACATTCAGTTTGGATTGTTGTTGTTGTTGTTGTTGTTGTTTTTTAAATCAAAGATGCTTGATTTTTTTTTTTTTCTTTTTCCCCAAAGTAGGAATATTTATCTTCAAATCCTCCAACAGCTTTGGAATGCAGCCTCCACACAGACTTTAATAGCAAAACCCACTTCTTCTGACTCAGGGACCATTTGATGAAATGTCTAGAGAAGCAAAAAGCAGCAACAAAAAAAGCTTTACACAGATGCTTCCCTGTGACTAACAGAACGTCCACCCAAAGTGGAGAGAGTATAAGTACGTTTGTCATATGTGGGTGTATTTTTCCCATACATTCATTTTTAAAGCTATGCAGTAGAGCACTATAAAATTATAGTTTTACAAATAAGCATTATTTGACCGTCACTGGGCTGAGCTGATGACTCACTCTGTGACCTCCATGCAAGTAATTTGATTTTCTTGTTCCTCAGTAAGACTAGCTGGGAAACGGGCTGGAAAAAAAAAAAAAAAAGGAAAAAAAAAACCCAAACCCAGAAGACATTCCTGACAATCTGCTCCCTACCTAAGCTTTGTGTTGTGTTGACTGGAAACACAACACTGGAAATAAGAGCTTTACAGCTGTTGGCTTGATGTCTGTGCCCAGCCCTGTAGGAATTGTGGGTGGCCAGTGTCTCTGAAAAGCACGCTCTAAATATGGGTTGTGGTGTCTGACCTATTCTAAAACATTAGCAGAAGAAGACTTTCAGTCAGCTGCCAATATCATTATAGTGTCCCATTGTCATTGCGGTGTGAGCTGGGTCTTTTAGCAATATAAATGCACTCGGAAACATTAGCCTTATAATAGAGAGCTCACAGGGTTCAGCGTGTCTCTAGCTGAGACTGTCTTCCTTCTACTGTCTTCCTTGTTTACTTTTTGACACCAGATTTTCCTTTGACCTGAAAGCTACATAGTTGCACATAAACACCTTTTTAATGAGAAGAGTCTCATTATGTCCAGAAAGCAGCATACGTTGTTTCCAGGGCCCAACCTATTAATTCATCCAACCCCTGCATTTTGAATTACCAGCATTTTGATGGCTTCCTCACTGTTCAAAAGTTGTGGGGCAAATCTCAAAGAGCTACCAGGTTGCTCTGGTTTTAAAGACCCAGTGTTTTCCAGCCAAATCTGGGTGCCTTTTCTGGCTGGTTTTTGAAGCCTTCTTTGCAGAAGGTAGCAAGGAGAAAATAACTTTCTGTAATGACACTGGGAACTGTATGCCATCTCCTGGTCCCAGGAGCTGGGGCTTAAAGACTGAGGCTTGGAAAGGCCTGTCTGTTTTGCCTCTGTCTTTGTTTTACATGTTTCCAGTTTATTTTCCTGTTGCTATTCATTGCTTTTTTTTTTTTGTTTTGCTTTCACTACACTTTTCCCTCAACTTACACCTAAGGGTCCTCGATCTGTTTTGAGGAGGACGCAGGAGTTACCTTAAAAAGAAATCTCAATAACTTCATTCTGACTCCTTCTTTCTGGGTACCAGTTGTGCGAACCCCTCCTGCTAACCTGCCGTCTATGGTCATTGCTACCTAGGAACAGCAACGTTGAGCTTTCCGTACGCACAGAATGTGACTTAGGAGGTGCCAGCTGTGAAGCATCTATAGCATCTCTTGAAGGCACAGGCTTGCTTCAGAGCTGATTCATGGCTGACAAACGAAATCTACTGGATTTAAGTGCCACAACCAAAGAAATAATTGTCCTTCTTAGTCTGTCCATCAGGTGTTGGCATTTCTGCAGCAAGGGTGGAGAGCGGGGCTTGTTTCTCACTGTCTTTAGGCCCAGTTCATGCTCTGTCATTTAGATTATGCATCTGATGAGGACAGGACAATGACACCAGGTGAGCACAGCCAGCATTTCCTTATGCAGCTATCCTGCTGGCGGGGTTATCTTGCTGGCCCCTGATGCTGTGACCGTCCTTGTCCTTGTCCATTGCGGTTGGCTGCCTGGGACAAGACAGGGATCCGGGATGAGACCTGCAGAAGGATCCGTGTGACAGGCAAGCCTGCTGAGCAATGGAACTTACCAAGTGACAGTGAAATCAGCCCCAGGAGGGTGACTCCTCTCTCTTCTGAGCGTGTAAACTGCTGAAGCTGAGTCACAATCCCAGCCGTTTGGAAGGACGGGGGGCTAGAATGAAATATAGCAACAATTAACAAAAGAGAAATGTACTGAATAAGAGCCTCCTCCATTTCATTTTCCATATGGATGTTATTGATTCATCCCTCCGGCAGTCCTGGCTCCCACCCAGGATGCAAAGGGTATAATATAGGTTGTCTGGAGACAGTGGCTATGGAAGGTAAGGAATACTCCTGTTCAGAATTTTGTACAGGAAATCTTCTTTTACCCAAATTGCTTATGTAGAATGGCAAAATGTGTCATGGGGAAAGAATCATGCCCGTTTGGATTACTGTGCTATTTGAAGGTGGCTATTACCAAGTGGGTGGTATCAGTCACTGTGAGGTGTTGTTCTGGGAGCAGCTGGTGAAATGAAAGCTGCTTCCTATGCATCTTTATCCCATGTATACACAACCCTATAGCTACAGCTTCACCCAATGCCTCGCACAGCCCCCGGGGGTCAGTGCTGGGTCCACTCCTCTTCAACATATTCATCAATAACCTGGATGAGGGGACAGAGCGTACCCTCAGCAAGTTTGCTGATTAGACAAAGCTGGGAGGGGTGGCTGACACACCAGGAGGCTGTGCCACCATTCAGTGAAACCTGGACAGGCTGGAGAGTTAGACGAGGAGGAACCTGATGAAATTCAACAAGGGCAAGTGTAGGGTGCTGCACCTGGGGAGGAATAACCCCAAGCACCAGGACAGGTTGGGGCTGACCTGCTGGAGAGCAGCTCTATGGAAAAAGACCTGGGAGGCCTGGTGGACAACAGGATGACCACGAGGTAGCAACGTGCTCTTATGGCCAAGAAGGCCAATGGCATCCTTGGGGGACATCAAGAAGAGTGTGACCAGCAGGTCAAGGGCGGTCATCCTCCCTCTCTGCTCTGCCCTGGTGAGGCCCCATCTGGAGCATTGTGTCCAGTTCTGGGCTCCCCAGTTCAAGAAGGACAGGGAATGGCTGGAGAGGGTACAGCAAAGGGCTACAGAGATGGTGAGGGGACTAGAACATCTCTCTTGTGAGGAAAGGCTGAGGGACTTGGGTCTTTTTAGTCTGGAGAAGAGAAGACCGAGGGGGGATCTGGTCAATGCTTATAAATACTTCAAGGGTGGGTGTCAGGAGGATGTGGCCAGTCTTTTTTCAGTGGTGCCCAGGGACAGAACAAGAGGTAACGGGCACAAACTTGAACATGGGAAGTTCCATCTAAACATGAGGAGGAACTTCTTTCCTGTGAGGGTGGCAGAACCCTGGAAGAGGCTTCCCAGAGAGGTGGTGGAGTCTCCTTCTCTGGAGACATTCATAACCTGCCTGGACATGTTCCTGTGCAACCTGCTCTGGCAGGAGGTTGGACTAGATGATCTCCAGAGGTCCCTTCCAACCCCATATCATTCTATGATTCTGTGTGAGTGCCTCCAGTTCCCACCAGCCATCACACAAGTCTCTCCTGCACAAGTAATCATTATAAAGACAGGCTGTCCGGTGTGTGCACGCTGCTGCATCACCCCATGAGCTGAACAGGTGACTGTGGAACTACACGGTCTTTTCTATAAAAAGGGCATTCATTTGGGTATATCTTCTCAGCCTGTTCCTGATTTTCATTAAGCTCGGTGAGGTTGCAAAGATATTATTTTCCTACTTCTCTGCCAATTTTAGCTGGAATTGGCCAACAGGTTTAAAAGCATTTGAATGGGGGAGGAGGGTGGGAAAGGAGAGGAAAACAGACAGCAGGATCACATAAGCCTCATTTCATTAGGAAGCCAGGCTAAAAAGAGAGTTTAACTTCTAGCTATTAAAATTTTTGTATTTGTCTTGAATACTTAGCTACTCAAAGAGAGCTGGTTTTTATCCAGACATTAATAAACAGGTGCCATCACTGGATATGTTTGAGAGATTGTTTTTCTGTTACCTATGTAAGTGAAAGGAAGAAGGAAAAAATCTTGATGCATATATATTTGGAAGGGGAAAGTGGAGGAGTAGAAGAGATTATGAGCAAACAGAGGGGGCAATGCTGATCATGTACAGTTAAAATAATTTTTACCATGGTAACAAAAAATAACCTCTCCTAGATTGCACTTGAATCTACAGTACCAAAGTAAGCAAAGATAGCAATGAAGTATGTCTTCTTTAGAACATAATTCATGGCCGCTCCAATGAAATTCTTAATGAAGTGTAATATTTTCCTCTTAAAAATCACTTTTTCAAAAGGGAAGCTGTTAAACTCTTTTAATCTCGACTTCCAATGGTTGCCAGCAAAATCTGATCCAGGGAGTCAATTAGAAAGGATTCTCCCGTGTGCCAGTTTTAATGATGTCCTTGTTGTGCATTGAATCGCAGTAGAACTCTTCTCTCTAACTTCCTGCACAGAGTTTAGGATTGTTAAATCTTCTTTTCCAGAGGTACCAACCAACCATTGCATCGTACAAAGCTAGTACCATTGTGTCTCTCTTGTAATGATGAGCACAGTCTTGAAAAGGAAGGGGGATGCTTGGATTTAAACGCAATCTTAGGGAAAACTTCCCCCCCAGCAGTTACGGTTTGCTGGTGAATACAATTACGCGTAAACAGATACTGTGCTGGGTTCTTGTGTGGAAGAAGCTACGCATGAAAAAAAAAGAGTGAATCTAAACCCTAGAGTCTATGTCTCACTACTCTAAGCCAGCTGTCTGAAAGGAAATGGTCAAAATCTTGTCAATCGTTAAGAAAGAATTTGTTTCCCAGATGTTCATAATAATCCTGTGAATATAGAAAAAAAGGAAATCTGACTCCTTACTGAGGACCAGGGCTTGCCACTCCTGCTTCATTGACATCAGCAGGACTCCTTGTGTCACAGAGGGCAAATATTTTCTGAGAGCAGATTCCTGTTCTGAACCCTCCTACGTCATTTACGTACACGCCATCATTAGAGGATTGCTCAGAGGCTGCTGTGGGTGACCTCTTTCTTCCCGTCTCCCCCACGCTTAGGGTCCCACGTGTGTGAGCCTCTCACACTCAGAACCAGAGCACTAACGTATGTGGTCTGGGCTGGATCCAGATGTTACGTATGGCAGGGAGAGGAGGCCTCCTCCAGGATGACCAAAACATCTTTAGTGGTACGTTTGAAAAGGGTGACTCAGCTTGGGAAGCCACCGGAGAGTGACAGCCCAGAAAGGACACGTATTCTCTTCTCCATCTGGATGGACCTATGGAAAGATAATACTGCTGTCACTTTGATGGAGTTGTCCGTCCAGCATCCACTACGGGCTTCAAGGAGAATCTGCTGGCTCAGCCCACCAATTCAGGCTGTTTGAGCCAGTCTGTCTGACTGTGCCTGAAGTGGATTAGGCAGCTCTTAGATAAGGTGATCCCACCTACGGCGTCAGGAAGGTGGTAACCCTCTAGCAGGCAGGAGCTGACAAGCAAGTGGGAGGTGGATCTTTCTCCAGCAGAGCAGCTGTTTGCATCCCGGCCAGGTCTTTTAGTCCTGACTTGTAACTGCCTTCCACTGAACTGGAGCAGAGCCCTGCAAGAGACCCATTTTAGGATCAAGCTGTTGCATTTCATCATTTTTGGAGGCATGCTTGGCCCAGATGGGGGGGGGGGGGGGAGGAGGGGGAGGGAAGTTTAGTAAAGATGGTAGTGTCTTTCTTGTGTCCTCGTTGTCCATCATGGCACCGCTGCTTCTTGAAGGGTTTTCTGCCGCGGCTGCCCGCTTTGCTCGGCTGGAAGAGGCAATTCTGAGCCGCTGGTGGAAATGCTTTCCTCAATGTCTTTCTTGTAGTGACGGGGCCAAAACTGGACACAGCCCTCGGAGCTGGGGCCTCACCAGCGCCTGGTACATGGGGGACGGTCACTGCCCTAGTCCTGCTGGCCACGCTATCGCTGATACAGGCCCAGGATACTTGGCCACCTGGGCGCACTACCGGCTCATATTCAGCCGGCTGCACGTGTGACTTAACACCCAGTCACCCTGAGATCCTGCCGCAGGCTCCTCGCAACAGGAAATAGCAGCCATCCCCTTAAGACTGCTGGATTTGGGGTGTTTTGTTTTTTTCACCGCTCGGAAGACACGGCAAAAAAATAAATTGGGCTAAAGGGCAGTCGACGTCACAGGAGCAGAGCAGAATGACCTGCCCGTGGGAAGGGAAGGGTTTTGCAAAGCAGAGGAAGGAGGCCCCTGAACAGCCTCCCAGAGCTGGAGCCCCCCAGGCCCTGGGTGCCAAGAGCCTCTTTGAAGCCCAGTGCCGGGCGGCTTTGCAGGAGGCAGCCTGCACCCCAGGAGGCCCTTTTGGTCCCCAAAACCAAGGGCCTAAACGCTCCCTTTGTTGGCTCTGCCCGGGTTGGGGGTGGGGGGGCCGCCTGGGGAGAGGCAGCAGATCTCTCTCTCCGAGGGCCCCCGCAGCCCGCTCCCTGCCGAGGTCGGGGCGGGGCGGCCTTTTCCAGCGGCTCCGCGACATGGCGGCCGCTCGCCCGGGCGCCGCCTTCCTGCCCCAAACCGCCGTCAAAGCGAAGGCCGGCGGCGGGTCTCGGGTGGCTCCGGTGAGCCATCACCCCCGCCGCCGTCCTCCGCAAGCAACGGCGAGGCTGGCCCCCGCCAGGTCCCCAACGGCCCCGGCCCCGGCCCTGCCTGAGGGGACGGCGACATCTTGTGGCGAGGCGCGCGGCGGGGCGGCACTTGAGATGGAGCCCTTCACGGCAAGCGTCGACGGCGGGGGTGGTGGTGGTGGTCTGTCCCCTGAATCCCCCTCGTTGTCCATCGTGGCACCCGTCCCTGCTGCTTCTTGAAGGGTTTTCTGCCGCGGCTCCCCGCTCTGCTCGGCTGGAAGAGGTAATTCTGAGCCGCTGGTGGAAATGGTTTCCTCAGGCGGGTCCTGCTCACCTTGGGGGGTGGTGGGGCTTCAGGCGAGGCCCTCTGCTCCAGCCTGCGGGAGAGGCCCAAGTAGCTGGCATAGAGTCATAGAATCATGGAATCAAAGAATCGTCAAGGTTGGAAGGGGCCTTTAAGATCATTGAATCCAACCATCAACCTAACACTGCCAAACCCACCACCAAACCATGTCCCTCAGGACCACGTCTATCCGTCTTTTAAATACCTCCAGAGATGGTGACTCAACCACTTTCCTGGGCAGCCCATTCCAATGCTTCATAACCCTTTCGGTGAAGAAATTTTTCCTAATATACATCCTAAATCTCCCCTGGTGCAACTTGAGGCAGTTTCCCCTTGTCCTATCACCTGTGACTTGGGAGAAGAGACCGACCCCCACCTCTCTACACCCTCCTTTCAGGGAGTTGTAGAGAGCGAGAAGGTCTCCCCTCAGCCTCCTTTTCTCCAGGCTGAACACCCCCAGCTCCCTCAGCTGCTCTGCACAAGACTTGTGCTCCAGACCCCTCACCAGCTCCGTTGTCCTTCTCTGGACACGCTCCGGCTCCTCAATGTCTTTCTTGTAGTGAGGGGGCCAAAACTGGACACAGCACTCGAGGTGGGGCCTCACCAGTACCTGGTACCTGGGGGACGGTCACTGCCCTAGTCCTGCTGGCCACGCTATTGCTGATACAGGCCAGGATACTTGGCCACCTGGGCACTCTGCTGGCTCATACTCAGCCGGCTGCATGTGTGACTGTATCTTGTGCTGGCCCTGCCACGTGGTTTAATGTGTCTGAAGGTGGAGATCCCTGTGAAGGGAGTGGGGATCTGGCTGGGATTGGCACAGCAGCACGGGTATGCAGAACTACACCCTCAAGGAGCGGGAGCTCTGACATGTTCTCGTATCATTTGTGATGCAGTGGGAGACCCGAAAGAGGTGGCAAAATAATGAGTGACTGCAATGATGCTCCTGTTAGGGAGGAAGGAGCAGCACTCTGAAGTTACTCAACTGGGGGCAAGTTATTTAAAGCCTTTCCCCAGCATTTTCTACACCAGGTCGTTTCACTCAAGTCTAGTAAGAAATGGCAGTAGCTTTTCTTCATGCAGAAGTGGGTCCCTGTTGCCTCTTAGTGTCTTTAGTTGCATAAGGAAGAATGATTTGTGGGAGAGTGTGCTCCAGTGTTGATACATGCCACCAGGTTTCCACATGGATTCTGACGAAACCACCACGTGAGGGCCCACGAGTGAACATCAGTTATCAACCGCTGTTTCAGCCCTACTTACGATAGAGGTAAGGCTAAGGGAAGCTGGCAGTGGACTGGGGATTAGGAAACCTTGTTTATATTCCTCTTTCCGCTATTGAGTGGTGAAAGGACCTTGGATAAATCATATCACCTTTTAAGGCCTTGGCTTTCCCATCTGTAAAGTTAACAGCAGTCCCTTACAAAGCACTTCAAGATCTTTCAAATAGAATAATAGGATTTTTCATTTCTGAAGTGTTTCACAGGCTAAGAAGCCTTGTTTTTTAACAACTGTTTCTGATTGGTTCTTTAAAAGTTTCAATAAGTTAATTAATTTACAAAGGTGATGGCTTTTCTTTTTGTTTCACTTGAGATAGCAACATGTATTTTAGCAACATGTATTTTAGCAACATGTATTTTCTTTAAGGGGGGGTGTGTGGGGTTTTGCTATTCTGTATATTTTTTACTTACTAAGATGGATAAATAAGGAGAGGGCTCATTCTGATACAAGATTGCAGTCAGAGTTTTATAGCCTATGAATTAATCCTGCATATAAATATTTTAAACATTTCTGGGCTTTTTTTTTGTGTATGTGGAAATAGCTGCTTTATGAAGTCTTTTGTATCAGATTTCATCTCCATTCCAAACAGCGTTACTTCCTGTGAGATATTATCACTTGCTTTCCTCATCTATATATTGGTATATAATGTAATGCATGCCTCAGGAGAGAGATCTGTCCTGCACAGGTGCTGTAAGCACCAGTACTTCCCACTGAAAACCATAGGAGCCCGGACAAGATGACCTCCATAGATTCCTTCCAACCTCAACCATTATATGGTTCTGTGACACCTCTGAGAGTCAGGCCATGGATTTGCCTGGCTTTTCCACACCAGGGCTGACTATCTTTTTGCTCTACTCAGGCGTGTTACATTCAGGGGAATTTGAGAATGCTCCTTGTCAGACAGGGCGGAAGTCACAAGCTTTGCTCCTGTCTTCATCCCCAAAAGAGGTGTATAGGAACAAAAATACTTGACACAAGCGCTGAGCTCATGCAGCTTGTCTAGTTCCCATCTAGCAGAAGGAAGTCACTGCTGCAGGACAGATTCATTTGCCTTAGAAGGATCAAGGAGATAGGGTGTGATAAAGTTCCCCAAATAAGGAATAGTGTAGAAATGATGGCAGCAATTTTCTCCTTGTTCCATCATCTCTAGAATATAGTAGCTTGCTGGCACATCCTCTGCGGTAGCAACGGGACTCATATCTTTGAGTACCAGCCCACTGCGCCCCCCTTTCATCTCTCTCTGTCTCACGCTGTCATGACTCAGTCCCTCATTCACTCCTCTTCTGTGAGGGAGAGTGCTGTTGAGCCTGATCTGTAACCTGCCCTCACTCCAGCTTGAGAGGTGGGTCTGGGTGGATCTGTGATCTTTAAGGAGACCTGCTCCTTGCTGATCATTTAATAGTTTTAATAAACTGATTTGCAGGGGGACTGTTTTTGTATTGTCATCATCATCCTGTGACACAGGTCCAGCCAGGAACCTCTGAGGTCCCACAGAAGAAAGAAAGAAGCAGAGATGGCCACAGAGGCATGTTTACTGTAACAGAAAAACTTCCAAGCTGCCTGCTTCTAGAAGGGATGCCCTGTGGGAATGCATCTTTGCGTAACGTGGAATTAGTCTGCGGAACTCATTGCCACTAGATTATATTGGGAACAAAACTCAGCAAGAGGCAGAGAGAAGAAATTCTCTTTGTCTGCATAGTTAAGATAACCAGTTTCGTAATAGTTTATGCTAAACATGTTTTTTTGAAAAAGATACAAATCCTGATGGAATCAAGGTGAGGTCCAAATACCAGAATGGGAAACAGATTATTGCTGATCTCTAGCGTCCTGGGTCTTTCTCTGGGATGACTACTACTGTCTGCTTCCTGAGCTGGAATTGGGTAAAATTCAGTAAGAAAACTCCAAGGTGGGACTGGGGGCTGTTCAGCTGTGTGCATAGGAGGAGGTGGTAATGTCAGTCAATCAGCGAGTTCAATTGTACATCTCTCAATAGTCATTCCTAATGATTAGCACTATCAATAGGGTCATCAAAGAACTAATGGGCTTGGGGATGGACTCTTACCTGTTGCCTTTTGGCCAGCGTAGGATAAGGGTTGAGTGGAGAGACTGGCCCCTAGCATTGGAGCATTTTGCTTTGCTATTTGAAATGGTGCATAGTGAGGCAGTAACAGACAACTACTGTGAATGACCCCCCAAAACAAGGACCCAGTGGCTGTCTGGTCTGCACTGGGGTGAAACCTGCTCTAGAAGCATTGGTGCCATCATTAGCACATTTGATAGGGAGATAATGATGGGGAAGATTTTCCACGCTTCTCATGAGGGGTTTTGCTGTTATCCTCCATGAGATTATGAATGGCCCGGTCTGTTGGTCTTGTAGTCCCCACTGTATCCAATGTTAATGGGGATTTCCAGGGACCCCACAACTTCAGAAAGATGCTCTGTTCTGCCCTTTATAGAGAAGGGAATGGTTTTCCTTAATTGTTCCCAGTCAGTCCGCCTCATTCTTCTTGGGGGTTCTGGATCTATTCCCTTGACAGCTTCTTGCCAGACTGCTGTTTCTGAGAATGCTCCGCCTTCCTTGGGCTGTAGTCTTTTATTCCAACCACTGCTAATCAGTACATACATAGCTGCAGAACATGAAGTAGCTGCTCAACACATTAACTCCTTGGTGGCTGGGTGAGTATGGGGCTTGAACTCAGCATTCTGCTCCTCAAAGAATATGAAGCTATGGAACTTCCTATTTTCTTCTGGGTGGTCTCTCTGGAAAGGAAGCACTTTGCTGAAGACCAAAAGAAAACCTTATATTAAGGAATTGCCTGAGGAGTATAAGTTCCCGTAGGAGAGACTAGAAGAAAATTTCAGTCTCTAGTCTCAGCTAGTGAGTTATTTTGGGGAAAATTTAATTGACTACAAGAATAATTATATATAGCATAACAGAGCAAAACCAGCAATCCTGCACATGGCCATCCTTCGTTCTGCTTTATGTTTTTTTCCTTTTTTGTGCTTAACAGGAAAAATTGAGCAGATCTCACAGGAGTGGCAGAGGTTATCTTCATCAGCTAGTGCATTTTGATGCAAAGATTTTAAGAAATGTGATTCCCTTTTTTCCCAGACAGGGATGTAGGTAGCTGCATGCTCTCCTCCCTGTTCCACTGGAACTATCCCACCCCAAACCCTAGAGCATCACAACAGTGGAGGAAGATCTTCAGCTATTTCACACTGGCATAACTATATCAAGACTGATTTATGGCTGTTGAGGATAAGGGCCATGTTGTTTGGTAATCTACATCTGACTTGGTTTATGCATTTAATTATTATGAAGGCTTTTGGAAGCCAACCTTAGGTCCCTTAGGTATCTCAGTGTGATCATGATTTTCTCCCCAGTGCAATTGTACACCCTCATGTTGTTTCTTTTCCTCTCGCCTTTTGATTTTCTAAGTGATCTAAAAGTTCCGTTGCCAAGAACAAGAAAGATGAGGCCTATTTTCCCCATTCTTTGATCTCTAATAAATTCGAGCCAGTAAATTATATCTGCTAGCAATTCTTGTACGTATCACATCTCTCAGGAAACCACACTGAGACTTCTATAACAGTTTAAGGAGAAAAGTACGCTGAAATTAGCTTTTCATTGTCTGTATTTGGTCATGGAATATATGGCCTAAAATTTATTTATATTTTAGTAATAACAAATCAGTGGCATTTCAGATCCCAAAACAAAAGGAAGAGATAATACAGAGATTAATAGGACAAAAACATGAGCAGGTTTTTTTCACTCTCTCTGTGTATATTTATAGACAGAACCAACAAGATGATACTGATCCAGATTGGTGTGTGACTGTTAAAGCAGAAATCAGAGGCCTTCTTTCAACAATGGGAAAAGCAAAGAGATGTTCCACAAAACCTGATACTGTTGGGAGAAGTCATTTTCAGGATACAGAGACTTTGGGGTGGTCATGTCTTGTGCTTAGGCAGGGTGAGAAACTCAGAAGATACTGCAGCAAGCCACATATAAGTGCATCTCTGTGTCTTTGGCCAGTTGTCTACAACTGACTTTGTGTGTAGCAGGGGAAAAAATATTGGGCCCTGGAGAGGATGTGTTTATACACACACATACATACCTACATATTAATGGACTGAGCACATACACCTTTGTGAAAGAAAGTTTGCCTTCTTAAATTACCAAAAAAGAAGGGTGCCACCATAATTATAAATTTGAAAAACACTCAAACCGTTTTGATGGTGATTAAGCGTCTCGAGCCAGGATTGGCAAAAGATGCCTGAAGAGTAGTGAGAGCTGGATTTCAGAAATGCCTTTATGTGGAATCCCCAAATTTTATTTGCCTACATATTTTGGTCATTTGAAAAAAGAGTGCTGGGTACCTAGATCCTCTGGGCTGTAGAAAATAACTGCATTTTCCCCCTGTCCCAGGAAATCTACCGTTGCTGCAGAGGAGGCCTTACACTGTTCAGTACCTGTCCTGGGATGTTTTGTTCTTCTGTGTGCTTGGCAGGAAAGGCTGAGCAAATCTCACAGGAGTGGCAGAGATCAGCTGGCCACCACTGACTGTCGTAGCTGGTCTGGGCAACTCTCCACGTGAATTCAGGAAAGGGAACAGACGTGTTGGCCCTAAAGCTGAAGGGTGGCACAAAAATGATACCGCAAGAGCTGCAGCCTCTGTGAGCTTTCAGTTCCTTATCACCTTACTTAAGGAACTTGCTGTTTCTGCTTAAGTGAGACTTGTAACTTTAGGAGAAATACTCCTGTATTTCTTGACAACAGCTTAGGCTTCCCCTGAAGTCTCAGTTATACAAGACCCTGTTGCTTCACGCACAGCATTGTCTGTGCTTGTGCAGGAGTTAGGGCTTGAGTATTCTCTAGGTTGCGGTCACTAGATGGCAACATGATCACACAGAGAGGCAGATTTCCTATTCCCTTCCTCGGAAGACACACTCTCTGTGGAAGGTCTGAGAGGACCGGAAGATTGCATTCAACTTCCTTGATACCTCGAAGCTTTCTAAGATGGCAGCCAGTGAATGCAGCCTCATAGGAGATGTGCTGCGCCAGACACAGCATCTGCAAGCTACTTCATATTGCCAAATTCTTACTGTATTCAAAGGGTCCTATCGTCTGCCTTTAAGGATTTCTAGTGAAAAGAAATTCAAGTCCAATGGTGTTTTTTTTTTCATGGTGGTTCTCAGCACAATATTGTTAAAACATCATTTTCAGCTTTCTGTTTAAGCGTGTGCATGTCTGTATGCACATGAGTGCATTTATACAACAATTTTTACCTTGTGCCCAACTATTTAGAAGAGCAGTCCCTCTGGCCATCAAGACAAAGAGGATTCAAGTCTTCCTTGACTATTGTAGGCCATTGATACTGCGTTGCCAAGTTCTAGCTTAGCTCTCTGGGAAGGTGGAGAGCAACCCTGGCACATCACGTTTTCACATGCAGGCCAGCATTTCTCCCCCAGTTGGGACATGCTGTTTGCTGGAATAGCTGCACTGTCTCAGGTCCTGCTAAGTGGACATTATGGGTTAGCAGTGGCCATCGCTGATGGTGGGAAGATGTAATCCACAGACTGACAAAAAACTGCCATCACAATTACGTAAAGGTTTCCATAACAGCTAACAATTTTCATCTGCATCAGACTTGTTCCCTTCCATCCCCAAGCTATGGGGTCAGAATATTTAACAACTGTGATGCTCAGTGATAATGAAATTAATATGTTGAGGCTCCTGAGATAACTCGTGTCATATACAAGATTAGCATTATTTATTTGGCTGAAGGCATTGGTGCCTCTGTTTTAAGATGTGACAGAATATTTATCAATTTTTTGGAGTACTGCATACCTCCTAAATACTCTTAGACATGTCTCCGCTTTCCAAAAGAGTCATCAAGGGAATGAACATTCATTAGCTGTGTGTTTACAGTAAGTGGATCACAAAATATTGGCAGAGCCCGGACATTTGTGTGCCAGCTGACTTGGGAACCTTTGGTGGCTGAGCCTTTCAGAGTGATTGAGATTGATGGGAAATGATCTCAGGGGCAGGACTCCTGTCTGAGTCTGTTATCAGCTGTAGGAGCAACATCTTCCGAAGGTGAATTAGTCACAAAGTACAGATAACTTCTCTGTGCTGATACCCTGCCATCAACCTGCAGTGTTTTGTAAGGAAAAAGTGTCATCCATATTGTGCAATGGAACATACTGTTTTCTCTCTGCTAAATTGTTTGCCCAAGACTTTTCTGCAGCTTCAGTGCAGGCAAAAGACATACTTGGTTGCCTGGCCTTCAGTGGGTAGTGCAGGTACAAACCAGTTACTGCTCTCATACTTAAGCAGGTGTATTATTCCAGGTATGTGAGAAATCTCACATTTAATAAGCCAACCTTTCTGTTTCACAGCTGCACTTTAACTTCTCATCCAGCAAAGCACTTCTTTCTGCATCTAATTGAAAGCATCTGCGTACATTCTCTTGAAACCATGTCCTAAAGCATTTGATCCTTAAAGACCTGTGAAATTGAGTAAGTTCGGTTGGAAGTCATTTTGTATTGCAGATCATTTGTTTCATAGTTTACTGTGATGAGGTCACAATCATAGAATCATAGAATAGTTCCAGTTGGAAGGGACCTTGAAGATCTAGTTCCACCCCCCTGCCCTGGGCAGGGACACCTCCCACCAGACCAGGTTACTCAAAGCCCCCTCCAACCTGGCCTTGAACCCCTGCAGGGATGGGGCAGCCACAGCTTCTCTGGGCAACCTGGGCCAGGGTCTCACCACCCTCAGAGTGAAAAATTTCTTCCTATATCTAATCTAAATCTCCCCCCTTCCAGTTAAAAACCGTCCCCCCTCATCCTATGGCTCCCCTCCCTGACCAAGAGTCCCTCCCCATCTTTTCTGGAGCCCCTTTAGGGCCTGGAAGGGGCTCTAAGGTCTCCCCGGAGCCTTCTCTTCTCCAGGCTGAACACCCCCCAACTCTCTCAGCCTGTTCTCACAGCAGAGGGGCTCCAGCCCACCCAGCATCTCCGTGGCCTCCTCTGGCCCCTCTCCAACAGGCCCATGTCCTTCCTGTGCTGAGGACTCCAGAGCTGGATGCAGTGCTTCAGGTGGGGTCTCACCAAGAACCTATTTAGGAGCTGAAAGGATCTGATGGAGGCAGTACATCTGTTTTAATATGCTCCAGTAGTGGACCACAACTAAGAAAGTTCAGGTGAAACCAGCTACCTTGATGAAGGCTGCTGCAGTGAATGTCCATTGCTACTCCTGGTCACACCATTTTGGACTACTGACATGCATGAACATTTCCTGGTGCGCTGGTCTCGACAAAAGACATCATCTTCATGTATAGCCCGACAGAAAGACCCTTTGCAGGGGATAGATCCCCAGCCATATCACTCACTTGCTCACCTTCCAACAATACATTCATCCTCAGCTGACACTTCTTCCACTGTGACTGAGAAACATAAGGAAGCATAAGGAAACATAAGGGCATGTGAAAATATAAAGTCTATCTTCCTCCTCCTAGGAGGATATCTAACTTCAGGGTTGCTGCAATGGAGAATTCATTCAAAGACTGTATCTTCTCTTGCTCTCCTGAGCAGTGTCCTGTCTTTCACCCTGAAAATTGTTTCCTATGCCAGCCATTCTTTGGGAGGAAGAGCCACCACCTGTAATCCAGCTGCTATAGCTAGTCAGTGTGCTGTTATTGCCTGTTCAAGTTATTTGATCTTTTTTTCTGACGTCTTCACTCTGAATCCCCTTATTCTTGACTTTAACTAACAATAATAGGAATTAGTAATGGAGAAATGAGCTCTTTACTCCTCATGCTTTCCTGTGCCTCCCACTCACAATACTAACTTGGTAAATCAGTTGGAACCTTGTGCAGGAGGGCAGAGTTAAAACCAGAGCCTATTTTTATTTCACTTCATTTATTTAACATTTTATTATAGCCCCTTAGGGGCATGTGCCCGATAGAAAGCGTAAATGCATGCAGCCAAAATCTCCTTGGAGGGCTCTACTCTGCATGAGGTGTTCAACAGCTGCATGACCACAATATCTGCCTGGAGTAATCCCACCACAAAAAATGGAATTACCTGGATGGTGTAAATAAGAGAAGAATCTAACCCTGAGGCTACTTGCTGGTTTTTTTTTTTTTTAAATTTTTATTGCTGGCCAACAGATGAATCCTCTTTTTTTCCCCAGTAGCCTGTCAATAAAAATAGCACTCTTGTTATGATTCTGCTATTTTCCTGTCTTAATTAATTGAAATTGTTATTAAAATCCAGTGGTCATCCAGGCAATGCCAAGGTATTTGGGAAGAGTTTTTACCCTATTTTCCTTGTCCCCAGCGCTGTCCAAGGTATGCACTATGAATGGGAAAAGGTCTGGTCTCTTTTATTTAAATCTCAAACTGAAAAAACTTGCCTGGTGCTCCAAATAATAATAATAATTTAAAAAATCATGGCTGCTTATTTATATCACATGGGGATCTAAGAATTCATCATGTGCACGGGTCAGATCTCCTTTAAAAGAAAATAGTAATGCATCATCTGCATTTGCTAATGCATCTCTTTTTAGCTGGATTCAAAGCCTGAAAATGATTCTTGGCTCTAAGGATGTGTCTCTGGGACAGGAACTCAACCTTTCCGGGTGTTGCATTTATTAGAGGAATTGCTCAGTAGACTGCAAGAATGACTGCAGGAGCTTTTCCAAAGTAACTTAGGGGAAAATCTCCAGTATTTTCTGTATTTATTTAGAAGAACACAAGCAAACACAGAAGAACATTGCATTTTGTCATTCTCTTGTGCTGTCAGGTACATGCAGTGTGAAGGAGGAATACATGTATTTTAAAGCTGAATGTTCCAGAAGTATTTTACCAGGAATAGTTTAGATTTTTTTCTCATGATTTTGGTGATACGAAAGCAGAGGAACATCCTTGCCCCAAATGGACTGATTTCAGAAATGTGAACAGTAAGAAAACTGGGCTCTGGGTTTCAGCCAGCTCTTCGTAACCTGTACTCCGGTGTTTGCATGCTTATGTGACTTTCCATTAAACTAGCAGGGATACTCCAAGGTAAGCTAAATTCAAAATACCGAGGGTTATTGTAATTTTTTCGTAAGTCTGCGTTTCATGGATAATAAGCTTTCCTCAGGCTTTCATTTTTGGCTGTGAAGGTGCTTCATCCAAAATGGAGCCCTGCTAGTACTGTGTGGAAATCAGCTTCAGGGCTCGTCGGTGCTGGGTACTTCAGACAGGGCTTTTCGTGTGTGAGGAGCTGATCTGCTTCTGGCCCACACAACTCCCCCTGACTGACCCTGCTAATGTGAGAGGCACAGGTTTGGTGCTGACAGTCAGCACAGAGGATACTCAAGCTGCTTTCCTCAGTTTCCCCATGGGGGGACAATTTCTCTGTGCTGCAGAGGGTCTATGAAGTTGTTCAGTGTTTGTAAAGCAGTGTGGGGAGGCACATTCTCACCAGGGAGAGGAGCATTAAAAGGTGCTCGGTCAGCGTAGGAGTCCTGGGCAGCATGAGGCGGCTGGGCTATAAAGAGATCCTCAGTTGGAGTGGAGGAGGAGAGCTGTGCCCTTGTGGGAAGGAGGGTTCTCGAGATAGGGCCCTGTAGCTGTTTGAGGGTGCAGCAGGATCCTGAGGCTACCAGGGAGCAGATGCTACTCTCGAAGGGCGAGTGATCTGTTCATAGAATCATAGAATGGTTTAAGTTGGAAGGGACCTTGAAGACCATCCAGTCTCACCCCCCTGCCCTGGGCAGGGACACCTCCCATCAGACCAGGTTGCTCAAAGCCCCCTCCAACCTGGCCTTGAACACCTCCAGGGATGGGGCAGCCACGGCTTCTCTGGGCAACCTGGGCCAGGGTCTCACCACCCTCAGCGTGAAAAATTTCTTCCTAATATCTAATCTAAATCTCCTCTCTTCCAGTTTGAAGCCATTACCCCTTGTCCTGTCATTACATGCCCTTGTAAAAGGTCCCTCCCATCTTTCCTGTAGGCATCTTTCAGATACTGGAAAGCTGCTATAAGGTCTCCTCGGAGCCTTCTTTTCTCCAGGCTGAACACCCCCAACTCTCAGCCTGTCCTCACAGCAGAGGGGCTCCAGCCCTCGCAGCACCTTCATGGCCTCCTCTGGCCCCACTCCAACAGGTCCACGTCCTTCTTATGTTGGGGGCCCCAGAGCCGGATGCAGCACAGCAGGTGGGATCTCACAATTGCTGTTACAATACTGGCTGTGTTGGGAGCTCATGAGGACGGGCTTGGTGGTGTGAGGAGGCAGCAGTGGGTGTTATCCCTGCAGATGCTCCTGGTGAAGCTGTGGTGCTCCTAGAGCAGATGAAGCTACGTGCAGGATGCCATCAGGGTTCTGTGAGTGGCTGTCTGGATCATGGCTTATACCTGGGCTATGGATGTGGGGCAACCTGAATTTCCTCTCTGCGGAGACGTAGGGTGTGTTGGCTCAGGTGCAGGAGTGAGAATAGGAGCAGCTTTCAGGAGCAGCTTGATGCCAGTAGTGGTGGTATTGCTCTTAAGCAGCCCTTGAGCAGTTACCTGGTCACAGAATCACAGAATCCCAGAATGATATGGGGTTGGAAGGAACCTCTGGAGATCATCTAGTCCAACCCCCTGCCAGAGCAGGGTCACCCACAGCAGGTTGCACAGGAACGTGTCCAGGCAGGTTATGAATGTCTCCAGAGTCAGAGACTCCACCACTTTCTGGGCAGCCTGTTCCAGGGCTCTGCCACCCTCACAGGAAAGAAGTTCCTCCTCATGTTTAAATGGAACTTCCTATGTTCACTTTTGTGCCTGTTACCTCTTGTTCTGTCCCTGGGCACCACTGAAAAAAGCCTGGCCCCATCCTCCTGACACCCACCCTTGAAGTATTTATAAGCATTGATGAGATCCCCTCTCAGTCTTCTCTTCTCCAGACTCAAAAGACCCAAGTCCCTCAGCCTTTCCTCACAAGAAAGATGTTCTAGTCTCCTCGCCACCTCACCATCTCTGTAGCCCTTTGCTGTACCCTCTCCAGCCATTCCCTGTCCTTCTTGAACTGGGGAGCCCAGAACTGGACACAGTGCTCCAAGACAGAGCTGTTGCCTCTAGAAGTGGGAGCACATACAGACAGCATGCCCCTGTGTCAGTGGGGCTGAAAAGGCTGATTCAGCACTGACTGATCCATGTCTATGTACTGTTGCTTTGCTTGAGCTATTGTAGCCCCACCTGCTCTATGCATTGTCAGGGATGCCAGTAGCTGCCTTGGGACTGGTGTGAGGTCAGTTTGTCTGCCGTGCGCCCCCCGGTGTACCTCTTATTTCTCATGTTATGTGGAGTTCACCATTGTCAGGTGTTTGGTAGGGGGAGATATCCTCGACCCTTGTTACTCTATGTAAATTATACTGGATATTGCAATATGTAACTATAAAGATATATAATTACACAATCTTTCTTCCCGCTCTAAAATAGTAACTCTCTGCCATAAGCTGCTTAGAAAAGGCATAACTTTCCCCGGCAGATCTTTTCCTAAAGAAACAACAGTTATTTCTAAGACGTGTTCTTTTAAAGTTGTCAAGAGCTAGTGCAATATTAAATAAATACAAACAAATGTATACTCTATTTAATACTTGGGTGTCTGGTTATATACTTAAGTAAAGTTATGAAATATACATGTGGAAAGGCAAATTGACTTTGACATGTTAAACATGTTGGATAAAAGCTTATCGGGAGCTGTAAAGAGTTCTGGTAATAGCAGTGGGTTGTATTATGAATAATCAGTCTTGTTTCTAGATAGCAGCTTCATTGTTAGGCAGAATAAATGATTTTGCTCTGAAATTTAATACCATTGCTGCACTTCCTTCATATATTTCTCTCTATGTGTCTATATATATCTTACATTGATTGAAAGCTCTGATGAATTTTACTTGATTCCCCCACATGGTAAAAATTTACAATGGTATGAAAGTTATGAGAGAACACTTTTACTTAAAGGAAAGGTTCAAATGATAAATGAATTAATTGACAGGCAGATGAAAATAAGTCTTCTGGTCATCTGAAAAATGATATAGTATAAATGCAACTGTAGTGGCTTTTAGCAAATGCCAAACTAATGTGAAAAAATGCCTTTGAGCTAACTTCTTGCAGCTCTACAAATACAGAATACAGGCTCCAGCATTTTGCTTCCTCTTAGCTGAAGGGTAGAGCATATTTCAACCAGAAAGAGGGTACCAGAGTTTGCAGTCCTGCTCTTAGTTTCCCATGCAAGGTTAAGGTCTTGTCCTGCAATCCCATAGGAGCTTCCATGCTCTTGTGAACACATGCAAAGTCATACATGCCTCTAGGAGACTTTAAAACCCAGGAGTGCTTCTGTGTCATCCACATCTTCCACTGCCTGCTGGTGGCAGTCACCTCCTGGTCCCAGGCTGTGATTGCTTGAGCAAGGAAGGAATTTCCCAGGTGTCATGACAAGCTAGAAAAAGTGCTCTATCTTGCCTCTGTCGCAAGTCTCAACCTGTAACAAGGGTTGGGATGACTCTGGACCTGGATATGACTCCATGACTCCATGGACCTGGAGATGGCAAAGCTGGAATAGCCTCGGGGACGAAAGGTAGCAGACAGAGGGGAGGCAGGAAAGGGATTTATACTGGTGCCATTGCTGCTGCTAGGGTTTTTTCAGAAGATGTGGTAGTTTTACAGACACCTTTTTCCTCTACCTTTTTTCCTGGAGACAGTGTCTCACTCTTACTGCTCTGTATGATACTGTGATACAGTCTGTACTATTGCTCTGTGCATATTTTGGATCATCTGTGGATTTTTTTAACTCTTTGGATAGAAGGTGTCGAGAATATTGTCTCTTTTCCAGCCAAGAGGAAGAATATAGAAATTTCTTTCTTCATTTCCATTATAACTCTTCCTTTCTTTCTTTCCACCAAGTTTCAAACATTTCTAGGTACTCTGTTTTTCTAGCTCCTCTCATGTCTGTTTTCTACTATCTGCAAACTCTGGCTTGTTTTTAATTCTATTTTCCTTATCGTTTGAGGACAAGACTGGACACAACCAAAATTCCCCATGGCATCCCCCGAGACGCATCCTCCCCACTCTCTGCTTGTAATCCTTTGTTTATGGTATTTCAGCCAATTCTCGATTAAGGATCATGTGACAGTGTTTATATTCAAACTGAATGCAATTAATAAGTGTCAAGACGTCATGAAATGCTGCGTGAGTTGTGTGCTAAAAGACAAATGTTCTATATCTAGGCCTTTCCCTTCAGGCACTAATTAGATAATATATGTTTGAAAGGGTTGAGTCTGTCAGTCAAGCCATAGATCTGTAAATCCATGTTGAAATTCATATGGCAACACTCATCAAAACACTTAAACATGTGCTTAAGTCCTTTCTGTGTTCAATCAAGTACATAAGCATGTGCTTAAGATTTGGGTCGCCAGGCAGACCCATTGAAATTAATGAGAGAAATGTTTTTCATCTCTATGCACCAGATCTCCATCTTGCTACCAGGAAAACTGAAGCCTTCATTTACCAAGAGAAGAGTCATTCTGAACCTGACACTTCAATAGATATTTAGTGCACTTATTTAAAGCACTGGGGTTATTTAAAATAATACTTAGGAATGTAGTTTTTTCCCTCTCTTTTAGAAGTAGTTCAGCTCCTTTAGTGCGAGTAATAGGACTCACCTATGAACATTTGATCAGTGTCTCCGTTTCACATCCATGATCATTTGTGGAACTCTTTTCCATTGGCCCCAAGTACTTCACGATGAGGTCAGTGTGGTCTCTACTAAAAATACATGGCCCTTTTTGGATCCTGTGAGCCTGAAAACGGGAAGCCCTGAGCAATAGCGTGTCCTTTGTCACTCATACTTCTGACACTGCAAATTTGCAGAGGACTCCTCAATTCCCAGAAGTATTTGGGCATTTACCTGGGAGCAAAGTATCAAAAGACCTTTGGATATCACCTGGATTGCAAGCAAAGGGCAGTCTTGAGGCACTCGAGACCAAACCTGTCTCCTCTTGGGGTAGTTTGGCCTGGTAGTACCCGACCAAGTCTACTGTGCTTGCTTAGATAGGCTGCTTCTGACTCAGCTGGGTAGATGGCAGGCAGTTTGGTGGCAATGTCCAGAATATCCTGCGCTTTTGCGGAGACTGCCCTTTCATTGTTCGCAGAAGAACAATGGCTTCCTGGCTATAACAGCTACAAATTGACTTACATGCACTTTTTTTGGCCTGAAATGAATGTTTCTTTTCCTCCAAAAAACTGCAGGCAAGAAACAGCCAATATTTTTCTTCCAGAAAAGAGTAAGAAGTATGATAAGTTAAAATAGGTAGAAATAAATTTATCTGTTCTAGAGGGACAAAATGGAAAAGGAAGCTTGACTGGGACAAAAGCTCAGGTTTCCAGGGAAGTCAGCTAATCAGAACCCCCAAAGAAAGGCAGAGATACAAGTCCTGAGCAGTTCTGGGAATTGGTATTAAGAATACCAGTTTGAACATGCTGGCCAACATCTGGAACACCTGTAATTCTTTAAGCTAAAATACTATCATAGGACAACCGCTCTGAAATCTTAATTCCTGTTCTGCCAAAGCTCACTTGCATGCTTCTCCAAACAGCAGAATTAATCCATTTAAAGGCAACGGGTACTACTTGTGCTGGCCAACACAGTCTTAGCTACTATTAGAATGAAGCTACAGGAATTTGCTTCTGCTTTCCAGTAGTTCAGTATTTTTGCCAAAGGGTAAAGGGCCTCCAAAATGTTTAGCAGGTAGAAATGAAAGCAAGTTCCACATTCTCTTGCTAGTCCTTTCCAGGGACTGTCCGCATTGCCCCCAGGGTGCTGGCTGTAAAGCTGCCTGGCAGAAAAGGACTTGGGGGTTCTAATTGACGAGCGGCTGAATACGGGCCAGCAGTGTGCCCAGGTGGCCAAGAAAGCCAATGGCATCCTGGCTTGTATCAGAAATCGTGTGACCAGCAGAAGTCGGGAGGTGATTGTACCCCTGTACTCAG
The DNA here is from genome assembly GCF_964106895.1 of Numenius arquata. Lineage (NCBI taxonomy): Eukaryota > Metazoa > Chordata > Aves > Charadriiformes > Scolopacidae > Numenius > Numenius arquata. Next base: position 31,230,498 of record NC_133582.1, on the reverse strand, counting down.
CACTGGTGGGGCCACACCTGGAGTATTGTGTCCAGTTTTGGGCACCTCAATCCAAGAGAGATATCGAGGTGCTGGAGCGGGTACAGAGGAGGGCAACGAAGCTGGTGAAGGGCCTGGAGAATAAATCATACGAAGAACGATTGAGGGAGCTGGGACTGTTTAGTTTGAGGAAGAGGAGGCTGAGGGGAGACCTCATCACTCTCGACAACTACTTGAAAGGACACTGTAGAGAGGTTGGTGCTGGTCTCTTCTCACAAGCAAATAGCCATAGAACAAGAGGGAGTGGATTCAAGCTGCAACAGAGTAGGTTTAGACTGGACATTAGGAAACAATTCTTCACAGTAAGAGTGGTCAGACACTGGAACAGGCTGCCCAGGGAGGTGGTTGAGTCACTATCCCTGAACATGTTTAAGAGTCGTTTAGATGTGATGTTGGGGGATATGGTGTAGGGGAGAACTTTGTAGAGTAGGGTTGATGGTTGGACTCGATGATCCCAAGGGTCTTTTCCAACCTGAATGATTCTATGATTCTATGGTTATAGTGCTGAAAGAATGGATGTTTTAAAGCCTGAGGGAGTGCAAGTTGGCACCCTGCAGAAGGCCTTTACTAAAACTCTGAGAGGAAAATGTGGTACCGTTCATGTATGTTCATGTGGTACCGTTCTATGCTGTGACCAGCCAGGAATGAAAGCACTCCATCAGAGTGCAAGAAGCCATCAATTGAGACCAAAATGTGATTGTGAAACAAAAAGACAAAATCTGTAACCAACATTTCAGAATGAGATGAGAGGGTAAACCAAGCGTAAGACAACTGTGATGGGTGGTGTAAAATCTACTGAGTGAGTCCACATCTTGGTTCCTCACCCTACTCCTGGCTGTTGTAGCCTGATAGGAGGGAGTGGAGGTTGACCCAAGGCCCACGCTAGCCAAGGTAAGCCTTTCTGAGAGCTCTGAGCAAGCCCTCGGGGGCAAACCTGTCTTTGCAGTGTCTGCTGGTGCCTCAGCATGCTTAGAAGAGAGGTTGTTACATTGAGTGTTGTTAGCAGCAAGGCTGGAGGGCAAACTACCAAAACTCTTATGGCTGGGAAATAGGCAGTCAATTGGCAAAGGCTTATGAATACGTGCAGTTTTCAGCATTGGTTGAATCTGTGCTCTTTGGAGGCAGGCCCATCTCATGTGATGGTGAGTAACTCAATTCCTGGCAAGTGGGGACTCGATGCCAGCATTAAGAATTATCCAGGGCAAAGCAAGGTCAAGTGTTCAGGTAACGCAGGTGTTCTTAAATAATCCACGCGCCATGAGCAGCTTCTGTGATTTCTCAGCTTCTTCCTCTCCCTCTTATGTTGTTTTCCTCTCCCTCTGTTGTTTTCATACTTCACACAAGATCTCACAGCTTCCAGGCCTAGCTCCTGGAAACAGCTGTCTCTATCACGCACAAGCGGACTTGCCGATGGACTGTCAAAATGGATCAGCAAATTGTGTTCTAGTCCCCGTTATTCACAAGGACCTATTGTATTTCACAGCTTTTCATTCTTGAATGTTCGTAGCCATCCTAACAGAAGATACTATAATTAGCAGGCAACACCTAGGCAGTTTCCTTTTTTTTTTTTGGTGCAGCAGCAAACAATAAATGCAACCTAGTGTCTAGATCAGTACATCCTCAACCAAAATAGGACACATTCAAGGAAACCCAGCCAAGGGGCGTCAGTCCGTGTTGCAACCGTGTTACAACAAGTTGTTTCTTACTTAATTTATCCCATTGGGCCAACTCTTGTTCCTGAGGAGATGGCACGTTCTTGCATTCAGCTGTGGATCTGGCTGACTTTTATCAAACAGCTTCTTTACAGAATCTGGATTGAACAACTATGCAAATCACTTGAAATCCATTTACTGTCAAGGCAGATGAAAAATAACTGTGCTAATAAACTTGTGGGGTATATGAGGTGACCATCTTAAGGCCTGGATAAAATTCTATCCACATGGAACTTAATTGCTGAGCTGAAGTTTTGTGGATGTCATCGCTCTTGGAAGTCGGGAAAGTACATTGACATAAAGCCTGACAGAAGGCGTGTCGGAGGCCACCGTTCTGTCCAGGACACACTGTGAAAGATCATGGGTTCAGGGCCCAACACTTGAATCCTAGAAGGTGACTGAATGTTGAGGGAATGCATGCGAGGAAGAAATCCTTCTTCCATATCCCCACACTGAATTTCAAGATCAGTTGTAAAGTTAATCCCATGGGCCTTATGTTTTTCTACTGCAAGACCTCTGCTCCATGGTGGTCTACCGTGGTCTCGTGAACCCTCCCATGTCTTTACATTCTTCTCTCAACATGTGTTTGAGATAATGCCATCATTAAGCAAAAATCAGGATTTGGGGAAAGTGAATGACTGCAACTGTCTAGTGGGAGGTGTCCCTGCCCATGGCAGGGGGGTTGGAACTCGATGATCTTTGAGGTCCCTTCCAATTCTAACCATTCTATGATTCTATGATTCTGAAATCATCTGTGGGAACATGGGGTGAAATGGCAGCCAGAGAGGTGCTTCCACTGCCTTCATGTTTGTTTTGAATAATGTGTTGTTCAGTGTTTATACAGTTCCTCAGACCCAAGAGCAGTTACTGACTTTTGAGAAGGAAACGTTGGTTTTGTTTGAATCAGAATGGGAAATGGAGCTGGTGTACAACCTAGGAATTGGATCTGGGGCAGGTAAAGAAAGAGGGGTAACATCTTGATTTGAATAAATTCTTGGAATCCAAAACGTGCAGAACCTTTCTATTACATGGAGAACAGTGGAAAGTGTGAAACTTAAGATGAGTTAAGGAACTTAAGATGAGTTAAGGACTTACTGTGTTTACTCTTCCTGTTTCTCTTCATCTCCTTCCCCTTCCTCCCTCCCTTTCCTTCTCTGCTATCTCGTGAGTCAGAGTGGGTGTATCATCACATGTAATTAGTCTAGATTGCTGTTCGTGTCGGAACAGCTTCCTTGCAGAACTATCTTTCACCAAGAAAAATCTCCCAGCTGAACGACCCGCAGCAGATAGCTAGGTGACCTCTTCCACTTGAGAGCCTACTGTGCAGTTTGCTGCTTGTTGGATTAGGAAGTGTGACTACAGTAATTAGCAGGAAGTTTCTGGATCTGGGTACAGTGTGTTAAATGCAGGGCTGGCCCTCAGAAAAGCCTGACCTCGGTAAACGAGAGCGGGCAGGCTGGGCTGGAGTCCAGAGCTGAGAGGGGAAAGGAGAGGATGTGAGCAAGATGGACTCGATGTGGCAGAGCTTGTCATGGGCTGAGGTTGGGCATGCTTTTTTTCAGAGGCTGCAAAAAGAATTGCTTGCAGCTCTGCGAGAGAGAAGGGTATGAGTTAAAACAGATTGACTTTCCTCCGCCAGCGCACACGTGCTCCTTAAATACCAGGGGAGTACAAAGGGAGCAAGTCTTTAAAAAAAGATTTGTTCTATAGGCTGCAAAGATGTGCGATTACTAGCAGTCATACAATTTATGGGAGGCAAATGTGCATGTGGGGCTTTTATGAAGTGCAAGTAAAGCAAAAAGATAGAGGGAAGGAAAAGGCGTGCTTTCCAAATGCCCATCTTTTCTATCAACAAATGTTGCCTTAGAGGCAAAAGCTTGGGTGTTTCTTTTTCCCTCGGTGTTCCGTGTGCTTGTATTAGTCACACCCATTTATTTTTGGCATAATTCATGCACTATTTGAAACTTGGCAAGAGTAGGGATGTTATGGCCAACAGTCAGTCTTGCTTCAGGAGTTTCTATGAATATGAATGCCTGAAGTTCACATAAGCTTACTCTGTTGCTGTAGCAACACATTTGTTGTGAAATCCTTGTATTTTAAAGGCTAGATTCTGTAAATTAACTTCATCTTCAGTAGGATGTGTGATGCTAGTGATTTCTACATGTACTGTTTTCAGTGAAATTGCAAATGTTAGGGGAATGGATAATTTCGAGGATTTGGTGAAATTAAATTTAATCACAAAAAATTCCAGCACTTAAGATCAAAGTAAACTAGTTTTGTGTCCCATCCGGAGAGGGGCTGAGTGCCCTCAGCTCAGGGTTCAGAAAGAGTTGAAGGTGCTGAGTAACACAGCTCAAGATGCCACAGGATGGTGCTTTACACGGAAATAGCGCAGGCCCCGCAGAGCATCCAGCACCTACAGGGATGCGTCCAGTTGTAAAACAACAGGATGGGAAGTGTCTCATAGAAACAGAACAGTCAAAATCTGCTAGACTTCTGGTGGGGGTTTTCTGGTTTGTTTTGTTTTAGGGGGGATATTGAAATATGTTTTTGTTTTTCTGCTTGCTCAGGGATGTTTGAGTCTCAGTTGACAATGAGCCCTGTCCAGGCAAACCCCTGCACTGAAGTCCATATGTTCTGTGTGGAAACAGGGGTCATTGCAGGTTCAGGGTCTTACTGCCTCTTCGTGAAGGGCCATCAAATACACATAATAAACTAACTTGGGAGCGGAGAGGAAGTAGGAGCTATTTTTTTTTCTTCCTGCTGTTTTCTTTCAGTTGGACTAATCATGGTGTAATGTAACTGTAATAGGTTAACAACCCCGCTCCCCCACCAGATGCAAATGGGCTTTCCAGATAGATGGGATCCTTTTTTAAGAGATAGTGGAGCCTGATTTCCAGTTTGTCTGTAAGTCCCTGGGCCTCCCAGTGTTTGCAGTCGTTGAAGTAAATGGAACCCCATGCGGTGTGTAAAGCTAAACCTGTGTTTGAGCTTTTGCAGGATCCAGGTCCAGGAATGGCTCACACCAAGCATCTAAAAAGGGAAATGAACACCAAATTAATGGCTTTTCTTACTCTTTGACTTGGGTGCCTCCGGTATTTCAAGGGCTTAGAGGTTTATGGGATGCTGGGTCATTCCCATTCTGCTAACGGGAATGTTTGAGAGAAGGGGGCAAGTCCCTGCAGGCCAAATGACCTTTTAGCAGTAGCTTAAGGGGATAGTTCTCTTTATGGAAGTGGGCTGACTTGCAAAACTGTATTTTTATACAAAGCTGGTTTTGGTTAGACCAGTACATAAAAGTATCTGAAACACAAAACTTTGATTTTGTGGTTGCAGTCTTTAAATATTTAAAAACGACCAAAACCCTTTTAAGATTGTTTTGCCTTTAGTTAAAAACTGCTCACCCAGTTCCTGACAGGTTTCACTCTTTATGCTGATTTTGTAGTCAGGGATGAAGTAAAGCTGTGAGATTTTGGGGTGGGAAAAAAGAGAGTGCTGGGAGCAAGAGAATAGGCTTAAGAGTCTCTGAAAACTTTTTTTTTTTAAAAAAAGATATCTTTGCTGGAGGTTTTGCAATAACCATATACAATAGCAACGTACAGTCTTGCCAAAGCAATTATGTGATTTCCCTTTTAGAGTACAAAACAAGCCTATTGGCATATTCAACAATATTCCAAATTACCAGTGACATTTTTTCATTGCTGTAGTCTAAAACAGGATGGTGGGTTGGAATAATCTTAAAGGGGGCCTACAGGAAGGCTGGGGAGGGACTCATTATCAGGGAGTGGAGCCATAGGATGAGGGGTGATGGTTTTAAACTGAAAGAGGAGAGATTTAGATGAGATCTCAGGAAGAAATTCTTTTCTGTGAGGGTGGTGAGACCCTGGCCCAGGTTGCCCAGAGAAGCTGTGGCTGCCCCATCCCTGAAGGGGTTCAAGGCCAGGTTGGAGGGGGCTTTGAGCAACCTGGTCTGGTGGGAGGTGTCCCTGCCTAGGGCAGGGGGTTGGAACCGGATGATCTTTAAGGTCCCTTCCAACCTGAACCATTCTATGAATCTTTTTTCTCTGGTTGGTGTGGGTTATTTTCAGCTGTGCTGGCTCCTTAAACTGGTCCATATGTATAACCACCAATAACAGTGCAAGGAAGGAGGCTGGATTATGTGTTATAGATATGAAGATGGGACCAGAACAGGCACAAGCTCGAGCTGCTTTGGAACCTTACCCTCAGGTTTGGATGCTTGAGGTCAGGGTTGCAATTACAGTTGAGTTCTACATGTAAACACATGGGGAATTTAAGTCTTAGGGTAGAGAGACAGCCCACACAGTGCTGGGGTCTTGGCTCAAGGTTATGTGTTAGAAGAGTGAGGGTTGGGGAGGGCAACCTTGTTTCAGGCCAGCTCTGGCTGAGATACTGAGCTGGCTTCTCCTTAAGATTAGATTGGCTTGCACAGTGACCTGAGCTATCATTGCGAGTTTGCTTTGACACCCAACTTGGCTAAGTCACATTCACCAGCCAGAAAGGTCCCTCAGAGTGCCAGAGAGATGGGTAAAATCAGCAGATTCCAGCATTGTTCTTTCTTAAGTGGTGTCCAGTTGCTGCGTTCTTGGTGCACGGACAAAATCAGAGTTTGAGGTGAGTCTGATGTAGAAGGTCTTACACAAGCCTGTCTTCAGTCTGCCTGGTGTGTGGCTGCCTCTGGGGCCAGGTAGAAGGAGGTTGCTGAAACTGGGAGAGGCATCCCATCCTTTGCATCGCTTACTGCTTGCTTGCGTTGGCTGAGAGCTATCCCTCACTGCGCTTCCAGAGCAGGAGCTTTTGCTGCTTTTAGCCAGTACCAGAGATTAGTAGTTCAGCCCTTTGCTGGGACAGTCTGTTCCACATTATGTTGTGTCCATTAGGTTTCCGCACAGACAGAGAAACTGTCGGCTTTCCAAGGCGCGGATCTTGGCCTTCCCTTGAAATGTCTTGATAGGCAGCCTGACCACATTCACTCAAAGATGGGGGGCGGCGTATGAGACTTCTGGCTCCCTTTAAGGAAACAAATGCAATGAGGCTTCAATATAATGACAAATTACTATCAGGATCAGGAGGCAGGCAATTCTCTGCATATTATAATGTGGTGTAAGTAGCTCTGCTGGCTCCTATGTCTGGCTTATTTTGACATTTTCTGGCAAAACAACAGTGCGATTCCCCCCCCCCCCTTCTTCACCTTCCCCATTATTGCTTTGTATGTTTAATTGGCAAATTGGAGCAAGTGTGGAAGCTTGGAAGGCTGTTTTGCCTGAAGCTTGGCATTCTAACAAACAGCTGGCCCCAGCTCCAGGTCCAGATAGTTTGTTCTGGACACTTGAAGGAAATGGATACTTTGCAAGTGGTCCATTGAATGTCACTGTGATGCTCTGCAGAAATTTAGCTCTAATGAGGTTTGTCTGGTTGCAAACAAGATGAACAGAAGACAGTTTGGAATTGTCAAATTTTTTTTTTCTTTCCAGTTTGGGATGCCGAGCTCATCTCTTATTCTAACTTCATTTCTTAAGCACAGAAGTATCTTGTCCTCACTTGCTCCTTTGGACGGCCAGGGAAATAATATCAGTTTAAGTAAGTGGCTTGCTAGATTTAGCTTATTGGTTTCTTTTTTTTTCTTTTTCTTTGGGACAGAGAAAGCTCCACGGAAAAATACTGCTGGCTCACCTGTTTTAGGATATGCTATTACAGAGGACTGTATTCTAGTATTATCCCTCACTATTCCTAATTATCCTCTGGAAGAGAGTGAAGATGCCTCACTAAGGTTATGCAAAAAAAGAAGTAGCTGAGCAGTAGGAGGTACGGGACCCCCTTATGCTGCTGTCCTACTCACTGAGCAAGATGTAGCCGCAGTACAAGGAGTAACTGAAAAGAAGTGGTGATTAAGAGCAAATGGACTGCGAACACAATGCCTGTAATTAGCGAGACAAGTATTTTTTTTACATGACTGTTATTGCTAATGAGAAGAGTTATTTTTCTCCACTTCTTGAATTATAAATTTTAAGAGGGAGTAGAAGCAGCTCATAAGTACCAATTGGTGAGCAAAGGGAGAGAGATATTGTCTCTCTTGGGTGGTACAGGCTTGGGTTTTTTTCTGGGCTCAGACTTCCCGAATCAAATTCTGGGCTGATGCTGCCAGGGCAGAAGAGGCCACGCAAGCCAAACTGGAGCCAGCCGCTGAGGTAGCACAGGGCAGGAGCCACTTCCCCATCCATGGATCTAAACACCGCAGGGAGGTGGCTGCAGGAGTTGTGAGACCTGTGGGGATTCCAGGTAGAGCCTCTGCTACTGTCGGTTAAGAAAGGTGCTATCCGAGATGTCCCTTTCCAAGGCAGTTACGCTGGCTGAAGGAGTCTCCCCTCCTAGCATCTCATCAATTTAATATCTGTGAGCTCAATGATAGGGGTCCAATTCCTTTCCTTCCCTTCCCGTCTGCTCACTGAACTGTGTGTGTGCTCACTGCCTGCACCGGTGTAAGTCCAAACAAGCCCACTTAAGTTACTTAGTCTTCCCTGTTCAGTTAAGCAATCGTTAACAAGCCTTGCCTTTTTTCACTTGGGTCATTTTTACTAGGACTTGCTGCAGGCTTATTTAGCCTGGCTTGTTTAGACCAGAACTTAACTGTTGCATGACTTGCCCACTCTTTACTGTCTTCTAGCAGAGGTGGAAGGGTGGGTAGTGACTGAGGGAGGTCCTCTGTGATCAGAAGAGGGTATATGAAAGCAGTAGGATTTGTACCATTGCTCTTCTGTAGAAGTGTCAGCACTAAGGGTGTGTATGGATTTACTTTTGCTACTTTACAAAATAAATACCACATCTAATATAATTAAATCAGGATAAAGATTGTCAGCCGGTCTTGGGAATAATATATTTTGTCATGTTGTGTGACCTGTGGTAAATATGCATGTGCAAGCACTTAGTCCCTGAGTTGGTAACGTGGTTTGAACATCACTAATTTCTGTTGTTGAAAGTTAAGCTAATTCAGATGAGTCAAAATCCTCCCTTAGACTCTGTGTCCATGCGTGGGCAATTACCACAGCTCAGCTGATGTTCATTGCCTTGAAAGCGTGTCTGAAGCCTGAGACTCTCATCATACAATAATTGGGAAAAACCTGTGGCAGGCAAGATGTCCTTTTGCGGTGCTCAATAGCAGGCTGCAGTCCTGTGGACAGCGGTTGGTATCACTGGAGTATGGAGATAGCCTGCTACATGCTTTGAAGTTCCATTTACAGTCCTCCTGCAAGCATGCAGAACTGTGGCCATGAGTGACATCTAGTCCATGGTGCGTTTTGCAGAGCAAAGGTGTACTTCTTCCAGCCCTGGTTGAACACTTAACTGAGCAAGGAGGTAAGAGTCCTGGTGACTACTTCCCATCTGGCCCCAGCGTATCCAGTAATGCAGAAACCCGTTTCTAACCTGGAAGGTTTTGTCATGGGATTTCAATTTTCTCTTTTCCCTAAAAGCAGGATCCCTCCAAATTTTTCGCTGTTGAAACCTAAGCCACAATATGAGCAGGGAACTGTATCACTTGGAAATCTGATGTTGGAGAAATCCATATTGACAAACAGACCCAGTAAGGAGCAGCCTGTGTTGTCATGTTCTGCACACAACTTTACAAAATAGCACTTAAAATTCTTTACAACCTCAAGAGCACTTTACAAGCATCAGCTAATCTTGGTAGAGCCCCCCCCCCCGTTGTGATATATTAAAATAGGTGCTATTATTCGCGATGTAAAACTCAGAAGATGACAATGTAGTTAAGTGGGTTGACCCCAGGCCACCTGATGCAGATACAAACCTTGGCTCCTGCCTCTCTATTTGATCACACCCTTAAAACTGGTATTTCAGCCTGCAGCTTGGAGCATGTAAGTACTGCAGGTGAGAGACCGTGACTGCGGGGGAAGTCAGGGCTCTGCAGGGGCCATTCTGCAATACAACAAGAGTCACAGTCCCATTAAAGACCACCGTGTCCTGGCTAGGTCACAGAAAGCAAAGGTCTCCAGCCAAGCCTGTGGGCACGACTAACTGCTTTGAAGAAGAAAAAGCCCACTCTATCCTGCTATACAATAAGCCTCCAGCTGGACTTCAGCACAGGAAGGACATGAAGCTGTTGGAGCGGGGTCAGAGGAGGCCACAAAGAAGCTGCAAGGGCAGGAGCCCCTCTGCTGTGAGGACAGGCTGAGAGAGTTGGGGGGGTTCAGCCTGGAGAAGAGAAGGCTCCGGGGAGACCTTAGAGCCCCTTCCAGTCCCTAAAGGGGCTCCAGGAAAGCTGGGGAGGGACTCTTGATCAGGGAGGGGAGCCACAGGATGAGGGGGAATGGTTTTAAACTGGAAGAGGGGAGATTGAGATGAGATCTGGGGAAGAAATTCTTTGCTGTGAGGGTGGTGAGACCCTGGCCGAGGTTGCCCAGAGAAGTTGTGGCTGCCCCATCCCTGGAGGGGTTCAAGGCCAGGTTGGATGGGGCTTTGAGCAACCTGGTCTGGTGGGAGGTGTCCCTGCCCGTGGGGCATGGGGATTGGAACTGGATGATCTTTAAGGTCGCTTCCAACCCAAACTGTTCTACGGTTCTATGGCTCTAATTAGGCAAGTGCTATTCCATATCAGCCCAGAAATTTGAGTTTGGTGTTGATTCAGCTCTTTTCCCATGGAAGCCAGATGAAGTGAAATCTCCAGCTTCAGGTTGGCTCAAGGTCTGTGAGGGTCTTTTGGGACTGAATCACAGCTTCAGTCATTAGAAAAACTCTTTTTGCCTGAAGTGTTTTGGTGACACCATCTCTTTCTGGAATGAGTGTAAAAATATAAGAGAAAACAAAACAACTTTGGCTCCCAATTCCGGTTGCATTCCCCCCCCCCCCCCCCCCCCCCCGAGAATGGAGGAATCTGGGCACATCAGCTGACTGGCCTGGAAGCAACTGGCAATGTTTCAAATACGTGGACATCTTTCCAGTTTCCGAAGAATCTGTGTGTGGGTTGGAAGGAGGGCTGACTGCCTCCGACTGTCAGATGAGCTTCGGAAACTCTGCCCTTGTTTTTAGATATTTTCAAATATTTGGGGAAAAATATTAAAATAAATGACTGACAAAATGATGATTACGTTTTTCAGTATTTCCATGGTTGCACAATAAGGACAGCACGTCAAGAAAGAGCTGAAAGTTACATTATCGTTGCAGGAGCAGGAAAAGTGTCAACATTGATTTAAGAACAAAGTCACACAGGCGATTTTATTTGTTCGTGATCCTCCTCTGTGATACTTCAGTCTGTTTACACAGCGTTACCCAGACTGACATCTCCTATGTGTGTCCAAATTTGTTTAATTTAAAATTGCAATGCATATTGAAGACAGAGAATTACAGCTCATATGCAGTAATCTTCCAGAAATTCACCAGTGCTGCTGATGAGCTTTTATTAACACTGCTAACAACTGAATTCAAACAGAATGTTATTTCGGATCGCATTAAACTGATGATGAGTGCAACATTTCTATTGTTTGGAGCTGACACAGATCCACTGGAAAAATGATTCCTTGCAAGGTGCAGATGGATTTTTCAGCAAATTGGAACACAAAATGCGTTTGTTTTAGGCTCACTATTCTAGACCAAGAAAATACCCTGAACTGTGTCACATTGTCTTTTAAAAAGGTATGTTTCCAAAATCAGGGGGGAAAAGTATTCTGGATAATAAATAAATCCTTTCAGCTTCAAAGAGTCCACTGTGGTAAGGATGAATGAAAACACAGAGTTTAGGAATATGAGGAAAGTGGTTTAAGTAACAAGACTGAATAGCAAAGCCCATCAAAGCCATTAAGGCATAAACCAACAGATTTTCAAAAGTGAGAGTTGAAGATTATTTAGCATGGTGTGGAGGCTTTGCAGAACCCATTTCAAATGAGGATGGAACAAAAGAATGAGCAATTGCAGCTTTAGGGAAGATTTATTTCAGTGGAAGGGAAAACACTTGCTCTCTGATACCAATTAACCAACAAGAGGACGGCGTCACAAGCCCCCAATATTAAAAATGTAAATCCCAAGCCCAAGGGTGCCTGAAATGCAGGTCATACAATTTGAGGAGAGAATGCATAAAGAGATAACGAGACTTGTATTCAGCCCACATCGGCTGCCTGATTATCTCCTTGCCTTCTGCCTATTCTGCTGGCTTACAAAAGGAGAGTGTCAGGAGAGAGGAGTGGGAGGCTCTGTGGGTGACCAGGATCACCTTTGGGAAGTGGGCTGAAGTTGATCAACTGTACGCCACAAAGGGTAGGAAAACAGAAGATTAAACCCTGATGCGGTTCTAGGAGGCAAAACAGGTGAGGGAGAAGCAACACAAAGGAATTGTGGCACAGTTTTTGTACCCTACGACCCTGGGGCTTTGTGTGGAGCTTTAAATCAGGGGTCCCAACAGAGGGTACGACAGGAGTCTTTTGGAGCCTCTCAGAGAGTTGGGATGCGTTTGCTTACTCTCACAAGGGGGTCATGACCTCAGCTGAGACCACAACATCCAGAAGGAGGGTTTCAGGGTGTCACGAGCAGCATGGGAATGCCGTTGCAGATGCATGGTTTGCAACTCAAAAGACAGCAAGAGCCAGATGGAGCACGAGGATTCGGGCTGGGAAACTTTGGCCCAGCTGCTTGCCGTGTTCAAGGGGGCTGCGGACCTGAGTGGGACAGCTAAAGCTAAGCATCTTTATTAGTACTGATGCAATTAGGGCCCACATTGTCCCCCTGAGGATCTGCCTGAACTGAAAAGCTGGATCTGGAATCTCTCAGACCTTGGGCTTGAGTCCAAGTGAGTCAACATGGGCTATTTTGATAATACCAGCTCATTTCCATGCTGTCAGGGCAAGAGGTGAATGGTGATGGGTAGATGAGCTGAGATTCTGGTACTAGGAGAATCGTATCGTTATTCACCACAGGTTACCTGGGTTTAGTGGTAAAGGTAAAGGGCTTTTAATGTAGTTTCCATGTAATTGCTGTGGTTGACAATAAGAATCTGACACTAGAGGAGAAGGGGCAATATTGCAAACTCCAGAATACAGCCTCAAACACACGGCTGTACTGATATAGAAGAACCCTGGATCACGGAAACGCTATTTTTAATGACTGTAGGTGTTTCTTCATTATATTAAGTAGGTATGCTGCTGCAAGACAGGGCTGCCTTTGATTTATGGTAAAGAGATTGTGGTTAGAATTAAATGAAAATTCATAGGAAAATGAATCTAAATAAGAATAATTGAAGAGATTCATGGTTCATTTGCGCTTATATTCATCATGCCTATTGTCTGAAGAAATACACTTATTTAAAGCCAAATGACAGATTATAATTTACTAACTTTGCATTCATGACATCACTGTATTGTCTGTTCCATAATCAGAAATGTTAAGCCTGAGCAGTAATTTTTGCAAAATACTATTATAGAGTTATAAATGTCATTAAACAATAGACTGAGGTAGTGCCTTGTAACTTCAATCTCTGGATTAAAAAAAATTATATGGAATGAAAGTATTCTATTTAAAACCAAAGCCTTGGCACTGTCTTTTCCATTGCCATTATGCAGTAAGTCGTTGTTTAATTTACATCTATTTTCCACTTGTCTTAGACTCTCATCTCTAACTTCTATTTCTTCCTTACATTTTAAAAGTCTTCTTCTCCAGTTCTAGTAGAACATAATTGGAAGGTCCACAGCTCTTCCTTGGGAAATGTTAGGAGTGGATTCACAGTGTTGCTGGGCAATCTGAAGTTTGTAAGAGCAGGAGCTATAGTGGAAGAGGAAGCAGATGCTTTGGTTTGGAAAGCCTCACTGATAAGACTGTGTTGGGTTATAATAATTGCACTTACTTTTCAAAAAAAAATAAAATTGGATATTTTTGCAGAGCAAAAATAGCATAGCAATTTTATTTCTAGCAGCATCATCTTTGCTGCTCTTGGACTTTGAGCAGATTCTGTTCCAGATGATAACATACCATGTTAGGGCTAACCACAGCTGGGATCTTCACTGATCGAGTCATACCTCTCCCCCATCTGAAGTCACTCCGTGCACTAGCAGTGTGCCTCAAGGACACTTCAACCACGTCAGGAACGGTTAGCAGCTCAAAGAGGTTTGCTAGAGGAAAAGCAGATATTTCAGTCCTCTTTCCAACGTTCTCCTCAGCGTGATGGTGAGATGACAAAGCTTTGAGTGGCAGATCAAGTGTTTAATGATCTCCGTTTATAGCTTGTAGTTTGTCTTTCTTTTCTAAGAGTTTCTTTTTCAGTAACATTTGAAACCTTGTACATGCTGTTGAAGGCTGAGGTTATTCTCCATATTGGCCACTAGAGAGAGCAAGTGGCCAAGTTAATGCTTTCCCTAAGTACTGTATGATGTTTCTGAGTTGAAAAGCCACCCCCCCGGCCCAATCTATCAAATGCCATTTGATGCCCTATCCATTTATACGTCTTTTCTCTTTCTTAATACAGAGGTGTGGTTTGGAGGCTTCATCCCAAATAATTAAATCTTCCTATTTCACTGACCAGAGCCGAACAATTGATACCAATACATACTTTTCCCTCTGAAGGAGCAGTAAATCTCAGTTGTTGCCATGCTCTTAGTACAGCCCATTGTTCCCGTGGGCAGAGCTCACATTAGATCTTAGCAGTCTGGCTGGAGAGATGAGAGGATTTGGCTAGTGGTCTGCAATATTTCCCAAAACGTGGTGGAAGGAACGTCTACATTTCTGTCAGCGCTGAGGTAACAAGCAGAGGGTTTTAAAGATTTCTGTAGCAGTGGCACTTGCTCATGTTATTACGTATGTGATGAGCTTGTGTTGTTCACACTCAATACTGGACAGGGGTTAAAGGGGACTCCTTGCAGTAGGGCTAATGCGCTTTGGAGGTGGACCTTCTTGTTCTTACTGAAACCCTCACTCATTGAAATCTTAACCCACACTTTAATATCCAGCTGGGATCTCTTCTTATCACACATAGCACATTTTACAAATTATTTCCCCTAGCATATAACCGGGGAGGCAGGTTAAGAATGGCTGCGGCGCCACACAAGAGTGGGCTGTGAAACAAAGGAACTTGCCGGTGTCTGAGATCCTGTCTCAAAATTGTAATTGCTTAGGGAAAGTGATTCTCTACTTCATAAAATGTTATGTACTGCAAAGTGAGTGACTCATCGATATGGGGATATTACCACTAACTCTTAATGCAACTCTCCCCTCTAAGGGCAGAAAAGCTGGGGCCTGATTCTGTTCCCTTTAGAAATTATGGGAGTTGTGTAGATGATTTCAATGGAGACTGGATCAGCCCTTGGTTATTTTTATGGGCTAAATGTCCTATGCATTCAGGGCTTATGCCATAACAAAGACTTATGTTTGTAATAAGAGACATATTGCTTTGGATATAAATACAGCCACGAGTATCAAATCAAAAAAATATTTAAGCACATTGAGCCAAATTTGTCCCTGTTGCAACTCCAAAAACTTAATAGAATTACACCAGGGGTAGCATAGCGATATAAGTAATCGGTAACGGAATAAGCTTCTAATTCTCCTAATGTAACCCTTTGTCCCTCACTCCCAAATTTACTGATAACAAACATGAGTAGTCAGAAAACCAGCCACCCCCGTCGCTGTAAAGGGAATACATTGGTATAACTATGACTAACACAGTGTGACACGACAGAAGATTTGATGCGGGTCTTCATGCATGGGGAACCCAAAAATCAGTTGTTATTAAATATGTGCATATGTTTTAGAAGACCTTCCTGTCATGTGTTTCGCAGTGTCCCACTTTTTATGACTTTTATTCCTCCTGTCTCTGAGCAGCCCTGTTTGCCCTCACAAATACCCTTTGAAGTCCTGGGGTACTCATTGTGCAAGTGAGGAATTGAAGCACAAAGAAACACAAGGATGAGGTTCACCGAGGACCTCACCCTAACGATGTAAGTCCAGGGAGGGAAAGTCCTGTAGCTTACATGAGCTGCTGAACAGAAAGTCTCTTAGACCCCATATGCAGGAAAAGCAAGGCATGGAGATGTAGTAGAATCCAGGTCCTTAAACCTGAGCAGCCCGGTGGAGTCTCCTTCTCTGGAGACATTCAAAACCCACCTGGACACCTTCCTGTGCAACCTGCTGTGGGTGGACCTGCTTTGACAGGGGGGTTGGACTAGATGATCTCCAGAGGTCCCTTCCAACCTCATATCATTCTGTGATTCTGTGATTTAAAAATACAGGTGAGTCGCCGTTCGTCTGCTTTAATTTTGAACAGACCTCAGTATTACCTGTGTGGAGGAATTGTTTGTAGAGCCAATTGCCTATGGTTTTGGCTGATCTATAAAGACAGCGTGTGCTAGGAATTTAAATACATTTAATTTATATTGAATTTATATACAGAAATGGCAAATGCCCACATGGGTCATGAAAGTTAAGGTGCAGAGGGCAGTTCTGAAATTTTAAAAAAGCCAGTCTCTCTTATTTTGAGGGCTCAGTGGAGTTTGGGTATGCCATCAGTTTTGTTAAGTTGCTCTCTGCTCTCCCTGGAGGAGAAAGTTATGTCTCCATCCAGATGCTGGCACATCCCTATTTTTATGCCAGGTATGCCAGAGTTACAAAGTTTTAGTCAAGCATGATAAGACATGACAGGGCACACTTTATTGAATAATAATGCCTGCCTAAGTGCATTTTCCATCTGCATTTAAATGCGATGCATTTGAAGAAAAGCAGCAATTCCAAAACATGTTTTTGTGTGTATAGAGCAATGGGTACTTCATTACTGTTTACATAGTATGCAAATTAAGGGACAAGAAGCATAAGGATTACTATTGAAAAAATACCCAACTGCTGCAGAAATCAGTTCTCAGCAGAAACTATGATAACTTTATATTTGGAAGAAATTTTTTTCTGAGCCTTTTCCTTCCCTCCTGTATTTTTAAAGCATTTATATTATTTAAAATGGATCTTTATACACTAGAGGTCTTTAGGAACCTGCAGGAGACGAAAGCCTGTAGCAGCCCTTCTGATGCTGACAGTTTAAACCTAAGAAGCTCTGACATTACTGGGAATCCTTTTGAAGTGGCTGCAGCTTGAGGAAAATCCAGCTGTTCCAGAAAAGGAGACTTTTCAATTAAACAACATCTTCCTTTCGATCAAAGATAGGTTTTTAAAGACTTTTAAATTGGCTTTACACTGTTGGTATTAAACAAGGACTGGATTTCACCTCTTGCCTTTCAGGGCTGGAGAGCCAAGCCCCACTTGGGCTTTATGCCAGATGGTTAGCAGACTGGAACCAGAGGGATGGGTTATTTCTTTTAAAGGAGGAAAAGGAATTGGCAGTAGGAGTGAGCTTATTAAATTGTCTCGGTCTGCTTTTATTAATGTGTTTGCAGAGTCGGCAGGTAGACTCACAACTGGGAGAATTTCAGCAGCAAAACAGCCTGTTTCTAGCGTGGGCTCTCTCGTGGCATTCCCAAGCTCCTGGCTGAGCTTAATACTCCCTTCTTCCTGTCAGGTACAGAGGCCCTTTTATTTTCTGACCCAAAATTTGGTTTCTGTCTTGCAACTTACTTTCAGCTCTGTGTGTGTTTTACTGTGTTGCAAAACCATTAACGTTTCTACTGTCAGCAGCTGAGCCAACTCCTCTCTTACACATCCACTGTCTCTTAAGGAACCATTTAAAAAGAGGTAGCGCACCTCCGAGTCACCTTTTTGTTGATATTTCCCTATCTGCCTTGAAGGTATCTATGTAAATGTAGCCATAGAGGAGCATTTAAATTGGGTTTTTTCTTCCTTGTAACTGAAGGACACATAAATTTTTCCTCACATTTTCTTCCCACTCCTTACCTGCTATTGTGCTTATGCTTGTTTATCTCCTTCCATCTCTCCTGGGATACTCTGGATTATTTTCCCACCAAGCATCTGAAGGAGACAATACCAGGGATCCTTTTCTGTAGCCTCTGTCCCAGAAGACAGAGCTCACGTGTGATATGCAGCCAGAGAGGTTGGGCACAGGAGAAAGATGGGTTCCCCGTATAGCTTAGGAAACTGGAATTAATAAACATCTTTTTCTTTGCTGTTGTCCCTCTCTGAGATAGCTTGAGGGTATTTGACTTCGACTCTGCTATGTGATGTTTTAGTGGTTGGTTGTTGAATTGGAGGTAGTGAGGTTTGATAGTGACTGAGTGAGTAGTAGTAGTGACTAAATGATTCATTGAGCCTGCGCACTGATATGGGCTATCCAAAAGGTCAGCTCTTTGTCTGAAGCCTCTTCTAACAGCGATGCTCTTAGAATAATGGGATTTTCTAGGAAGATCAGTTTCTGTTTCTCCTGTGCTTGGTCCTTGGCTTCTTATCTCTGTGTGACCTCAGGGAAAGCTCATGCCACAAATGCTCTACAGCTAAAAAATGGCTCCTGAACTGAATATGGAAAACTGTTTCCTGCCATGCAATAGAGGAACAGGGTCCTGCCTCCCTTCTGCCTTGCAGACCCCTAAAGCCAGCTAAATAGAAGCTATCACTTTACAGGCAGATACAGCATCTTCCTTTCCAGACAGTGGCACAACCCATTTTATAGCCATTTTATAGCTGAATCTGGGCTACTGGTCCTTTTAATTTGCAATGAAGTTTGCTGAACGGTTTGCTTAGGTACTGAGTTCCATCTCTTAAGTTGAGACCAGCCTTGTTTGCCTTTCGCTTAGGTCATGGCAAAAAAGTTTGTGAGAAGATCAAACATCTCAGAGAAGTTAGTTGTGTTCCATGCACCTGAGATTTTTTGGTAGCTCCAATTTACTACAGAGTCTGGATTGAGGAAAGTCAATCTGAATTTACCACAGGAGTGCTCAGGGAGATGCTTCTCTGCTGCAGTCCAAGACAGTACAAGCAGTTCCTTTGGCATTATGCATAGTTTTGTAATGTTAGGGATATTTTTGTGATCCTTATATGACATGATACAGATCATCTCAGCCACAGGGCTCTTGGGGATGTATCTATCTGCCACAGTTTCCCAATTGTCCTTTTGTTTTGCCTTCCTTCCTATTGAATGACCATTTTCCTAACCCTTGGCTATGAGGACCTCACCTTCCTAAGCTTTGGTTCCCACACAAGAGCAGACACAGAAGAAAAAGATCTTGGGGAAATTCTGGAAAGTTACCTGTCCAGAACTGGGTTGGGATCTTCTTAATTTGAAAAGATTTTTTTTTCCTCCTGTTAGAGGGAGATCAGGATCTCAGTTTTGGATCAGATCTCAGTTTGCACCAATGGAAGGATCTGGTAGTACTGTTGTACGCGCAGGGTACATGAGCAATGGACAGTCCACAATGCTCTTGCAGAAATTAAGAATATGCCGAATTAAAAACGTACTTTAGTCCCTGTTCTGTTTTAGCTGCAGGCCTTGGCAGGATGGTTTGTCAATGTACAGTTGCTGATGATATTTATTGCATCTGACTGCACTTCAATGCGCAGAGAACTTCTTTCTGTCCCCCTGCCCCCTCCCCACTTCTCCCCATCCTCTGCCTTGTTGATCCCATGGGTTAGAAGTTCATCTGGAGAAGTAGTTTTTTTCTGGTGGGATGCTTGTCGGATCCTGTCAGCTACAAATTGCTCTACTGAAGGTGCAGAAATAGAAATCCTTGCCTGGTACTTGTGGTTGCGGGCTTTTTTCCTCTCTGAATCTCAAGACAATCATTTGCAGCAATTCTCCCAACAACTCTCAGTGTCATTCAACATACTGGGTGTTTTTTACATCTTTTGTTCTGCACCATCAGCTGGCACCAGGTGATTTGGAAGGTGTGTTACTGCCCAGTCTGTTGGTAGTAATGGAGTGTGCTGTTTAGAGATCAGAGTGAAGTGAGGCGAAAGACACAAAACCTTAATTACTATGGTAGGAGGGTTAAAATTTTAAAGAGGTTTCCACTCCTTTTTTCTGCTTATTCTGTGTTCTAAATGTATCTGGTTTTACGAGAAAAAACAGGACAGAAAGAACTGTGATATCTACTAATTTATTTTTCCTTGGAATGACTATATATAGATAGATCTATATCAGTAGGTATATACTTGCTGCAGCACATGCATGAAAGCCAGTTTGGTCAACTCCCACGGAGAAGTGAGTGGCACAAGTCCTCTGTGAGCACGGAGGAATCCAGAAGAAATGTGTTTGCTTACGGCCAACGTACACAGATCCAAAGCCTTCACTGGGACTTCGCAGCGCTCCATCAAGTGTCTGACACACCAAATGCATGTGCTTTTGTTCTTACACACAGCCCTGGCAGCGGAGCTGGCAGTACAGCTGGTATTGTCTTATGCGTGTAAAAGTGTGAGGAGGTAGAGAGAGAAGACTCCACTGAGGGCAAAACAAAAAAAAAAAGGCTTTGGGAAAAAAATTACGATTATCCTTGTGTTGGATACTAAAAAAAGACAGGCAAAAAAGTCTTCAGACTTATTCACAAGGGCATCTTCCTTTTTGTAGGCTCTTATGATAAGTAGGAAATATAAAGAAAAAGATGTAAAATCCATCCTAAAGTCTTACGTTGCTTTCAGGTGGTTCTGTAGGTGTTCCTCCGAACAGGTCTGTTCTGGATGTGGCTTTGCTTCTTTTCGGTTCTCAGGTAACAGAGACACATCTGCTTCAGATGTTAAGGCCTGGAAACCCATTAGTAGGTAAAAATGCATGTTTATGGCAAGGAGTCCAACTCCAGCCCTTGGAGTGAGAGTGTTGCTCGCTCAATACGGCTGCTGTCATGTCCGAGGCTTTGCAGGCAGCTGCGAGAGCTGAAAACAATCCAGATGTGGTTTTTTTCCAGCGTTATAACTCTGCCTGCGAAAGGGATCATACGCATTGTCCCTAATCCGTTAAGGGTAAAGCCAGATGGGTTGGTTTAAACCTGGATTGTTAACCAATGACTGGTTTATTGATTATCAGGTTAGCAAATGGTAGTTGAAAATAAATCAGACTTCTCTGAAAGTGTGTTGAGGGGGCCACTTTCAGGCAAGGTAATGCTTTCATGATGAGCCTTTTTGCCAGTGGGTGTATGCAGGTGGCCCTCACCTCAGACAAGTGAGTAACCCACAGTGGGTGACGAGAACGTCCCCAGATGGCACAGCCAGCTCTGGAAGAGGGTTCTTGCTGCAAACTGGTAAGAGTTCGTGCTTGGTTGCGCTGTCATGAAGAACCTGCTGATCCCCATGCTCCCCAGCAATCTCAAATGAGGCATGGGGGAAGAATACAGAGATGCGGACCCAACACTAACAGACCCACGTCACAGAGAGATCGAGTGACTGGGTGGGAAATAAATGCTGATCTCCAGAATAATTCCAGCCCCTAACTAGCCTTCATCCCTCCTGGGCAGCTGCCTTTTATTGGGATTTCCTGTCCATGGCAGGGTGAACTTAATCAATTAATGTTGGTCCTTTCATAAGTAGGATGGTCAAAGAATGAAAGGCTCCCAGAGGAACAGATGGTAAAGTTTCAATTTATCTTTTGGAGCAGTTGCTTTGCTGCTTTGCTGTAAAGTTTTTGGAGGTACCACTAGAAGTTATACAGCCCAAGGTGGCAGTGGAACCTGTTGTGCTTGTGCAACAGATTCTAGGATGCTTGGGTACAGAGAAGTGTCCTGGTCTGCTGAGAGAAGGACAGTGTTGTTTCTGTTTCACGTTCAGAAATAAGAAATCAGCCTGATACATGAATTTCAACAAGGGCAAGTGTAGGGTGCCCCTGCACCAGTAGAGGTTGGGACTGACCTGCTGGAGAGCAGCTCTGTGGAAAAAGACCTGGGAGTCCAGGTGGACAAACAGGATGACCACGAGCCAGCAATGTGCCCTTGTGGCCAAGAAAGCCAATGGCATCCTGGGGTGCATCAAGAAGAGTGTGGCCAGCAGGTGGAGGGAGGTCATCCTCCCCCTCTGCTCTGCCCTGGGGAGGCCGCATCTGGAGCATTGTGTCCAGTTCTGGGCTCCCCAGTTCAAGAAGGACAGGGAACAACAGGGAAGGACAGGGTACAGCAAAGGGCTATGAAGATGATGAGTGGACTAGAACATCTCTCTTGTGAGGAAAGGATGAGGGACTTGGGTCTTTCTAGTCTGGAGAAGACTGAGGGGGGATCTGGTCAATGCTTATAAATACTTCAAGGGTGGGTGTCAGGAGGATGGGGCCAGTCTGTTTTCAGTGGTGCCCAGTGACAGGGCAAGAGGGAACAGGCACAAACTTGAACATGGGAAGTTGCAGTTCCCACTTTCTGAACCAGGGCTTTCACCTATGGATCTTCTTGAAAAGCTGAGTCTGAAGGTCTCTTTATGACACATTTGACAGGTCTCCCCTCAGCTAAGTGCCAGACCCCCAGCTCCTCTGCCCTTTGCTCTTTGCATCCATAAAACCATACCAGAAGAGAGCCACTTTGGAGTGTTCTCACAGATTCCTTAAATGAACTAGAGAGTGGTTAACGGGAGAGCCAGGGAACTTTTGGGCACAGAACCCTGCCACCATTTTGGGGTGTGTTTACAGAGGGGAACCCTACTGTAGGGAACCTGAACTCTGGAGACGGGCATAGATCCTCATTCCAGGCATCCGACTTCAGAAAATATAATTTTTTACCAATTCATTGAAGGAATCAGTGTCCATCTATTGCCTGTAGAAGCTGGTTGGAGAACTTCTTCCTGAGCTTGAAACTGTTTTTCCAGAGGCTCCAGCACCTCCTCCTTTTCTGGAAGCTGAGTAATAGCCAGGTAGACGCACAGCAAGCTAAGCAGCGATTTATGGGGCAAAATCAGCTCCTTTACACCTCCCATTCATGGAAACTTACTGTCAGTCAGTGCAAACTGTAGAAGAGAAATCATTTTCTTGGGAACTTGAGCATAACAACGGCATGTTGCATTCTGCTCCCATTTCCGAGGGATTTTTAAGTGTAGCCTGGGGTTGGTGCACGCTCCGTACACATAAAGCAAGCTTCCAGTGACCTGAAGGAGGCAGGAATAATGGCAGGGAGGCTCAGAGCTGGTGAAACAGTTACAATTTTTCAGCCATACACAATGAGGGCAAAAAAGGGAATCCTTGTTAGCCGTCTTGGAATAGCTGAAGAGCCATCAGAGCCCCAAGCTGCAAAATAGAAAGGACAGGGAAGATGAAGATACAGCCCGTGCCGTATTTCGGAGTTAGCTTTGCTTCAGCTAACCATATGGGTTGCGTGCTGGAAGAGTTTCTGCTTTTGGATGATATTCACCCTGAATAAGTGAGAGGGAGAAATCAGTGTTTTGGAGAACTAAGAGCTAAGAGCGGGGAGAAGGGATTTGCTCTCTCTACCCCAGTCAGCCCTAGGGCTCTGTCCTAGAGGTAGGTATTATCCGTATCAGTGGAAGTGCTTGGACCACCGATTTCTGGGAAGATGGTCCTTTCCCCTTGGTTTCTTACTATACTCTGGTGTTTGTGGCAGTGCAGAACTGTACTGCTGAGAAGCTGAAAACGGTTCTGTTACGGTTTGAGAGAACCCATAACAATCTATCGTCGTTAGACAATTATTCTATCACCCGATGACCCCCTCCCCCACCCAGAAAGGGGAATCGGGGAACACAAAGAAACACAAGGGTTGAAATATAAATAGGTTTAATAGACTAAGACTAAATAATTAACAATAATACTAAAGAACCAGTATTAATGCCGATACTGATATAAGATATACAGGAATTATACTCAGCCAATTCTCTCAGCAGAAGCTGTGCACTCCCAGCAGGGACAGCAAGTATCGGACACTGGGAGCGCAATGGCTTCAGGAGGAAGGGAAAGCCTCAGGGCTCCGGCACTGGGGCAAGGAGTTCTCTGGACCCGCCGCCATCAGGGAGAGAGCCCGCTACGCAGCAAACTCTTCTAATTTATATTGAATGTAATGTTCATGGTATGAAATAATCCTGTTGGCCAGGCTGGGTCAAATGCCCAGGCCTTGCTCATCCTTGTCCCTGCCCCTGGCAAGGCTCAAAAACACTAACCTTGAATCCCACAGAGCCTGGCTGGCTATAAAGTAAATATTTTCACAAATTCAGGCACTAGAGTCTTCTAAAAGTGCAATTTTCCCCAGCATTAGAAGAAAAGTTAGTCCTGTGTCTGTCAACCCAGGACAGGTTCCCTACCCATGAACTTGATCTGCAAACCATCTGTATATCCTTACCAATGGGTATCGGGTGCTTCAGGTGTCCAAGGCCCACCTCTGAACTGAATTCCTTTAGACTCCATCTGTACCACTGCGGTAAATATGGAAACACTAAGAAGGATGAAGCACAAGACTCTTAAATGTGCTAATAATGGAGGAAAATAATGTGTGTCTATGAAATATTTTTAGAAGGCAAGATCTCATGGCTTTTATCCTTTCCTCTATTGTTTAATGGTGTTTGTGGTTACTTATTCAGCCATCATTGCAGTTTTTGCTTTGGGAACATAATCACCTACTAATGCAATTTATTGCCTCGTATATTTCTGTGCCAAGAACATCATCCCTTAAATAGAGACTTTGTAATAACAGCCTCTAATTTCCACAACTTCATTGTTAATTTCCACAATTTCTACCTGGCAAGTATTAAAACCCTAAGCTCCCCATGAGTCCCTGGATTGTTTCGGCTTAATGGCGGTAAATCCAGTGTTTTCTTCCTGGAGATTTTACTTCCTTAAAGAGCGTGAGTCCTCCTATCGCTGATCAGTGTGGTTTAGGTGCACTGCTGGGAACACTGGAGTCCGCTGGGGAGTCTTGGTGATTACACCTGGTCCTGGGATCAAATGCTTTCCACAATACCCAGTCACTGGGATCTCTATGAATCACGGAATTGTCAGAGTTGAGTTGGAAGGGACCTCTAGAGATCATCTAGTCCAACTGCCCTGCTAAAGCAGTCCAAGGCTTCCTTAGGTGTCCCATACCAGGACAGGAGCCAGACAACTCAACAAGTGTTGGTGTAGAGGGCAGAGGGCTGGAGGAACCTGAGCAGCGCTGCTGTCAGTATGCGCTGAGGGGCTGGTCCTGTGCAGCGGCACATCCTCTGCCTTTTCCTAGTTCATTGCCTCAGTTTATTTCTTCACCAATCTTTGGGGATAAAGGTAAATAGGGAGCCTTTGTGGAGCTGGTTTTTATGTCCCAGAGGAAATACAACACTTCTTTATGTGGCTTTTTCACATCTTGTCTCTACAACTGTTTTACCCTAGAATCCATTTATTTATTATCACTTTTCATGCCAGAGCCACAAAGGATGCCGGTCCAGTACTGTCATCAGCTGTACAACCGGCTTTGTCTTCCTGAATCGCTCATAGGAGGTTGTTCCATCCATCTCTGAATATTGCCGAGATGATAGTCTTCTGTCTTCTTTGTTCTGAGAAACCCCGGGAAGTTCCCTTACACGGTGAGACAGGTGAAATGCCTACAGGATCCCCAAAACTTCCAGTGTTTTTCTGCAATATTTTGACATTTCAGTTGTTGCAACAGAAATGTTTTGCTCTTTGTCACAGCAGACACGGATGCAGTCACACCCTCCGTGGGAGAAAAGCCGTATGGCAGGGAGCTAAAGGGATGTATGCCTCCATCTTTGAGTCGGTGTCCTACACAGACCTGGGGAAGGCCTATTGTCCTGAAGATTAGAAAATGGGGATACATCTTTTCCACCTCGTTGCAGGTCTTGCTATTTCCAGAGAGGGAAGAAAGGTGTGGTTGGTCTCCCAAAGAAGTTCCAGCATGGATTATTGCATTCTGCCTGCCTACTGAAACCCACAAAAGTTTATGTCCAGGGGGAGAAAATTTGCCAGTCCAGTCCCGAGAGACCATGGACATGAGTGATACCTCTCATTACTAACATTTTTCATAGAATCATAGAGTCATAGGATAGTTCGAGTTGGAAGGGACCTTAAAGATCATCTAGTTCCAACCCCCCTGCCATGGGCAGGGACATGTCCCACCAGACCAGGTTGCTCAAAGCCCCATCCAACCCGGCCTTGAACACCTCCAGGGATGGGGCAGCCACAGCTTTTCTGGGCAACCTGGGCCAGGGTCTCACTACCCTCATACTAAAGAATTTCTTCCTGAGATCTCATCTAAATCTCCCCTCTTCCAGTTTGAAACCATTACCCCTCATCCTATCACTACATGCCCTTGTAAAAAGTCCCTCCGCATCTTTCCTGTAGGCATTCTTCAGATACTGGAAAGCTGCTATAAGGTCTCCCCAGAGCCTTCTCTTCTCCAGGTTGAACACCCCCAACTCTCTCAGCCTGCCCTCACAGCAGAGGGTCTCCAGCCCTTGGAGCATCTCCGTGGCCTCCTCTGGCCCTGCTCTAACAGGTTCATGTCCTTCCTGTGCTGAGGACTCCAGAGCTGGACGCAGTGCTCCAGGTGGGGTCTCCCCAGAGCACAGTAGAGGGGCAGAATCTCTCCCCGTCGTCCTGCTGGCCATGCTTCTTTTGATGCAGCCCAGGATCCGGGGGGCTTTCTGCGCTGCCAGTGCATGCTACCGGCTCATGTTGAGCTTCTCATCCACCAACACCCCCAAGTCCTTCTCCTCAGGGCTGCTCACCATCAATTCTCTGCCCAGCCTGTATTTGTGCTTGGGATTGCCCAGACCCAGATGCAGGACCTGTCACTTAGCCTGGTTGAACTTCATGAGGTTGACACAGGCCCACCTCTCCAGCCTGTCCATGTCCCTCTGGATGGCATCCCTTCCCTCCAGCGTGTCGACTGCTCCACACAGCTTGGTGTTGTCAGCAAAGTTGCTGAGGGTGCACCTCATCCCACTGTCCATGTCCCCGTCAAAGATGTTTAACAGCACCAATCCCAGTACAGACCCCTGAGGAACACCAGTCGTCACTGGCTTCGACTTGGACATCGAGCCGTTGATGGCAACTCTTTGAGTGTGGCCATCCAGCCAGTTCCTTATCCACTGAGAGGTGCATCCATCAAATCCACGTCTCCTCAATTTAGAGACAAGGATGTGGTGTGGGACAGTGTCCAGTGCTTTGCACAAGTCCAGGTAGATGGTGTCTGTTGCTCTTCCCTTATCCACCAGTGCTGTAACCCCATCATAGAAGGCCATCAAATTTGTCAGGCATGACTTCCCCTTGGTGAAGCCATGTTGGCTGTCACCGATCGCCTCCTTATTTTCCATGTGCGTTAGTATATTTTCCAGGAGGATCTGTTCCATGATCTTACCAGGCACAGAGGTGACACTCACCAGCCTGTAGGAGCAAGACATTAACTCTTTGCTTGCTGAAAGGGAAATTTGTCCACTGGATAATGTCACACCTCCCAGTACTACATGGGCAAATGAGCAGAAACAGCTGTCACTGGCAGAATATGGGACTAACGGTCTTTCTTTTTTTTTTTCTGCAAAATTATCTTATTTAGTTTTACCTAACTAATACCATTTGGTGGCCTCATTCTGTCCTTAGCTGGCCTTGTTTCAGTGGGTGGGCTTCTGACCTGTCTACAGCATATGCACTTTGTAAACCATTTAGGGATCCTTCTCTCTGAAAGGCACTTTATGATCCAAGCCAGGGGTTTGCAGGCTGTGGCGTGCGTATCACAAGCCACTTCACAGTAATTTGTGCAGAGGCAGTGGCTGTCATTACCAAATTTGTTACTTGCCACCACTGATGGTCATGGTATGCGGTACGCCCTGTACCGCTCCCCAGAAAAGAGCTCCTGAAAAAGCACAGAAATCTCACATCTGAATCTTTTTTTTTTTTTTTTAGGCCATTGGTGTTTTCCCTAGATTACAGTTCAGTTAAATATAGTATGAAATGAAAAACACAGTGTAATCATTTGTTTCTTCAGTGCATCTCTCCAGGATTGGTGTTCTTTGCAGCTGCTCAAAAAATTTGATTTTGTCCCAGTTTTATATATTGGTTTTAACGGTCAGAGTTCTGTCTTTCTTTTAAAGTAGCACAATCTACTGATTCAGGGCAACTGCATGGAAGGAGATGAGGTTAGTTTGGCTCATTTTTCCCCAGTGAGATTATAATTTGTTTCTCTAAGTCATGAGTTATTAATCTTCCTAAAAATTATTCCTTCTACTGTGCAAAAGGAAAAATAAAATGGAGCCGAAATATGCTGGATCATAGCAAAATTCATTGGAAATAATTTTCTTTTAAATAAGTTGCATATGTGTTTCCCTGTTTAGTATTCACCATGTACGGCAGAGACGCTTTCAGAAATGAACTCATTTTAAAAAGAGATAGATTTACACACACTACAATGAAAGCAGTCACTGGCAGTATTGTATACCATATCAAATCAGGGACTGTTGTTACATATTTGAAGTTAATTTGACACTGAAGTAAACAAATCAAAGTGTGTTTATAGAATAATTAGACCATATTCTCAGCATTGTGGCTACGAAATTTTGTCACTGCTATTGAAGTACTCTGTGGTTTTATTTGGTTTCTTTACAGAATTCCCTAGCAACACAAAGAAAACTGTCACAATTACATAAGTATAATTGTAATGGTAAAACCTGTCTGTGCATAATAGTCACAGACCAGCTATATAAATCATAACCAGTGGGGCTGCTTGGTTTCATATTTATGATTATGGAAGCATAAGCAGATCTATTTGTGAGTTAAAAAGAGTTTGAAAAAAAAGTTGCAAAGATTTATTTATCCAGCTAAAAATAAAAAAAACCAAACCAAAACAGCAGTAGTCTCAAATGTTTTGTCAATATTCTATGTATTTTCCTACAACGTAGAAACACAATACTTTTATATAAATAACCATTAATACATGGACATGTTACCATGTGGTAACACTCATCTGGTGTTTTCCAGTCATATTATTGTGTGGTTTTGCATCCTTCTAAAGCAAGTGACTGTAAAGACAGACTAAACTGATAGCAATGTAAAGTTCTTTTTATATCCAACCTCATCCTGAAAATGTGTATAGAATGTGCTTAAAGAAATGATAAAGAGTCTAGACTATCCCAAAGCTCAGAATTTACCTTTTTTAGGTTTCTAAGTCAGGTGAAGAGACCATCCATACTTTTCATTATTCTCTTTTATGGTTCTTGGTATCATTTGTCCCTTTTGCTGCCTCTCTTGAATGCAAGGCAGAAATAACAAAAAGAGGCAGATGAGGAAAGAATGAGAGGTGAAGTCCTAGGCTTTTTGAAACCAGTGAGAAGTTTGCCACTGACTTCAGTGGATTCACCCCCCACCACCACAGAGTCTGCTCTGGGACTGGCTGCCTACCTTGACTGTGTCCTTTGATTTCTTCTGGAAACGTTTTTCTCCTTTATTTTAGTGAAAGGATGCTCACGGTACGTATTTACCAATGGGACTTATTCCCCTAAAATGACATCGTTCTCCAGTAAATTACTTCAGAATCACATTCTTGAGTGCCTCAAGTGAAAAAAATATTCAGATGTTGTTTTGTGTGCATGAGCGGGGAAGATTTACTCAGAATACAAATGTACTACGTGCAAGCTTTCCCTCTCTCTGTGCCTGCCTTCTGAGGACCTGGGATCCCTATAACTCAAGAGTCTTTTTTTTCCACACTGGCCTTTCTGCTCCAGAAAATGACATGCTCAGGTTGCAGGGCTTCCTGTGTTGACATTCCATGGCATAATTCGGCTTCAGCCTGGGACTGGACTCTCCGCAAGTCGTAGAATCATAGAATAGTTTGGGTTGGAAGGAACCTTGAAGACCATTCAGTTCCAAAAGCCCTGCCTTGGGCAGGGACACCTCCCACCGGACCAAGTTGCTCAAAGCGCCGTCCAGCTTGGCCTTAAACACCTCCAGGGATGGGGCAGCCACAGCTTCTCTGGGCAACCTGGGCCAGTGCTTCACCACCCTCATAATGAAAAATGTCTTCCTAATGTCTAATCTAAATCTCCCCTCTTTCGGTTTGAGGCCATCACCCCTTGTCCTATGGCTCCCCTCCCTGATCAAGAGTCCCTCCCCAGCTTTCCTGGAGCCCCTTTAGGGACTGGAAGGGGCTCTAAGGTGTCCCCGGAGCCTTCTCTTCTCCGGGCTGAATAGCTCTCTCAGCCTGTCCTCACAGCAGAGGGGCTTCAGCCCTTGGAGCATCTCCGTGGCCTCCTCTGGCCCTGCTCCAACAGGTCCATGACCTTCCTGTGGTGAGGACTCCAGAGCTGGAGGCAGCACTGCAGGTGGGGTCTCCTCAGAGCAGAGGTTGAGAATCACCTCCCTTGCCCTGCTGGCCACACTCCTTCTGATGCAGCCCAGGATGCGGGTGGCTTTCTGGGCTGCCAGCACAGCAGCAGCCAAGTAGCCAGGATCTTTCCCATCTCTTCATACAGTATCCTTCCCATGATGGGTCTGAACTCCAGGAGATATCCCAGCACACAGCAGTGGACACAGGGCCACTCTTTAAACACTACATGTCTGCTTCTCATTTGCTCCAAAGCCCTTTCCCAATTGTAGTCTGACGAGGATCCAGGTGTCCAGCTGGCTAGTTTTTAAGTTTAGAGTTTCTCCCATCTGGATTCCCAGTAATGTAGCATCTAGAGCCGAGCTTTTCTTCAGTTCCGCCCTTGCTGGGAGTTTTGGGAAGCACAGGTAATGTAGTCTTCTCCGAGAGGTGGCAAGTTCCTAGGGTTACAGAGTGATAGATAAAGACAGTAATTAACAAGTGACTCAACTGTCTCCTAACCCTTTCCCTTTTTGGAGAAGAGATGCTATAAACACAGAACTGGAATCTCCTGTGTTGTTTACTCTGTTTATCAAGATTATATATAAAGAAAAAAAATCAATATCTAATTTTTCTATTACACTTTAGCACTGCATCTTCCTAGCCCTTCAGAATCATATCCTATTGATTCTACCTCTAATGACTTTGAAATTTTCAGTGATTTGTTTGTGGAGAATACTGTGCCTGATATAGATTTCCCCGTGTTAGTTTAAACGCTGATAGTATACTCGGTGAATTAATGAAATAAAAATAGCTTTGTCAATAAGCAAAAGTGAAGCCACTTCCAACGTTTGGTCTGTAACCACTGCTTTCTGCAACTGCTGCCTACACAAAATTAGTTGGTGGGATTAAAGAATATATTCCTCTTTTATCCCATGTTTGAGTACTTGATCACAGAGGCATAGTTTAATCCAAACATCAATAGCACCTCATCAATTCAGTCAGATGCAGCTGTCAAAGTGGACTTTTGGTTTGTTTAGAGCTTTGCGATTTATCCTTTTTTAAGGTCATAGAATATTTTCTTTGATTTTTGATGCTGAAATCTTTCTTAATCTTCTAAACTTGAGAAACATCTGTTAAGATTTAATGGGGTGACTTTTGTCTTAAAATTGGAGTTCGTTCTTGCAAATCTTTGGTTTGGAAAAATAGGAGAGAAGTACAAACATATATTCCTTAACAGTTATAAGCCCTGCTTGGTCAGCAAGCGATTAAACTAGTTAAAATGGAGCAGCAGGCAGCGCAGTTGGCTTTAAGCAGTGTTTCCGTGGACTGTGATTTCAAATTTGTTTTGTTTCACGTTGGCATTAGCTGTTTCCCTTTACTGTAGTGCTTAGATGAGGATCCGAGGGGCAGATTTATGAGAGCTTTCAAATAATGAGACGGAGTGATGTAACTGAGTGATGCAGAAGCCGAAAGGAATTTAACCCACATTCTTAAGCTTCGGAGGTTTGGAGCACTTTGGAAGAATGTAGTAGTTAATATGTTTGGAGGTAAATGGCATCTAAAAATACATGCCCCTAAAAACATACAGACAGCTGTCACGTCTGCTGCCTGAATATATTAGTCATTATCCTCATTAACAGATGCAAAATCATCCCTGTTTTCATAATGTAAGCATTTCGTATCAGGTAATTTGTAGTAATTTTTAATGGGGCTGGATTCTTCGGCTCCCGTGTGAGTTGGTGTTTTGAAGCAGGATTCAACTGAGAAACACAGGATCAGGTCTAGACATCTTCCCCGTTCCTTCTTTCACTCTTTCACACTACAGCCTAAGATTTGCCAGGAATCCAGCACACGGATAGTGCTTTTTTTTCCTCAAAGAATAACATTGCCTCATCAGCTTTTTCTATAGCTGATAGCCGTGCGTGCCTGATGTGTTTGGTGTGAGGTCTTGTCTTCTGTCTTCTTCACTCTCGTTTCAGCGGCAGCGTTTACCTGGATGTGAAACACAGGATGTGGCTTTCGGGATATCATCGCTCTTTTCTTTTTGGTTTTTTTTGTTTTGGTTTGGTTTGGTTTTTTTTTGGCTCCTAGAGAAGAACGTGTCATTCTGTAATCGCAGAGACAGCACTGGCACAACTTGTAAACCTCTGCAAAGCGCTGCAGAGCTGCCATTCAGCAGTACCAGGAGCTAAGTACAGCATGAAAAGCCTGAGGGCCTGCCAAGTTTCTTGCCGCTTCCTCCTACTTCTGACAAGGTTTTCAATTAGCAGCTTGTAGAGGCCCAGCCTGTGGTCCTGTTTTCATGCCGTATGCGTAACTTCATTCCCCAGAAAAGGCTGGAACTACAGGGGAAAGGCAAATACCCGTAGGTTTGTAATGTTAGATATTGGAAGAAAACAGTTTACCAGCAGTGTGATTCTGGGAAGAGGAGAGAAAGGGGAGCACCGGGAAAAGGAAGAAATGGCTGGAGTGGGTCTTGAAAGCGACAAAACCTCACTGAATCTTACTTTGTTAGAAAGTTGAGGAGCCCAACACCTTTTCTCCTTGCAGTCCTTGCTTAGTCCTTGTGTGAGGTTAACCTCAAACAGCAGTACCTTGAGGAAGCTAGATGGACGTTCCAAATTAAGCCCCGTGTCTGCCCAAGTGCTCCCCACAGTAGATGTGCTAAATTAGAATCATAGAATCATAGAATGGTTAGAGTTGGAAGGGACCTTAAAGATCATCGAGTTCCAACCCCCCTGCCATGGGCAGGGACACCTCCCACCAGACCAGGTTGCTCAAAGCCCCATCCAGCCTGGCCTTCAACACTTCCAGGGATGGGGCAGCCACAGCTTCCCTGGGCAACCTGTTCCAGTGCTTCACCACACTCACAGGAAAGAATTTCTTCCTAATATCTAATCTAAATCTTCCCTCTTCCAATTTAAAACAATTACCCCTTGTCCTGTCACTACATCTCCCGACAAAGAGTCCCTCTCCGGCTCTCCTGTAGGCTCCCTTCAGATATTGGAAGGCTGCTATGAGGTCTCCCCGGAGCCTTCTCTTCTCCAGGCTGAACAACCCCAGCTCTCTCAGCCTGTCTTCATAGGGGAGGTGCTCCATCCCTCTGATCATCTTCGTGGCCCTCCGCTGGACCCGTTCCAACAGGTCCATGTCCTTCTTTCTGTGTTGAGGACTCCAGAGCTGGACACAGTATTCCAGGTGGGGTCTCACGAGCGCAGAGTAGAGGGGTAGAATCACCTCCCGTGACCTGCTGGCCACACTTCTCTTTAGCACTGCTTTATTACATTCGGCTGAGTTTCCCAGCATCTCCCTTTAACGCAGTCACTGCAGACAGAAGAATCCCAACCTATTGGGCCAAATCATTCATCGGCGTGAGTCCTTGCGGTACAGTCCCGTCTCCAGGTCGTTGCAGGGAGGGGTCAGGTGAAAGAAATAGCATGATGTGAGTACCAAATACACCCCTTGAAAAGTGGTGCAAAGCAGTGGGGCTGCTGTACCTGTACTCTTCTTCAGATTTTGGTTTTAGTAGTCCGTGATGTGCCTGTGATTGGAGTAGACCGTGGCCGCACATCGGCAACCTGATCTAAAGCACAGGTAACGTTAGGGAGGTCCCCAATGGACAGTGGAAGTCTTAGCAGGTTGGGAGGAAAAAAAAAAAAACCTCTTCTGAGTCCCTGCGGTCATAAGAATGTCTTAAAACAGCTTCCATCTGTGAACTCTCGTGAAAACTGCATGAGGGAGCGTGGCTGTGACATGTTGTCCTTTGGGAGCTGCTGCTCAGCGTCACTAGAGTGGGTTGTTTCCTCAAAGCCCGGGGTGGAACCACAAGTGGGTTCCTCTGTGTTAGGCCAGGGTGATCCCGGCCGTTTACCAGCCAGCGGGCATATAAGGCTTGTGGAAGATGCATTTACCTTTCCCTCCCTGTCTCTTTTCCTCTGCTAAGAGCTCCGGTGGGAACACATAAGCTGATTTGTGGCAAATGTATACACAGCTGCAGTGGAAGCCTTGAAGCAAAACTGGAATAACACAGCTACAGCACTGGAAGTGCCAAGAAAGATATGAGCTGTGTGGACAAGAAGTTACATCTGTGACGTGGAGGTGTGGCCGGCGCTGTGGAAATTGGCCTAATCCTCAATGATGGAGCAACCAAAGCTAAGCCTTCACCGGCTGCACTGGCATGAGACCCACTAGACAACTTTGCTCGTGCTGAACCATCTGTGTCACTGCATATATTCTGTTAAAAAAATGCAGCCCTCAGGGGAAGGAGTAGGATTCCCATTGACTGGCTCCAGCGGAGCATGCTGAAAGGGCTGGAGCCCCTCTGCTTGGGCGTTGTTGGAGGTTAGGGGTGTTCAGCCTGGAGAAGAGAAGGCTCTGGGGAGACCTTAGAGCCCCTTCCAATCCCTAGAGGGG
This sequence comes from Numenius arquata, assembly GCF_964106895.1. NCBI lineage: Eukaryota > Metazoa > Chordata > Aves > Charadriiformes > Scolopacidae > Numenius > Numenius arquata. The sequence goes on along the minus strand of NC_133582.1, from coordinate 31,196,240 downwards.
GCTCCAGGAAAGTTGGGGAGGGACTCTTGATCAGGGAGGGGAGCCACAGGACAAGGGGGAATGGTTTTAAACTGAAAGAGGGGAGATTGAGATGAGATCTGGGGAAGAAATTCTTTGCTGTGAGGGTGGTGAGACCCTGGCCCAGGTTGCCCAGAGAAGCTGTGGCTGCCCCATCCCTGGAGGGGTTCAAGGCCAGGTTGGATGGGGCTTTGAGCAAGCTGGTCTGGTGGGAGGTGTCCCTGCCCATGGCAGTGGGTGGGACTGGATGGTCTTTAAGGTCCCTTCCAACGCAAACCATTCTATGATACTATGACTGATTTTAAGGAGCCAACCATAGCCTGTTTCCTTGCATCCTGTGTAAATGTTGGAGAGGGAGAACGGATCCTCTGCAGGGTGATTCAGAGCATCTCCCCTCATCTCCAGCCTGAAGCTGGGCTCTGGAGGAGAATTCTTCCCAGAGGTAGCTCAGTGAGGTGGTGAGCGTGTTTTCTGGGATGTGGAAACTGGTCTCAGCATACTAGGCTCTCTCTGTGTACTGGGAAAACGTGCCCACTTCTCTTACGGAGGAAGAGTTTTGGGGAGGTGCTGCTACAGGGAACAGTACGGCTCAGCGATAAGTTTGTCAGCGCTTTCCCTGTAGTCCTCCAGCAAAAGGAGGAGATGTTGTGAATTTCCTACATAAAAGGAAAAGTATCACATTTTCCCCAAATTCTTCAGGAAATTACTCTCATATACAACCCCAGAATTTGGCTGCGTTACAGAGACAGAGTGTCATTTGCATGCCATTACCAGGTTGTAAATGTCTCATGGTGACTGCCTACTATACATTTGCAATCTTTAGGGATCCTATGAGGGTCACCCCTGAGGTCAGGTTTGTTTAGTCTGTTCCATAACGGTGTAAAGTGGACTTGAATGTGTACTCTGCTCAAATAATACACAATCTGATTGATACTTAAACATCAGTAAGTGTTGTATATATGTTGCAGTTTCTAATGATCCGGGCAGAGGAGAAGCATGTATTTGCTAACAAATTGTTTCTACAAACAACCTGATGTGGCTTTGAAAAGTGAGTCAAAATAGGGAATGAAATGCACCCTCAAAATTATGATAAGAAAAATGTTCATTTTTTCTTTCCTTGAGAAAACTTTCCTTTTTTTTTTTTTTTTTTAAATCCCCTCTGAGCCCTCCCTGTATTTGGAATTCTTCCTCCTGTTTACTTTTAATTCACTCACCGTCCATTCAGCGATTGCCTTGCAGTTCAAAAGCCAGGTTCCTTACGTTGCATTGTTCAAAGATGGCTTAATTAAAAATAGATCACGTCTTCTGGGTTGTGCTTAATAAGCATTGTGCTGATTGGCTTCATGGAGGCCTGGATGATATTTCGGCCTTTTGCAGATCTTTCAAAAGGAATAATAAAAAGAAAGGAAGGGGGGGAAAAAAGGATGTGAAGTCTTCTTCATCCTTAATATGTCATGATTTAGAAGGCAAGAATTATTACTCAACGTAGGCTTAGAAGAATAAAGAGAGAGTAGAGAAAAGGTGATATATGAGTGACTGCTCTCTCTTTGTTTTTGAAATGCTGTAAAAGTATAATGTGTTGTGACGTCCAGCCTCACTGTATTTTTCTAGTGCTTCTCTTTCAACAAAACTTTCATGATGAAAATATAAATAAAAAGTGACAAAATCATATAGCTCAGCACAAAACTGGTTCAGGCAAAATGTTCTTGTTGCCATTTTTACGGCTTCACTACAAAGTTCAGACCAATTAGTTATTATGTGTTTTCCTTTTTTAATTGTGTTTCATGCACAGAGAGGTATTCCCTCTCTTTTCCCCTTTGCTCATCTCTGGATCAATAATATGTCTGTGATGCAATTTTTCATTTGATTCCTTCTTGCATGAAGAAGTTTGATTGGTTTGATTTACTTAGTGCAGAAATTGTTACGAGAGAATTAACACAAGAGCGTGATTCTTTAGAAGGAAATTGTGGTTCTGGGTTAAACCTGGCTGCTGCAGGAGTACAAGGGAAGAGAGGAGAGAGCGCAGAATATTTTCCCTTCCGTTCCAGTAGCTCACAAGGACTCCGTACTTCTCTGCTAACTCGCTGTGACAGAGAAGCTCACAGATACCCGGGGACAGGGTTTGTCTGCTCAGAGGCAGGCTCAGCATCCACCATTCTGGATCCATCAGCATCCATTATGGTTGGGTTTGTTGTGTTGTTTTTTTTTTTTTTCTTTTTATATTATGTTGTTTTTTTTTTAAGCCGCAGTAGCACAAGATGAGCCGTGTGGTAGCCTAGCAAAGCTGCCTGCTGTGTTTTTGGAAGAGCTATTCACAGGTGCAGCAGAAGAGATGCTTCCTCAAGGTGGGTGGTGTGACTAACACAGCACCTTCCTTTACCCTGCAAAGAGGAGCCCGGTGCTTTGCTGTTAATCCCAGCTGGCCACGCTCCACCCTGCAGGGGATAAAAGCCCTCGGGAGGAGCAGCCTTATTTCTGAAAGAAGATTTCACGTGCTGGCTTGCTCTGGAGGTTTTTGCCCCTGACCCAGGTTGAGTTTGGCGTTGGTAAACGAAGGGAACGCTTCCTGAGGTGGGTGCTCTGTGCTGTGGCTGTTCTCAGGAACAAAGCCGCTTTCTGTAGCGGTAGCTTAGGTGTCTCCTGGCTGTCCCACAGGATAGATACCTTCCCTGGGAGAGGCTCTAATGGATTGGAACATGAGCAGAATTACGGTCTGGGCCTGCTTTGAGGAAATCATAGAATCACAGAATGGTTCAGGTTGGAAGGGACCTTAAAGATCATCCAGTTCCAACCCCCCTGCCATGGGCAGGGACACCTCCCACTAAGGTAGTGGGATAGTTCTGTTGTCCCCCTACACCCCCTCATTTTCCTCTCCACCACTTAAACATTCTGTCATCCAAACAGGCACAGATGCCTTTCATCAGCCCTAGCGAGGTTTAGTTCTGGTTAGCTCAGCCTCTGCTTGGGACTTTTGGTGTCTTTTTTTTTTGCCTTTCTGTCTGTTTCTGGACACAGCCCTTTGTAGCTTTTTTATTCCTCCTGGGATCTGGTTCAGGAGAAGGCTGGAGTTGACTCTGAGCTGGCAAATTCTGACTTTTCAGTAACTTTCAAAGCATTCCTGCGGAGAGAGATGACATAGGGAGTCCCCTTGCCAAAATGTAACCGTGCAGAAAAATGCAAAACTGCCATCAACGTATAGATTATTTTATGCTGCGGTCGCACGAGAGCAGAGGGCATAGAAACCAGAAACGGAACGGTCAGTGCAACAAACCCTGGATTGTTGCGATTTGATTCGCGTAAGGGAATTGTGTAGGCTTTTTGGCTGTGGGCTTGATGTGCTGGTTGGAAATGTATGATGTCATTGTACCAAGGAAATCACAGCAAAAGGCTGCTTGTGTTTATGTTGGCTAAAGGTTTAACCGACTGTACATGGCAGGCTTAATTTATTGCTGCTTTAACTTTGTTTAGTCACTGAAGGGCTTTATTTATGCCGGTAAATTCAAATAGTGGCTAACAGTGACCACACAGCTAAAGAAATGGCAAGAGTCATTATCACTAAATCACTTTGTTGCTGAGTTCCCTTAATTAAGCGGGGGGGGGGGGGGCACGGGAATTGAGTCCCTGGACATTCAATAGAGAATACGGTGGTAAAAGAGAGTGATTAATTGAGATATCAGTTGCTTTCCTTAGAAAACTAGATTTCTATATCCTACTATGGCAAAACAAGAATGAAGCTCAAGCATGGCCTAAATTGCTGAATTAATTGAAGGCATATTAAAAAGTTTTATAGATTCTCCATAAAGTAAAATAAATAGCAAGAAAGTTATATTCTTTATGCAAACATTTTTCATTACAGTATGTGTCAGTCCCTTAGTGAGAGCTCATTAACTTCTTAAAAATTACCTTTAATAGGCTACTCATTATCATCACCATCAAATGCTTCACTTGTCCGACATTCTAGCGTTTAGAGCAGATTAAAGCCAAAATTACCCTCTAGATACAGGGCATATTCAACTACACAGGAAAAAAAAATACCATTCAGTAAAGTCATGGCTTATAAACAGTGAAAATTAGGAATGTTGAAAGCAGCCTTTTTTTAAAGCTCAGAAATGTGTCTCAATGCGGTAGCTGTGGCTTTGAGCAATAAAAAAAAAATAAATGAAAAAGTTCCTCGTTTTAAAGTCCCTCATTGAAAAGATATTTGGTTAAACATAATTGTGAAACAGGCCCTCTGAAACCTTGTCTCCAGGACTCGGGCATATCCTTGTTTGGCTGCTGTTTACCAAAGAGACTTGGACAAGTTACTTCTTCCTTTGCCTGAACTAAAACTCATGGGTAATGAGATCTCCTCTGTCGAGGACTGCAGACCTTTGCGGGAAAGCTGCTTTAGGAGGTGACTGTTTCGTTGTTACTCGTCCCGCAAGAACTCTGCGGCATCTAAAAAAACCCCCTCTGAGCAGGAGCAGAAACAGCACCAGGTCCAAATTTTTCAGCTTGTTTGAATTGGCTGAAGCTTCTTAATTTCAATGGAAGTGTTTCTCATTTACACCAGCAGGGAAATTGGCTTCCACTCTATTTTTTTCTTTTATTTTTTTCTTTGGGTGGTGTTTGGGGAGAGGAAACTCAAAAACGTTGATTAAGGATTAGATGTCCTGGCATGTTTTGATTTTTGGGCACTGCAGTGGTCAAATGTGCTGCTGTGATGAATAGCAGGGTTCATTGAGGTTGCTTTAGCAAGGCAATCCCAAAAAGCATTTCTATGATTGCAACTTTACTTATTCCTCTAAGGCAAAACCCGATATATAAACAGGGCTTGGTCTCCATCTGGCTGGACTCGACTGACTCTGAGGGAGATGGCTGATTCGTGTCAGCCATGGTTTTGGACCTCACTTTGCCTTTCCTTCCCCTGGGTTATCTGAGCAAAACAGCATTTTGCCCATGTCACCCATGTTCAAAGGTGCTCTTGGGCTGTGGTACCAAGGAGGCTGAGAAAATGACACCAAACAGGTCAAGGTTCTTTGGTTTCAGCATGCTGTGGTGCCTTGCTGTATTCTCCCCGGTTGTGGGGAGATGTCCCGAGAGTGCTTCCTCTGCCAGGAAAAATATCCTGGAACTGTGAAAATCTTCCACCTCTGCACCTTCTCATCTGTTTTGTCCAAAAGTCTTTGTTTTTCAAAACTGTTGAACTGCAAATTATGGTGCTGCAATACACAGGCAGGATCTTGAGTTTAGCTGCGATAAATTCTCCTTGGTGATGGGCTTTGGTTAGAGTCCTATATCGGCAGTCCTTTGTTTAAAATAAAGATGTTCTGAAATTGTCTTGTCTACTTACAATGCTCTTTTTATCCCTTCAGCTGAGAAGATTCTCCAGGTATTTCTCTTCTGGCACCGCGTGTCTGATGCAGAAAGCATCTGAAGATGGGTGAAAAGCTGCAGACACCCTGGTGCAAAATAAAAGAAGCTTCAGAACATCTCAGATGATGGAGCTGGAGCATCCCCCAGATATCCCTGAGATGGTGCGGTAAGGTTCATAAGCTGCGACGATTTAAAACTTGCCCCAAAGAGTATGACACGCATACCCCTGTTATTCCTCATGTATTTAAGCCTGTAAGTTGTAGCATTGCACATATATTGGTAGGTCCTTATGGCATCCAGATTCAGGTGCTCTCTAAAAAAAAATCATCAAACAAAAGCTCTTCAATCAGGTGTTCTGATGTGGTGCCTTCACCTCTAGAGAGGGTTGGCTTGCAGGAAAGCTAAAGGATGACCTAGACCTACTCCATGTGTACCTCTGTGGTGGCTACCACAGCTGAGACGAATACATGTCTTCCAATTAAAAAAAAATAAATAAACCTCATCCCTGTTTACTTGGTAAGGAAGTCTGCCAAATGAATACTCTGCCATGAGTGTCAGAATGCCTCTTTGTGGTCCTGGTGGAGAGACTAAGGCTCCAAAATTAGGTGCTGAAGGGTAGGCAGGACAGAGAACGTCCTTTTACAGCCTGTATCAATGTTATTACTGGGACTTCCACTGGGCCAGACTGGGTTGTACACAGCACGAGTCAGCCCAGCTTTCTGCAGAAGAGAGGACATTTTTTTAACAGCAGAAAATTTGGTGTTGTGTGGGCTGATTGATTTCCCTCAAGCTACACAAACTTTTGTGGGATGGTCTGGTTTTCAGGCAAGAAAAGCATCTCCTTTTTTTTTCTCCTCCAGTCAAGACAATATAGACCTTCCTGTAACGAATAGCTTTTCATAGCTTCTGATACATACTATTTTAATAGTCGGCTAGTTGGCGAGGCGGCGGCACCGGTGGCAAGGACTGAGGTGAGCCTGAGGTGGGGGTTTGATCGCACTTTACAGAGGGGTCTCTGAGCTCAGGGACCCCCCACTCACAGCCCCAGCGGGAACCAGGAAGTCTGCGGCAGCCTAGGTTGACTAGAAAGAAAACATCTGGAGATGGTCTCCACTAGGTCTGTAGCCACAGCCAAAAGGAATAAAGCGACCCAAACTGACCTACTACAGGAACATGCCGCCGTCCAGGTGACAGGCTGCATGGAATGTCTGAGGCTGTCACTCTGGCAGGAGGACAGCAGAGCCTGTGTGCGCTGTGACCAGGTGGATGATCTGCTCAGCCTCATGGCTGAGCTTAAGGAGGAAGTGGAAAGGTTGAGGACCATTTGGGAATGCGAAAGGGAAATAGATTGGTGGAGCCACACCCTGCCATCCTTAGGGAAAAAACAGCAGGTGGAGGCTCCAGGAGAGGCAGAGGATCCCCTGCCCTCTTGTCCCCAGGCAGGAGGGGAACTAGGAGAGGATGGGGGGCAATGGAAGCAGGTACCTGCTCAGGACAGCAGGAGAGTCCCCTCCAGACCTTCCCTGCCTTCCCAGGTGCCCATACGGAACAGATAGGGGCCTCTGGAGACAGACAATGAGGGAACTGAGGATGCTGATAAAGCCCCATCCAGGGAGTTGCCAAAGCAGCCAGCTTCCATGTATTAAGACTGCTTCTGTGAGGAGAAATAGGAGGGCGATAGTTACAGGTGGTTCCATTCAGAGGGGACCTGAGGGTCCCATATGCCGGCCGGCCCCTTCCCACAAGGAGGTCTGCTGCCTCCCTGGGGCCCATGTTAGGGACAGAACCAGGAGGCTTCCTGGCCTGATACGGCCCTCAGATTATTACCCTCTTTTGATCTTACAGGTAGACAGTGATGAGTTAGAGAGAAGAAGTCTGAGGGCGATGGAGAAAGATTTCAGGGCCTTGGGACGACTTGTCAAGGGTTCAGGAGCACAAATCATGTTCTCCTCTGTCCCTCCAGTTTTGGGGACTGATGAATGGCTTAACAAGAAGACCAGACAGATCAATGCCTGGCTCCAAAACTGGTGCTACCAGCTGGACTTTGGGTTCTCTGATCACAGTTTGATTTACAGGACACCAGGCCTGCTGGCAAAGGATGGGAAAACCCTATCCTGAAAATGGAAAAGGGTACTAGGCCAAGAGTTAGCAAGGCTCATGGACAGGGCTTTAAACTAGAATCGAACAGGGAAGGGGATAAAACCAGGCCAACCAGTAATGAGCCTGGGGGTAAAGGGTCAAGGATGGGGGTGAAATCGGGAGCCCAGCTCAAGTGCATCTACACTAATGCACATAGTATGGGCAACAAACAGGATGGGCTGGAAGCCATTGTGCAGCAAGACAGCTGTGATGTAGTCGCCATCACAGAAATGCGGTGGGATGACTGTCACGACTGGAATGCTGTGATGGATGGCTATAAGCTCTTCAGAAGGGATAGGCAAGGAAGGAGAGGCGGGGGTGTGGCTCTGTAGGTTAGGGAGTGTTTAGATTGTATAGACCTAGATTCCAGTGACGAAGTTGAGTGTTTATGGGTAAGGATGAAGGTGAAGGCAAATAAGGGAGATTTTGTGCTAGGAGTCTGCTATAGACCACCCAACCAGGATGAAGAGGCAGATGAAGTATTCTATAAGCAGCTGGCTGAAGTCTAACAATCGCGAGCTCTTGTTCTGGTTGGGGACTTCAACCTACCAGATATCTTCTGGAAATGTAACACAGCAGAGAGCAGGCAGGCTAGAAGGTTCCTCAAGTGTACGGAAGGTAACTTCCTGACAAAACTGGTAGGTGAGCCTACCAGGGGAGGCACCTCGCTAGACCTACTGTTCACAAACAGAGAAGGACTAGTGGGAGATGTGGTGGTTGGAGGCCGTCTTGGGCTTAGTGATCATAAATTGGTCAAGTTTTCAATTCTTAGTGATGTAAGGAAGGGGGATTAGCAAAACCTCCACCCTGGACTTCCAGAGGGTGGACTTGAGTCTGTTCAGATCACTGGTTGAGAGAGTCCCTTGGGAGATAGTCCTGAAGGGCAAAAGGGTCCAGGAAGGCTGGATGCCCTTCAAGAAGGACATCTTAAAGGCCTAGGAGCAGGCTGTCCCCATGTGTTGCAAGATTAAAGGGAGGGGAAAATGGCTGGCCCAGATAAACAAGGAGGTTTTGATGGGACTTAAGAAAAAAAGGAGGGTTTACCACCTTTGGAAGAAGGGACAGGCAATGCAGGAGGACTACAGAGATCTCATTAGGTTACACAGAGAAAAAATTAGGAAGGCAACAGCCCAGCTGGAGCTCAACTTGGCCACTGACATAAGGGACAACAAAAAAAGTTTTTACAAATACATCAACAATAAAAAGAGAGCCAGGGAGAATCTCCATCCCTTACTGGATGCGGAGGGAAGCAATGCAACCAAGGACGAGGAGAAGGCTGAGACACTTAATGCCTTCTTTGCCTCAGTCTTCAGCAATCAGAGCAGCTACCCCCAGGGTGTTCAGCCTCCTGAGCTGGAAGATAAGAATGGAGAACAGAACAACCCCCCCATAATCCAGGAGGAAGTAGTTAATGATCTACTTCTGCACCTGGACACGCATAAGTCTATGGGGCTGGATGGGATTCACCCAAGGGGACTCAGGGAGCTGGCGGGAGAGCTCACCAAGCCTCTCTCCATCATCTATCAACAATCCTGTTCAACAGGAGAGGTACCAGATGACTGGAGGGTGGCTAACGTGATGCTCATCTACAAGAAGGGCCGGAAGGAGGATCTGGGGAACTACAGGCCTGTCAGCCTGACCTCGGTACTGGGAAAGATCATGGAGAGGATCATCTTGAGTGAGCTCTCACGGTAAGTAAAGGGCAGCCAAGGGATCAGGGCCAGCCAGCATGGATTTATGAAAGGGACGTCTTGCTTAACCAACTTGATCTCTTTCTATGACCATGTGACCCACCTTCTGGATGGGGGGAAGGCTGTGGATGTTGTCTACCTGGACTTTGGTAAGGCCTTTGACACAGTCCCCCACAGCGTTCTCCTGGAGAAGGTGGCGAATCATGGCATAGACAAGTGTACTCTTCACTAGGTAAAAAACTGGCTGGATGGCTGTGCCTAGAGTTGTGATTAATGGGGTGAAGTCTTGCTGGCGGCCGGTCACCAGTGGTGTCCCGCAGGGCTCAGTTTTGGGGCCAGTCTTATTTAATATCTTTATCGATGATCTGGATGAGGGGATTGAGTGCACCCTCAGTAAGTTTGCAGATGCCACCAAACTAGGTGGGAGTGCTGATCTGCTTGAGGGTCGGCAGGCCCTACAGAGGGACCTGGACAGGTTGGATCAATGGGCCAAGGCCAATGGGATGAGATTGAATAAGGCCAAGTGCTGGGTCCTGCATTTCGGTCACAACAACCCCAAGCAACGCTACAGGCTTGGGGAAGAGTGGCTGGAAAGCTGCCCAGCAGAAAAGGACCTGAGGGTATTGGTGGACAGCCGGCTGTACCCACAGACAAACGGGAGAGTTGCGATGTGCAATTATTTTGTTAAATGGGGAGCACAAGACACCAAACTCTCCGCTATCTGATTATGTTCTCAACCCCGCCTGGGCCCCCGGGGAAAACTTTTGAGTCCCTCGAGGAGTGGAGGAAGACATGATCAAACCAATGATTAGCAAAAGCAATCATCAGCTACTAGCCCTAGCTGAAAATTCTAGTGACTGAAATATATAGCAATAACCTAGGAAAAAAAAAAAGTTTGCATTGGGTTACTTTAGAGTGTTTTAGGATATGGTCCTTGTTAATTAAGGACTTGCTTTTTCAATGTGCTGGGCAGGATAGGACAGGAAATGGATAGGAAATGTAAATCTATTTCCTGTTTCAGATTCAGGCAAGTCCCTCATGAAAGCTGAGGGATGGGGAAGAGGAGGGGAGAGGCACGCAGGTGAACAGATTCAGGCTTTCTAAGACCAAATAGCCTTGTATTGCAGCACTTCTCTCACTTAAGGAAAACTTAGGGTCCCTGCTCTGAACACCTCCCTCCACCTTGAAACTAAAAATCCACCTTGGAGAGTAAAACTGTTCCTGGCTAAGACTTCACAGAAAGTGGCACGCTTTGGAAAATGTGGGTGTCAGTAAGTAAAAGTCAGCTTCCACGTAAAAAGCAAGAGGAGCCCACAAATCATCTGCTGCAGACCTGCTGCACTGCTGTGCCCTACCAAGTCCCCATCAGGAGCCACGGATGCCTTAGAATCATAGAATGGTTTGAGTTAGAAGGGACCTTAAAGATCATCCAGTTCCAACCCCCCTGCCACGGGCAGGGACACTTCCCACCAGACCAGGTTGCTCAAAGCCACCTCCAACCTGGCCTTGAACCCCTCCAGGGATGGGGCAGCCACAGCTTCTCTGGGCAACCTGGCCAGGGTCTCACCACCCTCACAGCAAAGAATTTCTTCCTGAGATCTCATCTCAATCTCCCCTCTTCCAGATTACGACCATTCCCCCTCATCCTATGGCTCCCCTCCCTGATCAGGAGTCCCTCCCCATCTCTCCTGTAGCCCCTTTAGGGACCGGACATCAAGCTCTGAAACTGAACAATGAGATTTAACTGTCCTCGGTGCTTGGTAACACCATCAAATCAGAAATGTGGTGGGTCAGTCTTTGCACTTCTGGGCTTTGGGGTGCTTTGCAGCTCGAGAGAAAACTCTTGTGACCGAAAAAGACACACAGCAATTAAAATATAAAAGAAGCAAAATCACTGTATTATAAAATCCCACACTGTCATATGATAGGGAATACAAATAGATCCAGGAGACTCAGGCCTTTCTGTGCCTTCCTCCGACTGTTTGTTCATATTTTCACTGAAGAGCCACAAATCGGGAAATTAATTACACGAGGTGGTTGGAAGTGCTGGAGATTTGTAGATTTGTCCATTGATAATATTCTTGCCTTATGAAGTCTTTGGGAGGGAAAATGAAATTTCAACATGTTGGTTTTTTTTTTTTTGAATGTCAAAAATGAATTTTTGGTTTCAAATGGAAACATTTTTTGATATCTTTGAACCAAATGAAACTTCTGTTTTCAGTCAGTCCGATTTTATGCCCTGTCTGCCCGAGCAGCCGCAGTGCCTGGATGCAGCCAAAGCTGGGCTGGGCTTCACGGTGAGCTGGTGTCTCCTGCTGAATTGGTGCCGTTCCCTCTTGGGAACCATAAAACTGTGGCAGGGAAGTTACCTTCTTGCTACCAGAGGTTTGGCTGGCAAAGGTGCGGTGATGCCTCCCAAGTTATCACACCTCTCCCTTGTACTCGCTGTGCCTCTCACGTGCCAGCGGTGGCAGCGGGTGTCACCCCTGGGGTACCCCAACGTTGGTACGTGAGGGAAGCGGTGGGGCAGAGGCCGCTACCGTTTATTGTTCCCCTCTGTTATTCTGGCTGCAAGTGCCAACATCATCAACAAGAGCAGCAAACAGAGCTCCGAAGCATTCTCCAGCCATTGCTTCCTTTCAGCCCACTATTTATTTGGTAATATACAGGCCAGCTGGATAATTTTTGAAAAAAAACAGACAAACATGTAATTTTTATCATGCTAGTACATTCTCTTGCTGCTGCATCTCTGCTGCACTTGGAAATGAAGGCAGTGTAATTACCTAACAATTATCTTGTCAGCCTGTAACAGAACGCGAAATTTGGATTGAGGTGGGGAATGAGGGTGCATTTAAACACCGGGCTCCTGTGATATGGCGTTTATTTATTTTCCATGCTAGTTTTGGGGCTGGGTAATGAGGTAGCTGTGTGTGGTTAAGCTAAGTGGCCCAGGGTGGCTGTCCAGAAGGCAGGAGACGAGTTGGCCATGTAAAACCTCCCTGTACCCAGGCATGCTGCAGGAGCGGGGACAGACTTCCTACGTGGCATTCCTGTATTTCCCTGGTGCCCAGGAGGGGAGTTGGCCACTGCCAGCTTTTTCAGGTGGTTTGACAGCTGTGGGAGGTGGGCTGGGGGCATGGTTTTGCCTGGTGGAGGTGTAACAGGCAGCCTTTTTTCCATAGGGCCGCTGATACGGCATGCCTCTAAGTATGTGCTCAGGCTGTCCAGGCATCTTCTTGGAGTTGTGGTTACGTTTTAACACAAAGAATAGACAGCAGTACACTAAGAACAGTTCCTATTCTCCAGCCCTCCATTTTTGGTTCTTTTACTTACCTGTGTAAATGTCTGCTGGAGGCTCCCTTAAAGAGGGGGGATACCAGCTGGGATAAACTCTGATTATCTGCCACTGTAGACAGCCATGTTCTTAGACTCACAGAATGGTTAGAGTTGGAAGGGACCTTAAAGATAATTCAGTCCCACCCCCATGCCCTGGGCACCACCAGACCAGGTTGCTCAAAACCCCCTCCAACCTGGCCTTGAACCCCTCCAGGGATGGGGCAGCCATAACTTCTCTGGGCAACCTGGGCCAGGGTCTCACCACCCTCACAGCAAAGAATTTCTTCCTAATGTCTAATCTAAATCTCCCCTCTTTCAGTTTCAAACCATTCCCCCTCCTCCTATGGCTCCCCTCCCTGATCAAGAGTCCCTCCCCAGCTTTCCTGGAGCCCCTTTAGGGACTGGAAGGGGCTCTAAGGTGTCCCCGGAGCCTTCTCTTCTCCAGGCTGAACAACCCCAACTCTCTCAGCCTGTCCTTGCAGCAGAGGGGCTCCAGCCCTCCCAGCATCTCTGTGGCCTCCTCTGGCTCCACTCCAACAGGTCCATGTCCTTCCTGTGCTGAGGACTCCAGAGCTGGAGGCAGCACTGCAGGTGGGGTCTCACCAGAGCAGAGTAGTTGGGAAGATGAATAGGAAGATATGCGGGTCAACCTTACCACAGTCAGAATATATGTACTCTTCACAAACTTCAACCCTCACCCCAGTGAACTTGACTTAATATTATAACAATCTGAATGCATGCTTATTGCAAACTTCACTCTTTGCTCCTCCGATAAATGTAACTAAGTCACAACAGTGTGAATATATATGCATTACAAATGCCGCCTCCTGCCCCTGGGGGCTGCATTATTGGGGTTAACCTAACCTGAGTGCTTACTACAAACTTCATAACTTGTGCCTGCAAAACACAAACCCAAGAATACAACAGAATTTTTCATTTATTTTCTATACTCTAGCATACGATGCAGATGATGATGGTAGTGCAAGCAAAGATTAACAAGACTGTTGGAGGTACCGATAAGTTCATGAGTCAAATAGCTCTAGGGCTTTGTCCAGACCTCTGATGGGTGGTGAAGAGCGTTTTCTTGATGCGACGTGGATGTTTCCCAACCTGGCGAGTAAAATGGTGCACCAAATGGCTCCACTGTTCTGGACCTTGCTCCATATCCTGGACAACATTAACTAAGGCTTCTGTTTTCCCCTGCACTGGCAATTCCTTGACTCACAGCTCTCCTCTTTGGAGGGCTTCCTGCCCTACTTCATCCTGTTCTGTCCCTGATCTTTAAGGAACAGTCCCAATACGTAGGGTGGCAGCAGGGAGAATTTTCAGTCCATTTTTTGACACTATTTCCCAGGTCAGCCATACTACTGGTCTTCCAGCATTATCCTTGCTGCTAATCTCACACCCATCTCCTGGCTCAGTCCCCTTGCGTGATGATACCTATAGGTCGCTGCTAGATCAATGGGACTTCCCACCAGCTCTTAGCAGAAGGGAATTAGTAACTATGAATAGCTGTGGGAGCTTTCAAGCAGTGGGTTGCCTGCAGACCACCCTCTCTCAAGGGCGTACCTGCTCTGGTGTGGGTCACCCATGGGCCTCCTTCCATGAGTAGGTCTCCCCTGTACATCATCACTGCCGTGTCTCCCTCCATGCATCTCCTCTACCATCTCCCCATGTCTCTCTTCCCCTTGTGACTGCTGCTCTTCCTGAAATATCTCTGTGGTGGGGCTCTGTGGGCTCCTCAGAGGGGCTGGCATTTTAGAATGCTGTGGGCATCTACATCAGCTTCAGAGCCAGCTGCCACCTGTGCGGGGCAGTTTATGGCCACCTCCCAGACTGGCACCGCTGCAGCCCCTGGGTGCTGAAGCCTGCCGTATATACCCAGTGTGGCACTCACGAGATCATTAGCTACTCCTGCATGCACTAATTGAGTGTTCAAGCATGAGGTGCTCATCTCCAGTGAAGTCTGCAATCGTGCATGAAGTGGTCTGGTTCTCATGCATTAATTGAGTGATCATGTGTGGCCTGATTGTGCAGTCATGCATGAGCTCATGGGGCATCTTGAACCAATCGGATGCCCATGTGTGAGCTAATTGGGTGCTCAAGCATGAATTAATTGTGCCTCCATGCGGGAATTAATTGGATAATCAAGTGTAAATTTGCAGGACGCTCATGCGTGAACTAACTGGGCACTCATGCATGAACTAGTTGGGCAATCTGGCATAAATTAACCTGGCACTTGAACGCGAATTAATTGTGTACCCACATTTGAACTCATTGGGCCCTCAAGGATGAACTGATTGGACCCTCATGCATGAAATGACAGGTTGCTCAGGTGTGAATTATTTGTATGCCTGTGCATAAGCTAATTGGGCACTCATGCACATATTTATTGGGTGCTCATGCACAAACTTAATGAACGCTCAAGCATGAACTAGTTGGGCATCCCTGCGTGGCTTTATTGGACACTCATGCATGAATGCAGTAAGCCCTCCAATTTATGCCCTGAGGGACATAATAATGTGTCTACATTCAGGTTGTTAGAATGTTAACCCCTGCAGTCGGATCCAAGGGCGTGGGGGCTGAAATTTGTGAAGAGTACGTGTAGTCAGACTGTGATAAGGCTGACCGCCATAATCTAGTCCATAAGGGCAAGGGGTGGAGCTTGTAATAGATAAAAATTGAGACTGATGATGATGATAATCACCCTGGTAATCTGGTTGCCGGGGGGCAGAGGTAGAATTTTAGTAAGTGCACGTGCACTTTGTTATGCTATTAACCCCATACAGTCTGGCCTACCAGGACAAAGGGTAGAGTTTGTGGTGGGTAAGATGTTCTGATTGTGTAGATGTGCTGCTGACGGACACGGTTTAGTGGTGGGCATGGTAATATTAGGTTAATGGCTGGACTTGATGACCTTAAGGGTCTTTTCCAACCTAAAGGATTCTGTGCTGTTAGCCACTGTAGTGTTTTGTGGGGCAAGGAGCAAGACTTGGGAGTGCATGTGTACATACTGCTACGGTGTTAACCCCTGCTGGCTGTTCTGCAGGGAGGAAGCATGAAATTTATAACTGCTGTACGTTAGGATTGTGAGGACGTTGAAAGTAGTTTCTAATGTATTTGTGTTGAAACAGCTCTTAAATATGCGTTTTGCAGTGGTAAGGGGTGGAAGGTATTGAGATTAAATTGTAGGGTTTACTACGTTCGTGTGTGGGTACCTAATTAGCTCATGCGTGAGTGCCAATTTAGTCAATGCATGGGATGGGTGCCCAATTAGCTCATGCATGATCGCCCTATTAGTTCATGCCTGATCACCAAGTTACTTCATGCATGGCTGCCCAATTAGTGCACGCTTTATTGCTCAAATAGTTCATGCATGAGCGCCCAATCAGTTCATGCTTGAGAGCCCAATCAATTCACGTTTGAGAGCCCAATTAGTTCTGGATGAGCACCCAATTTACTCATGCATGAATGCTCAATTAGTACATGCATGAGCACCCAATGAGTTCACCCCTGAAGTGCGCCGTGAGTTCACACCAGTGCCATGGTGGAGACACGTAGCAGGGTTTGGCATCCAGGGGCTGCAGTGGTGCCAGTGTGGGAGGTGGCCCTGGGCAGCTGGTTCTGAAGTTGTTATGGTGTCCTAAAATGCCAGGCCCTTCGAAGAGCCCACAGTGCCCCATCACAGCCAGCGTGGGGGCGATGCCAGAGGAGACATGCAGACAGGAAGATGGCAGAGAAGACAGGCGTGTAAGAAGATGCTCCATGCCTGAGGACTGCAGCCTAGGGACGGCCCTGCAGAGACAGGATGAGAGGGAATGGTTTTAAACTGAAAGAGGAGAGATTTAGATTAGACATTAGGAAGAAATTCTTTGCTGTGAGGGTGGTGAGAGCCTGGCCCAGGTTGCCCAGAGAAGCTGTGGCTGCCCCATCCCTGGAGGGGTTCAAGGCCAGGTTGGAGGGGGCTTTGAGCAACCTGGTCTGGTGGGAGGTGTCCCTGCCCATGGGGCATGGGGGTTGGAACTGGATGATTTTTAAGGTCCCTTCCAACCCAAACCATTCTATGATTCACACGAGGGCAGGGACACTTCGAATGACTGTGGTCATGGGTGAACTGTGCCAGCGCAGTGACACTGGGAAGCTGAGGGAGCAGAAGAGACCCAGTGAGACGCATGAAGCAGCAGCAGACAGAAGAAGCTGTTGCGTACGCATCCCCAACCTCCTTTGTTGCCCCTCAGTTCACTGAAAGGATTGGGACAGAGCGAGTGTGACCTCTGGTGTGACGAGAGCTTGAGATTAGGAAGGTGTATTTGGCTTAAGTGAAGCCTGGGAAAGAGGAAGAAAAGGCACTTTAAAACACTTAAAGCTCATTGCTTATGTTTTCTTCTTTCTTGATACCCAAACTAATAATTAGAAGTTATGTTAATTGGCAATAACTTATGTAAAAGTTCCCCCAGTGGAGGCTGCTTTGCGCACTATAGTAATTGGTGGAGAATGCAGGCAGCACCCAGGTCCAGCATGGCCAGGGGCTGCAATAGTTTGAGTGGTTTTGAAGCTCAGGAAAAGCTGTATTAATTCTCATATTGGAATCTGGGGTGTTGTGGTGGGTCCATCATGTCTACAGGGGAGGGAGGTGTGGACAGTACGTAAGCAAGTGGGAAATGGAGAGCTTGAGGCTACCAAAGGAAGGTCCCGAGGAGTGGGAAGGTGACTGGGAAGAGATGACATGGGTTCTGCTTCAAGCCCTCAGCCCCAGTGGCCTGCAGCCTGGGCTGTCTCTGCATCAGGGATCCCAGAACACCTTCCCTGGGGGCTCAGTGGGACCGGGAAAGCCCAGGAGACCTGTGGGGTGCAGAGGGGCTAAATGTGGTGCCCAGGGATAGGACAAGAGGAAATGGGCACAAACTTGAATATAAGAAGTTTCACCTAAACATGAGGAGGAACTTCTTTCCTTTGAGGGTGGCAGAGCCCTGGAACAGGCTGCCCAGGGAGGTGGTGGAGTCTCCTTCTCTGGAGACATTCAAACCCCACCTGGACATGTTCCTGTGCTCTGGATGGACCTGCTTTGGCAGGGGGGTTGGACTAGATGATCTCCTGAGGTCCCTTCCAACCCCATGTGATTCTGTGTGCTCCAAGTGGGTCTCCAGGGAGCAGAGGTGGGGAGCGGAGCTGAGGGTGTCCCATTTTAGAGTAAGGGCCTGCTCAAAGAGGTGTTAACGGGTGGTCAGTGGGAAAGGGAGGCCCTTGGTCAGAAGGAGCAGCTTGTAGTGCTGTGCTGGTCAAAGCACGCACCAGGCAGCACTTATCCCTGCTGCCCGGGCCACAGGAGGAAGAGCGGAGCTTGTATTAATTTCGGTGTATATTAAGAATGTGATGATGTTGACAGTGGGTTTTGTAACGCATTGATGTTGAAACAGTTCCTGTGTGTTTTTTACGGAGGCGGAGGGTAGGATGGATGGGCATAAATTGCAGGGTTTGCTGCATTCACACGTGGGCGCTCGATGAGTTCGCGCCTGAGTGCCCCATCGGCTCACGCTTGGGCGCACAATTCGCTCACGCTCGCACGCCCTGTTAATTCATTGCATGGGTGCCCGGTCGATTCCTGCATGAGAACCCCGTTGCTTCACGCTTGCACGCCCGATGAGTTTACGCATGAGTGCCCCATTGGGTTACGCATGAGCGATCAATTAATCTGATAAGAGTTCAGAGAAGCACCGCTGGTAGGGACCCCGGAACTGAAGGCAGATGCAAATGAAAGCCCCACCCCTTTAAAGGCCCTCTGGACAAATTAATCTGGGCAGAAAAAAAGCAGTTCCTTTAGTTCAGATTGAAAAGAAAGGAAAAACAGCTCTCATTCTACACCTGGGTATAATTAGTACATCTTTAGCTTGGATCCTTTTTTAGGACCCGGAAAGCAGCTCTGTGGGACCTTGGCTTTCCCCACTCAGCGTTCCTGCTAACCCAGCCTTTCCGTTGCCATACGGGTTTTTTATTTCGTTTTGTGTGCTGATCGTTAACATGTAACTTCCCATCATGTAGCTTCCTCAGCCGGCATGACACGTCTATACCTAATGCCCATGGAGACAAAGATATTTTCAATGCAAGAGCAATGTTAAACCAGCAGCAAAATTCAAGAACACGGGGCAGTTCCCAGCCCGTTTCAGTAGGAAGCAGCAGCGCTATATTCTTACCTCCAGTGGATGCTGTAAAAGATCAGCAATTAACATTAGCTTCATCCAGGTGTGGTCTTAAAAAAGCAAAATTATTTTTGTTAGTGAAGGCCTGGAGGAAGACAATACAAAAATCTTTTGTATTATTATTTAGGCTGCGTTTTCCTTTTGTTTCTCATCTTTCATGACTTTCATGTGATCGTGGCAGTTTCCATCATCTAATTTCCATTTCTTGGAGGAGGTCTCCTCTCTGCTGGCCAGTATCGTTTTTCAGCTCATGTCGGAGCAGCGAAATTACCTTTGGAGTAAAGTAACAGCTGGTAACAGTGCTGTCCCCTTGGGCAGTAGATGTTTACTTTGGAAGTCAGGAGGCGCTCAAGAGGGTGAGTTTTTATTCTGTTCTTAGACTCAACCTATTGATGCTTCTAAGCTGACCCTTCTTATCTCCGTAGCATCCTTCTGGAAGTTTTAACTGGTGTCTGCAGATGGCTTGTAGCAGGAACAGGAGCTAAGGAGTGTTTCGCCAGCTCACATCACCTTCAGAATCTGTCCTTCCTTAGAAACGGGCGATACTTGGTTGTGTCATATATGCCCATACTGTAGCTTCGTTGAGTCACCATCCTTGGATGAGTTGAAGAGTCGTTTAGATGTGGTGTTGGGGGATACGGTGTAGGGAAGAACTTTGTAGAGTAGGGTAGATGGTTGGACTCAATGATTCCAAGGGTCTTTTCCAACCTAGATGATTCTGTGATTCTCACTCCAAAACCTGCCAGGTTGGGACGGAAACCAAGCAGCTCTCTTCAGAACTCGAGTGGAAAACCAACAGGAGACCATAAGCTTGTCTGTCTACCACTTTTTTTACTTGCTCTCAACTATATAACACCTGATGCAGAGAGTTACCTATCTGGGCTATGTAATTAAGTGGCTTAGTTACTCTTTGTTGCTGATTTTGAGCCATTCTTATTTAAAGTGGAAAACGCTCCGTGTTCCATCTGTGGTACCTGCTTTAGTAAAACAAAATCCCTCGCGTGGCTCACTTGTCACTGGTTTCAACATTTGGATTGTATCAGGCTTTGTTGTTGTTTTTTTTTTTTTTAACCATGGAAAAACTGTGATTTTTTTTTTTTTAATGGTAGGCTAAGGAAAGAAAAACAACCCAAAAATATCAGACATGCTTGGGCATCTCCTTGGGATTTAATATTCTGGTTTCTCCACCTCGAAATGAAAGAAAGACAAGTTAGAGCTGTTTGGGCTTGAAGATGTAGAGAGTGAATCTCCCTTGGGGCCTAAATTCTGCTATTCCTATTCGGCTTGAACATTGCTTGACTCTCTGGGTGGTGTCCCCCATTTACAGCGTACTTAGCAGGTGCCACCCAGCTGGGATGAGGCAACATAACAGCAAGCCACATAGGACTAAAGAGGAGTCAGCGTTTGAAAAAGCAGGCACAAAATGGGTTACTGCAGACAGGACGAAGCAGAGGCATTTGCAGACTCTACGCCTTTTGGGGGAAGTGTTTCTGGTATCGCTTCTGTTTCGTAGAATCATAGAATCATCCAGGTTGGAAGAGACCCTTGGGATCATCGAGTCCAACCATCAACCCTACTCTACAAAGTTCTTCCCTATATCATATCCCCCAACACCACATCTAAACGACTCTTAAACACATCCAGGGATGGTGACTCAACCACCTCCCTGGGCAGCCTGTTCCAATGCCTGACCACTCTTTCTGTGAAAAATTCTTTCCTAATGTTCAGTCTAAACCTACCCTGCTGGAGCTTGAAGCCATTCCCTCTCGTTCTGTCATTAATTACCTGTGCGAAGAGACCAGCACCAACCTCTCTACAGCGTCCTTTCAAGTAGTTGTCGAGAGTGATGAGGTCTCCCCTCAGCCTCCTCTTCCTCCGACTAAACAGTCCCAGCTCCTTCAACCGCTCTTCATATGATTTGTTTTCCAGGCCCTTCACCAGCTTCGTTGCCCTCCTCTGCAGTCGCTCCAGCACCTCGATATCTCTCTTGGATTGAGGTGCCCAAAACTGGACACAATACTCCAGGTGTGGCCCCACCAGTGCTGAGTACAGGGGGACAATCACCTCCCTACTTCTGCTGGTCACGCTATTTCTAATACAAGCCAGGATGCCGTTGGCTTTCTTGGCCACCTGGGCACACTGCCGGCTCATATTCAGCCACTTGTCAATTAGAACCCCCAGGTCTCTTTCTTCCAGGCAGCTTTCCAGCCACACTTCCCCAAGCCTGTAGCAATGCACGGGGTTGTTGTGGCCCAAGTGCAGAACCTGGCACTTGCCCTTGTTGAAACTCATGCCATTGATTTTGGCCCAATGATCCAATCTATCTAGGTCTCTCTATAGAGCTTACATTTTAAGCTCTGAACTCATTTTAACTCTGTAGAGTTTCATTTTAAGCTGGAAGCAAAGGGATGTATTTGTGCGCTCAGGCTCCTTCCCAAGTGGAAGGTCCTCACTGAAGTTGTCTTAGGTCTCTTTTGAAACGTTTACTCACGACATGACCTAATCGTACCTCTGGTGTTGCAAGCTTAGGGACGGTGCAGGATTTCACGCTCTGCAGCATGGTGCGTGCTGGCAGCTGGGAGAACAGGGAGGGGGAAAAGCTCTTACTCTTCTTCGGGGACACACCAGGACTCTACGCACTGTTTGTGCTGCGCCTGGCAGCTGACCAAGAAGCTGCATTAGCACCAGCTTCCCATCAGACTGCCGGAGCTGCACTGCCCTCTTGGGCATTGAGTTAGTGCCAAGGTAACTGCATGGAAGGAAAAGATATTAACTAAGGATGAAGGAGTCGAAAAGCCTTCTTTTCATCTTGGGCTGATACGCCTTTCCTGCCTGGTTCTAGGGCAGCGACTGGATGGGAAAAGGTTGTGCTGCCCACACACTGGACTCTGAGGTCTTAGGAGAGAGTGTGGGAGGAAAGACCAAAGAGGGAAAAGTCTATTATAATTTCAGCTAGTAAAAATTTTATTGCACCTTTTACACATTCCAGGGGATGCAAGGCATTTTAAATGGGGCTGCGTAAACTGCTGCAGCCTAAAGACAAAGAATCATAGAATCATAGAACGGTTAGAGTTGGAAGGGACCTTAAAGATCATCCAGTTCCAACCCCCCTGCCATGGGCAGGGACACCTCCACTAGAGCAGGTTGCTCAAAGCCCCATCCAGCCTGGCCTTGAACCCCTCCAGGGATGGGGCAGCCACACCTTCTCTGGGCAACCTGGGCCAGTGCTTCACCACCCTCACAGTAAAGAATTTCCTCCTAATATCTAATCTAAATCTCCCCTCTTCCAATTTAAAACCATTACCCCTTGTCCTGTCACTACATCTCCTGACAAAGAGTCCCTCTCCGGCTCTCCTGTAGGCTCCCTTCAGATATTGGAAGGCTGCTATGAGGTCTCCCCGGAGCCTTCTCTTCTCCAGGCTGAACAACCCCAGCTCTCTCAGCCTGTCTTCATAGGGGAGGTGCTCCATCCCTCTGATCATCTTCGTGGCCCTCCGCTGGACCCGTTCCAGCAGGTCCATGTCCTTCTTTCTGTGTTGAGGACTCCAAAGCTGGACACAGTATTCCAGGTGGGGTGCGAAGCTTTGGTGTGATGCTTGGATATACCTTTTCCACCAAGGATGAAAGAATAAACTGATGTTCCATTTGGGTCCATAGTTAGTTTTGTCCCCTTCTCCTCCCCCCCCAAGTTAAACCAGAATGGAGGATGTGTAGGTCTCAGAAGACCTCCCTCTCTGCCTTTTGCTCTAGCTCCTCTCCCTGCAGGGCTTGGCATGTAAATAAGCTGGCTTCTGAACGCTAAAAAAAAAAATTAAAAAAAAGAAAGATTTGCAACCTGTGGTCACAGCGAAGAGGATGAATTACAGAGGGCTGAGAACTCACCTGGCAGGTGGCCCTTGAACCTCGCTGTAACAGGCACCGGTTTTGCCTTCAGCAATTTTTCTTTTCTTGTACCTCAGTCCTGCTAGAGCCTGCAACGAGTGGTAATGGAGCCGACAGCCTGGTCCATCAAACCCTCTTGTTCTCTCTTCTGCTATTTCCTGTGCATAGCAGCAAGAGATGACTGATGCGGGGGTGAGGAGCTGGAGCTGTCGGGCCCGGGGCATGGCTCCCTTCTAGGAGTTTGGCTGGCTAGGTTAGAGAGTTTAGCTGGCAGAGTCTGAGGTCGGCTACGTGAAGAAAGCTAGAAGTGATGGCCTGCACCTCCTTTCCTTTGGGAACTGTTTTCAAGCCGGGGCTTTACTGCTGGCCCCCACCCATGATCCATCGCAGCTGTGTCTGCAACCATCGTCTTCTGCCACCATGCTGGCCCTAACCTGGACCCACTGGCTGGGCTTCCTGGCTTGACATGGGACCTGCCCCATCCCTGCAGACTTGATGGGTGATCACTGGACTGTGCCTGACACTGATCTCTCTCTCTCTCCCCAATCCTGACCTGGACCTGCTGATTTCCATCCCACCTCTGTGTTGGTGAGGTCAGTGCTGGCACGTGCTTTATTATCCTGCTCCATTCCCAGCTTCCCGTCCCAGCCAGCCCTTGCTGCTCCCTGACACTTAGCAAAGGTGGAAGCCAGCGGTAAAGCCTCAGCTTAAAAGCAATTCCCAAGGGAAACGAGGGGCGGGTCCTCGCTTCTGGCTTTCTTCACGACAGCTCTTATCAGTGAAGGAGCTGACCTTGGACTCAGCCAGCTAAATTCTTTAGCTTCACCAACAAAATACTAGAAGGGGGATGCCCTTTTGGCCCTGGGAAGAGTATCGTACCTAGCTGAGCACCAGTGCTCCCCCCCGCCTTCTCCCAGCGCTCACTGGCCAGCTGTGATCCACCTGAAAGTCTGCATGCTCAATAATCCTCCTTCTGCTCCCTCTGTCTTTTTTCACAGAATCACATGGAGTTGGAAGGGACCTCGGGAGATCATCTAGTCCAACCCCCCTGCCAAAACCAGAGCAGGTTACACAGGAACATGTCCAGGTGGGTTTTGAATGTCTCCAGAGAAGGAGACTCCACCACCTCCCTGGGCAGCCTTTTCCAGTGCTCTGCCACCCTCAAAGGAAAGAAGTTCCTTCTCATGTTTAGATGGAACTTCTTATATTCAAGTTTGTGCCCGTTACCTCTTGTTCTGTCCCTGGGCACCACTGAAAAAAGCCTGGCCACATCCTCCTGACACCCTCCCTTTAAGTATTTATAAGCGTTGATCAGATCCCCCCTCAGCCTTTTCTTCTCCAGACTAAAAAGACCCAAGTTCCTCAGCCTCTCCTTGCAAGAGAGATGCTCCAGGCCCCTCATCATCTTTGTAGCCCTCTGCTGTACCCTCTGCTGTTCACAGCTGCATGTCCCTTGCTCCATGTCCAGCTGGATACAGCTCTTCCCGTTACAAGGATTTTTGTGGTCCCACAGCCCCTCTTGTTCTTGTTTTGGTCCTTATTGAAAAGTTTTACAAACGATATAACACAACTTTAACTTCAATAACCCAGAGTCGTCATGTGCTGCCAGAGAGATCCCACTGAATTCCAGCCCCTCGAGCCTGTAAAATGCATCCGCCCCCCCAGCCTGTGCCCTACTCGTGTGCGAGGACGGGGGAAATTAGGTGAGCGTGTCCCCGGTGAAGTGGAAGGTGCTGTGTCCTGAATCTCCCTAAAGCATGAAGCAACATCTCTTGGAGGAGGCTTGTGGCTGAAATGGTTATGTTCTGCTTTGTTGCTGAAGCTGTGCTGAAGGCGGTGTTTTGTTTTGGTGGCTGGTTTTGGGGGGGGTCAAAGAGGGGAGACAGACAGGTACCAGCTTTTTTGATGTCATCTGTGACTGGACCCAGGTGCAGCAGCATCTGGGGATGGGGAGTTCCTGTGACAGGTAAGGAGATGAGCTCAGCCTGGTTTTTTTATTTGATGTTGCAAACCTGACACTGTTCTCTCAAGACCTCCCATCAGCCCAGCAAAATAATAACTATATTTATTTTTTTAGTGGATACCCCATCAAAAGTGGGTTATGTGTGTTGATAGAATTACTTGGTTCCAGTATCACTGGTATCTCATTTCTCCTTTCTTGCTTTGTTGATGTATTTACCTGACAGACAGCTCAAAATTCGGATCTTTTGTGGGGAACAGTGCAAATCCTGATAGGGGAGGAGTAAGTCCAAGCAGTATATGTGAGGAAAGTAGACTTATTCCCACTTTTGTTGATGGAACATCTACAGCACATATGAAGATGGTCTTTAAGGTCCCTTCCAACTCTAACCATTCTATGATTCTATGATAAGATGTTTTCACCTCTCTTCTTCCTCCCTTTCCACCACATTTCTCTAATGCTGCTCCTATTCTGTTATGTTCCAAAAAGTGCCTTTTTCATCATCATCATCATTTTCTTCATCGTAACAGTTGTTTTGTCATATCCTAATGTACCTACTGGTGCTCTGCAAGACAAGGAAATGACATTTTTCTTCTGAGACTTCACTGTTTGCCTTTTTAGGCATTCGGGACCGGGGGGAAAATGGAGTTTGTGAGCCCTGTAGTTAAGGCACAGTTTGAGATAAATCTCAAAATGTGAAAGGATTGTTAAATTAGTACCAGCATTTTTTTGGGGGGAGGAGGGGGGAGAGGAAAAGGGACTAATTTAGAAGTGATCAGCCTGCTGAAAAGATTGGTGACGAAATACGGAGTATTTGGAAGTGAAAGGGCAAGGACGGAGACATGGTGGTGAGGATGAATGTGGGGAGTGGGTCTGTCAGGTAGACACGGTTTAACTAGCTCTAAATGAATTAGAATCATAGAATTGCCTGGGTTGGAAGGGACCTTTTCAGATCATCGAGTCCCACCATCAGCCTCACACTGCCAAAACCCATCACTAACCCATACTGCTAAGCACTGTGTCTGCCCATCTTTTACATACCGCCAGGGCTGGTGACTCAAATTAGTGACAGCAGGGGTAAATTAGGCTGCACTGAGCTCCACACAACCTCATCCACTCGCAGCGCCCGAGCTGGCGAGTTTTATCGCTCACTCGGATACCTCTGCGCTACAGACATACCCTGAGGTAAAGAGAATATAAACAAGGGTTGGCAGGCGAGGGAACGGGGCGAGCAGCCAGTCTGCGGAGGGCAGGGGAGCTGGGATCAAAACCGCTGCCGGTTCTTTGAAAGGCATGAAAAGCCCCAGCCTTAAGTTTGCTCACACAGACACGGCTCCTCTGGGCTTCGGGGAGGAGGAACGTGTCTGAGAGGCTCTCAAAGTCTGTGCGCGGAGCCAGCCTTGTTGTGCAAAAAAACAAGTTCTGATTAACCGCGCGCGTGGCAGGAATTTTGCATTGCCGCTAAAGCAATAAAAAGGCCTGAAAGGTTTCCATGACATTAATTTTAGTTCATTTGACATAATCCATGTAGGGCTTAAATAATACATGAGACTTAGGCTGTTAAAGATAGGCAGCGTATCTCGGCCTCAGTGAAAAAGAAATCTGCTCTTCCTGACACCAACCAGCCAGACCAGGAGACAGGACAGAACTAGTTTTTCACGGGAGCGTTGCTGCCTGTTTCTTCTCCTGGCTTTCATCTCCCTCGCTCTCTTTCCTGCCTCCCCTCTTCTTTTTTTTTTTTGAGGGGGGGGGGGTTGTTGGTTTTTTTTTTTTTTTTGTTGTTGTTGATTGGTGTCACCTCACATGCTTAGGATGTCTGCCTGTCTGCTCGGAGTGCGAACACGTTCCTCAGAATGCTGATTTGCTCATTTCACACCGATGTCAAAATGACTTATTAAATTCGGCACCTCCTGATACTCGGTGCCTGATGTGTTGCTATCCAAACATTAAATGACAATAAGCATATGCAGCCGCTGGGCCTAGCAAACTCATTTAGTTTGATAAAAATGTCATGGCAATATGCTTTAAATCACTGTCCTTTTCATCATTGTTAATTGCTAGCTGTAGACCTCTTTCCTGTGCTTAGTGCAAGTGTTAAGATGCCGCTCCTTCTAGCCTGATTAAGCATTTTTTTCTTACCCTAGAAATCTTTTTCAGTGGCAGTGTTATTTCATCAAGAGATGGATTTTGCTCTTAATTAGCCAACATGCCACCAGGGATACTTCCAGAGTCCTGGGTGTGAAAAAGCCTGCAGTAGAAGATCATTCTCTGGGATTAAAAAAAAATAAAATAGCGTATCGGTGACTTGGGAATAATTGGCAGCTTCAGTGATGGTAAGTTGGCTCTAGCAGTGACAATATGTTCTGGTGTAATATCACTACCTGCTTCTGTCTGCTTTCCAGTTGGCTCACTTCAGACTCAACTAGAGCAGTTCTGTATATAACAATGTCCAACATACGGTGCTGGGGCTGGGGAGCCGTTCCCCACCTTGTCTGCTGTCACTGGTGAGCTGCGTAGCTCTCGCAAGGCGTTGGAAGGACAGGTTTTGCCTTCTCTTCCAACAGAAATGCACCTTCTTAGGCCACATTTACTCATTAATAGGAAGTTTACAAAAAGAAAGATTAAAATCAATAGCAAAAATCTCTGGCGCGTAGGATCCTGAAGCAGTTGGGAAGAGCCCAGGTGTCCCATATGCTGTTGTCCCCAGAGGCAGGTTCAGCTCTGCAGTGTCCTTGAAGGCCACCACTGGTGGAGACTCTGCCATTCTAGGCCACAGCAAGCTGTTCCCGGGCTTCCATTTCCTAACCGTTAGAATGCTTCAGGTTCTCTACGCTTACTGTCTTTCCCTGAATCTTCTCTACGGCAAGCGGAGCACAGAACTTCTTGACCTATTTGCCACGGAGGAGGAGGACAGATTAGTCCCCTTCCTGTTGACATCGGCCTTGTTTGCATTGGCAGATGATTATCCCATCCCCTTCAGTCTGCTCTCCAGACTTGCCTGTGCTCTAGTTTTTCTGCCTTCTCTTAAAGCTTCTTTTTTGTGGACTCTGAGCTTGAACCTGAATGTATCTGTTCATTTCTTGTATGCTACTCATATACTTAATTGGGACTTTTGCTTTGCTTTTGTCTTTGACATAGATGAGCTACGAAGATGATGAGGGTACTAGAACATCTCTCTTGTGAGGAAAGAATGAGGGACTTTTTAGTCTGGAGAAGACTAAGAGGGGACCTCATCAATGCTTATAAATACTTCAAGGGAGGGTGTCAGGAGGATGTGGCCAGGCTTTTTTCAGTGGTGCCCAGGGACAGAACAAGAGGTAACGGGCACAAACTTGAATATAAGAAGTTCCACCTAAACATGAGGAGGAACTTCTTTCCTTTGAGGGTGGCAGAGCCCTGGAACAGGCTGCCCAGGGAGGTGGTGGAGTCTCCTTCTCTGGAGACATTCAAACCCGCCTGGACACGTTCCTGTGCGACCTGCTCTGGGTGGACCTGCTCTGGCAGGGGGTTGGACTAGATGATCTCCAGAGGTCCCTTCCAACCCCATATCATTCTGTGATTCTGTGAGATGCTTCTGTGGTTTGACCCACTGAATCCTTGTCAGTATTTTGCATGCCTGAAGTGCTTAATTTTCAGTGCTTGAAAGCGTTCTTTCTGCCCAAAATAAGAGAAAAAGGCCTTTAAAAATTAATTCATTGACTCCTCCTGTTTCTAGGGGATATAAGGTTATTTGTGGGGATACATACCCTGTAAGAGAATAGAATTTCAGACGTCTCTGTGAAGATACCTGTTTCACACTCCTGGGATGACTTTAAAATAAACTGTTTCAGAGCTTAACCAGAAGTCGTGTCTGAGAGAATGAATGATTCAGCCTAGTGGGACTGAAAAAACCTGTCTTGTGTAGAAAAAGAATTATATTAATAAAATACTTGTGTGTGATGCAATCAAGTTTTAAAAAGGGGGCAATTATGTGTGTGTTGGGAAACCCATCCTGCTTAAGGTGTGAAAGAAGGAGAGTCTGAATGAGGTCGTGTTGTACTGCTACCTGAGACGATTGTAGCATTTACGGACTCAACCTAAATTCCTTGAAGAAACGAAATCCAAGCAGTCTCATTTGGTAAATGTGCATTTGGTCTAAAGCTCGCTGAAATCAATGGCAACTCTGGGGATGCGATTCTAACCGTGGGGAAGAACTGGCGATTACTTAGCACATCTAGAGAGGGCGAGCGGTACGATTTCAGCAGTTCAAGATGTTCTTTTCCAAACGGAATGAACTCTCACACGTCCTTCGCGCCGCCAGCCTGTCAAGCTGTAGTAGAGAGAGATGCAATCAGGTGTTCAGAGGTGCCTGCCTTCTAACAGCAGAGCAGAGGCTGCCGGGCTGGTGTCAGATGAAAGGAGGAGATGGTTGGACTTTGCAGGGGCTATCTTCTCCAGATAAAAGGCCACTGACCTTTTCACGTCAAGCCCGGAGAGAAGGGTCCGGTTAAGGTTGGTATGCAAAAGTGTTGGCAAGAGGGCTGGTTCGTTAGGGCTGAACTCCTTTCTCTCACCTTAGGGAAGTAATTTAAGATGTGTCTATCACATTGCTGTGTCCTCGCAGGGATGGGGGATAATTCTTTAAAAGCAGAAACGCAAGGAAAAGCTTTCTGAAATGTTGAAGTAATACTTTTCATCTAAGGAATGTTAGAGTATTTTTCCTTTGAGCTTTTGAATCTTTTGAAAGGGTGTTTTAATTTCACAATTAGCTGCCCATAAGGAGTTAATCAAAAAATGAATAGTTTCAGTGGACTACAAAATCTTCTACTGAGCAGAAATACCGGAAGCTATATTGGATCTTTGTTTTCCTTCGGTTAGCTGAAATCAAAAGAATTGAAAAAAGCATTCTCATTTCCCTCCCCATCCTCAATTCAGTCACAAAAGACCTTGTTTACATAATTTCTAGTAGGAACCCAGTTTCTTATCAACTCTTCTTTTTTCCTGTCTGGTACCCCAGCAGACAGTGTTGCTTATAGGCCAATCTTGTGGACCCTTCCCGATGCCTTAGAAGAGCTCAAATTACTCACTTTACAAAGAGAGTGCTTCTTGTCAACCATTTCAAACATCTTCCCTTTAACTCTCTTCCTCTTCCAGGTAGTTTGCCCCTAACAACGGGTGTTTATCAATAAGCCTTTCTACTCGTGTATGCTAAATTTGGGTTGTGGTACAAATAAAGCACTGAGTGTTTTAATGCTAAATACCTTTGTTCATTTTGTTTTTTTACCAATCAGTGTCAGCCTTAATTACCTCATTGGACTTGCATAGGCAGGAGATGGGAATTTGCTAAGGGGTCGCACCTGCGTACCTGGTAGTGATAGTGCTTTGCCCCTGAAGTGGCAGAAAAGGGGCATCACACAGCATCTGTTTCTCTCCTGCTCTAGAAACTGGGAACTATGACTGGGATTGGCTTGGGAAGGTAATATCACCTTAACACTCCAGCAAAGGACAGGGAGGAAAGGGAAAAGGAAAGGGAAAGGAGAAGGAGAAGGCTTCAGGCAACTGTTGACATCTGTCTTGTGATGCGAACAGTGTTTTTTTTCCAGGCTCGTGAAAAATCTTGTAGAAGGGAAGAACAAGCATGACAAAGATCAGGAAAGAGAAGAATAAAAGAGGACTTTGCAGAAGATACGTTAGTGTTTCTGATGACAAGGGAGAAGGCTTTTGGTGCTGTATTTCATGTCATTCAAGTAACGTATTAATGCAAGCAATGCGTTATTTTTTTTTTGGTATTTTACAGACCAGCCAGGGAAGCAACTGAATACACTCGGAGAAATAACAGAGGGCTCAGAGAAGACAGCAGACTCCGGTAGGACACTGGGATGTGAATACTTCTGGAAAAACTACAGCA
This sequence comes from Numenius arquata, assembly GCF_964106895.1. Taxonomy (NCBI): domain Eukaryota; kingdom Metazoa; phylum Chordata; class Aves; order Charadriiformes; family Scolopacidae; genus Numenius; species Numenius arquata. The sequence goes on along the minus strand of NC_133582.1, from coordinate 31,165,775 downwards.
ATAAGAGTGCTTGAGTTAAACCAGCACTGGCTGCTGACTACAAGTCCCTGTCTTGTTTATAGGAAAAACTTAAGATCATCTTGTGTTTGTTTCTTCCCTGGTGTGCAATGGCAAGACAAAGGGTTGAAGGTCTTTTGTGATGATACAGAAATACCCAAGAGGCTGATCACTTTTAAATTCCCCTACTGCTTCTGTAGTTTTTAGCTTTGATTTAATTCTTCTCATTCATCAAACTGTTTGGACGCGGTATTTTGAGCTGATGGAGGCAAGGAGTGAAGCAGAGTGAAAATATTCATATCAAAGACGACACTGAAAAGATGTGGAAATTGGGCCGAGTCAGGTTTCCATAGTTAGAATAAGAATCTCTCAAATAAACAAGCAGAAAATTGTTCTCATCTCCGGTGCCTGTGAGTCTGTTAAAGCAAAGTAGAACTGACAGAGCTGCTCAGAGTCTCTGTGTCTGAGTTAACAGTGGTGCCATTCAGACAACAGAGAGAAACTCTTTTCCGCACACCCCCATGCATCTTTTTTTTGAAAGAATTCCTTGCTTTTGCGGAACCATTATTAGAAGAATATCCCAAAATAACGGTTTGTTAATGTTGTTGAAAATAACATGAACTGTACTCGTTTTCCCTGATTTAGCTCCAAACGCTTGGGAATGGGAAGCGCTCTTGGGAAAAGCCCTCCCATCCAAAGAGAGCGTGGTGGGAATTGGTGGGCAGAGAACGTTCTGAGAACATTGAGAACAATTCGCTGGTTGGTTTGTGACGAGCGGTAAAGAGTTAAGTGAAACTTGAAAAATCTTGCTTTGTGGCACTGCTGCTGTGCGCTGTATTCTGCTTAAAATCTGTTGTCACAGCTTTATCATCCGTGTAATCAGGTGTGATATTGGCTCTGTGTAGCCCCTCCTGCCTGCTTTCTCCCAGCTTGTGGTGGGAGGGAGTGGAGTAGCAGGAGAAAGAAAGGGAACAGAAGCATTTACTTGGTCTGAAGTGCTGCTAAAAGGACATCTATGGGCCTCTTACTTCATACGGGCTCGTTCTGTAAATGCCACTTGAACGAAAATATTCCCTTTCATCTTTCTGACAGAAATATGACACAGTAATTCTTTGTGAAAATGTAGATGATACGCTGCGGTAGTTACAGTGAGTTAGGATTAAGTGGCAAATGCCTGTTCTAAAAGACTTAATTAAAGACACAATAGCTCTGGGAGGTCATTATTGTAATTACAGCGCTGCCTATATTGTTGTAGCCAAGTACATGGTTGTAGTATCATGTTATCTCTACATAGCGTCCTGGTTTGATGAGACAGCTATTGCATACATTGCTTATACGAACATTCGCACCAGCCTCTTGCTAGTCTGTTTAAACTTGAAAATCTGAGTCAGGGCTGAGTTTACCTTTACCACTTTTATATGGGTACAATTTCATTAACTTAAGTGTGACCACTGTAAATTTTTTTATTTTTTTTTTTTTTTTTTTGCCCCCATGTGCTGGAGGAAAATTAGGCCTTCTGGCTTTGGTTAAAATCTGTAGAAATTAAGGAAAGGGCTGAAAAGTGACATTTCTCTTAATGTTCTGTGTGTACGTAAAGAGATTAAGAAGAAATAATAGATCTTATCTTGGCTTAATCAACAGATAATTTGAAGAGTAGATCCACAACTGAGGAAACCAGAGGATCCGTGTAAAATTAATTCTTGAAATTAAAGAGTGGTAAGGTCTCAGAGCAACCGTTTTCAGCAGAGTATTTGAGAGGATGTTCAGCGTACTTATTTTTCCTAGAGGCAAGATTTTTCCCTTCAGTGTTTTTTCCAGTCTTATATTAAAGTATTCAAGCAGTATGACTATTGCTGTTTACTGTGAGAGGGAACTCCACAGTTGACTAATCTCATACCTGGAAGTATTTTAACCTGAGTGTTTGGGAAGGGGACTAAAGCAAGAATAAAGATAGTGTGGGTACCAGCCCAAATATAGTTAGGGGAAGGTAGGTCTCAGGGACCTCTATCTGCCAACAACAGGCCTGCGTGGGCTGCTGAAACCGTAGCTTTTGTTACCCATCTTTGCGGGATGAAATCCAAGTGAGGTTGGATCACGGTGCAGCTCCAAAGGAGTTGGAATTCCTTCACTGAGATGTCTTCTCTGATAGGACTGAAAAAAAGATCAAACCATGTATCCAGCCTTTCACTAGTCTTCTATAAATGCTGGTGTTTGAAAAATATATATATTTTTTTTTTTAATTGGATCTTTGAGTATTCAAGCAGGGTCGGCAAAATGGAACATGGTCAACAGGAGAGGTGGAGGTACCCCAGAAGACTCTGATGGCTTTGCTGTGGGAGGTGGGAGGCTGAATTTAAAATCGCCCCATGTGAAGGAAGCTATTTTGAACACATCCAGCATGGGGCAATATCCAATCTTTGAGGTTATTGTTTAAGAGAGGGTCACAACTTTTTTTTTCTTTCCTTGGCTTATATTGCAAGTGCCCAAAACCAAAGTATTGTTACTATTTTAACTTCCGTGTGGATGTGGCTTTCATTTTTGTTGATTCTCCCTGAGGGCATCCTGCATGCTCTGTTGCGGCACCCTGAGTCTGGCCCCCATGTGCTCCAGCCACACAACCCTCCTTGCCCAGCTCAGAGGAGAGTGGCAAAAGCTCTGCTCTGCCTGGTGCTTGTTCCTCTGGGCTATCCGTGGTCATGTACCTCCTCCTGATCTGTGACTGCAGTAACAAGTTCCCTGTCTCTGGGATTTCTAGCTTTTAAAGCTTAGTGGCTTGTTAAGAGTTTCCTGGTCATGGTCAAGCAGAAAAGGACCTGGGGATGTTGGTGGACAGCCGGCTTAACGTGAGCCGGCAGTGTGCCCAGGTGGCCAAGAAGGCCAACAGCATCGTGGCCTGTATCAGGAACAGCATGGCCAGCAGGAGCAGGGCAGTGATGGTGCCTCTGTACTGGGCACTGGTGAGGCATCACCTCGAGGGCTGTGTTCAGTTCTGGGCCCCTCACCACAGGAAGGACATTGAGCTGCTGGAGCGTGTCCAGAGGAGAGCCACCAAGCTGGTGAGGGGTCTGGAGAACAAGTCATACGAGGAGAGAGAGGCTGAGGGAACTGGGCATGTTTAGTTTGGAGGAGGCTGAGGGGAGACCTCATTGCCCTCTACAGCTACCTGAAAGGAGGGTGTAGAGAGGTGGGTGTTGGCCTCTTCTCCCAAGGGAATAATGACAGGACCAGAGGAAATGGTCTGAAGTTGTGGCAGGGGAGGTTTAGATTAGATATTAGGAAGAATTACTTTGCCGAGAGAGTGGTCAGGCACTGGAACAGCCTTCCCAGGGAGGTGGTGGAGTCACCATCCCTGGAGGTATTTCAGAAACGTGTAGACATGGCACTTCAGGGCATGCTCTAGTGGCCGAGGTTGTTGGGTTGGGTGTTTTGTTTTGTGTGGGGTTTTTTTGTTTGGTTGGTTGGTTTGGTTTTGTTTTAGTGTGTGTGTGTATGGTTGGACTCGGTTATCTCAGAGGTCCTTTCCAACCATGAAGATTCTGTGATTCTGTGCCTATCGAAGCTGAAAGCGTGCCATTTTCCATCTTTCTTCAAGACAGTCTCCATAATTCCCTGGCGGCTTCTCTGTTCCTCCTTTTAATTAATAGCTATCCTCATAATATCATACCCACAAATTAATGTAATGATCCTGGATCGCTATGTAGTGTTAGGATTATCAGCTTTGTGCTCTCTGCTGGGGTATTATCTGCTACAAAATACTGGGTTGGCTGATGTGCATGCAATGATACTGCCTTTCAAACTCTGTCCTATTTATTGCTTTTGCTCCGATGGTCTTACTGGTCTTCCCTGGGTTTCTTCTCTCCACAGTGCAGGTCATTTTTAGATGATGTTCCCTCCAAAGTCTTCAGCCTTACCTTACCTGTCAACAGGTAACAGGGTTTCTGACAAAGATCCACAGCGAGGAAGACATAAAATAAACATTTGCTTTTTCAAGAGATTTTGACTGCACTGAATTGTGTTTCTGTGCTGGAAATAACTCTTTCTGTAACATCTTTTTTTTTTTTTTTTTCCCTGTGTTTCTTTATTTCAGGGGTAATTCTGTTCCTCAGTAAAAGCGGGAAGGCACTAAATTCTTGTGGAAGGCGGGTTTGTTAGGGCTTGAAATAATCAAACGAGGGGCAGCTGAGAGAATTGTACATTCATCTCATCAGCCCAGCTGAAGCCGGTGCTGAGCTCCGTATACCTGAATGCATGAGGAATTTCTACCCGTGGTGTCCATTCAAGGTGCATCCATTTTAATGAAACTGTCCTGTAATGAATTCAAGTTACGTGCCAGGGCTGGTAGAAAAGCTCTCCCTGCGTGTTGTGGTAGGAGGTTGGCAGAGGAAATTTGGATCTTGCTTTCTCAGTTTGTTTTTTGGTTGGGTTTTTTTTTTTTTTTTCCTGTCTTCTGTGTGACAAGAAGGTGAAAAGACAGGAACTCTGACTGAGCTTAAATGAAAACTGATGAGGTCTTTCTCATACCTTTAGTTTGTTATTACCCTTGACAATGAGACTGTTAGTATTACTGGGCTATACTAAAATTAAGTGATGTGCTTAAGAGTACAATTTATTCACTCAGAGAACAGCCAAAGCAAGGGGAGCAGCAGCTGCATCCCTCTGCGACGTTTCTGCTTGGATGTGGAGTGATGGTTTTTCAAGAAACACTCAAGCTGCGTGGGCTTTCAGATCACGGTGTCTCTTGCCAACGCTGTCAGGATCTCTCAAGCTGACCCGGCTGCAAGTTGGCAAGGAGATCAATGTCAGAGGAGGTGACCATTGGCAATGGTGTTTAAATCGAGCCTGGGAAATACCGCTTGCTCTGGCAGTGCTTGGAGCTTGGAAACTTGGGAAAAAGATCTGATCTATTCCGCAAGTTATTTTTATTTTAAATCTTTCTCTTTCTCTCTCTCTCTCTCTTCCCCCCACCCTTCCCTTTTTTTTCTTTAATTAAACTCTTCCAAGGCTTTTCAGTTTCTAAAAACTGGGGAGTCCTTTACTTTGCCTGTTAGTTTTTGGAGGCAAAAGAGATGAAGGAGGAGAGAAAAAAAAAGGAACACGGGCTAGAAGATGAAAATAATAACTTTCTTTAATAGGGAAACGCTGTCCCAAATCCTTGTTAAACATGTGTTTTTCATGGATAGGTATTTCTTTAAGAAAACAAAAGATTATTCATTGAAAAAAAAAAAAAAAAGATTAAGTTGGGAGAGCACGGAACAGCTCTGATTGAGTGCTCCACTTGATCACTGCCATATGTTTGGGAGAACAAAGTACACCCTCCTCGTTGGCCAGGACAGCCTCTCTGATGCGAGCCAAAAATCTAACGGCGCTACTGTTGTCTCTTGCTATTTTCATAACCAGAGAATGGGAATAAACCAAAAAGGCACACTTGAGTTCCAAATAACTGTGCTTGCTAAGTATATACAAACATATGACCCCTAATGACATAGGTATGGTTATCACGATTGGCTTCGGGCAGTTTTTCCAAATGTAAGGGGAGCACTGGTGGATGATCTAAAAGCTGTGGCAGAGGATGCTCCATTTCAGTTCTTCATAGTGACTCCAGTTGTAAGTATACAGTGGATGTGTCTGATTTCTGCCAGGAGTCATTGGCCATAGTGCTTTTACACTCTTCCAGAACGTAAAGGGCACTCTGTTCTTAGCTAGCACTGTATGAAAGTTGGGACAGACCCTATCCCTTTCTGTGATGCTTTGTAGGTCCCGTTGCGTTACTCCACTTGGCAGCAAACAAACTGGAGATTCACAATGGCTTGAACACATCCGAGATCCAGCTTTCTTTGAAGCAATGGTGAGACTGATTAAAAGATTTTTTCAGCGCTAAAAATACAGGCATTATTGCCTGAATTCAGTGAACAAAGCTCATTGAGAAGTCACCTTCAACCTCATATGTGTATCAGATGCTAGAGGGGAACAAGATTGACGTTCTACCCCTCTACTCTGCTGGTGAGACCCCACCTGGAATACTGTGTCCAGCTCTGGAGTCCTCAACACAGAAAGAAGGACATGGACCTGTTGGAATGGGTCCAGCGGAGGGCCACGAAGATGATCAGAGGGATGGAGCACCTCTCCTATGAAGACAGGCTGAGAGAGCTGGGATTGTTCAGCCTGGAGAAGAGAAGGCTCCGGGGAGACCTCATAGCAGCCTTCCAATATCTGAAGGGAGCCTACAGGAGAGCTGGAGAGAGACTCTTTGTCAGGAGATGTAGTGACAGGACAAGGGGTAATGGTTTTAAATTGGAAGAGGGGAGATTTAGATTAGATATTAGGAAGAAATTCTTTCCTGTGAGTGTGGTGAAGCACTGGAACAAGGTTGCCCAGAGAAGTTGTGGCTGCCTCATCCCTGGAGGGGTTCAAGGCCAGGCTGGATGGGGCTTTGAGCAACCTGCTCTAGTGGAGGTGTCCCTGCCCATGGTAGGGGGGTTGGAACTGGATGATCTTTAAGGTCCCTTCCAACTCTAACCATTCTATGATTCTATGATTCCCACAGAAGCGAGCTCCAGGGAGATCTCGAGGAACAATTGCCAAATGCCAGGCTCCTTTGCTGGAAGCTTACGCTCCGCCTCGTGAATCCAGAGTATAAAATTTCGATACAGAAACACTTGTCTCATTTTATGACCAGAACCCCAAGTTTCTTGTAGAGTATTTACTCAAATCAATGGCCTTTGGATTCAAAGTGCCGTTGTGTGTTTGTATTCATGCTGTGTGCTGTGGCTCTCCACCTGCATGTAAAGTCTTCCACGGAGAGTGAGACTCTGAATTTCTGGAGAAATTCATTTCAGGAGAAGTTAGTCCTCTCCTCCAAAACCGTTGAGGTGCCTGCTCCCCCTTAATGCAGCTCAGTTGCTCATATTGCTGAAATTTAAGTACAATTTTAAACATAAATGGAATTTATTAACAACAATAATGTTAATACCACGATTCGCTATCGCTAATACCATTAGTGCACGTTAGAGTGCTATGAAATTCCAGATATGCAAAATGAGGAGCTTCCCATGCACATAAGGGCAGGCAATTGGAGCTGGACCGTACGTTAATAAAGCCAGAGATGCAAGATAGATAACGTTAGGCAGTTCTTCACTCGCTTCCTTTATTGGGTGATGTTATTTTTTTTTTCTCCTCTTCTGAGAACGCCTATAAACATGTTTATCTTGCCAAAACATTCCACAGTGACCCAGATGGGGCTATGTCAGCTGCTTCACTCTCTCGTTCAAACTCTTCTCCCTCTATACTGTTATTGCCACTGCCTTTTCTGTGGCCGGGTGTGACAGTCCTCTGTGCTGTGGCTACAACGTGAGCTCTGTCTGTAGAGGCACTAACAGGTTCAGTTATCCCTTCTCACCTCTGGCTCCACAGTTTCAGGACTTAGTTTTGCTTTTAACTTGTTTTTCTGCTTCTTCTTGTGTCACCTCCTTATCTAAAAGGTAAAGAATTAGACATTAGGAAGAAATTCTTTGCTGTGAGGGTGGTGAGAGCCTGGCCAAGTTGCCCAGAGAAGCTGTGGCTGCCCCATCCCTGGAGGGGTTCAAGGCCAGGTTGGAGGTGGCTTTGAGCAACCTGGTGTGGTGGGAGGTGTCCCTGCCCAGGGCAGGGGGTTTGGAACTGGGTGATCTTTAAGGTCCCTTCCAACCCGAACCATTCTATGATTCTATGAATTTTTTCTCCAGTGCCTGTGATGCCATTTTCATCAGAAGGATGTTGCTTTCAGCCTTTGGACATCTCAGTTTTAAGAAGTATGTCTAGCTGAGCACTCATGACTACCAGGCAGCAGGTTTGGGTTAAAGAAAGGGTTTTCTGTGAATTTGAATTCACTGTGCTTTCTCTCCATGGCTTTTTTTTTTTAGTTTTTTTTTTGTGTGTTTTTTTTCCCTTCTCTCAATTATTCCTGTGCAAACACACACTTAAGTTTGCTTCACGTTCAATGTGGTGGTAACTTAAACTTCTTAATTTAACCTGCTATTTCCAGGTAGCAGACTCCATACTGCTGTGCTCACCTTGGGATGCAGACATGGTCTCTCCTGCACTCTTTCTATAGCTCATTGTAAATCTAGGCTTTCTCTGGTAGAGGGTAAAAGTGCTCTAGTGATGGGGAGTGGTTTTTTGGGGTGTGCAGTTATGGGTAAATACCTGTTATGTGACTGTGCAGGACTCTATGACCCAGGGGTTTTTTTTGGTTGAACACAGAATTTTTAAAACATAAAATCTTTGGAGAAAAGCTTTGTGCTTGATACATCTTCTCTACTCTTTGTTATTTGCAGTACAAAGCCTATTGGGCAGTCATTTTTCAGAGAGGAAGCCATAGAAAATAAAATAGTATTATATGGTAAAATAAAAGATAACCCCCAGATTTTGCAGATCCCACCATTCTGCTCAAATGCTCTTTATCAGGCTTTTCCAACTATGCCAAAAATTGCCCTGTGTATGAAGAGTAGTTTCTAAAAACCCAGGATGTCACAATTTACCCGTCAGTGCTAAATGAGAGGGTTTAATGAATTCCAACACAAAAATTCCTGGGGTGGTTGTACTAACAGTAAGTTGCATTAAAAGGACTATTTGTCTCTACAGGGATTTCAGTAAAGAGACTATGTTTATTTTTTCAGTGGAAAATTGATTGTAACTAAGAGGATACTTGGCTTGAAAGTGGGGAATTATCATATCATATGATTAAATGAAAGCTTACCTTGTTATAAGGTAACTAGACATATCCCAATAGAATTGAGACAATGTTTGATTAAGCCAGATTTTCCTACTTTATATTCAAGGAACAAATTAAAGAATAATTGAGATCCTTTTCAGATCTTTTATAAGCTGAATATATAAAGCTGCAGCTCCAGGTGGCAAAGCAATTAGCTGATGAATAAAATCAACCACACTGTCATTCGTCAGATGTTTAAATTCTATAAGCCAGATAAATTAATGTGTTCCTTAAGCCAAATAAACGGTCACGCTCTTCATGTTACCACTGAATTCCCCTGGGAATGCGCCTGGGAACATGTTGATAGAAAAACCTAGGAGCTGTCTCATCAAGAAGGGTCATAATTAAGTTGCCTGGTTTTGCACGTCTGAAATAAATGTTCTCTTTCGTTGAAAAGATGGCTGTGATGATGTGCTCTGCTTTATCAGAGGGGAGGATGAGAATTTGAAGAAGTGGTTATGTGCCTCTCTTGCTGGAGGTGGGATTTTGGCCTCTGAGCTTCTGGCTAAGGGTTGGGAGCGGTGGGATCCGTAGCACGGGTTCACTGGCTGGTGCTGGCGCTCGGTTTGGCTTTGTAAGCGATATTGGGGCAGTCGAGTGAGACTGGTCAACCTGAAAGGACCTGCTTATCCATCAGCAGCCGAACTGGCGCTGCCCTTTTTAACTTCAGCCTTTTTTTTACGGTTGAGTTTAGAAAGTGGGATTATAGTGTAAAACGCCTTTTTCCCCGGATAGAGGTGTGTCTATCTGGAATGGTGATGTGGCTGCTCAGGCTGTTTGATAGGCAGAGTCCAGCCAGAAGAGGCATGGCCTGAGCCCAATTCTTAATACTTTTAGGGTATTTCTAGACAGACCTGCTGGCATAAGGGATTTTGCAAGTGTTTAGCTCTTTGTGGCTTTGGTAACAGGAAGGAAATGGACGTTACTGTTTGTGATGAGCCCACAGACAGAGGAAATGTAAACTCTGGATTACTGAGGTGTTTGTTTGCTGAGGGAAGAAGGGTATGGTCAAACAGCAGCGTTTTCTTACATCTCGGTGGTCTAACATTTGGCTGCATCTTTGGGATGGAGCTTGCCAGCTGGACTCATGGATTAATCCTCTTCAAGGACATCTTTTCTGTTTTCTTTTTTTTTCTTTGCTACTAAGGTTGTGTTATTCTCATTTTGGGTGTTTAATGCACTTCATTAAAACCTTGGGGTAAGTTCTTCAGGTGACTAGTAACACAAGTACTATTAAATGCAGGATAGTTGAGTAAAAGTAGTTTTGCACCGCGGAGTTACTCACCTCTAGGGAAATATTAGTCTTCGTGGTGATAACTCAGGGTGCCAGGAGGCTTGATAGCTGGTTTGAGACAGGAACTGATGTTTGCAGGTGTATGTCTGCTTTCCCCTAGTATTTTACAACCTGCTGTCTGTTTTAAAACTAACAGTGAATATTGCTGTTCCTTAAGACTCTTGCTTAGTTTCCTTTTGAAAAAACAAAAACAAAAACAAAAAACTGTGAAGAAAGAATGCTCTGAAATGGGATATATATTTATTACAGCCGAATGTGTTCTCCTTTTATGTATGATTACCCGGCTTAGTTTTTGAATGCTTCTGACTTTCAGACATTTAGAGAGAAGAAAAAGAAAATGAAATAATGGAAGTGTTATCCTCTGCCCAGGATTTAAGAAAACCTGGAAATGCGCTACTGACCACTGTGTGCAAAACTGCACGATGGAAGCATCTGCCACAAATCATTCCATCGGGCAGAATGGGTGGCCGTTTGAAGTCCACTGAAGCCCAGCAGCTCTATGTAGAGATGGCAACTGACTTTGATTTGATCTTTCAGACACGTTTGCTGGACTTCAGCTCTTTAACAGTGAGCAAAGATCATTAATCCACATTGGAAATGGTATTTTTAAACTTATTTAATGATCTAGTACTCCAGGCAAGTAAAAGTAGCTGTAGGAGGTATTTATTTTGAGAATAGTGAGATGTTGGCAATCAGTGTAGAACAGCAAGTGTTGACAGGCTTTATTTATGGGCTCATTTCACAGAAATTTGGTAGAAGTTTCAGTGAGCTTGTCAGTTCAGCATCTGCTTTGTGCAGCTCAGAGTGAGACTCCAGTCTCAGAACTTGCAGTGGAAAACTTTGTGTCCTGTGATAGGGAGAAAAGGGAGATTAAAACCACTTGGGCTGGTCTACAGAGTGGGTGAGAAGCAGCTGTTGTGCTTAATGATCTTCATGCAGAAAATCTCTTGGTGCAGAGATTACCTGAGTAGCCTACTCTCTTCTTTGTGGGCCTTTTAGAAAGAAAGGTTTTCTTCTAAGACCTTCCACTCACAACGCTTTGTACGCAGTGGTTTTCTGTGCAGACCTTGGTATGTAGCAGAAGTCTTTCTAGAAAGTAATTCCATAGAGACGCGTTTGAATTTCTGCTTTCTTGGCAAGTTGTTCTTTTTTTTTCCGGGACACCTTGAAGACTAAAAGGAAAGATGAAGTAGGTTATTTAGAGAGGTATGTGTTGTTTCAAATTCCCAATCAGTTCCACCAGCCTGCCCATCACATCTGACAAGACTTCTTGTGCTGTAGAGGCCCTGAAGAGGGGGGGTCTCGCAACTTCTATATCATTGTGGCAGCAGTTTAGTGTGTCCTGCACTGACCAGGACTGAGGTGGGTAGGAATGAGGATGTATAATGCTGGTGATTAGACGTTAGTGTCTGAAAAGGGAACTTACTGTCCAGCATTTTTTAATCAAGAAACACCCAGCAACTAATTCCAGTGACCAGCAGCATTGAAGCAGCTGTATCATGCTAAAGGTTCATGACAAGGAAACAGTTACGTAGATGAGAGCAGTGAGAAAAGTGATGATGATCTGAAAGATGTCTGAGTGTTCCTTTATACTAGTACAGTCATTTTTATATATGTCTGTCATAGTTCTACCTGTATCCCGAAGACAGCTATGGCCCTTGAAGCCGTGTTCCAGCAGACCACTTCCCTTTGAAATCAAAGAAGCTACTCACGTGCTTTAAGTTCTGCATTTGCTGAAGTACCTGCTGCCCTGGTGCCTCTATAACTGCTGGGACTCTTCACCTCTTGTAGTTAATATTAACAGTGTCGTTAAGACGAGAGATCTGGGCATCATTGCGGATCAGCCCGTGTCCCAGGACCTGAAATAGTTGGAAAGTGGAGGGAAGGGAAAAATGGGGTGATGGTTCAGGGTTACCTAAGAGGAAATACGGAATGGGAGGTATAGAGCAGCCCTTTCTGTTTGTCCTGTCCCTATTGTAATTCCTCCAGCTAAAAATGCGTCTGAAGTTCTGGCCGAATCTTTCCCTTCTTCTGTTTTTATAAAATATGCCTCTTTTGTACGGGTGTAAGTAGCAGCAAATTGTGTCCGTAGTCTCAATCTTTATTGAACATTTCCAACAGCGTGTACCTTGGTCTGATATTCCAGAATAATAAATTGCGAATAGTGACATGAGATTCTAACTAGCTTTTGAATATACAGATGTGACTTCTTTATTTTTGTTTTTGATATCTAGGGTAAACTGAAAACATTTATTGTGAATAATGGTAGCCACCAGGTAAGGCCTTCAGCAAGTACCTTTATGTTCAGTTTGGGTTGTATGTGAAAGATGTTGTCTTACTTGCAGGTTTAAAAGGAAATTTTTTGGTAGAAAGCTTAGTTATACCTGTAAGTAGGTGAGAGCAACACAGAGCGTGATTATCATCTTAGCATCGATAATCATGGTGAAGAACAAATCTGTGGTTTTAAACAATCACCTCTCACGGGACTTACTGAATTCAAGATAAAAGCGCAACAAGAGTTTTCCTCCCATCACGGGAGAGCGGTTATAAGGAAAAGATTACTTTGATTTCTTGTTCATAAAAACAAGTGAGTGGAGAATCTTTGCTCAATGTGGTTGAGTACAGTTCTGGATTTGTGGGTTTGAAGGAAAGAGGGAAAATGGATGAGAGCCCCCATATTAGTATTTTCACGTCTGCTCTCAGTCGGATGAGTGATATCGATCCAAGAAAACATTTTCAAGGCATGCCTACCTTGAATCTTCTGACTTCTTGCATACACGTTAGTTAATGTAACACTCTTGCTAAGTATTTCAGAACCTGTTCAAGTACTTTGCTGAATTGGCACTTCATTGCCTTTACAAAAAGAACTGAAAACGGAAAATCCAGTGCCTCTGCTGGCTCTGTTTAGGAGCTGTGAAATGCTTTGGTACCACTATAAAATTTGACTTTGCAGGTCAGATATCCTACGTATACAAGCTTGCAGTGCTCACTTGTTGAAGTTTTACCTAACTTGAAGGGAGGAGAAAATGTAAAAAATTTTGTCTGGTGTGTGCTAAAACTATTGTCTTCCCCTATTTCCCTCTTCATTTACCTTCCACCTCCCTCCCAGTCTCTGTAACGTTCAGATATCTATATGGGAAATTGTAAATGTTCAGCTGGGGTGCGATTTGAGGTGTGCACATAGCCAAAATATGCTTTTTTTTTCCACCCAAGTGAATAACACAAACATCACTGAAGAGTTTTCCCATGCTTTGCAAAAATGCATCTTTTAAGCAATATTTTGATGACATTTTGGAGGCCAATTTAGGCCCCAAATGAAGATAATTTTTTTTCTTCTCCTGCCTCCCCGGAAGCTTTCTGCTACTGTAAAACAGTTTAGCAGAAACAGCAGTGCAGCTGCTAGCAATAATTCAATATTAAAAAATTGCAAGAGAACAAGGCCCTGTGTTATCATATTAATATTAGCATATATGTATATGCGTATATCCTACAGGACAGAGTGATGTACAATGTGAGTGGGGGCAACAGAAATAACATTATCATGAGACGAGCAATTATATAGCTTCCAAGTAGCAGAGGAAAGCGGGAACCACAGGGCAGTCTTCTGTAGTGAGAGATAATGCAGGGTTTATATTCATCCCTGTGTTGTGTGCTATTTTTATGTAACTCCTCTTTGCTTATTCCATGATTAAAAGTGTATATGTATTCCACAGGAATGGTGCAGAAAGAGTGCAGTCACGGTAGAGTGAGTTATGTGGTGTTTTGGAACACTCTTGGGTGAACTGCTACGGCGTTAAAGGATCCTTTCTTTTACTGTCCCAAATATTTTTTTCTTTTTTTTTTGCGTCTTATATCAAAGGGCAGCATCGTTCCCACAGCTGGAGGACTATGGGGTTAGGCACCCTTCCCATTTACTTCCACCGAGGAGATGACCTGCTTCGTAGTTCACTTTGTGCTGTTGTTTGCGGGAGGAATATCACGGCAAATTCATTCAAAAATCACCAGCCCAACGTAGCCTAAAGTTGTTTAGTTTCAGCTTAGCTTTCAGCAGCTTATTTATCGTGGGTGAAGTTGAGAGAGCTAAAGAGTAGTTTTAAATTATTTTTAAGGCATTCCAAGCAATTCCTACCTTGGCCGTTCTTGCTCTCCTGTTTTTTAGAGAAGGCAAAGAATTCCAGTGTTGAGATCAAATAAGTTTGAATTGAGCAGTTATGTCAATTTTAGTGTTGGGTAGAAAGCAGTAACCTCTGAAATGCTCGTTTCTGACAATCTGTGTCCCAGCTGTCACACGTCAGCAGTTTTTCATCAGAGAAAGGCTGATGAAGGCTTTATTTCTTCACTGTGGGTTTTGAGTCTGTACAAGCCGCTTCTTTAAGGCACTGCCCAGAAAAGAGGGTGCAAGTGTGTCTCCTGAGGGGAAAATGTGCCCAGAGCTGTTTGGAGCAGGCGGCTGCAAGATTCGTGTGCTCAGCCAAGAGGATGAAGAAACGTCTTGCAGTTACACGCTAGCTCTTGTGGACTTGGCTACTCGGAAGGGCTGTAATAAGGGTTGCAGAGGTCTCTCCCCGTAGCTGGTACAGCCAGCAGGTAGTTGGCTTGTCTCCGCCTCAACCTCTGCTTGTCACTGGTTTTTGCAGTTTCAGGAGGATACAAAACCACTTCCCTCTGGGTATCAAGAACATAGATAAATCGAGAACTGGTGGACAAGAAGCTCAACATGAGCTGCAATGCACGCTGACAGCCTGGAAAGCCAACCCAATCCTGGGCTACATTCCCAGCAGCCTGGCCAGCAGGGAAAGGGGGGGGATTCTGCCCCTCTGCTCCACTCTGGGGAGACCCCACCTGGAGCACTGCCTCCAGCTTTGGAGTCCTCAGCACAGGAAGGACATGGACCGGTTGGAGAGGGGCCAGAGGAGGTCACGGAGATGCTCCAAGGGCTGGAGCCCCTCTGCTGGGAGGACAGGCTGAGAGAGTTGGGGGGTGTTCAGCCTGGAGAAGAGAAGGCTCCAGGGAGACCTTAGAGCCCCTTCCAGTCCCCAAAGGGGGCTCCAGGAAAGCTAGGGAGGGACTCTGGATCAGGGAGGGCAACAACAAGACAAGGGGGGGTGGTTTTAAACTGAAAGAGGGGAGATTGAGATGGGATCTCATGAAGAAATTCTTTGCTATGAGGGTGGTGAGAGCCTGGCCCAGGTTGCCCAGAGAAGCTGTGGCTGCCCCATCCCTGGAGGGGTTCAAGGCCAGGCTGGAGGGGGCTTTGAGCAAGCTGGTCTGGTGGGAGGTGTCCCTGCCCAGGGCATGTGGGTTGGAACTGGGTGATCTTTAAGGTCCCTTCCAACCTGAGCCGTTCTGTGATTCTGTAGTTTGGCACAGGGAAGAGAGGTGTTCTCCATAAGACGAGTGTGTGCAGTTTCCATAGGACATCCTCCTTACCCTAAACTGTATAACAAATAATCTGTGGTAGCAATGGGATTAACACATTTGACCCTTAATGGCTCTGAAGGAATAATTGTGATGTCTCGGGTCAATAATTATGTGAACTAAGGAGGATTTGCTTGATGCACCATAACGTCTCCTTCAGAACTATTCATCCCTTTTGAGGGCCTATGAACCATTTGAACTCTTAAGTCCGTGTTCATTATGCTCTGTCCTCTGTGTGCGTGTGGTTAAGGCTTGGTAGGCGTTAAAAGTAAACTCCTGGGTATGTTGACAGATCTGCTGATTCAGTTCTAAGATACCACATTTCTGTCCGATTCACAAACTTTTTTTATTTTTTTAAATTTTTTTAAGTTGAAATGAGGCCTGCAAGCAAATCTGAGACGATACAGTAACGGGCTCTGGGATGGCTGTCGCTTCCACAATCCAATAAGAATTTCTCTTCCCTCTCGCCTTCCCCATGCTGAACTCCTCTGCTGTATTTATATGAGCTCTCGCGCTGCTGGTTTTCCATAGAAAGGGGAAAGTGGGGGGGGGGGGGGCGGAGCTGGGCAGAGTTAGCTTTGGGAGTTTTCTTTGAGGTTTCTTCTATAAAGCTTGTTTCTATATCGAATTATTTCTCTTTTAGCCCTCTCTCGCCCCTCCTGTCTGCGTGCTCACCAGATAAGGGCGAACAGCTTTTGAGTTTGAGACTTTAAGGAAGGCAGGTCTTTCTGATGGAATAGATTAAAAATACTCTTACTCTGAAAAACACAGCTATTTTCACCATCTGTTTGCAGATATAGTTTGAGAGAACAATTTAGATAATTCTGAAAAGAATACACTGAATTAATGTAAAATTAGCTGTGTAAAACTCATAGGAATTAAGTGTCATATATATGCAGGAAACACTATTGGTCTTAACACATGCTCAACCAACAAGTCTATCCAGCATACAATTATTTTATTTTTTATTTAATTTTTCTATTGTAGTTGGCATTAATGGTTCTGATTCCATAATACTTTATATTGTATCTGTCACCTCAGTTGATGTAAATGTGTATTATGGATTAAATAGTTGGCAAATTAAGGACCTAATCCGGGAAGTGCTTTCTGCTGGGGGGTGGTATTTGGTCCTCAATTTGCCTTTGACTTCTCAGGCTTCTCTCTTGGGAGGGAAATATTTGCAACTCTCACTAAAAATGTGTGCAGCGTTCGGGATTGAATCCTTGCAGGAGCCGTGCCTGCTGCCTGCCATGTGCGAGAACAGCAGCCAAAAGACAACCGCTGCCTGAACACAGCCCATGGCTCCGGGTGCGGGCCTTTTCTCCTGGAAATTGGTGTCACGCGGGTCTCTCCGTCCCCTGCGGGAAGCAGACCGGCCCTCTGATTTTAGTGGCCGAGAGGAGATCATCTCAGCAGGCATGGAGTTCTGCCTTTGCTTCTGGTGTGAAAGCAGGTAGCCACGTGCTAAATGCCAAGCGTTGAGCGGTGGAACGCCTTGGGAGTCATGGGAACTTTGTCCTGGCACCGATATTTCAGCGGATTAAAAGAAGTCTCCGCTTGAAATTTGCTACTTTTTCTTTTGTCAAGTGTCAAGAGCGTGCATAGTGCCATCCAAGAAACCATATATGAAGTTCCTGATTTACGCAAGAGTTTCCCTGTAGAACAGCCTTGATTCAGCCCGTTCCGTTTTCCGCAGAAACCACACGGGAGCAGTGTGGTCTAGCCTTTGAGGAAGGCGCTGCTCCTCTTTCCTCTGCTGACTGAACTTATCTGTCAGAGGATGTCTCCATCCCAGATATAAGAACACAAAACTGATGACAAGTAAAATATTTCACGGAATATCCATCTTTCACCTTGCAAATACTCCTTTGTGAGAAATCAGATTGTCAGTATGGGCTACTTGGAATGCTTGCTATATTGAATGAAATAAAGAATAAAGACTGTATTTTGTGCTGCTACATTCCACGACTGGCAAATATGAAGTTAAAAAGAAGAAAAAAAAAATACCTTACGATTACGATGAGTCCATTAGCTATAATCAACTCACAAATGGAAGACAACAATATTTCATTTCATCCCTCTGACAAGATGTAGTTCCCAAGAAAAAGAAGGAAAAAAAAAAAAACTACCTTGGAAAAAAGCTTCAAGAATCTTTTGGGTGAAAATAAGGGTGTGAATGGTGAAACGTTTACAGGCTCTGTGTAGACTTAGAAATTTTGAAATTATTTCAGACTGAGAATCTCTGTGCAGGCTTTGCACTATAATTAATAACTTTTCTTGTCAAAGTTAAGCACCGGATCCTTCCTGGAAGGTCAGGTGTAAGTACGGCGCAGAGGAATGGGTCTTTGTAGTATCTGGTACTCCCAGGAAGAGAGGAGCAAAAGGTTGTTGCTGTGTTTGGCCCCATCATATGGACCCATAAGATGGGAGCCCCGAAGTGTGCTCTAGGAGAGACCCCCTTGCTATATCCAGAAGCACAGATTGTTTGCCGGGGGCTTGTTACGGAGAAGGAAAGGTCTTTCCTGCCCAACAAGCCCATGGCTAATGCTTTTCTTTTCTGCTTCCATAGGCGTTGGCCTAGAGGGACCCAACACCCAAACTCCTGGCAACACCTACGCAGGCCTTCCAGGAGAAACTGGCCTACAAGCCAAAAATGAAGTGTAGAAAATAGACCCGGGGGTAGTTGCTGCTGTCTTCTCCCTGGCTTGGGAAGGTAGATGGGAGCACTGGTCAAGGCGGCTTTCACTGGGAGAACTGGGAACCAAATGGCAGGTCTGAGGAGGTGCAGGTATTTGCTGGTTTAAGGCCTCAGGGACCATTATTGAGAGACTAGTGCGGGCATCATCAATTTGACTTCCACCTGGACTGAAATTTCAGAGTTGTAGGGTACGTTTTTAATTTTTAGACCCAAAACCTTTGGTCTTGTTACTTGCTGTTCCTCAAAGCCTAAAGCAATGGCCCGGAGTGAAATTCCTGTTGAGCTACTCTAGTCCGTGCCTTGTCTGAGCCACCCGATCCCCAGCGCTTGGCAAATACCAGCATCGACATAACTGGACACTTTGTTCTTGCTGTATTTCCTTCCTCCCAAAAGCAGTGAACAAGGTCAATGATTTTTTTTTTTTTTCTTTTTACTGAGATGAGGGATTTTATTTCGATGGTCCCTAGTCCCTCTTTGTGTGTGTGTGTGTGTGAAAAGGAAGACCTCCTGTTGTTTTGATATGACGGCGAAGGTGACTTTTTAGGCTGGTTGTATTAGGCTAATGATAAAAAGGGCTGCAAAATCTGCTGTTTGATGTTTTCAATGAAGCCCTAGTTCCTGGAGTCAAGTGTGATGTTGTTTTGTTTTGGATGCCCCCTTTATTAAAAAAAAAAAAACAAAAACACACCAAGCAAAAGGATTTTGGTTTCCATAGATTTAGGGTTGAAGTGCGGGAAACTTGCGGGAAACTTGCAGGAAACTGACCGTTTACTAGTAAACAACAAAAGGAAACTAGTAAAAAAAAAAAAAAGGAAAGCAAATAAATAACTCCAAACAAATACAGTAATGATTTTAAGTTAGTCTCGCAGTTCTCAAGGTGGATGGAAGGCTGGAGAGTAGCACTGGCTGAAGGCTTTCTCTCTTTATTACCTGGGCTGCATAGGGAAGAGTGTGGCCAGTAGGTGAAGGGAGGTCATTCTCCCCCTCTACTCTGCACTGGTGAGGCCACAACTGGAATATACTGCATCCAGTTCTGGGCTCCCCAGTTCAAGAGAGACAGGGAACTACTGGAGAGAGTCCAACGCAGGGCAACAAAGATGATTAAGGGATTGGAGCATCTCCCTGATGAGGAAAGGCTGAGAGAGCTGGGGCTCTTTAGCCTGGAGAAGAGAAGGCTGAGGGGAGACCTTATCTATGTTTACAAGTACCTAAAGGGTGGGGTGAAGGAGGATGGAGCTGGACTCTTTTCAGTGGTTCCCAGCGATAGGATGAGGAGCAAAGGGCACAAGCTGGAACATGGGAAGTTCCATTCAAATATGAGGAAGAACTTCTTTCCGGTGAGGGTGCCAGAGCCCTGGAACAGGCTGCCCAGGGAGGGTGTGGAGCCCCCTTCTCTGGAGGTCTTCAAGCCCCGCCTGGATGCCGTCCTGAGTGATGTGCTCTGGGAAATCCTGCTTTGGCAGGGGAGTTGGACTGGATGATCTCTAGAGGTCCCTTCCAACTCTGACAAATCCGTGATTCTGTGAAAAACAAATCAGGACCTTTATTTCTTTGGCCAGACAATAGTGCTGAGTTGGCTACTAAAAGATAGAGCCAGCCCGATTTCTAAGATCTTCACCTATATAAACATAATGGCATATAGATGTTTCCTGTAATGTCGAATTTAACAGACACCTTTGTGCTTTCAGCCTGCTGTCAGACATAGGTAGGGTGGAACCATGAATCTGGGGCCTTTCTCTCCACGCGGCCATGACTAAGGCATCGCTCCCTCCTGGAGGACGAGTAGTATAAAGAAAAGGAAGAAGGAAAAGAGCGTATCTGACCTGTACAGGGGAGACCAGTGAAAACCCCAAAAGGAGGGAAAGAGTTGAGAAAATTCGGCAAAGGCTCTAGATGACATCTGGTACTCTTCTGAGCCGAGACAGCCTGATTCTTTAGGAAATGAGATGAATGATACCACCAAACCTGTTTCACTCAGCAGAGTCAAAATGGTGATGTCTACTGGATACCGTGGGGTTGCTGTAACAAATGAAGTGCAGTCTGTCAGTGCCCTTAGAACCTGGCTCCCTCTCAGGATAACATTGCAAACATCGTCTCCTCTGATCGCAGCATTAAATAGCACTTGTCAATTTAATCACAATCCATCAGTTTCACTAGGGCTGGTTACATTCTGATGTGCAAAGTACATTAAGGAATTTGCAGCATCTGTTCCTGTTCCCAAAAATTTGAAGAAAAATCAATTTGTTTCTGAAACAAGCAACTGAATGCAATTAATGTATTTGCAAAAGGATCAGTGGTGGCGTACAAAAGAGTCATGTCAACAATTCCAATCCAGCATCAGGATCCTAAATCAGAAGATTCAGAATTCAGGATTCTCCTGATTCAGGTGAATCTCCTTACTAAAGAGGAAGGCTTCCGGACATCCTAGTGCTGCCCCTGTTTAGAAGAGGACTTGGGCGAAAGCCTGGCTTGAATTGAGATGCCAGGATCAGTATTTGGAATGGCTTCTTGCAATAGATATACTTGTGTTACTCAGGAGTGCTACCTGGGGGGGTTCAGCTTGCCTGCAATTCCAGCCTATTTTTTGTCAGGTTCCCACAAAGCTTATTCTTTGAGTAATTCTTCCCCTCCCCCCTTTATTTTAATGGAATCATTCACTTTGAGGACAGTAAGGAAAAAAAATTAATAAAGTGAATCTCTAGCAGTCCCATCAGTCTGACACTCACAAAGAAAGCAGCTCAAGGTGCATTGCGTTGGCTAAATTTTACTGCCAGCCAGCTATCTCGTGGTTCAAGAAGTTCCTGATAGTTTGACTCTACGAATGAAGCAGACTCTCAAAGCATATAGCAAGAAGATCACTGGTAGACAGCAAGGGTTTCTTCAAGGAAAGGAGACTGTCATTTCAAAAGCACAATATTCTCTTAAAACCGATAGGAAAAGATGCGATCAATGAGAATACACAGGAGATAGGATGTTTCATTAACTGTAGATTACAGTGATCTTTGTCACCTCACATTTGAAAAGCAAGGCAGGGAATCAACACGTGGTAATTTAATAAAGATAGGGTGAAATCCTTAGCGTGTGACCTCATCTACCCATTTTTGGGGTAAAGCTCAAGTTGCTGGGACAGGTGTTTGAACAGGACTGTACTATTCTTCCACTCTAATTTCCAAGTATGCACCAGCGTCAAATGCAAAGGAACTTGTCCAGGATTAGTAGGTTCTCAATTAATTTCCTTCCATATATCTTGTTGCTCGAGTTTTAATGAAATTAAAATCATGTTCAGTAATTTATTAAGGATATGGAAGATGTACAAAACACATGACTTGATATTTTAAGGGCTGAATCTTCATACTGTTCAAATTGGCATAAATCCACCAAAATCAATGCAATGGAGGTATCTAGATTTACACCAGCTGAAAGGATCTGTTCTCAATTTTCTTCACAGTTTTTATGGCGTTCTTCCAGCCCGAAAACAAATAGTGAAAAATAATATGTACAACGGTGTTATTAGACTGCCCGTATCTCAGTCGGCATCAGGAAAATAGCTACATAAACACACGTAATGTAGGTGCCATAATCCAAGGTGAGAAGGGAGAAGGTGTCCCTGTGTACCTTATTAATTCTGCCTGTGACTCGGAAGTCTTGATGCACGGCTGAATACCGCGCTTTTTGAGCAAAGCGCGGAAGCCGGAGAGCGTATGGCTCCAGCGGGTCCGGAGCTCTGGCTTTCATTCAAGTGGGATCCCTTGCGGACAGTGGGAGAGCTGAAGGTGAGAGAAATCAATCCGGCCGTGTCTGCTGGCGGAGAAGGTGTTTGGAGCCCTGAAACTTCCCCGTAAGCGCAGAGCAAAGACATTGAGGGCTAACGATGCGTTTTGAGCTTCAAAGGCAGTGGGAGAAGCGGAAGGGACCTCGGAGGCCCTTGCGGAGACGAAGAGATCCTGGGCAGGAAGGAGGAATGGAGGTTGGGTGCGACTGTAGGGCTGGCTGAGCAAGCAGGGCTGAAGAGAGGGAGACGGAGAGAGACCTTGCAAGTCGGAGAAGGCAACATATATAAGGGAAGAATGTTCTTGAACTACTAAGATGACTTTGACCTACCCCTGAGAAGTGGCGGAGGCGCATATGTGGGTGTGAATTGTTTTGCCCGAGTCTCTAGATAAAGTGAAGAGGCATGTGGCTTTTGTGGGCGTCACAAATGAGGGTGTCTAACTGGCTTCGACGGCCTGTGCCTTGGGAGGAGGAGTTGAGCCAGAGCATCCCTGAGGTTGGGAAGGAGCCTTTCTCTGCTCATGGGACATCAGGGTGTGGGGACCAGAAAGTAGCTGGACCTTAGGCCCCCATTTCTTTGACAGGGTCACAGATGCCTGTCTCCAGAGTGCTCCAAAGAGGCCACGGAAGAGGCTGGGATGAAGGGAAGTGGAGAGCACACACAGGGCCGTGTGGGATGAGGCCAAAGTGCAGCAACCTCAGAGGAACTTAGTCATGCAAGTCTTCCAAGGCTGCGTGGGAAACGATCAGCTACGGTTTGGGGAATGGACTGAGATGGGAGAAATCTCTGCTCGATTCCTGGTTTAGCTCCTCTTCAGCCAGTCACTTCATTCTGCCTGTGGGGTTCTTCTCCATCTGCAGCATGAAGGTAAATCCTTTCCTCCTGCTCTGTTACTTAGATTGCAAGCTTTTTGTTTTTTTCCCTTTACAATGGGTGTCAGGCCCCGCAGCTCTCCAGCTGATCCCTCAGTCTCGCTGTCAGACAAATCATTAATGTCAATTATTGAGGGTCACTTCTAATGCAAGCTGCAGGAAATAAGCTTTTGGAACAGGTACTTCTGCGTTGGACCTGCCTTGCAGCTTTTCTAATCCCGAACTGGGTTGTGGCCCCCTTGATGCTGGTCCAATGCAGTGGAAAAGATGAAAGGGCCACCGTGTTAGGGGGTCACCTGCTTTTCTTGCTTATGGGTAGACTCTCGACAGGAAAGGATGTGACAGTGAACGGGCAGAGTAATGAAGACCTTTGAAATGCTTTACTTCTCGTGTTTGTTTCATCTCAACAGTAGGTGTCTTCCTAAATACAAATTCCAGCTGAAACCTGGTTTCCTTCCCTCCTTTCCAGCCTGTCCTTGCAGATCACACTGTTTCATGGTAACAGCAGATGAGTTTTCGCTGCGTTAGATATCGGAGAAATGTATTCAAAGCGCAGTGGCAAGACAGACTGGAAATATGCCTTGTCATAGGGAAAACTCCTGACATCATTTCATTTTGGAGGGAAAATAGGACTTGTGAAAGGATCGTGAGGCTCCGTGGGAGGTAACACGCCTGACCTCCCACACTTTAATTAAATCTTATTTCCAAAACAAGGTAGGAAGCCTAGTTGGAGATGACCAATTGCACACAGTTCTGTTGCCTCCAGTCCTGAAGTCTGCTGAATTGGTGGGGGGCAAACATCATTTCTCAGCCTTTTTCCTCCTCTTACCCCGCTACGGCCGGAGTTAATGTTATTCCCGTTATCTCATGCTGATCTCTCATCCCCGCTGGAAAACAATTGCACAACAAATCCTGACCTGACCCTTGTGGGGCACCCATGCTTTGAGAGCACCCACCCACCCGGGTCCTTGGATATTGGGTTTACCACTGGTGTGCTCCTGCACGCCCTTAAGGGAGCGAATTGGAATTATCTAGCCTTAGGTCTGTGCTAGCCTGTGGGTTGTTGGAGGGTTGACAGTGACTTGGAAGTTTTACACTGTGACACTGAGGATCTCTGACCCCTCTTTCATGTTTTTTTGTTTTTTTTTTTCCAAAAAGTGAACTGAAGCACAGACTAGAGGTTTAACTTGTCTTTCCGTAAGGAGCTCTGCATGGGAGGGAAGATAGCTGGTGGGGTTTTTTTCATTGCTTTCTCTGCTCCAAAGCACATCTCTGTTTTTTTTTTTCCCCTCTGTAGCATACCACAGTCTGTTTCAGCAAGTATTTTCTTCTGTTGGATGCCTATATTAAGCTCTTTCAAAAGTAATCCTCCTGGTGTAGAAATTAGTATAATTCCCTGGTATGAGTAAGTGAAATGTGGTAGTACAAGATTTTAGTGACTTTAAACGTATCTCTTTACACAGATTTGTCTGCGTGCGTGCAAGTGCATGCATGTAAAATCACACTTTTGCATGGCTGAAATCTTCAATTGCTTAATAAATAGGGAAAAAAATTTAATGCTTTATTTTCATCAGTGACTTCATCCGAAACAGATCATCATTAGTTTTATGATTTTAATTGTATTGAGAGTCCTATTATAACCTATTGTTATATTGTATTAGTCCATTAACCTGTGGGCCATGGAGCAGGAGCGGAAAGCCTGTTCTTCCTTCTGTACCAAGTAATTTAAATACAGCGTTCGTTGTACTTTTAATGTTTTTTTAAATCACGGGAGTCTAACGTGAATCTTTTTTCTCTCAAATTTCAGGAGCTATGAAAACACGACTCCTGCACCTTCTGTTAGCCTGAAATCTTTTTGGTTTGAAACACCCAGGGTGGCAAAAGAGCTTCAGGAACCACATTTGGTGCTGCGTATCTGTGGCCACATGGCTTTGATCTGGTGGAACAGTTGTGAGGGGCTGTGTTTTTTGCTTAGGATTTCCAGCACATCACCATTAATCAGATGTTCTGACAGGGCTCTATGAAGAGGCTGATACATGCTCTGCTTTCTAAAATGTACATCTGGCACACTCCTGTCGTGGCCCAAGATGCAGAGACGTTCACCAGTGCCTTTTCTGGTGGTACTATATATGGAAAGCCCTTGGACATTACCAGTAACAATGACAACATAATCTCAAAGATAAGTGATGGGCCAGCTGAACAGAGGTGTTTGTCGGCTTCTTAGAAAGATTGCAGCACTTGCAAAAGGAACTGGGGATTCCTGATGCTTATTTTTCACTCTGGCTAAACTGGAGTTTATAGACTCCAACTTCCTACTGGGATCATAAGGAGTTAGGATCTTAAAATGGAGCGGAACAGGCAGAGACAGACTTCCACACTTGAATTCCTTCAGCATGTTGAGAGTGCCTTCATTTTCTTAAGCTTCAGAGAAAGATATCCTGAGAGAATATACACAGAATCACAGAATGGTAGGGGTTGGAAGGGACCTCTGGAGATCGTCTAGTCCAACCCCCTGCCAGAGCAGGGTCACCCAGAGCAGGTTGGCCAGGAACGTGTCCAGGCAGGTTTGAATATCTCCAGGGAAGGAGACTCCACCACCTCTCTGGGCAACCTGTTCCACCCTGAGCAGATACAAGCAGGTAGGTCAGGGTGGAAGTGGACAGGAGGTCCTGCTCCATTTTTACTGATGACCAGGAGGTAAGGCCTGTTGTGCATGCTGTTTCTGAGGGAGATGGTTTAGGTGTCAGGGGGAGAGAAGGACCTCGATGTCAAAAGCCATGCAGCAAACCAGTGGAGAAGGGGTGAGAGGGCATGTGAGTCAACAAAACAAAGAGAGCTCAGCAGAGAAATGGAAGTCTCGCCTTCCTTTTTGCTTAATCAACTGCAGATGGTAGCAACTTGTAGTTACAACTACTGTAGCAGGGTACAGCACAGCATGGACAGCTTGGCAGGTCTCGAGCATTTAAAATTATTTGATTACTCTCCCCCCTTCTCAGTCATGCACCTCTTAAACGAGTTAATAAACAGAAATGCTTACCTTGCCGGGAATACCTGGAGGCTACAAGGGCTGGCCGTTGATCTCCAATGGTTCTGCGGTGGGTGTTTGAAGGGGAAGATACGGCCTGGGGCATTGTTGCCCCTGGTCATCCAAGAAGCGTCTCCCATCCTTGTGATGTGACGGTGGGAAGGCTGAAGTGGGCTTTGCGACTACGGTGAGCAAACGGCAATGCAGCTACCGCAATCCACGCTGTGCAGTTGGAGGGTAAGAGCTGGGAAGCTGTTGGAATCTTCTAAGCATGGGGTGTTAAAGGTCTGAGGAAGGGAGGTGGCAAACATAGCTGTGATCTGTCTTTTCCCCTGTTTCGTTCCCAACAGCTGCCTGGGGATCATGTCGGTCGTCCGCCCCCCGCAACAAGGTGGAGTGGCTTGAACAATTCCAGCTTTCACAACTGTCCTTTTCCATGAGAGGAAGGCTTTTGACCCTTTTATATCCCAGAGCTGTGCAAAGGGTCTGTCCTCTCTACTCGGTTTTGCCCTGCTGCTTCAGTCCTCCAGAAATGTCTCATTTCCTTGCCTTGCACTAGAATCTTTGATAGCAACGATGTCTTTTTAAGAAGTTTTAAGAGGTTTCATCTTGACTAGGAGAGTCATCTGAATCTTGCACCCTGACCCAAAGCTACTTCCTTTCTTGGTGTCGCTGTAAATTTATTTTTATTTTGTTTTCTTGAGTATCCAGCAAAGCTATAACTGAATAAGCTTAGCACAAACTAAGGCTGTTCCTAAGCAGAGGTACTACAGTGAGGCTGTATTTCTGCTGAGGTTTGTTTAGACCAAATGAGTTAACCCCATCAAACTTGACTGCTATTCTAATCAGGATGAAGGCTATCATCACAGTGTCTGACCATCCTCCTGGAAGTTATCATTTGCTAAAGCCCTGCTCAAAATTTACTGGAAAAGGAATATTGAGAGGCTGCCTAAGAGGATTTCTAAACCCTCCTGAGCCTATTCTTTCTTTTTTGCTCTTTTATTTCAAAGCCACGGCATTTGCCTTTCTTTTTTTCCAGGTCAGAGTAAGTATTCCTTTCTCTTTAGCAGACGCCTTAGCACAGCTTCGGCATTTAGAGGCCAGTCCTGTATCTGCTGAAGCCACCGATTTCTAGGTGTGTAGGAGGGACCCACCCCTTCATGCTTGCCTTTGCTTTCCCTGCTCTGAACTCAACTCTGGTTAAAGAGTGCTCAAACTTCAGTTCTGAGCTACCCAGCCACTATTTGCTCAAGGCACTTACCTCATCATCAAGAGATTTTACACCTCTCAGTCTAGGAATTTTGAAGCCTCCAGCACTTTGTTTGAAGGGAGGAAGCACCGTTATCTCCGTCTTACAGAGAGAGTTAAGTGACTTGCCCAAGTTTCCTCCCGTGTTCAGTGGCTGGGAAGAGCAAAGCCTCTGGTATCTCACGGTGACTGTCTCCATCCTTGTCTGCTGCTCCACTCCATGCCCTGTACTTGTGGGAATAAATACTGTGTGTGTGTGTGTGTGTGTGTGTGTGAAAAAGGGGAGGGAGGTTTGTATCTTGATAGAAGTGAGCGGTTGTTTCAAGCAATAAGAGGAATAGGTCTTCCAGTGTACCCTTGTGAAGTACCATCATTCTAGGTTATTGAATAATTTGGATAATTTGCATTGAATGCTACTATTGAGGAAAGAAAGTTAATCCATCGTCATTGAGGGTATGACAGTATTATGTGCATGATGAAGGAAAAAAAGCGTAGTGGTAAATAATGAAGCCACCTGGTAGGAAAAGTATGAAACAGAATATTCATTTTTCTTCAATGGGAATAACAGATGACAAAAGTGAGGCTTTCTTCAGATTGTTTGTTTACAGAAAATTCATATCCGCTGAGACTGTATGTTAAATTCGCTCTCTGATGTTAGTGTTTGCCGGATGCGTGTGGCCACTAGAGTATGTTCTTATGATCTTACCATTTATTTACCTTGATACGAAACTCCAATTACTGTCAGAGATGCTTCTTGTTAAATATGGTAAGATCTCTCGCTTCTAAGAGTGTGAATATGTATTCTTTACTCTAGGGCCACACTGAGCAGGATGCTAAGGAATGAAAATACTGGGGACTTTGGTGCAAATTAATTAAAAATCTAAAGATAACAATGTAATGGAAATAATTTGAAGAAGTTTGGGCTTTAGAGACAGATGAAATTTGGAAGAGAAAATAATACAGTTCAGTGTTTGTCTTTCTGTTTAGGAAGTTTTTCCAAAGCTTTGGTTTTTCTTTTACATAGCTGTATCACAGAATCACAGAATCTTCTTGGTTGGAAGGGACCTTTGAGATCATCGAGTCCAACCACAAAACAAACAAACAAACAAAAAACCAAACACCAAAACCAAAACAAAAACAAAACCCACACAAAACAAACACCCACAACCACACACCACACTCACCCACAAACAGACGCAAACCAGTAACCTCGGCCACTAGAGCATGCCCTGAAGTGCCACATCCACACGCTTCTTAAATACCTCCAGGGATGGCGACTCCACCACCTCCCTGGGCAGGCTGTTCAAGTGCCCGACCACTCTCTCGGCAAAGTAATTCTTCCTAATATCTAATCTAAACCTCCCCTGCCCCAACTTCAGACCATTTCCTCTGGTCCTGTCATTATTCCCTTGGAAGAAGAGGCCAACAGCCACCTCTCTACACCCTCCTTTCAGGTAGCTGTAGAGGGCAATGAGGTCTTCCCTCAGCCTCCTCTTCTCCAAACTAAACATGCCCAGTTCCCTCAGCCTCTCCTCGTATGACTTGTTCTCCAGACCCCTCACCAGCTTGGTGGCTCTCCTCTGGACACGCTCCAGCAGCTCAATGTCCTTCCTGTGGTGAGGGGCCCAGAACTGAACACAGCCCTCGAGGTGAGGCCTCACCAGGGCTGAGTACAGAGGCACCATCACTGCCCTGCTCCTGCTGGCCACGCTGTTCCTGATACAAGCCAGGATGCTGTTGTGTGTATTGTAAAGTCTAGTGCTTCCAAAAGCTGAGGACCCATCACTTTTATTGGAGTGAATTCTTGGGAATTTAACAAATGCTCAGGGTGGTTGTTGCTGTGGTCTCTGCAGACATGTGGAGTGCTCGGAAGTGTTGCGTTGTAAAAGTCCCCAGCTTTCAGTTGTCGTTGTGATCTGAGGGCAAACTGCTGCAGATGAGGGGAAAAATAAGGGAAACTGAAACATGACAGGAGAAGAAACATGAGCGGAAGGGGTTTGGTGCAAAAGTCATGTAAGCCCAGCTGCGGGGTAGACCTGAACCCTTTGCATCATTGACCTGATGTGAGCCCCTAAATCACGTCCCTCGACGGTAGTTTGAGCTTTAAATCTTGCTGGTGACCCAGAATGCCTTCCTTCAAATCCTGACTGCTCACTAATGGCAGATTATTTCTACGGGAGGACCTTGTCTTTTCGGAGAATCTCCTACACTCCAGGAATTCCACAGTGTCATGCTGTCACAAAAAAAGTGTCAATTGGCTCAAGAGGAGTGGCTGAAGATAAGCGACTCCTGATTAAACGTTGAGATGAGCAGGAGCTGGGGACATACAAATATCTACATATCTACAAATACGGACATATCTACGAGAAAACGGCTTTTTATGTTTGGCAAGAGGTCGTTCTGAGTATCCCAAATTCCAAACCCAGTAATAAACAAAGAAAGGATATTTAGATAAGAAGGAAGATCGGGAAAAGATAAATATAACTTTGCCAAAAGTATTTCATGTAAATCTCTTTGGATCAATTCCTCTTTATAAAATAACTAATTTTTCAAGCAAAAGAAATTAGTTAGATCTGTTATATTGCATCTTCAGAGGTCTCTGTGGTGTTACGTAGGCAATACATAATTTAAATTGTTAAGGAGGGAGGTAGTAGAACCGTAACGTGGGTCAGAACTGGTAAAAGAGAAAGCAGTTATACTAACAGAGAGACTACCACGCTGAAAGCAGGTTGCTAGAGGAAGGTCTGATGAGTGAATTATGGCACTGGATTTGGTTGAAGATTTTTCTTTAATGATGCTGGCATAAAAATTGGAGCGCGCTTGTATTGATAGGGAAAAATGAGATGCACTGGCAATACACAGGAGGCCTTAAATCTCCCATGGGAAAATTAAGATGACTGTGAGAAAGTAAGCAAAAGAAAAGGGATTGAGTGTACTAGTGAAAAAGGTAAAGTTACACTCGAAAATATCCTATATCCATTGAAACTTATAATTTAGAAGTAGATAAGCAGGAGGGAGACTGGAATGTACTATTTGCTACGGGATGATTGAAAAATGTGAAGTTTCTCTGTAAATGGTGTTCTCAGATGAGAGAAAGGTGATCTACCCTCTGTAGGTTACCCCACGTGTTAGTTCTTGCCAACCGTGTTGAAGAAGATGAATTTGGAGAAGGGTTCCTGGGATGCTCAGGGTTTATCTCCCTGTGGGAATATAGGTTGTTTAGCCTATTGAAGGCAGAGCTGAAAGGGAACAGAATTGTCCTAAAATCAAGAGTAAAACCTAGGAAAATGCTATGGATGAAGTGAGAGCTAAAAAAACACCACAATGAAACAAACCTGGAAGAACTTCAAAATCTGGGTTTAAATGCCCAAAGGAAGGGGAACAGACATATAACACATTTAGTCTGGAAGCTAGAAGGTGGTTACTGGTCATGAAAAAGGTTAGTCTCTGGAACAGCTTTAATAAGAACAGGATGTGCTTTCTGGGCCCTATGCCTACTCCAAGGCCTCCAATACAGTCTTTAAGGATAAAATTCCTATGACCGTGTAGCCCACTCTTTGAAAATAGCGTAGTGCTTTTATCTTTTTTAGCTGAAAAGCTAATGAATAGTTAACTCCTGCTTCATCTGGTTATTGCAGGTGTCTTGAATCCTGCTTCTGGAATGATGTAATCAAAAATGATGACATTTATAGTCATGAGTGGTCTAGTCTTTTCTTGGATATTGGCTAACGTTTATGGTCCTCTGGCCAGGTCAGCTCCTGTTATTATTACCACTGCTGGTTTTGAAGCTGCCTTTTTACTGTAGAGCTGTAAAAAAGGTTTTGAGATGGTGCTTTCAGAGAAAAACAACAACTCTGGAAGAGTTGTACTGGGTAATTTTGTTCGTCTTCCCATTTTTATTATTTTTTATTTTGGTTTTTTTTGGGGGTCTCCTGTCACCTTGCTCAGCATCTTTCCTAAACAGCTGGTGGAGTTTGTGTGACAACTGGGACTCCAGCAACATCGTCTTTCTACCAGAAGCAATTGACTCCGTCTCCAGCTTTCTGCCTTGCCTGGGAAAAGATCAGTACCTGGATGAAGGCCAGTTGGCTGTAACCGAACCCCTTCCACAAGAAGATAAAAAAATGCCCGGGAATTTGTCCATCCACAGAGCAAAAAAAGAAGCGAGATTTGCTGGTTTTCCCACCATCGGCCAAACTGCCGTTACAGACAGAGAGAAACTCTTAGGCGAGAGTGATATTTTCCTGGATAATGTGGTGATAAACACGGAGCTGATAACCTAGGGCTGGAATTTTTATAAAGCATGTCATTCTGGCTTTTACCTATTCAGGCAATGGGAGAAGCCATGTAGATTTCCGTGAAAGCAGAGATTGAGTAACTTCTGAATTATTTTGAAAAATTCCAGCCCAGATTGAAAGAAAACCTGAGGTTTTTTTTTTCTAAAAATTTTTCTTAGGCATTCAAAGAGTAGGGAAAGCTTTGCTCTCTGTGGTGAGTAAAACATTTCTGCAAGGTGACAGGTAAGAAAAATGCCAAAGTGCTCCTAATAATAATTAAAGCAGTTGCTAAGCTTTACTGATTTATTTTGTTAGCCTGAGCTGTATTTGTGCGTTTGTTTTATTTATCACAGAATATTGTAATAACAGTATCAAAAGAATTTACGGCGGGGCATGCTACTTTACTTTCATCAAAAAAAAGTTACAGCAGATGCTTTGAATTTACTGCAGATGGTGGCAAATATTTGCCTTATTATAAGGTTACACTACTAGAGCGTCATGACTGTTATTTAGTAAATTAGTTCATGATTCAGGTGGTAATATCTGCTAGCTGTGGCTGGCAGAGCTCTAGTGAAACAGCAAATAAGCCAAGTACTCAGCCAGTTCTTGCTCTTGAAGCAAATGAGTTGTTTTTTCTTTGGAGAAGCAAGATTTTTTGGTTAACTCTCTCATGTGCCCCCTTCCTACTCGGTTGTGAGAATTACTTTAGCCCTGCAGGACTCCCACCTCCCCACAGGTCAGTGGGACCAGTCTTTTTTTCAGTGGTGCCCAGTGAACGACACAGTGAAGGACAAGAGGTAACAGGCACAAACTTGAACATAAGAAGTTCTACCTAAACATGAGGAGGAACTTCTTTCCTGTGAGGGTGGCAGAGCCCTGGAACAGGCTGCCTAGGGAGGTGGTGGAGTCTCCTTCTCTGGAGACCTTCAAAACCCACCTGGACATGTTCCTGTGCGACCTGCTGTTGGGGTTGGACTAGATGATTTCCAAAGGTCCCTTCCAACCCCGTATCATTCTGTGAAGTCATGCCTCAGCACCAGCAGGACCACTAACCTGTGCTCAGCGGGGTCCTTCAATCAGAGACATCTAAGGTGTTTAAGAACCTCACTCCATCAAATGCTGCCTTCTGCACCTGACCGGGTACCCCTATGGGTTTGCCCAGCACAGGAGCACCCAGCATGCTGGTGAGGTTGGGCAACAAGAGACCTTTTTATCTCAGGGGCTCTCCTCTTGAACAGTAGGGCGAGGTAGGGGATGCAGAAACCTGCACATGAGAGGTCTTTATGTATGAATTTGAGACAGAGGGGCAGGGAAGTGGCTTTGTCCCCTGGGATTGAGTAAATGATTGTTTTGTGGGAGACTCATCACCATAGTCTCAAAAAAAATTGCATTTTGGTTGCCAGGTGCACTAGTAGGCCTTAATGGCTATGATCAGCTTCACCTGAGGCCTCCACCACACCCATAGCCCAGGTGTGTTCTTTAAGCTCAGTCAGGGATTGATCTTAGTTGAAGGAGTGTTGGTCTTCAGCTCAGCTACAGTCATGTCTCTCTGGCTGCAGATGCCCTTGGTCTAGATCCTGGCTTGCTACCTGGGACTTGGTCCACCATGGACTTCCCCGGTCATCACTGGGCTGGGTCTGATCCTGACTCTGATTTGTGCTCCCAGCCTGCCCACGGGACCTCATCACGACAAGCTCTTGGGTGACCCTGGCTGCCATCCTGGTGCTGCGCTGCTCACCTTGCTCAGGTATGGTGGGGCTAGGCATTTGCTGGTGAGGCCCTGGCTGTGGGATCCTCCTCAGATCCTGGCTCCCTGTCCCTTAGGGATGGCCCATGTGGTGCTCTGACGTTGGTCCAATTAGTCCTGCTTGTTAAAAATGTCGTGTATGTTATCAGCAGTGCTGTTACACCTGGTGTTGAGCTTAACACGTGAAAGGACGTTCCTGCATCTTGTCTGAAACGACACGAGAGCCTGTTCATGAGGTAATTCTGGGCAGATGGGGAGCAGGAGGCGCAGCCCCTCGTGTCAGATATCGAGCTCCATGAGCAGGCTCGAGAGGTTTGAACAGCTCAGATAAGCAGCTAAACTCTTTTCAGGCTGGAAAGGATAAATCTCTTGGGAGCACTGAAGGCTTAAAAGACCTACTTGAGGTCTTCAAGTTTGTCCCGGACCAAAATATCAGCTTGTCGTGGAGCTTGATGTCGTAACTGTTGAAAATCACAAAGTTCTTTTCACTCAGTACTGCGATAGGGTAAGAATTGTCCTATTTTGCCAGCTTGATCTTATGCGTGAGATAATTCTGATGCTTTTTGGTGTGCAGAAGAAGCATTAGAAAATGGAGGGGATAAGAGGGGACTAGACTATATTTGAGATAAGATCAGAGAAAATACTCCTACTTTAAATTAATAACTGCGTGATTTGAGATATTGGAGCACTCGCAGCCATTTACTGAGCTCCTTTTGGGGGTGAGGGAGTGTGTAAAAGTTAATCCAGTTCCACAAGAAGTAATCTTGTTATGAGTTAATGCTGGCAATTTCTAGGTTAGTGGATGTCCATGAGGAATTATCCGGTGTTTATGCGATCTAATGCATCTCTGTGTTATGAGGGGAGTGGGATTTTTGATCCACTCCTCTTGCATGTTTTTTAACAGAACAATTGCCATTAAAAAAATGTATACTTTAGAGAGTTTTAATTATGTTAATTATCACATATTTTGTTAATAACGTTTTCTTTTGAAGACACCCATTAGAGGTTTTAAAGTGTTAATTTACTAGAAAATCAAATGGGAATGCTGTTTGAAATTTCCTTTTAAATTAACTTTACTTACTTTTATGTCCTAATTAAATGGAGATAATAGTATTGGTGGAAATATTACAGAACTAGAAATTAGCGCTCAGATATTTTACTTAATACCAAGACTTTAATCTTAACGTAACGTATTTTTTGTTCTAATCAACACATAGCCTTTGCATTTAATTTACTGATATGTTTTGATCAAAACATTTAAATAGGAACATTGATGCAAAGTAAAGCTATCTTAGCAAGAGAGCCCTCTGATACTGTTGAGCTCCTTCTGGGTAATAGGTTCCCCTCCTCCCGCCCCCCATAGGATCCGTAATCTCTACTGGAAAAAGTGTTGAGGGTTTTTTTAGTATTTTAGCATTACCTCATGGTGTATTAGGTAATACGCAGTGATCCCTTAAACTTAAAACAAACTTTCCGTAGTGTTTGCAAAGCAGTCTGGGATGTGGAACTCCCTTCAGGTTTGACTGCTCTAATGCCTGGTACCGCCACAACCACCTAATTTACTTGTTGCATACGATCTTTACATTGGTGCGTGGATGGGTTGCATTGATATGGCTATTTCTCTGCAGCAAAAGGGATGGCATGGGTTTTTTTTGTATTAATAGAACCGTGTTAATCATAGAATGGTTAGAGTTGGAAGGGACCTTAAAGATCATCGAGTTCCAACTCCCCTGCCATGGGCAGGGACACCTCCACTAGAGCAGGTTGCTCAAAGCCCCATCCAGCCTGGCCTTAAACACTTCCAGGGATGGGGCAGCCACAACTTCCCTGGGCAACCTCTTCCATTGCTTCACCACCCTCACAGTAAAGAATTTCCTCCTAATATCTAATCTAAATCTTCCAATTTAAAACCGTTACCCCTTGTCCTGTCACTACGTTTCCTGATGACGTACTGGAAAAGTAAGTAGAAAACATCCTGGCTAAGCAGTTA
The DNA here is from genome assembly GCF_964106895.1 of Numenius arquata. Taxonomy (NCBI): domain Eukaryota; kingdom Metazoa; phylum Chordata; class Aves; order Charadriiformes; family Scolopacidae; genus Numenius; species Numenius arquata. The sequence continues at coordinate 31,130,688 of NC_133582.1, read as the reverse complement.
TCTTCCTGCAGCGTTGGTCTGTGGGTCAGACCTCGGGACAGCTGTAACCCAGCGGAATGAACCTGGAGTTCTACCCCCATGCAATGGAGCCAGGTTTGCACTGTATGTCCTGACTTGCCCCGACCAGGGTCTTCTGCTGGGTTTTTCCACATGATTCAGTGCCAAATGGAAGAAGTGGCTGCGGAGGACACCCTGGTTAGTCCAGAGACACACACGTTTCCAGAATGCCTGGCAGGAGAACTCAACGGGCTTTCGTGCAGTTCATGCTTCCCCTGGCGTGACCAGTGGTGGCATCTGTTCATTGACATCTGCCTACGGGAAGAAAGAGGCATTCTGCAATACTTGGTCTTCGTGTAACTTTTTTTTCCTCTTAAAGCCAGCACCTGACTTTAAGACTAATTCTACTCCTTCTACAGGAGTAGAATTCACTTGGAAGCCTCTGAAAAAACCTGTTCTGTATTTTCTATTCTGCGTGTATGGCTTCATTTCTGCTGTTGCAGGAAGAGTTGTGTACTGATAGCTGGGCTTGTGGCTTGCAAGGCTGTGGCACCAGGTGATGGCTATGAGAGGCTGAAGAAGACCCAAGCGGAGCAATGAGATGGGTTGGTGACCAAAGCGGGGGGATGCTTGTGAAAGCAGTGCAAGCTATGGAAACCAAATATCCAATTTGCTCAGAAGGGGTAATTTGAGTTACTTTTAAATAGTTAGCTTTTATGGTCAATTGGGTACGGCCACGTTACTAGTAATAAGCCATAAATCTATTTGGTATAATATGAGATCATTTTTTAAGACTCTCAGACTAAATTTTCAGGTAAAGAGGAGAAATTGAAATTTATAATCCATACCATTTTTTGTGTAATTGTTATTAATAAATTAGCAAGAAAGAGGCAGCAGATGGAATGAATTGTTGTAGTTCATTAATTTTATGATGGCTTTCTTTGCATGAGTCAATTACGTCTGTCATTGTATCTCTAAGCTGCACTGGTGGCCAAAGGAAAGGGCACACAGGCAGGGACAAATCATCTTGGGGGTTTCCTGCTTTCTGAGGTGGCCAGAGAAAATTCAGTCTCAGTTTTCACCGATAGCTTTGGTGAAGGTGTCGGGCCCCCAAAGCTGTTGCAATGGCAGTTCTTAATCCTCACTCCAAAGACTGGGGTGGAGAGATGATTAGGCTTGTTAGGTGTGCACAAAAGTGGGATCTTCTGTCTAAAACAATTAGCAACTCTTGACAATGATGTCAGTTTCTGAGTTTGACCTTGGTGTGCCTTCAGGGTCTGGGGATGCGCTCAGGAATGCTTTCCAAAGACACCATGCTGCAAGTTGCAGAAAAAAACGTGCCCGGGTAGTTAAGGACAATAGGAAAGAAAATTATACTTGTGGTGCCTATGGCTCAGGAAAGCTCCCTTTATATATGGCCTTGTGACTTCTTTAATTAGAAGACACTCTGCCATCTCCTGAGCCCCTCTGTGGTAATATGCTGATAAAGTTTCATGTGGAATGTGCGTTGATTTGCTTTACCTTCAGACCTTGTATTCTCAACTTGGAGATAGTGGTTGTTTTTCTGTCAGGTGTACGCTTCACTTAATGACTGTAGTTTATTACCCAGTAGGTCATATCCTGTATATTTTAAGAACAAACACCTCTGAGATTGTGACTTGGTGGAAGGAGGTGACATGTGTCATTGCTGTTGTTTTCACTACAGCCTTGTGGAAAAACTAATTACCTTTTCATCTTGGTAAATTCAGAGGTCAGTTTACCACTACTATATCACAACATGACAGGGAACATGGGTAATTAGGTAGGCTGTGTAACCTGGATATTCCATGGATCTCATTACATCTTATTTAGAAAGGCTATAATTTGATTGGTGGAAAATTAAAGCATCTCCTCATGGGTCATTTTATCTTTCTGCAATAATAATTCTTGGCTTGATTAAAAATTGATCCAGTGTCTTAAAGTGAATTTATTATTGCTGCAATCTATCACCCACAGACAGATAATCTGGTTCCCATCTTTATCTGATTTGAAAAATCTGTCACTTATTATGTGTTGTTTTTTTCCCAATCATTTAAATTGATGGTTTGCTGAGGCAAGGCGTGCTACCATAGGCTTCTCGGAGAAAGCATGTAGGAGACGTTAAGCCAGTACTTTTTACTGCAAGGAATCTGATACTATGTCAAGTATTGATCGGAGCTGTGTTGTGGCATCATTTTCTCTGAGGGGGGGGAAAAGAAAAACAACAACAACAACAACAAAAAAAAATCCAGCAGAAATTTTGGATGCAGAGCAATAAGAAGGACAGATGAGCGATATCGTTGGAGAAAACGGTCCATACGTGCTTAGGGCTGGGATGAACTGATGAACTCCTGCCTTGCGTGTGGCAGCTTCTGCTGAGGGCAGATCTTCCATCGGGCAAGTTGTGCAGAGGCTTGTCCCACCCCACTGGCTTTCGGGGGTATCGAACCCACCTGAACTACACAGCTGTGCACCAAAAACCTGAGCTCCTCAGGTCAAAAAAAGCAGGAGGAAGCAAAGGTCAGATGGAGGAACAGCTTCACCGGAATCACAGCTGGGGGAAATGTTTTTTCCTCGATTGTCTGCCCCAGCTTTGCTGAATCTTCTTCAGGCTTCACTTTTCATCTCGTTTGCTCACGTATAAAAGCAGAGTGTAAAATTCTGATCAGGGAAGAGGGATCTGCAAATCGTTTTAAAAGCATCTTTGTGAAAGAAATGTTGCAGTAAACACTGCATTAAGAATATTAAAAGTATTTGATGCATGCCCAACTTTAACAACAACATTTATACACAATATATATTATCTATTGAAAAAACACCATTATTTGTGGTATAAGCATTAGAGAATCACAAGGATTCCTTGGAATTCTAACACACTTCCTTTCCACTTGTCCAAAATACTGTAAAAAAAAAAAAAAAAAAAAAAAAAAAAAAAAAGCAAGGTCATATTCATTCCTGCCTAGGAACTGAGCAGATCCAGTTGCATCTATACCTATGCTTAGAAGTGAACACGGGCAAGTATTAAATATGGTCTGATTCCTGCAGCTACCCTGGAGAAAAAAAGGATGAAAGAAGATTGTGCAGCCAGCCTGTAAAGGGGAAGGGTGTGTGTGTGTGAGAGAGAGAGAAAAGGAATGGTTGTTAACCGTCCTGTTGTATGTCTTTAGACTGAGGCAAAAAAAGGGGGGCAGGGGGGAAGTAGAGGCACACATAGATTTTTTTTTTTTTTTTTTTTTTTGGTTGAGTTTCTTGAAGCACAGTAAAGCCCGAGGCAGCTGTTTCTCTGAGCAAATTTCCCTATCACATAAATATGGTGGCTCTTATCAGGTAAAGAGGCGTAGTTCTGCTCTGGAAGTTTGCATGCAGAAGGTCATCTATAAATTTAGACTGAAAAAAACCACCCGGTAGAAAATAATTGACACAATAAACCTTTGGTTGTGGAAGAGAAGCTGGCTGATGTTCTAGCCTCGGTGTAGTCGATGGGAATTTTGCTGCTGACTTTGTAAGGCTGAAGTTTCGCCATGTCTGTGCGTGTTGTAAAATGTGTCCTTCCCAACCTGGTATAGGCTGACTCCTGTCAGCCCCATCCAAATCCGTGCCCTGCGAATTCAGGGCTGAAAGTCCAAAATGTTTTGTTTGGTAGGGTTTTTTTTGTTTTGTGTTGGTTTGGGTTTTTTGTTTTGTTTGTTGTTTTGGGGGTTTGGGTTTGGTTTTTTTTGGTCACAACAAAGGTCTAAATGATTGCCACGTGAGCCATTAGCACAGTCCAGAAGGAAATCACTCTGTTCCTTCAAACCAGGCTCTGGGGCACCCCTGCCTTTATTGAAGGAAATTTTTGAAGGCTGTTTTTTTAATTGTTATTATTTATTAAGGATTTTAAACGTGGACTGCAAAATTGAATTGGTTCTGTTTATGTTGAGGAAGCACAGTCAGCTCCCTTTTCCGGCCTGTGAAAGGTTGCACATAACCTGTGATGCCAGATGCTGATCAGAACAAGAGGTGGGACTCTTGGAAGTGAGGGAAATAGCTTTGGTAAATGAAATTTTCCTGCTTATCCTGTCTGTTCAGTCTCCAGGCCTTGATTTTTTTAGTTTGGGAAAGAGGCTGCTCGGAAAAATATTCCTTGTAGCTTGTACAGATGTGTTGTAGTGAGGTCCTGTAGTCCAGAGATATGTAGCCTTCGGAAGGGCATTGTGACGGGTTGGGTCTGGGTTTTTCTGGAGTTCAGAAGCAGGAGCCTTGGGGTGGCAGGAGCTGCGTCTCCACAATGCCTGTCTCGCTCTAATTCTGCTCCCAGCTCTGGACCTGTTCACAAGGTGCTTGAAGTCCGCCTCAAATCATAGAATTGTCTAGGTTGGAAGAGACCTTTAAGATCAACTAGTCCAACCATCAACCTAACTCTGATTAAAAAAAACAACAAAAAAACAAACAAACAACAAAAAAAAACCAAACAAAAAACCCCAAACAAACAACAACAAAAAAAAACCAAAACACAAAACCACACAAAAACCCCACATCACTAAGCCTTTGTTAACCCATCTTTTGAATACCTCCAGGGATGGTGCCTCAACCACTTCCCTGGGCAGCCTGTTCCAATGCTTAATAACCCTTTCAGTGTAAAAAATTTTTCCTAATATCCAATCTGAACCTCCCCTGGCGCAACTTGAGGCCATTTCCTCTTGTCCTAAACAAGCAGTGAGCTGCTGACCTTTTGGTTTGGGTAATGACTGATGGCAAGGGAGAAGGTTGCTTGAAGGAGAGGCTTCCAGATGCGTGATCTTTCATTGATTTGTTCTCCTAAGGCCTCCCAAGTTACTGTTGACACAAAAGCTGTTAATACTTTCCCCGCATGTTCACTGGTTATTGCTTGTCCGTGTTCCCTATAATTAGACCTGACTACAGGACTGGAACACAGTCTTCCAGTATCTGAAGGGGGCCTACAAGGAAGGTGGAGAGGGGCTTTTTACAAGGGAATATAGTGATAGGATGAGTAATGGTTTTAAACTGGAAGAGAAGAGATTTGGACTAGATACTAGGAAGAAATTCTTTGCTGTGAGGGTGGTGAGAGCCTGGCCCAGGTTGCCCAGAGAAGCTGTGGCTGCCCCATCCCTGGAGGGGTTCAAGGCCAGGTTGGAGGGGGCTTTGAGCAACCTGGTGTGGTGGGAGGTGTCCCTGCCCATGGCAGGGGGTGGGAACTAGATGGATTTAAGGTCTCTTCCAACTCTAATCATTCTATGATTCTATAAAAGCATAAGGCATTATTTCTTTGCAATGCGTCCCTAGCAATATGTGAAAAACCATCCAGGTGGGTAAAGCTGTGCGTCGTCTTAAAACAGAAGAGCTCAAGCTAATGGACACAGGATGGGTTTCCCCTGTTGTGTTTCACTGAGGTTAACAATAATTGTTGCTGCTTGTTTGGTCTCCTTAAAGAACAAATTTATATCTAAGCTAGGCTTAGATTTTGTATGTTTCTATATACTAATAGATGTGTACATGGAATAAATGTCCCCAGTGCCTGGAAGTCCCTGAACGTATACAGTAAGTGCAATAGTTACCTTGCTATTTTAATATGTACTCAGTGTTTCCACACAGGAAGTAACACCAGCAGAAAACAAGGCCAACAGGAGTAAGGATAAATAAAACTATGTATAAAAAAAAAAAAAGTAACCTGCACTAGGTTTTAGTATCCGATTAAGTATTACATTCCTTGATAAGTGTTGCAAGATCAGGCCGTAGTTGTGCATCTCCTTTTTAATTATTAACGGGTTTTTCTACTGCCACTTTATTACCGGATTTTTTTTGTACTTCGCACTGTTTGGGCTGAATCTGGATTTTTCTCACACTTACTGTACGTGCGAGCACGTGCCTAGAACTAAGGAGTCTTGTGCCAACACCTGAGATTCCCACGGCAGAGCTGACATGCTTAAACTCTCTTCTCGGTCACCTCTTGCCCTGCCGACTGCTCAGGTCCTTGTTCCCATGGACCAGCAGCTTGGGTTTAGGTGGAGTTCTGCTTGCGGCGTTCGAAAACGTGCTTCCATTAGAAATAATAAAATCCCATGTTGTTAAATGCAGGTGTGCTACCTGCTGGCTTTAATCTCGCGCTATGAACACGCTTGTGCTCGTTCCTAGCAAATCTGCAGCGTTTTGTGTAGCGGGCGAGTTGTTTGCAGTGTGCAGGCTCTCACCCTGTGAGTGTGGGTGCTCAGAAGAAGTCAAAGGGCTTCAGTGGGAGATTGCTGTGCCCACGCTCTCCTCATCACGGCATCCGTTCCTTGGCTTCCGAAACTCTCCTTCAGGCTGCTAGGCAATTGCTTTAGAAGGTGTTGCTCTGCATTTCCACTTTTCTCCCCTGTGTCTGTGATTTCCTCGCTAAAGAAATGCCCAAGACCATCCATCTCCTGTCTTGTCTAATTAGACAAGCCTTCTCAATCATTATCGGGTCATTTGTCCTGTCCGTTTCTTCTCGCGAGCCACAAATGAGGCAAGGTTCTTGCTGTATTCGCTGCCAGCGGTGATACCGGAGAAGAAGGGAGAGAGGAAAATGGTTCACGGGGTCTTGATGCAGATGCTGGCACTGAATGTTGTGCTGTATCTGAAACCAAATGGTTCTTTTTCTCTTTCCTTCCCTTTATTTATAAATTTCCCATCTCCTTCCCTGTATTTATAACTCTGTTTTCAAAGCGTGAGAACTAATTACCACGGTGTGTAGTTTCGTTTACTCATCCCTCACGTATGAAGTATTTTCTGTGCTCAGAAAAGACCCAACTGCAGTAAAATCTGGTGATCTATGTACAAACTAAACAAGTGATCCCAGCACAGAGGCCGGGCGTGCTCTGAAGGCTCCTCCCTGAGCAGAGGTAATTCCCTTGGGGCATCGGTAAAATTAAGTGGTTTCCCACGTAATATCGAATACTGGGAGAGGTACCAACCCATTCAAGGTAAAACGAAGTTTTGTATCTACAATCTTAGATGATGCTCGTAACGGAGATACTGATCTCAAGTTATTTAATATATCAGACATAAGGGGTTTGGGGTTGGTTTTTTTTTTTTGGGGGGGGGGGGGGGGGGCAGGTAGGGGAGAAAAGAACGAGAAGACTTTGTTAATTAGGAAATGAAGCATGGGAATTTGTAGCCTGTAATTTCACAGGAGCGTATAGTGCTTCTTTTGAGGAACAGCTATTCTAACGCCCATATAACCCATCTGAAATGCCAAAATAAGCGTTCTGCTGGCTCAACAGATGTTCTGAGGGGTCTGATACACGCAAGGGAAAACTCTGCATCTCCAGTCCCTTCGGAAGCATCTCTTTGGCACCGTACCACCTGATGTGTCTTGCTAGGATCCTTTGAAGCCTTTGTAGGTGTTCTTCGGGATCCTTCTGGGATGCATATAAACTAGTAAACAGTGATTTTGTGTAAATACAACATTTTTCCAAGTGTTATGTGGGACAGAGAAGATTTTCTTGTTGGAGAGACATCCAACCTGTGCATATTTGTTGTGGGTTTTTCTTTTCCTTTCCCAGATGGCTCTTCAAAAAGAATTTTGTTATGAAAATATACAGTCAAAGACCAGTGTTAGGACATAGCAGGCAGCTGGGCTCTACAGGAGGCATGAGTGGTGGTTCAGAATTGGATGCTGCCATCCCTAGGTGGTCTTTCTCCTTCTCAGTTGAAACTCTGCCCCTTTTATGATATTTGGCTCTAATCAATTAATGCCATTTTGTGTGTATCTCAGAAAGTGTGCTGCAGCTCCAGAGCAGGAGTGGAATACTGGATGACAAAGGTGTTGGGATGGAATTCTGTTGATCGTCTGGTCCAACATCTTGTTGAAAGCCTTGGATTAGCTTTTCCAGGGCCCTGTCAAACTGAACCTTGACTGTTCCCAGCAAAGGGATTCCACTAATTCTCTGGGCAACCTATTTCAATGTGTAATTGTTCTCATGGTGAAGAACATATAATTTTTTTTTTTAAATTTTTATGTATTTGTGCAAAATTCGCCCTGGAGCAACTTAGTTATCTGCATAGAATTTGGTGTTCTCCTTGCCACTGTGATTGAAGGGCCATTTTACAAACTACTTGGATCCATTTGAAGAAAAGTATGTACATTAAAAACGAACGCATTAATTGGAAATGCATATTTTAAACGAACATTCAGGAAATCTTTGAGAATGCAAATAGACTTGACCATGATTTGAAATTATATCCAGGCCAGCAAAAACCCTCATCCCTAAAGCATCCAAGTTCAGTTTCATTTACTAACCGTGGCAATGATGGAATTATATTGCCCTGTATGTTACAAAGCTTTAATTCGCCTGTTGATACCAATAGAAATATTAACACTATTTTGTGACTCTTCCTTCCTTAGCACAATGCAGGCTTGTTTTGTGTATACGCTCCCCTATCAAAGGCATCCTGACAGTTGTTAAATCTCAAATCGGTTCTTCTTTATTGCTTTGAGTTAAGAGACGTAGGCAAAGATGGAAAGAATAGAAGGGAAAGTTGAGCATTCAGGGAGAGAAATGAAAGCCATTCTGGGGAATGGAGGCTGCAGAATGGGAGACTCACGGCAGCAGAGAAGAGATTTGTCTGAGGGGACAGGCAATAAAACCACCTCAGAAAAGTGTGGGGAGTGGGGCAGAAGAAGAAATGGACAAAGGCGACCGTAAATTGATTCCTTGGCTTCCTGGAGATATGCAATCCAAATGATTAACTGCAAAATCTGGGATTTGATAGATTTGGTGTGATAGAAGAAAGATCACGTCCTACTAATGAAGCAATGCGTTGTTTGATTAATCCTTCCCCCCACCCCCATATGTTTTGATTTTTGTCTAAATACATCACTGCCAAACCCAGTGTTCGCAGGACATCTAGGTCATTGTAGATGTGAAATCCTTGCCTTTGTGCGGCGCTGGAAGGCACGGTGTCTTTCTAGGAGCACCGTCCCCTTTTGTCAGTACATTTCTGAATGGCTAATGTGATTGCATGGGCTGTGCGAGAACTGTTGGACTTGATTTTTAATTGTATCAAGAAGGGGTATTTGTTTAGAATTAGACAGCGTTTGATCAAAATACTGCAGTAATAGCAAGGATGAACTGTTTGTGTTCTAGCCCTCTATAAACGAGCCTATGCTCCGTCTTATTGGAGGAGTGGAGCAGACTTAGGGTAGTTTTGAGCCTTCCAACAGCTGCCCGGATTTCTGCTTTCCCTGGGAAGTGAAGGAAAAAAATGTATTTATGTTCTCCCTGGGGAGAACTGGGTGGCTCTGCAGTTGGAGAATTACCTTCCTCCTGTTTTGTTTTGTTTTTTTGGTTTTGTTTGTTTGTTTGTTTTTTTCCACTGAGGAAACTGGGTATTTAATAATTGTCTTCATACAAGCACTGGCTCTGGTAGGTAGGAGACAAAGGGTTACTTCCTACGAGCCCTGCCTCAGTGGGCTCCTTAAGCCCAGGACTGAATTTCTGGGGTGGGTTTCACATAAGTTCCCATCTGATGCTCGTCGCCAGCACAACCGAGCACCTCCCAGCAGTGTATTAAGCAACAAGTTCAGCGTTTCTCCCTCAGGGAGAGAACAGATGATATGAAAAAATAGTCACAGAGTTCACAGGAGTGTGGTTCACTTCTGGTTTTAGGTTGGTTTTTTTCTTTTTTGCCCTCGCTTTTTGAGGGTGCTTCCCCCGGGTGCTCCTGGGGAGCCCCGGGGAATGCGAGCCTTAGAATCATAGAATGGTTAGAGTTGGAAGGGACCTTAAAGATCGAGTTCCAACCCCCCTGCCCTGGGCAGGGACACCTCCACTAGAGCAGGTTGCTCAAAGCCCCATCCAGCCTGGCCTTAAACACTTCCAGGGATGGGTCAATTTTTTTTGTATTTATCGTAGAAAGCTTTGCTTGCTCCAGATAAGTTCTTAACTAAAGAAGTCATCCTTGATACTCTGTCCTACCTATTTTGTCCTTTCTTCTGCCTTTGGGTGCCCTATGCTCGTGGCAGCGAGTGCTCTGGTGATAAGCACCATGACCTACAAGAAGCAAATGGGGCTTGGATGGGCTCTCCAGATCAGCATTTCTGACTTGGTGTTGCCATTTGGTACGTTGACTGGCCTTTCCAGGGCGTTTAAGACGTCTTGTCTTTGTGTTCCTACAAAATCAGTGTCTCAGCTATTTATAAATATCTGCCCTAATTCCTTCTGCTTCTCTCCTGCCCAAAGGATATAAGGAAGCTTTACGTTTTCCATTTGGCAGGAGAGAATTTCATGGAGATAAACATACCCGAATTGCTGGAGTCACACAGCAGCTCGTATCCGCATCAGAAATACCAAACGATTTTCGGCAGTCTGGTGCTTAACTTCCTCACGTTTAGCTTCAAATTCATTCATACTTAGCTTGTCATACAGTTGCCGGTTTTGGTTCAAACTACAGATTTGAGCGGCTTCCCTTCCCCCCCCCCCCCCTTTCCACCCCACCTCAGCCTTTAATGAAGATGTTTTCCTGAGTGGCATCTGCGTGGTGTGACTCGCAGGCTTGGCTTGGTGGAGGAAGACCTGAGGCTGGCCTACCAGAGGTGAGATAAATTGGGACTGAAATCCCCCGGGAGAGCCCAAGGTGTGAAAGCTGTTTTGCTGTGACTAGCTCTCATCAGTAATGATAACCCCTCAATTTTGTGCCACCTAAATTCCCCCAAAATTATATGCTAAATATAAATATTCATTTTATAAATATGCATGTTAATTAAATATACATTTATTTTAAATGCATGTGTTAATTATACATGTTACATCAGATCACAATTAAGTCAATAGAAATTGGAGATTTGCATATAATCATGCTTGTGTACTAATCAGTTGTCAGTCTAGAGAGCCGTTTTCTGCATCTAGACGGAATATAGACCTTGGTCCAGTGATCGGTTCAAAGACGGAGTAGCAGCGCCGGTTCTTTTGTTTTTATGGATTTTCTTCCAAGAAAAGAACAAGAAATGTGACTCCTCCTTTTCAGCGCGTAAAGGATGCCCAATATTTCCTTCGTATTTTTTTTCTACTCCTTCCAGGAGCCCTGTAGAGTCCAGATTTTGGCTACACCTCAGAGGTTACTCCTCGGAGATGTCAAAACTGGGGTAAATCTGCCTCAGCAGTTTCATTTGATACGGGATGCCGGTTCTCTTTGAGCTACGTTACGTTGCTCCTCCGCTGTGCTGCTTAAATGGAACTTTGCCTGACCCCAGACCTTCTGGGGGAAAAAGATGAGCAATTCCACGCAGCAGGCTGGGTAGTTATGGTTCATTCTGCCTTGTCTGCCTGTTGATTTCTGCAGGTTGTGAGAATTCGGGGTGCCTATTGGAGGTTTGTTGTGGGTTAAATTTAAATAGAGGGTGGGAGCTTGTATTTGCTGTATCGAAAGCCATTTGAAATGACCGTGACTTTGGTTCTGTTATCAGCAGAGGTGAAATCTGTGCTTTTGCCTGGCTCCAAAGCAAACATATAAGCGTCCCTGTGAAAATACTTGATGGCAGAAGCGTTCGGTTAAAGCAGTGCTGCTTCGAGAGCTTTCTTTATCTGAAGTGTTTCTCTAATGGAAGCAGGTGACCTTTAGGGCTCAGTTTTGCACAGATTAATTCTGGGATGCGCCCCTGGCAGCGTAGCCAGCAGGGCGAGGGGGGGGGATTCTGCCCCTCTGCTCCACTCTGGGGACACCCCACCTGGAGCACTGCCTCCAGCTCTGGAGTCCTCAGCACAGGAAGGACATGGACCTGTTGGAGCAGGGCCAGAGGAGGCCACGGAGATGCTGGGAGGGCTGGAGCCCCTCTGCTGTGAGGACAGGCTGAGAGAGTGGGGGGTGTTCAGCCTGGAGAAGAGAAGGCTCCGGGGAGACCTTAGAGCCCCTTCCAGTCCCTAAAGGGGCTCCAGGAAAGCTGGGGAGGGACTCTTGATCAGGAAGGAGAGCCATAGGATGAGGGGGAAGGGTTTTCAACTGAAAGAGGGGAGGTCGAGATGAGATATTGGGAAGAAATTCTTTGCTGTGAGGGTGGTGAGAGCCTGGCCCAGGTTGCCCTGGGAAGCTGTGGCTGCCCCATCCCTGGAGGGGTTCAAGGCCAGGTTGGAGGGGGCGTTGGGCAACCTGTTCTGGTGGGAGGTGTCCCTGCCCAGGGCAGGGGGATTGGAATTTGATGATCATTAAGGTCCCTTCCAACCCAAATCATTCTATGATTCTATTCACTGGTGCCAAGACTTCCCCTGGCAGTTAGCGTGTAACTGAGGCCATCCTTGCTCGGCTCTGCACTTCAGCACGTTATAAAGTGCCATCCAAGCCAAAAGGAATCAAATGCACATGTAAGTGCTCTGGGGAAGAAGATTCCTTCCTGAACTGGGATCCGGGGAATCAAAGAGGAGATGAACATTTGGCTTCTGTTGGCTTTGGCAATGGGATGCTGTGTTATTTGGCAATAAGGTCCTCGTTCAGAGAAGCAGTTAAAGACCTGTTTTACCTTTACCCATATGAGCCAAGGAGTTGGGTTCATGGAATGGAGCATATCCTTAAGTCAGGGATGGTTTTGTGTTGGAACAGTCTTGGACCAATTTTTTTTTTTGGGGGGGGGCGGGAATATGAGAAAGTGTTGGGGTGCTTGTTCCCCCAACATTCTCAAAGCCTTAGTTTGATCTCACAAGCAGGACTGTAGTAACTGTAGTGTCTCTCGGCGCGCTCTCGCTACCTCCTCTTCTTGTTGACTTTTCCTCCGCAGCTTTAAATTCACTTTTCCACAGAAGCGTTATCATTATAGAGTGCCATTCAGCCTGAAGAGTTTGCAGGTTAAAACCCATCAAGGTATTAAATATGAACCCTGTGAAAAGTACCTATTTCGTCAGTCATTTTAATCTTTAAAATATTTGCTTCAGGTATCCAGGACACCTTTGATTGCTTGCTGTATTATGTAAATCTACAGAAGAAAATAGGTCACTCTCAAATTGCCTTCTTATAAGGATGTAATTAAGCTACATTAAGACAATTACTGTATTTTAAGTATCTACTGATTTTTAAAAAACAATATCGTTTTAGGTTTTGACAGTGATATAATTTCCTATTTATTATGTTTTAATTAAAAGCACCGGTAAATAGGATTAAAGCCAATTGTATGGTAATTTTACATAACTGTTGCAATTCTGAAGTAATACAGATAGTGTACAGTATATTACTAATAGAGCAGGGAAGGAGAAAGAAGAATCCTGTTGGTTATTCAAATCCAGAGTTCTGGTAAACAGGAATTGCGAACGAGGCACCCCTAGATTCTGCTCATGTTTGGGTCTGCATCTCTTATCTATTAAAGTGATGGTGTGTTTGGTCTTAAAGCATCCTAGAGGTTTTGTAGGTGCTGGGATGGTTGACTGTAGTTTTGATGCCAGTATCGTGACTTTGGCTTAATGTCTCCTAAAAGTCTGTATTTTGGCTTTTTGCAAATGTTAAGAAGTCAGATGGACTGAAAAGCTCAAGGACTAGAAGATGGAATAGGTTTCAAGAAGACTCCAAAAGGTTCAAAAAGCATCTGAAACTTATACCCACCTGTCAAAAAGGGAGAGAGCTTGTAGAAAGCGGCTGCCTTGCCATGTCCAAAAGGTTAGCGAGAATAAGAGGAGAATCAAGAAAGCACGAGTGTGTGGGGGGAAATGTTGTTCAGTGTAGGCATCAGCACTGTGGCAACAGAAAGTTTAGGAACAACTAGAAAATTTGCAGGAAACCAAGTCAGTTTTGGCCTTTTGAGAGTCTGTCAAAGCCATGGTCTTCAGCTGTGTGATGACATGAAAATGAGGTTCCCAGGCAGTCAGTCTGACTCGCAAATTCCTGATACCATTGTAAGGTTTTTTATGTCTAATTTAAGACCACTGTTCCTCTGTCCTAAGGCCAGCAGCTGTGGAGAACAGATGATTGCTTCAGAATCAGCTCTTCAGTTGCAGGACCTGCTTGTGAGACCTCAGATTGTCCTCCCTTTGGGTGATTAGATTATAACTGTAAATATTACTCGTGTTTGCACAAGAATAATCTCATATCTTGGGTTGGTAACTTTTATTTTAGAGAAGGAAATGCAGTCGGCATGTTTCCAAGGTTTCACCAAAGCTCATGGTGGTACGGCTGCAAGGGAATTTACTGAAGTGAAGTGAAAAGGGATTAGAAAAACTATAACCTGGCTAAAACGAGGGCTGAAAAGGCCAGGTTGAAAGAGAGCTGTTTGACTGAAGGGAGCCTGTGAGAGGTAGTCCTCAGGGATGGAATTTTGGACTCGGTTATATTTAACGTTTTCATCAGGAATTATGGGCCATGAACTGTTGGAACTGAGTCTTGAAAACTGCAAAAGATGCAAAGAGAAACATCACATCTCATCAGAAAGAACTGGACAGCCTTGTCATTGAGGAGGGAGAGAAATGAGTTAATATCATTGTACTAAATTTTAGGCCACGTGTGTAAGAAGTAAAAAGAGTTTCTGCCACAAGCAGGCAATGCTGTATTTGCATGTAGTGGTGGAATCAGTCCTACATAGAATCACAGAATGGTTTGAGTTGGAAGGGACCTTTAAAGATCATCCAGTTCCAACCCCCCTGCCCTGGGCAGGGACACCTCCCACCAGACCAGGTTGCTCAAAGCTCCATCCAACCTGGCCTTGAACCCCTCCAGGGATGGGGCAGCCACAGCTTCTCTGGGCAACCTGTTCCAGGCTCTCACCACCCTCACAGCAAAGAATTTCCTCCTGATATCTAATCTAAATCTCCCCTCTTCCAATTTAAAACCTTTACCCCTTGTCCTGTCACTACGCTTCCTGACAAAGAGTCTCTCTCCGGCTCTCCTGTAGGCTCCCTTCAGATATTGGAAGGGGCTCTAAGGTCTTCCCGGAGCCTTCTCTTCTCCAGGCTGAACAACCCCAGCTCTCTCAGCCTGTCTTCACAGGGGAGGTGCTCCATCCCTCTGATCACAAATGTATGGCCATTGTTAACGACTGGGGTTAACAGAAGCCCGGGACGTGTCATGTGAAATTTTTGCAGCGGGTAAAGCATGTGAATACTCTTCACTATTTTGGTCATCTGTGTTCAAGAAGAAAGAATTCGGATAGGAACACGTGCAGAAAGGTGAATTAGAAGCTTCCTTTTACGGAGAAAGGCTACAACAGCCTGTGTATTTAGTTCAGGTAAAATCAAGGAGATTTGGCCTTTTCATAACAAATAAGGAGAGGATTCAGGATAGGAAAAGAGCTATTTATGATAAAGGATAATAAGTATTAAGCATAAATAGCTATAAATATAGCTCTATAATAAGCCAGGAGTATGGTTTTGCCTCCATAATTCTTCATGAAGTCTCCAGGACACACTTGCTTTCCATGGGGTTCCGATAGGTGGAATGTCTTCTGGAATGTCCTGGCTCCACAGGGCTGCTGTGAAGAGTTGGCACATTCCTGTTGTGGGGATGAGACCTGTGGCTGGGGTGTCCACTTGGAGTCCATTGCTCTCTGGAGAAACACCTGAAAGGGGATTGATTCGCCTGTATCGCCGAAAGCAGCACCTGGAATTGAACCTAGCATTGGGACAGGGAAAGTGTCCGTCCCCCCGCCGTGAGGACAGGCATAGTCTAACCTGGTCACTGCGGTGACCACCAGAACAGCACCCAGAAATCCTCTTCTGAGAGCTGCTACCTAAAGCGTTTGCAGAATGAGCAGTCAAATCGGAATTTAAGGGAAGCAAAAGGAATGCTTCAAATTACAGGTTTGTAGCTGACTGCTGCTAGTCAGTCAATTTTACCCAATTTGCACTCATGAATACAGATATTTATTATTATTATTTTTTTTCCTTTTCTTCTTGATGCACAGGTGCACCCCTGCTGCACCAGGCATGTTATTTCAGGCTGCGGTGAAGATGTGGCTGCCAGGATAAGTTGTTACAGTTAAATTGTATGTCTGTATTATACAAGATACATAATACTTGTTCATATCTACAAATATTCACTTACAGTAATTCTGCATATAATTATTATATGTATATACATTTTAAGAAATCCAGACCTAACCAACTGCCCACTATGTGTTTTGCTATTTCTATCCTCTCCTTTCCTTCATTCCAAACATCCTTGTGACTCCAAAATAACGTTTTCTATAAACGTTTGGGCATTTAAGTTAAACTTCTTCTCTGCGCAAGGAAGAATATTGTGACTCTTACAGCCTTACTGGTAATCACTCATAGGTCCTTCCTGGAATATGAATGACACCTGTTTATTAATTTGAAGGAAACGGCACAGACACCTCTGGCACCATTGGAAAAAATGAGCGCTGCACACTTTATTTCAAATGGAGTGAGTGGAAATGTTACTGTTGGTGCTTCCCTAAACCCAGATCAGGTGAATAATTAAGCCATGAAGATGTGAGTCAATTGGTGGTGTCCTGTCCCCCCCCCCCCCCCCCCCCCCCCCCGATCTTGATTTTACTTAATGAATATAGCTCATAAATTTGTATATGGAGTGAGATCTGTTTTGCTTAAACTTGTATTCCGGGCATGTCCTTGGAGGTACCAAGCACCCTGAAAACATCTGTGGGAGCTGTGAGAGTTTGGGGCTGAGCAGAAAATCAGGCCCTTTGTGTTTTGAGAGCACTAATCCATTGTTATGGTTTCCTTTTAAAGCCAAAATCAACACAATGCGTGCGCTGCTAACTTAGACAGGTGCCGGAGCCGACAGCTCGAGCTTTAAGGGCAGGGGTCAAGCAATCAAAAGTGGTCCTCTCTCGCATAGATCATCAAACAGGGAGCGCATCAATGGGCACGGTGACCAGGGCTGGAAATTAATCAGCTCAGCCCTGGGTGTTTAGCCATGCTGATTATACACCGGCAAAGTGAGCAGGAGATGACAGTCTGGAGGAGCTAACGTAATAGGAGTTCATTCCCAACAAAGGCAGGGAAGACAGATCAATTTGCAATATTCTTTTTTCTGTACCCATGCAACAAAGCAGAAACATGAAAGCAGAACATTAAGGGCTGCTCCCTATGAACCGGACAAATCAATAAACATCAGTGGTAAGAAGGGGGAAAAAAAAAAAAAAAAAAAAAAAAAGAAAGTTTCTCGTTCTCTTGTGTACCCTGAGGCCCTTTCTGTCTTTGTGAAGTGCTGAGTAGCAGTGGCCTCTGTCATGTTTCCTTTCGCCTACATGGTGTCATCTGCTTCACTCTCAAGGTGAACGCTGGTTTGCACCGTCTGCGTGAGCCGTTAAGGAAGCCGTTCCGTCTCTTTGGGAAGAGAAGGGAGGAAATGGCAGGCTCTAAAGAAGCCACAGTGGCGGGTCGGTGCCTAGCTCAGTGTCTCCACTGGAGCTGGGGCTGGGAACCGGGGTCTGGGGCTCGCACCAGGTGAAAGGTTTCAATGATTTCAAAGCTTTCCATTCAGAACTCTTGAATAAGTGCCAGCTGCTTTCATAGGGAGCAGCACCAGGTACAAACTCTGATTCGATGTACGGGAGTTTAACTTTTGTTGGAAAATGAATTCCCGCAAGCAGTAGTTGCGGTAACATCCGGTGAAGAAATAGAGTTGGAGCCAGTTTGGGGAGACGGATACTGAGTCCTAGTAGTGCTTGGGAAAGGGAACTACAACTGGAAAGGTAAATGTTTAGTACAGCCACTGCTAGTCTACTTGGTGACAGGCCAGTTATTTTATCATCTTAAATATTTGGCTGTGAGAGGCAGGCTTGTAAAGGAAAGTATTTCCAGCAGTGTTACAGCTTTGCACTGACCACTTTCACCTGTATGTGAAATATCTTTTTGGATACACTTTCAGTATCAGTGCGTGCTGGTGGTCAGGGAATAGTTTTCTTTTTGGTTTCCCGGTGGCTTTGGTGGAGCCAACTATGGACACTTTGGACTTTAAAAGATATCTGTGTTTCTTAGCAATTTTATTAAATTATTCTGGTATTTAGGAACTGTTTTTCCCTCTCGGGTGAAGTACTGGAGAGTCAAAGAGAGATGCCCGGTACTTGGGAAAAGTCGATTGTGCAAGTTTTGTAGAACACATCATCTTCGTGTAAGTGATGCAGCTGTGTACCAGCCTCAAATCTCTGGTACCCTGGTAACCAAGACAAAAATTGTCTGGTTGCTGTGGTAGCAAAGAGCTAAACTGCTCCCTCGAGGGAGCCCTGGGCTTCCTGGGGGGTACTGGGGGAGAATGAGAAGAAACCAGGGCCTAGGAAGAGCAGTGAGTCTTGAAAACGAGCAGTAAATCAATAAATGTTGGGGAAGGGGTTACTGAAAGAAGCCCAGGGGTTGATGCTGTCCCTTTGTCACGCCGCTTATCTGTTTACCATCAACAAGGTTTAATCACAATGCTGGAGGGCTTATTAATCTTTTAAAAGATTGGAGCTAAACAAATTACTTTTGCACTATTCACAGACTACACTGGTGTTCACGTGGACTTCGTACACCCAAAAATTCCTTGGTTTGTAACCTTTTTTTGCCTCTCCGCAATGTGATCATGTGAACCTGAGGGCTCTGAAGAATCGGAGGACTACTGAGGACTCAAAATATTTAAATTTTTCCAACTGCAAAATTTGTTTTAAAAGTATTACTTTAGGATGTAAGGAAATCACACAAACCATGCATTTCCCGGGAAATAAATCTGCCGTGGGAGTTAATTCTTGTTGGAGAATTGAAGAGTGGAATTTGTTGTTCGTTTCACTTTAGCATTCCATTTCATGCCACCTCACTTAGTGCATGTGCTGATTATTTCTCTCTGGATAGCACACAGCTATAGTGTTTTGACAATTGTTGAGGGAGAATGTGAAGTGTTCGAAGGTTAGATGGGGCACCTGATGTCCCACCTACGTGAGCAGGAAGCATGCATGAGGCGTATGGTAGCAGGATATTTCTGCTACAATAATTAGCACTGGAATAGTTAAAATTGAGATTTTTAAAGATATTGTCATCTTCAAGGCTTTAAGTTTCTGGAATGGAAAGCCAGGGCCATACGTGTTCTTCCCTAGGGACCTCCTCACAGTGAGAATGGTAGGTGTTTTCTGTATTTAAATAAAATAAGCTTTCCCTTTACAGTGGATTCAAGAGTTCTGCTTATCTAACCAACCCAATGAAAGTTCGACAGAGACAAAAATATTACGTAAAATTCTCTGGTTTAGTTTGGGTAGGCTAAAAAGTTCTAAGTCACTTCTGAATAGAGGTATTGAAAACCTAATGTCACCTGGGTGGACTTGAAAATGTTGCCTTGTCTTTTCCAATACTGTTGACAAGAAAACCTTGTCAATTGACAGGTATCTTTCAGACATGCCTGTAGTTAAAAATGGAACAGGAGTAACAGCCGGTGTCTTTTGACCTAACAAAATTGTTCAGAATTTCTAAACAGGTTGATGTTATCAGCTGTTTCCAATTGTGCAAAAAAACACAGCCTATTGAAAAATCTGTTTTTGACCATCAGGTGTACCATCATTTAATTATTTATTTTCAATTAAAAATTGCTGGTTTACTCTGGAAATGCTATTCCACTTTTGGGAAGCGTCAACAGGTTTGTAGATATTTTGGCTATTGTAATGGTGATGGAACAGAGATTAAATTGTAGGAAGGGATGCTAGTGACTGCAGGGGAGGGAAAGGATCTGGAAAGAAGTGAGGGGGAAGAGACCAAAAAGCAGTGGTCTCTTCTGCCTGAGGTTGTAGAAA
This sequence comes from Numenius arquata, assembly GCF_964106895.1. Lineage (NCBI taxonomy): Eukaryota > Metazoa > Chordata > Aves > Charadriiformes > Scolopacidae > Numenius > Numenius arquata. Next base: position 31,111,007 of record NC_133582.1, on the reverse strand, counting down.
TGTTTAGGTTGGAAAAGACCTTTAACCTAGCGTGGCCAAGTCCACCACTAAACCATGTCCCAGAGCACAATGTCTACGTGCCTTTGAAATACCTTCAGGGATGGTGACTCCAGCGCTTCACTGAGCAGCCTGTTCCAATGCTTGACAACCCTTTCAGTGAAGAAATTCTTCCTAATCTCCAATTTAAACTTCCCCTGGCGCAACTTGAGGCTGTTTCCTCTTGTCCTATCACTTGGTACTCGGGAGAAGAGACTGACCCCCACCTCATGTTCAATCCTTCTTTCCTTTCCTAGATTAGCATTCTTCCTGCTTAATTTATCCTACATTAAGCTATAGAAAATAAATAATTGCAGGAGGAAATGCCTCAAAAGGGTATCTACCTTCAATCTCCATCCGTGAGTTCTGGAATCCAGTTCCCAGTCATCACTGAGACCAGTCTGGAACTCTCTCAGTGTCTGCCAGTGACATCTTCCTAAGAACTTTATATGGTTTTGTATATATTTATATATACTGTATCTATTTCATTATTTTATTTTTATTTTATTATTAATATTTCATTAAAATAGTTTAGTCTCTTTCTAAACTCATAAGTCTCGTTATCTCTCTTCTTCCTTTCCTTGGAGCAAGAGGTGGGGGAGAGCATCTGTCATTTTGTCATTGGCCAACCTGGCCCAAACCATGACAACATGGATGATGCTTCTCACTCCTTTGGGGTGGTCACACTGACAAGCCATAGAAGATCTGGTTTGAAATTGCTGCAGGGCTTTTTTTTTTTTTTTTTATTCCCCTCCTTTTTGTTCTCTAGTGTAGACTTTAAAATGTGCCATGTGTTTTGAAAATCCTATGGAACATCAGAAACTTCCTGCTGAACACACCTGACTTTCTTGGGGGGGGGAGTTGTTGGTGGCGTGGATGTGGGTTTTTTGTTGAGTTTTTTTGCCTCTCACAGTTAAAGCTGGATATATTGTGGTCTTTGGGTTCTGAAGAACGCTGCAAAGGCTGGCATTTGGTCATCAAGGCCTGCTTTGTACAAGGCCTTTGTCCCGGGTCTTCTGCATTAAACCAATGCTAAATGCTGAAGTACCAAAAAAAAGTTGGAAAGCAAACCTGATTTAGCTGATGTTAAATGACAGGCGCTTTGTTTTCCAGATTTTCTTAATTGCTTGTAGTCGATCTCCTGGGTATCCTAACTGTCTTCTGTGACCGTTAGTTTTGAGGATCATTGCAACTGCCTTTCAGCCTTACAAACCAACGTTAGGACTATCTAATTCTCACGGTTCCAGCCAGCACTCAGTCTCCAAAATACTTGGAACAGACTTTACCTTCACTTGAGCGTTCCCCAGAAGTTGTTCTACTTTGCACATTCCCTTATTTCCTCATGTTTCAGAATGTACTTTGTGATATATTTGAGCTCTGCCTTGCATTCCTTTCCTCCCCGCTACGATATCCGGATAGCTTTTTGTAAGGAAAGTCGCGGATAGTTTGTAGGCACAGTTTCCATGTGATTCTACTGGCTCTTGTGACTTCAGGAACGGGAGGACTCTGGACAGTCGGGTCTGCTAATTTTTCTGTTTGGGTTTGTGGTAAGCAAAGCTGGGACTCGGAGCTCATTAAAAATAAAAATAAAAAAAAATCAGATTTCTAGAAATGATCTTTTTCATTCTGCATGTGAATGAAAATACAGTTGAAAAGAGAACAGAGATGTATTGGAAAAACTTGAATTATTTTGTTTTGAATGACAAGTTTAAACGACAAGTTGAATCCAGCATTTTGACATCAGAGAAAAGATTTTAAAGAATTAAACATATTTACTGGTTAGTCAATTCCTTTGAACCCTTTACAGGAGGCTCCACACAAGCTGTGCCTTCAGTTTCCAATAAAAATTGGTGAGCGTTTCCAAAAGTTGATGTTGATTTCTCTGTGGCCTCCATCCTAGGTTGGCAGCTTTTTAAAAAAATAAGAGCAGACTGATTTTTTTTTTTTTTTTTTTTTTTTTTTAAGTAGCCTGGCAATTACCATGCCAGTTGTTGCTGATGGTTCAAAAAAGTCTCTCCCTCCAAGTTTGAGGGAGCCTTGTCTGTCGTTAACGCTCCTGATGAGGCTACGGTGCCTATCTGCTCTGATTCACCGGTACAACCAATATCTGTGAACTCTCTGAGGACGTTCTTGGCAGCTGCAGGACATAATTACCACATTTGAGAATATCTTTTAGGCATTTGGATCTATGGCTGGCTTTTTAGATTGCTCCCCTGCTAACTAATACGTTACTGGTTTGACACAATTGACAGCTGGCTGTGCTGGTGGCTAAAGAACTGCCTCTGGGGCTGTCTCGCAATGAGGTTAATGATGGCCTAGATGAGTTCCCTGCCTTTCCTATACATCATTTACCTGGAATTGTGCTCTTCCGTGATGACAAGGGATCTGACCAAATGGCCATATGTACTAAATGGTGCAGCTATTCCACTGGGCCAAATTTGGGCTTATTTACCGGTTTTTGAAGTAGCGACAACGGGAACAAAAAATGTCTGCTCTGAAAATGCACTGTTTTAATAAAGAGAAGGACTGTCGAACATCCATTTTGGGCTGGACTCATACTTGTTAACTGTCTGAGCGTCTCTTATCTCTCTCGTGTTGTTATGATCCGCAAAGGAGCGTTTGTACTTCTCTCTGCTCTTGGTTTTTCTTCCTCCCTACAGGGCTTCTGGAGCCCGTGACTAATGATGCATCTGTGAAGCTTCTATGTAGATCCCATGTCTGTAAGAGCCTCACACATGGAAGTTTAATAGCTATTTTTCTTGGGAAACTTCATTTGTGGTCAGCTGTGCAAGGTGAAGAGCAATCATAATATTGATATGCAGGGCTGATGTTTCAAACGGAGCCACGGGAAAATAATTATTATATTTGGGGAGGGCAGCTCTAAAGGGATTATTTTATTTTTTTTTTTCCCCTTAAAGCTTTTCCTTCTTTCTGAGATGGATGAAATGGTTAAGTCATTTTAAAAACAAATTCCCATCCTCCCTGATTTAAGATCTGCTCCTGCAGTATGTATGGTGCGGGGGAGATACTGTAGCATTTTTATGAGGAGATAAAATATTGGCTTAATGATAATTTGGCAAAGTTTCAAGATATCTGAGAAGACTTCCTGGAAATTAAAAACAACTCAAATGTAAGAGAAAATTAAGCTAGTGACCCCAAGTACAAAAGGGGAAGAGCTCAGACATCTATTCATTTCTCCTCCTCGCTTTATTCTCTCTCTCTCTCTCTCTTTCTTTTATTTTTTTTTAATCCCCTCTTGCTAATCATCTCCCCTTGGCCCTGGCTGCTCTTATTACAAGGTGGAAGGAACAGTTTGGTGTAAATTTGCTATTGCTATAGCTATGTGTGTATAATTTTCCAGGGATTTCATTTTTTGAGGATGGGAAAACTTAAGGAGAAACTTTCCAAATTGAGTGTGTGTATCTGATTGGGCTCGTTGAGGCCAAACCCTCTTTCTGCTTGCAGCCTGAGGCCTGGGAGAGACGCTTGGTTCCTTGGGGAAATTAAGGTCTTCCCTACGCTTGAGCCATTTGCGCCACTTTTCTACAGGGAAATTGTCATAAGTATCTGGAGATGCAATGCAGGATGCTCTCAAGGCTATTTTGGTCTTCCTATTGCTGCTGCCTGTATGACAGCATCTGAGCAGACTTTCCCGTGCTGCTCACTCTTAGACACCTGGGCTGGTCCTCCTGACCATCCTCAGATGAAGACCTTGGGTTTGTGATCTTGTATGGGTTTTTGGTCAGGTGGAAAATACAGAATCAGGCCTACTTAGACCTCTTGCAGCATGAGGAATAATTCCTCCTTCTTACCTGTTGAACCTTTGATCTGATTGCTGGGAAGAGTTGGATGGTGAGTTGATTAGAGACCAAGTTTCTTGGTTTGGGTTTTCAGGAGGATGGAAAGAGGTTTTGACGTTTCAACATGCGGAGCCAGACACACCATCGACATCTTTCACTTAATCACTGCACATCACTCAGGCGGTGACAATATTTAATTTCTGCACAGCAGACATACCATGAGAACTGGCTGTGCAGAGGCTGCACATCTTATTTTAATCCTTTGCATGATTTAGCCTTTTAGAAAATCGCCAGGTTTTAAATTTCTGTTAACACCTCCTTTCTGTTTTCTTCCCCATACCTCTGGGAAAGGCCGGATTGGGATGGAGCACATGAAACAGAAACTTGTGAGAGCTGAGAAAGCAAGGGAAAGGGATATCGAGAAATGAGAATCAGAGTAGCATTTGGTGGTGGCGGCGGCGTTGAACTGTGTGTATGGAAAAAGCTTCCAGTCTTTATAGTTACAGGACACTGTGGATGTCACCTAAATGTAATGGGTGCTCAGATTGCCTGCAGACAACCTGAAACAGTTGCTGTTAGGGGTCTGACCCACTGCTTTTAACTCTGAAATCCACTGTTGCCTCTTCAAGTGATTAGCTGAGGTATGGAGCGTGGAGAGGGCTCGTGGACCATGCTTGGAGCCTAGAATAGCTGAAATTTTGTCTCGGGAAAGGCAACTGGTCCTAAGAAAAGCTCTGGAAATGCTAGTCCCGGCAGGTCAGAGCTGTGTCGCTGTAATACATCAGCCTGGGATCTGCTGCCATCATCTGCAAGTCCTGCAGATGTCAGCGGTTCAAGTGCTGATGAAGTCCAGCCTTTTAGAGCCATCATTCACAGCCTTGACCCTGGTCCCTGATAAAAGTCAGCACTGGCTTTCAGGTTTCTTTCCTTTATTTATTTATTTATTTTATTTACAGGCTAACCCCTTAAAAGCAGAGGTCTGAGCCTTGCACTCTGACCTGTTGTTACTTGCTGTTCCCATTCCTAGCCTCTTAGCTCATGTCCTGCCTGTCATCCGGCGTGCTCCAGAACCTCTTTTGGAAACTGCAGTAATCGCCTCACTCAGTCTGTGGAGCTGGTTTCTTGTCAAAGCTCAAGTAGCAAAACTCTCCTCTTTTTCTTTTCTTTTCTTTTCTTTTTTTTTCAGACATAAATTAGAGAAACTTATGTTTGAAACTGCTCTTGGTCCTCTCCCCTTCTTCATCACTCTCTCTCTGCCTTGGACACTTCCTCTTATGGTGTGCCTTTTAAAGCAAACGATTACATGACCCACTGCTCAGGGTATGTCTTCTACTCTGGCTTGAAGAGCCAGAGGCACTGAGAAGAAGCTTAGAGAAGATGTTGCCCGCTGCTTTGACTCCATGGCACAGTGCTTCGGAGCAGGGTGCTCTGAACAGGCCAGCTCTTGATCTAGGCTTTCCGTAATTACAGAAATGTGTATGCTCTGAGACTCTTGGGTTGTTTCTGGAGGACGATGGGGAGGATGATTTTAGTAGAAGTCTTTGGGAATAAACAGGCTTTGGTCCATGCCAGTCAAAATGGAAAGGAAGGTCCAGAAAACCTAGACTGGAGTTGGGCAAGAAAGAGAAGAATTCATGGTGCATCTCTATAGGTATCTGGGCATTAGCTTTGTGCTTGCCACGAGGAGAGAGGTCAAGAATTCAATGTGTCTGGACTCTCTCACGCGGTGGCATCAGCAAGGTCCATGCAGAGACTGTCACGGAATTTCCCCCAGTAATTGCCCCTTACTTTTAGGGAGAAACTGAGCTGGTGGTTGAGGTGCCGAGATAAGCCACCTAACTTGGATTTTGTGCCTGATTTCTTAATGCAAGTCCATCTCCGAGACCTTGAGATCTCTGTAGAGCTTTAGGAGCTTTTACTCCCTTTAAAATAAGGATACCAGCCTGCCCAGCCTCAAAAAGAGCCTTCAGTCTACATTCTGTCTTTGCATTCTCATGTTTGCAATTAATTAAAAAAAGGTGTGAACTGAGGAAGAGGAGGAAACTATAAAGACATTAGTGTAATTTCAAAGCCTGGTTGGCTGCCTGCTTTTTTTCTTTTTTTTTTTTTCCACTTGAGGAAATTGTTCAGGGAACCAACTGTTTGTCTGTGAATTGGCAACGTCTGTGAAATTTAGGATAATCTCTAAAAATGTGTGTCAGCTACATAAAAGCATCTTGCTTGTGGGATTCAAGTAATTAGGCTATAAGTAATTAGTAATTAAGGAATTAAATAATATTATGAGATTTCAAAAACTCTTTTGGGAGGCTGAATGAACGTTTCTCTGCGTATTTCGTTTGCTACTCTCCTGTTTAACAGCATGTAGGTCATTTATTACTTGTGCTTGTTGAGGCATGAATTTGGGGTGGGGGTCAAAGGGCTTGTTCTAGGGATGCTGGATGTGTTCCCATCAGCATGGGCTGATGGATCTGTGTGCTCTCATTTCATGCGATGTAGTTCCCCTTCCAACACCCCATCCTTTTAGGACTGTCCTCTCCTTTAGTGGCAAAGGTAAGGCAGGCATATGGAATCATAGAATGGTTAGAGTTGGAAGGGACCTTAAAGATCATCTAGTTCCAACCCCCTGCCCTGGGCAGGGACACCTCCCACCAGACCAGGTTGCTCAAAGCCTCCTCCAACCTGGCCTTGAACCCCTCCAGGGATGGGGCAGCCACAGCTTCTCTGGGCAACCTGGGCCAGGGTCTCACCAAACTCACAGGGAAGAATTTCTTCCTGAGATCTCATCTAAATCTCCCCTCTTCCAGTTTGAAGCCATTACCCCTTGTCCTATCACTACGTGTCCTTGTAAAAAGTCCGTCTCCAGCTTTCTCTTGTAGGCCCCCTTCAGATACTGGAAGGCCGCTACGAGGTCTCCCCGGAGCTTTCTCTTCTCCAGGCTGAACCCCCCCAACTCTCTCAGCCTGTCCTCACAGCAGAGGGGCTCCAGCCCTCCCAGCATCTCCATGGCCTCCTCTGGCCTCTTTCCAACAGCTCCGTGTCCTTCTGATGTTGGTGGCCCCAGAGCTGGAGGCAGCACTGCAGGGGGGTCTCCCCAGAGTGGAGCAGAGGGGCAGAATCCCCCCCGCCTCCCCCTGCTGGCCACGCTGCTGGGGATGCAGCCCAGGATACGATTCCACCCTTCACTTTGTATTGCAAAAGCGGGGGGAAATAGGCTAAAAGGAGGAGTTAGTCTTTTTCTCACTAGACTCCCTATGAATTATATTCTTGAGAAGAATGTGTGTTACAGGTACATGCAATATAGTTTTGCATCTAGAAAATGACACCCGGGACTTCAGATTTCAAAGACTTTGGATGTTTATCTGTTGTAAATGTAATTGTATCTAGAAGTAAGTAAGACTCTGCAATTTATAGGCACTTTAATATTGCGCTATTTATGGACATAGAATTGCTTAGAATAATGCTGCCTTATTTTATACTGATGGCATTGTATTTTTACTGCTGTAGTAAGGGTTATTTCAGCTGTGAACCTTTGTCGGAGTCTGCTTGTTTCTAGAGGGTTATAAACTGGCTCATGTTGTCTCTGAAGCAACATGAATGCTCGAGCTTGGAGGAATGTAGTTAAAAATTTAAGATCCATCAGTGTACCAAATATTTATGCTTATGTATAAAAATAGAGGACTTTTCCCAAACGCGGATGGGTGTGCTTGTGTGAGTGTTCCGAAGAGAGAGTTAAAATTAACAGCCGTTTATCTGATTATGCTGTCTGTTGTGTAAGGAGAGAGAGAGAGAGGGTGCGCACAGAACTGAACAGAAATACTTCTACATTCAGAGAAAGTTGCTGTAAATAGACAAAAAAAAAAAAAAACAAAAAAAAAACAAAAAACAACCGAAAACCCTTCCTTCTTCTGGGAGCTGGTCCATATGCAGCACCATTTTCTCACCGGGGCAAGGTGGATGCGTTGATGGCCCAGCTGGGCAAATCTCTGGCATGCTGTGGGACTGCAGGAATGTCCCTTTAATTTTGGAGAATAAATCTTATGAAGAGCGATTGAAGGAGCTGGGACTGTTTAGTTTGAGGAAGAGGAGGCTGAGGGGAGACCTCATCACTCTCTATAACTACTTGAAAGGACATTGTGGAGAGGTTGGTGCTGGTCTCTTCTCACAGGTAATTAATGACAGAACGAGAGGGAATGGCTTCAAGCTGCAACAGGGTAGGTTTAGACTGGACATTAGGAAGAAATTTTTCACAGAAAGAGTGGTCAGACACTGGAACAGGCTGCCCAGGGAGGTGGTTGAGTCACCATCCCTGGATGTGTTTAAGAGTCGCTTAGATGTGGTGTTGGGGGATATGGTGTAGGGGAGAACTTTGTAGAGTAGGGTTGATGGTTGGACTCGATGATCCCAAGGGTCTTTCCCAACCTGAATGAGTCTATGATTCCCTGCAGGCGTAATATTTTAGTGGGGAAAAAAAAAAAGGAAGATTAAAATTTCTAGCACAGAGAGGGGGTTGGTAGAAGGTATGTTAACACAAGACGGAGTGTACCTCCTTTCTAATTCTAATATGCTCGCTTTTAATCAGCAGTGGTTTGACGTCTCCTGCTGAATAACACTTAAAGAAGAGAGTTTCAGAATTGGGGCCGGAGTTTCTTAGCTATTGTACCCTGGGACAAAAGAGACACGTCAGGTCACTTGAGAGTAAGCAGGGGACGGACTCGGAAAGCGAGGTGAAATGGAGAAAACGCTTTGGATCTTCCACAACCCACGGAAAGATCTCAACTGTTGAGTCAGCAGCGGAGATGTTTGTACCCAACTTTAGCCCTTTTAGCCTTCCCGCTGTGCTGGCACAGCTGCGTTTGGATGTTCTACAGAGGCTTTTCTCAACTGCTTGGTTCATGCAAATCAGAGGTTCTTCTACTGACTTTCTTCTATTGCTGCCTCTGATGCCCTCAAACAATAGCCTGCCCAAACCAACCATACACACACACACTATATATATATATATATGTATATATACACACACACACACACCAGCCCCCTTCTGCAAAGAGAACATTCACACTCTGGTGTGCTGGTGTCTCAGCAGGTCAATTTATAATTGTCTCTAAGTGCTTACTCCTGCAAACAGGAACATTGTTTATCTGCTACTCGGTCGCAGTTGGAGATTCTTTCGAAGCATCGGAGAAAATCAAATAAACTACTTGAAATTTTATCCTTCCTGGAAGAATGTACATTGATCAGTGTAAGAGAGGAGCCGGCACATCCCCATCAGCAAGTAATAGCCTCTGGGAGGTAATTTTTTGAACCAAATAGGTGAACAAAGCCTGTAAAGGGTGATCAGTAAACACCCGAATTCCACTGTACTTGCACGTCAACAAGGATACCATCAATTCTCCTGCTGTTCGTTTTTACTGTCTCTATTATTCTGCGTTGTGCTGTCCTCGCCTGAGATGGTGGTAGTTGATTGTGTCAGATATTCTTGCTTTTCAGTAAAAGTAAATAGATTTTTGATTTAGGATAATTTTTGTGTAGCGATAGAAGGGGCCATTTTATTTTCTCCTTCCCATTAGTTACAGTTTGTTAAGATATTTGCATTTGAACGAGAACTTTTTCCTCTCTCTTCACCTCCTCCTGCCTGTTCAGGCAATGAAGTTGCATCCTTCTCGTTTGAAATAGCTGCCTTTTTTTTTAAAAAAAAAAAAAAAAAAGCTTAAAGGCTAATAATCGCCCAAATTACAATTATCAGTATTTATCAAAGTAAAACACGGTGTCATGCTGCATTTGATACAAAAGCATCCAGCTGAATATTCTATTAGACAGGTCCTGTGAAGTTAAAAAGAGGACCGGGTTGAGTTATCTCACCATGGGAGGAAAAAGGCATGCACAATCAGATATTTAACACTCCTTTGCAATTATGGGAATTTTTATTCTCTCCCTAGTAGGGAACATAGCATTTTACTGCAGTGTTTCAAGTTTGTCTCCAATGGTATCTGATAGAAGTGCTTTTATCCCCTGAAGATACAGTACAAAATACAAATCATGATTGGTTTTATCTCAGCTGGAGCTGCCTATTTTCTAAATGAGTTTACTCTGTGCTACTGCCCATCAGGCACATTTTTCATCCTTCATCCCCACTCTTTTACTATAGCTGGGTTTAAGTCCTTTCTTCTGTCCTTTGTTCCTTCAGCTCAGCGAAGTAAACAGCAGGATTGATCTTACACTGCATTTTGGTATTGTTCCAACTGCTCATCAATAGACATGGGCTGGGAATGCACTGACTGGAAAAGAAGGGCAAGATTGAAATTCACTTTTTGTTCTTTGTGCCTTTTAGTGTGCAGCGGAATGTCCCTAATCTGAAAGCTGCTACACTGACTGCCTATCAACATGCAAATTAATCATCAAGTGACGAGTTCCATATTCGCTCTGAGCAAAAGTCTTTAAATGTATCTGTGGAAAAAAAAAAAAAAAAGAAAAGAAGAAAAAGAGGGGGAAAAAAAAGAAAAAAGCTTTTTTTTTTTTTTTTTTTAAATGCAGTTGCTGATAACTGGTAAGGGGAAACTAATATTGCTCATTTTGCATCTATTCCCTCATTTAGCGATGAGCCTGGTGCTTTGGAAGCGTGTAGGTAGAGGGAGGAATCTTTTGGTATCCTCGTAAGCAAGACAACTTAAACTAAAGATTAACAGCAGCAAAGCAAAGGAGGCACTGCAAACAAAAGCAACAACATGACTGCAAATTATTTGTACCTGCTTTTCTGAGGAAAGGCATTAGAAATAAACTTACAGATGCCGAATGCCATCGTTTCTCATTTTTTGAGCACATAGTGTTTCCACTTGTAACTTTTCCCTGGGGTCTTGAAGGATTATAATTGAATTTGGGGCTGTAGCAAGAATATACAGTACTACTCTGTTTTAATATCCATTGACTTTTATATGGCAGTTTGATAAAATGTTTGAATGCAGGAAAAATGTATGTATTCTTTATGGAAGACTAAACAACTGGCAGAGAGTAACCGAGGGCTAGAGAAGAGCTGGCTTACGCGTAGGAGAGCTCTTCTGGTGCGGTTTTTCTGGCCGTTGAAGAGCAGTATTACAGACCAGGTTTCGCTTCCCGTCCTTGTTGGACTGATGTGCCTGTAAATACATTGCACAAGAAATGGCATCGACCCGTGTACCTGAACGAAAGTAGTTTAATTTGTTATCGTGGCACTGAATTAATTTAGTCTACCTGGTCTTCCTAGTTCTGCAGGACTTATGCTTCATCGTTGCCAATCTGATGAGACCAGAGAGCTATATGTATTCTGAAATCTTGAAAGCTTTATTTATTTATCTGCCTTACCCACTGCATGATCTGAGTATCTATCTGCATCTTAGAGATAGAAAGGAGGAAGAAATAAGAAAGGATTGCATCCCGCTCTCACACCAGAGACCTAACCACATCCAAAGTTGCTCATAATTTTTGTGTTAGCTTACATTTCTTTCAGCCTTCTTGTTCTGCACCCAGGGGGAAAGTATCCTTTGCTATGTAGATAGGGTTGTAATTTTCATTCTTTCTTGAAGGCAAAAATGCTTCCTCCTTGTCTATCTCTGGAGGAATCTTTCAGAAAAAGAGAGAGGGGGAAAAAAAAAAACCAACACAGCCCAGAGTGTTTTATGCTGAGCTGTGAAGCACACGTATAGACCCAAACCTCCCCCAATTTTGGGGGGTGAGTGCTCTGCACAGGAGTGCCCAGGGTCTGGGCTCCTGAGGGAGGGAGGATCAGGGAGACCTCACCCAGGGAGAGAATTGGGGTCCCAGCCTGGACACTGGCATGAATTAAGGGGTGTGTACGCCCCTAGAAATAATTTGTTAATAGCTGGGGCTCTGCCTGCAGGCTCTGAACTCACCTTGGGCTTCTCCTGGTTGCCTGGGCTTACTGTAACCGTGCTGCGTGGAAGCAGCCAGAGATGCGATTGTGGGAGCTGGGGGTTGTCGGCGGAGAAGTGGATTTACACGTGGGCAGCAGGACGAGCCATACATCCAGTGTTCCCATCACTCACGGGCTCTTGGCTCACTGCGGAGGTGTCCTGGGCTTGGGAAGAGGATATCTGAGCACACCCAGGAGGGGGCTCTGCCAGTCTTTTGGGCTAAAAGGCTTAGTGCCTTTTGAAAAATAAAAAAGAAATTTCTTCTTACTCAGGACAAGAATAGGGGCTCCTGAAGTTTTCTCATGGGAACAAATTCTAGTGTTTTTAATTTGGAAAGCAGTGGCATGTTATGCCTTTGTTCAGTTTTAGGGCTCTTTTGTTTGTTTGTTTGGGTTTGTTTTGTTTTTTTTCTTAAGCGAAGGGGAGCAGCCAGCTCTCTCTGACCTACTGCTGGCTAAAACCAGCAGAATTCGCATGGTGTCTATTTTAAGCTGGAAGCGGCCGCCGTCTTCATCCTCCGCATCCCAGTGTTCTCCTTGGGCTGGGCTGTGTGCAGCGAAGCTGGGATCCCAGCCCTCTGTACCTGCTGTGAGCAGACCTCACCAGACCTCCTCACGGGGTCCGGGATCCACTTAGGAAGAGCTCCTATCCGTACGTGGACGCGTCGTCGCGGTGGAGTTGCGGTCCCCGCCGCTGCCCGGGGAAGCCGAAGCTTTTCTCACCTGAAAGTCACCTTGTACACAAGGCACTGGGCTCTTGACTCTCAGCGTGAAAGGGCAGAGGGTTTGTTCACAAGCAGCCACCCTGGTTGGGATCTGTACAGAGAGGAAACACAGGAGGGTGCTGATTTTCATCCGGGGAGGGTTCAATGGGAGGCTCTGATTGTAGTGGCACATCTGTAAGCTGCCGACATGCCAGTGAGGGATGTGTAAGCGGTCGCATAACCAAGATCTGAATCTAGCCTTGGGGGAGCCCAACGCTGCTTATAGCAAGACTTAAGGTTTGAAATGGACCTTAGTCAAGGCTCCGCCTGGTGCTTCCCCACGATGACGGTTGTCACGGGGAAGTTGTCTCCTCCCGTTGAGAGAAAGCTTATTAAACCAGGTTGGCAGGACAACAGAGCATTGGCGTTCCCATTAAAATTAGTGAGAACTCCTTCTCCCTGCTTTTGCTGCTGGCCTGATTCTTGTGCACTGTCTTCATCAGGAGCACCGTAGGGGGAGGCAAATCAGCGCTGCGTATCGAGAAGGATGTCACATAAAGCCAGAAGCCTCATTGACTCATTGCCTCTGGGCCTTTTGGCTTTCCTTTAAGCGTTTTTTGGACTGGGAGGGAGATAGGCATCGCTAAACGCATCCCCAGGTAGAAAAGCACTGGGAGAAATTAGCAGTAACTTTCCTTGATGTTTAAGTGGAGCGATGAGGCTGGATGGCTTGTGGTACCTGGCCTCAGTGCACTGCCTGTAAGTTTGCCCGGATATATAGTTTCTTAAACAACTACAGGCATTTTCTTTTCACTCACTTGGCGCGTAGTCCCTGTTTCTGTAACCTCTGCGTTTGGTGCACGCAAACGGGATAGAGCTTCTTGGCTTCTGTCTGAGATGCATTAACCCAGGAGCGCTCTCGGTTGTTACAGCTCAGCATGTGGGTATCGATCACTGCCGCCTGTCTCGGAGCTGGTGGGGAGGAAAGCCGGTTGAAGAGGGCAGTGTTGGCCTGCAAACGAGGAGGATGGGTGAAGCCCTGGCTCTCTGGCGGTAGGTGATACCCAGGACATCAAGCTTGTCTTCTGAGAAGTCGCCTTCTCGCTAGTATGGCTTCTTGAGTGTTGCCACACTGCTTTTATGCAGAAAACAGGGACTATGGGTATCTCCTCTTCTGTTCCCTTTTCCCTGTGGTTGATTATGTGCTGAAGTACCATCACGTGCAGATATGGGTGTATGTCCACACGTGTGCATACACGTATAGGGGAAAGTGCATTTCCCAGCCTGCATAAGACCTGAACTTGGGCATAGAATCACAGAATGGTTGGGGTTGGAAGGGACCTTAAAGATCATTGAGTTCCAACCCCCCTGCCCTGGGCAGGGACACCTCCCACCAGACCAGGTTTCTCAAAGCCCCATCCGGCCTAGTCTTGAACCCCTCCAGGGATGGGGAATGCTTGTGTATGGATCCTGTCATTTTTCTTTTGCAATTCCACAGGTGGACGGGAGTTTTTTTCCTCCCTCTCTTACCTCCGTGTGCCGCCCATCCCTTTTCCCAGGAAGTTCAGTGGTGATGGTGAAGGTTCCAGCAGCTCCCGATACAAGGTCAAAAAGCGCATTTTCCCTGGTTGCTGACTGGCCCAAGCTGGTCACGTGTGGAGTCGATGAGTTTTGCTGTTCGCCTTCATTGACTTCGTGGGTCAGTAACTCAGGGCTGTGCAATTGCCAGGGATGTCGCACGCAGTGCCTCTACCTCAGGGAAAACTTAATTTGACAGCTGAAACGTTTCACCGATAATAGTACGACTTTTTGCAGTTAAACACGATGCTTTTACAAGGGAAGGGCTTTTTAAAGCAATGTAGAGCTTTTTCTTTGATTTTTTGGGAAGCGCCCGCTGTGCGGGCTCAGTGTTGTTGGAGAAGGTTGGCCTGTAGGTGAATGCAGTGTTTCAACAGGTCGGGCGCGAATGGGGCCAGCTGGAGCTGCGTGTGGGCACGTGGTCCAGCCAGTCTTTGAGAGATGTGTTTGGAAGACCTTCTAGCAAAGGAGAATGATAACCATCCTCAGAGAGTGCAGGCAGGCAAGCCCGGTGTCTCCAGTTTAGGGAGTAGTTGGGGGTTTTCCAGCAAAAACAGGGTGTCAGGTCAACCAGCCTGCTGACATCAAAATATTTCTTTTTTTTTTGTTGGGTTTTTTTTGGGGTTTTTTATGACCTTCTAAAGCTACGAGGGCTGTGAGGCCTCCTCGGTTGTCCTGACTGGTTCTTGGCTCGCTCTCATGCAAATGCCGGGCTGTGTTTGCAGAGTCCATGGTGGAAGCTGAGCTGCCCTGGGAGCCTGGACATCAGGCAGACAGTCTCTGTTTCTCACTTACATTTTTTTAAATGTTATTTTTTTTTAAATAAACTTTTTTTCCCCGATCGTGAGAAGGATTGGAAGGAATCTATATTTTATCCAGAGGTGGCAGTAAAATTACACCAACTGTTGGTATATCCCTAAGGAGCAGGAAATGATGACATAAGCAGGAAGGAAAATGATATTGCCTTGTTCTTAAAGAGGCTTCATCCTCTCACCTGAGAACTGCTGTCCCAGCCAGTTTGTGTGGCAGACAGATTCACAGAATCATGGAATGGTTTGGGTTGGAAGGGACCTTAAACATCATTGAGTTCCATCCCCCTGCCCTGGGCAGGAACACCTCCCACCACACCAGGTTGCTCAAAGCCCCATCCAACCTGGCCTTGAACACCTCCAGGGATGGGGCAGCCACAGCTTCTCTGGGCAACCTGGGCCACTGTCTCACCACCCTCACAGCAAAGAATTTCTTCCTGAGATCTCATGTAAATCTCCCCTCTTTCAGTTTGAAACCATTCCCCCTCATCCTATCAAAGATAACCAGATGGATGGTCTGATGCTTGTTAATGCTACTGTCCCTGGTCCCTGTAAAGAAGATGCCACCATCGTTGATGGGACCATGGATAGTTTTTCCTGAGTTAGTTTGTTCACTGCTTGCCTGATTTTGTTTCAGATGAAATTAGGGACAAAGCTCTCTTTAGCATCCATGTGAGCAGAGGTAGACTGAGATTATTCGGCATGAACTCTACCAAACTCCGGTGTCTTCTGCTCTTTTATTAGGGGTGAGGTGCAGGAATCCTACAGCTCAGTGCAAATTAAAGCTGGAGGAACCTCTATAGAGGCTCTCCCACTCCCTTTTTCCATATTAGTACGAAAACTTTGGTTATATTTGACTTCTGCTTGTGGAAGTTGTCCCTGGGGAAGGCAGGAATAGGTCTGACCCTTACGGAGATCAGCCATTTAAAGGGTCACTGTCTTCTGGAGCCCATCACCTTTTCTTGTCACCTCAGGCTGCTGGTTGTGTTGGAGCTTTGCAACATGTCTGGGGTGAGGTGGCCACCGGCCCCAGCCCACCTTACAACCTTAAAGCTGACCACCGAGCATTGAGCTACGGTGCTCTGCAGCTGCATTGTTCCTTTAGCTGGTGAATTAAAAGGCAGAAAAAAAAAAAAAAATCTTCTGGTGAAACTAGTTTTCTTCTAAAAGTGTCCATTAAACTTACCCTGTGCCCCCCCCCCTTCATTTTTATAATGGAATGCACACAACAGTATGCATATTGACTTATGTTTTCAGTCAATATCAAGATTTATTGTCCCTTGAGTTAAATGAATCACAATATTGACCTCATTGTAAGCCAATACCTGCTTAATGTATTTTTTTAAAGTATTTTGTATTCATTTTTAGTAATAGGGCCCATACAGTAGTCTATAATATTCATTTGTATTCCCCTTCTTGCTCTTTCCCCCTTTTTTATTTCCTCGTCTGTCTTTGTTGATGGCTATCATAGCAGTAGACACTGGATTCATTTAATGAATGAGAAATAAGGATGTCCAGTAGCTGGTATATCTCCATTATAGAGACTGAATGACTCATTTCCACAATCAACTCGCCTTCTCCGGCTTGGGCCCGGGAAAACAAGGTGCGTCGCTTCTAGCAGGCACCGCACCAGGAACAATAGCCAAGTGTTGCTCGTGTGTTTTTGTGCCACTTCTTTCTTTCCCTTTTTCTTTCCTTTTCTTTCTGCATTTAAATTTTCTACAGGAGGGGAAAAAAACCCAGTATTTCTTTAATATTGAATTCCATTTATCTCCATAAATTGGTTATGGTATACGATCTAAAGGACTCAGCTGTTTTTAAAATAGGTTTATTCCTTTTCCTTTAAGATTATTTCAGATTATTTCCACACAGTATAGGCGAGTTATAAGAAGACTCATTTTGCAGACTTCAGTGAGAGCCGCACATTTGCAGTGCATCGTTTCAGATGTGGAATGTTGAACAAAGAAATTAAATTTATATGTATCACCTAAATTATTTCAGATTCATGGTTCAGCAAAGAGTTCAGATCCTAATCAAATATGTAGTTTGCATGGGCACTACACCTTTTCTCAATAATAATATGGCAGTTCTATTTACAATGCTTGACTAGATTTTGTAATAATGCTTTTACTGAGATTTACCTTTTGTTTTTTCTGCTGTAGTCTTGGCTACCCATTAGACGTGTGCACCCTTAGAGCAAAGATAATGATTGAAGTAAGTTTTCTAGAGAGAAAGGGTGAGAGATAGAGACATCAGGGCTTCTGTAAAATATTCCTACCCCTCAGACTTTTCCAGTGACTACCAAAATACCTGCTGGATATACTGGCATCTAGATCTGTATTCTGGGTTGAAAGGAACAGTTTGGATATTGAGGTCACGAGAAATTATCTGAAAAGCTGCCTCACTGGAATCACACCAACTCTCACCTCATCAACATTCACTGCCTCTACTGTAGCATGAAGGAGAAAAACACCTACAGAAGATGTAGAGAGAAGAAAGGAAATAAGTGAGAGGAATATCGTGTTATTGGAGCTGAGCCCCAGGGAGGAAAAGGTGGAGGAGCATCCTTCTTTCACCTGCTGCTACTGGCTGAGGAGGAAGTCCTGAAGTGCTTTTTGCTCTGGCCTGTGCGTCATTCCATCAGCAGATTTTAGGATGTTCTACGAGGTGATCCCCTATAAATCATGAATGTAGAGACAATTAATAAGCAGCCTTTCCCTGTTTTGTTTTGCAGTGGACCCCAGCTTCCGCACACGTAAAACTGGGTATATAAATGCTTAAGCCTAGATGAGCAACCTGGTCTAGTAGGAGGTGTCCCTGCCCATGGCAGGGGGGTTCAAAATGGATGATCTTTAAGGTCCCTTCCAACCCAAACCATTCTACAATTCTATGAAATCGGACAGGTTTGCTCAGGAAGATCACTGATGGGTGGTGTGTATTCGCTGATGCGCCATCTGATGCAAGCCCAACTGGAGTCCCTCCATGGGCTTTGAGAGAGACCCAGGTCTTCGCTCAGTCCATATTCCATATGTGAGCCAAGGCTACCAGAATGGTGTCTGGAGCATCTTTAGGACCAGGATTACCCAAGTGCATTCCTGGAGTAGCCAGAGCGAGAGTGTGCATGTGTGAGCGCATGTGCTTGCGAGCAAAGAGGAGGTCTGGAATTTTGGATAAACTCTAGGCAGCAGGAGAATTCCTCTTGGTTTTGTTTCTCTGCACTGGGGATCGCTATCTTGTGCTGAATGGTTCTGTGTTGAACCCCGAGGTCAAATCCTGTAACTGATGTTTTGTCCTGTGTTTTGTTTGTTTGTGTTTGTTTTTTTTTAAAAGACAAAAGAAAAATTCCTGCTTAAATGCCAACGCCACTTTGAAGGAAGCAGTGTTCCTTATCTCGGTCCTTTACTCAGAATAGGGTCTACATTTTCCTGTGCAGTGATTTCCATCTGGTATTACACACCTCCAAGCCTGCTTCATGTCCCAGTGACTTCTTTTTTTTTTTTTAAGTAAGTGCTCTAATTTTGCCTATTATTTGGAACGTACTTTCTGTGTGTGCCTGTAGATCTGAAAAAAAGACAAAGTTATTTCCTAATATAAGAGTTTCCGCCTTCTCCAGTCTTTGTTGGGAGGAAATGGCAAACCCGGAGGGGAAAACATTCTTCCCTGGAATAGTTTTTATGTTTCTCTCAGACTTTTATCCATTTCACTTTCCCCGTTTTTTTTCTCTGTGGAGTTGCTTGTTTAAGATTTTTATTCTCATGCTATGGGTACCATTAACACCACTGCTTCTGGGGAGATTTGATGCTGAATATGGGAGGATAGGGAACACATGAAAAATTACTCCTTGTAAGACTTCCTTGCTGAAAAAGTCTTGCCGTCTCGCTGGTTTGGTATCTGTTCCATTTGGAGAGCTCTGACTCCATGGGCAGCTACTTTCTTTGGAACAGATTCTTATCGGGAAGCAAGTGATCCAGAAAACAGCTAAAGGATGGTGTTTTTCCCTCTAAATCCTTCCTCTGCCTGAAATACAACTTCTCCATAGCTTCCTTTCTCCTTGGTTGAGTAAATGAAGGCTGCGAGAGGAAGCAGGTACAAATGAGACATGAAGTTCCTCTGTTTATTGCTAGTGTTTTCTCTTTCTCAGGAGAAGAAAACCCAAACGCGGTGTCCCCAGACAGAAGAAAATGGAATAGGGCAAGTTACACAGGAAAGGGAGAAAAAGGAGCTGCTTAGAGATGAGACGGCCCCACCTTATGTGTTGGGAATGGGATGCCAGCCATGTCATTTTTTTGGCTGAACCTCCTCATTTCAGAGGTAGCAAGGAATTCTTCCTCTCCCTCACAGTTAGCTTAAAACCTGCAAGGTGAAAATATACATAAAAGTTTAGAGTTTTTAAATTTTTTTTCTGAATTTCCCTCTGAATACTGAAATTCCTTAGAATCTATTTTCAGGCTGCAGTTGAGCAGTGAAGGGTTTCCTTAAAGCAAAGAAGAAAAAAACCACCCCAAACAACCCAAAACGTGGGAGAAGTTCGAGTACTTCAAGGTGCAGGGGCTCATGATGTGAAGAAATCTATCCTGTTCCCTAAAACTTCCAGTCCCATCTCAGTGAGCCCTCCATAACTAGATATATTTTTACATCACCGTGGGACGCTTCATCCTGGTGGAGTTGGAGCGGCAGCGCCACAAAGCAAAGGCACAATACTCTGCAGGTCTGGGCGCAGTTTTGCCTGTCTGGGTCTTTGCCTAGACTTCTGGAGTCGTATTTGTCTCTCCTGTCTCTTCTCGGCCGTGTGTCCTGTGCGAGTGCTCGGTGCTGAGAGCTGTTATGGTGGCTACCAAAAGGAGAGCAGTGACTCATTGCTGACAGCAAGATGGATGGTGATTTTTTTTTTTTTTTATTTTTTTTTTTTTTTACTGTCTGAGCCCTTTCCTGGTAACGTTCCCTCCTGGTTTCTTGCGTCCTTTGCAAATGCTGCTGAAATGGGGAATAACCAAGGGGCTTGAATAACCTTTGTAGAGGAGCTCCCTCGATTCACATGAACCCGTACATCTGGCATTGGTATAGATATGTATATATTTCTACTGATAATTTAGACATGCTTTAAGCCATAGATGGCTTGGCCCTCATTAAGCTTGGTTAAGCACTTCTATTAATGCTTCCTTTATTTTTATGCCTGCATCCCACCTTTCTCCGGGGACTGAAACATTGGAAGATGTGATATCCCAAGGGGCAGACAACGAGCTGTGAGGATGCTCACAGAGAGGCTGTGAAGGACCATGCCAGGGAGAGCATAGAGAACGTGGATGGCATGTCCTACAGCAAAGAGAGCAGAGATCTCCGTTAGCTATGCACCGATAGGTATGAGAATCCAGTTAGGCACCAAAAAAAGGCAAAATGCTGGGCTGGTAAATAGAGAGTTTTCTGTCCAGTGGTGCGTCTTTGAAAAATCCCCGGCTTGTTCAAACTTTGATCTCATTGATCAGATGTTAGCATCAGGTAATTAAATGATGAAATAGGAAGGGGAAGTCCAATAAAAGCTCATTTTTTGTTTAATGATGATGAACTTAACTTTCTCAGTGACCGTTTTCAGGGAGAAGAATTACATTTGGTATCTGGTCAATAGTGTATTTGCTTATTAATAGAATGAATGATTTAAAATTAAACAAATGACCCCTCCTATGTTTATTAGTAGGCATGAAAATGCCTGTAGTTCTAATACGGTGCTTAATTTCTTTTAAAAAGTAACTTTCTCCTACTTGGCAATGGTTCTAGTAATGGTTCCTGTTGCTTTCCTGGGAGAAGAAATGGCAAAGGGAGTAAAGGGGTCACAGCCCCATCGCCCTTATCCATCGCTTGCGTGGTTTGGCACAAAATGCCCTTTTCTTCTTGTACCATACCACCATCCCTGTATCGAGGGGAAAAAAAACCCATTTCGAATCTCGGGGAGGAGGGCCTGTGGAGAGGAAGCAAGTAGGACGCAAAAATAGCCAAAACCCATTAGTTCTTCTAGGCATGGGGTTCAGAAGGAGAAAAATTCACAGGGCTTCTGGGTATGCTGAGCTCAAAAAGGTAACTTTTTGAGTAACCCACAGGCTAAGATAAGCTTTAGGGGGGCGAGTGGGGATGTTAATGGTGCAGCTGGTGGCAGGCTGAGACGAGGGGGGGGACCCAAGATGCTGGGCAGTGGTGGAAGGGCAAACACAGCTCTCTACAATTTTGAGAACCTTTAAGCTCTGTTGCCCTTGTGTAGGCGCTCGGGGCAGCGCTGCATCGTCGCTGTCGCACCAGTGTGGGGGGGCTTGTTGGAAAGAAATGCTCAGAAGGCACTTCGGAGGGTCCTGTGCTAGCAGAGGTGGGAGGGCAAAGCGGTAGAAGTGGAGATGCTAGACTGGATGGACCTCTGAGACAGGGTGGTGCCATTCTGTTAAAGGAGAGCGCGTCACGGGAGCCGGGTCCTACCAAAAAAAACCCCGTGATTCCCTCTTTTTGCCTCTTCTGGTTGTGTCCCTTCGTGTCTGTGCTCTGACCTTTGGAAGCCCCAGGATGGGCTTTTCGCTCCCGGCAGAATGTGACCGGCCCTTCCAGTGAGCGCCGGGGAAGGAGTTAAGGATGCAAGTTCAGCCTGAAGCTCCATTTCCTGGCTTATGTTGGCTGTTGCCAAAATCTTAATGTCATTTTAATGCATTTTTGTGTGCGTGAATCCATTTTCCAGAGCTGCCGATTGCACACACTAACCCTTTTTATGTGACTAAAAGCCAGCTGTAGTATCCTTGAAGAATCAAATGCTCTCATAGTTCTGGAAATTGCTCTGGGTGTGCATGCGTGTTTATTTGTGCGTCAGCTCTTTTAATCTTTCTACTGAAAACCTAATATACTGTAACTGGGACATTTTCAAAAAAGAGAACACTTCAAAACAATTCTAAATATAAATGAAATCCATTTCCAAATGGCTTGTTAAAAAAAAAATGCAGATGGTTTATATTTATTATATCATTTTTTTTGTTTTATCACCTTGCAAAATTTTACAGCATAGAATCTTATTTAATGCGGGGGCATTTTAAGCAGCAATATTAGACAGCTGTATGTGCGTCATACTAAGAGATTTTTACAGGATATTAAAATTGGTTCTGATGTAACCTGGTGTTTTGAGAAGCATAGATTAGGCATTTTCCACGTTTGTAATTTTTCTGTTAAAACTAGGCACTTTTTTCTCTCTTCCCCCCCCGCCAATAGCCTTTTAGCGTTTGATTCCAATTGTTCTCAAGGTGTAAGGAAATTCAGGCCAGACGATTGAGAAACTGCTCTTTGAGAATATACGAATAACAAAGCGTGGCCCAGATATTATCTTGGCTGAAATTAGGTATAATTAGACTCTATAGCAAATTATATACATAGTTAAAATAAATAACAAAGTGCAATGTTCATATTCTGGTGATTAATTTCCACCACCCACCCACCCCCCCCCCCAGTTCTGTTTGCTTTTACAATTTTTCCATTGCAATCAACATGAGAATTTGCTGGGTTGCAGCAGCTGAGTAAGTGCCAGCCCAGGTTGGTTTATTATTTCTTTTTTTTTTTCTCTCAGCCTCCAACAGGCACGAGCAGGTTTAATGTTAACCGAACTCAACTACAGCTCCTCTGCTGGTTCTCACACCCTCCAGGTCAGAGCTAAATCCCCTATTAATTAAACAGAAATTATATCCGAAATAAATCACTTGGCGCAAGAAACCCACTGTGGAATTTTTTGAAAGATGTTTGCAATAATTAAACATTCTGTGACTGATGACATTTTAAATAACTCTTAAAATGCCAACCTGTGTTGATATTTAAAATAGACTCTTCAGTGGAAAGGCAGTGATCCCATTGAGCAAATAATACAGACCACGTCATCGTATAAAAAAAGGGGGGGGGGGGGGAGTGGAAATTAATCATTCAACAGCAACAAAAATCCATGCTCCTGACTGTTTTCATATGGCGAGAGTCTTGAAAGTGCTTTGAAGATGCAGGTTGGGGGGTAATCCTGCAGACGCTCGTGGAGGAAGAGCTGATAAACTTGCAATTTCAGCTAAATCCATCCCGGGCTGGCGGGAGGGTGCGAGGCGCTCTCCCGATTGCAGGCACCGGATTGGGAACAGAAGGGGTCGTGACTTTTGGCTGGTCTTTTTTGGGGGGTTTTGCTGTCTGTTTGTCGTATGCCACCTCCCGCACAGCACCTTTGAGTGCCCAGTGACTTTGTAAAAAAAAAAAAAAAAAAACAAAAACAAACAAAAAAACCCAAAAAGATACAACCCCCCCCCGAAAACCCAACAAGCGGCCCCACCAGCAAAAAAAAAAAATTAAAAAAAAAAAAAAAAAGAAGAAAAGAACCCCCCATGGTTCACTTCTGCCAGTGTATGTAGGGAAAATAAATATTGAGTCCTGCCCAAGTGCAGGAGGAGAGGAGGTGGGGGGAATGGTGGTTATTATGGTTTGAGGAACACACAACCATTTATTGTTGTTTAGGCAATTATTCTCTCACCCCATGACCCCTTCCCAGCCGGGAAGGGGAATTGGGGGGGAAAAAACAAGGAAGCCCGAGGTACGAAATATAAACGGATTTAATAGAATAAGACCAAATAATGAACATTAATAACACTAAAGAAGCAATATTGATCCTGATACCAACATAAAATATACAAGGGCCATACCCAGCCCATTCCACTATCAGAAGCTGTGCATTCCCAGCAGGGACAGCCAACGAACGCTGCAGCTCCAGGAGGAAGGTTCAGCTTAGGGGTCCAGCAACGGGGCAAGAAGTTCTCAGGATCGTAGCCATCACGGAAGAGAGAGGAATCCTCAGCAAACTTCCTAATTTATATTGAATGCGACGTTTGTGGTATGAAATAATCCTGTTGGCCAGCTTCGGTCGAGTGCTCGCTCCTCCTCATCCCTGCACCTGGCAAGTTCAAAAACACTAAGACCTGGAAACCACAGCCAGCTATAAAGTAAATATTTTCACAAATTCAGACACCAGAGTCTTCTAAAAGTGCAGTTTTCCTAAGCGTTAGAAGAGAAATTATTCCGTGTCACTCCAACCAGGACAGTGGTGTAGGAGGAAAAGAAAGTGGCTGGCTGGTGGGTGATGGATGGCCTTCTTGGCCAGGTGGGAACACCACCTTGGTGCAATGCCTCTTGCAGTTCAGAGAGCGGGAGAGATTTGGGTGTCCTGTGTTGGCCAAGTTGGGGTCTGGTGGAGGCGATTGGGCTTTTGTGCTTCTCTCTTGTGACCTCGTTAGCACTGATGGCCACAGGTGGGAGGAGGCAAAGGAGAGCAGCCAGCTTACCCAGTATTGATCTGGTTACTCAAGGAAAAGTCAGGAAATCCTCTTTGTCTTGATTTAGTCTTTTTTTTTTTTTTTTTTTAACTGTGTTTTACATTCCACCTGGATTTTATAGCAGGCAATTTCAGCGAGAGGCACAGGGAACCAGGAGAGTTGGGGTATCTTTACTTGAGGAAAAAAATCATCTTTTCACACTGCTGCAGCAGTCCGCTGGCTCCATGTCCAGAGCTTCCTTGCTTTTCACTGGAGCTTCTATCCTGGAACGAGAAGCAGAGGAACATGGCTGAGGAGGGGACACGGCTGAGGAACACGGGCAGGACGGTGTGGAACAGTTGGACGGCAGCTCCCACGAGTGGCTCATCCCTACAGGTTGGATTTATGTGCGTTTGGGAAACCACAGCTGTTCTACCAAACCCAGGGCTTTCCCGGGCTAATTGTTTCTCAGCCTCCAACGGGCTAATAGTTTCTAAGATTGGGATGAATCCTTCTGGGAGAAGAAGAGGAGGAGTGAGCAAATGCAACTGTCATTTGGAAGAAGAACTAAGAAGATAAAATGCAAAGAAGCGCTGACTTAGATGGATCTAGTCACCAAACTGTGGTTCGGGGACGTGGACCACAAAGCTGAGACTGGACTGAAGAAACACCCAGGCAGGTAAATTCCAGTATTTTACCTAAATTCCAGTATTTTACCTAAAATACAGTATTTTACCTAAATTTTCTCTCTGTGCCGGTGAACGTCTGTCCTCCTCGTGGTTGAAGGCCCGATGGTCCAGCACTCGATGGCTGGTGACTGAGGTTACAAGGACCATGTCATTCCTGAGGGCTGTGGCACTGAGCCGCCAGGACCCTCACCTCCCTGTCCCCGAGGGATGGGTTGGGAGGGTTTCCAGGGCTCCAGCCCTGCCACCCAGGCTGGGTCCCAGCCGTGACACCCCTCCTGCCAGGGGAGGGAGGCTGGGGACGCTCATTATTATTGTTAAGGCTCTGGGGAGACCTTACAGCCCCATCCAGTATCTGAAGGGGGCTTACAAGGAAGCTGGAGAAGGACTTTTACAAGGACATGTGGTAGGATGAGGGGTAATGGCTTCAAACTGGAAGAGGGGAGATTTAGATGAGGTATCAGGAAGAAATTCTTTGCTGTGAGGGTGGTGAGAGCCTGGCCCAGGTTGCCCAGAGAAGCTGTGGCTGCCCCATCCCTGGAGGGGTTCAAGGCCAGGTTGGAGGGGGCTTTGAGCAACCTGGTGTGGTGGGAGGTGTCCCTGCCCAGGGCAGGAGGTTGGAACTAGATGATCTTTAAGGTCCCTCGTAACTCTAACCGTTATCCTATGACGAATTTTTTCCGATGGCGGCGGCGCGGGGATTCGAACCCGGGGTTCTTCGTCCCGGCCGGCTGCGGCGCGCGGCCAGCAGAGGGCGCCGAGCCCCCAGGCACGGCGGGACGGGGCGGGGCGGCAGCGCGCGCCCCCCTCATCCCTCACCCTCCCGCTCCGGCCCTGAGGGGACCGCGGCGGCCTCCAGCGGGGGGGGGGGGGGGTGTCCCTCGGCCTCGGGCCCGCAGCCAGGGACACCGACACAGACCCCCCCCCAGGCTCCTCGCCCCGTGCGATTATTCTCATTAATAAATCCAAATTTCAGACAGGTCCAACCGTCTTCCCCCCCTACCCGTGGAAGCTGCACCCTCTGCGAGGAGCGGCGTGGCGAGGCCTCCGGCTGCATGGGCCGCGGGCGGGTAAAACCGATCCTGGCTGTTGTTAAATACAAGAAGGCGCAGTAAGCACTCGCGATTTTATATAAATATATATATATATATATCTGTTGGAGCAGGATTTTTTTTGGCACATTGGGGCGCTTTTAAACTTGAGCAGCTTCGTGTACAAATCAATTCGGAATTGGGAAACCATGGCTTCCCTTATGTATACATCTCTCCGGCGTTACCAGTTTCCCAGCTGGGAAGGCTGGCAGGCAGACGGCCTCCGAGGCGGTTGCCAATGCTGATTCATGACCCAACCCACAAAGGATATTAATATGGTACCATAAGAACATTTTCCCCCTCGAAGACAATGAATGTGCAATTTCTGTGATGCAAGTGGAGGTCAGTCTGATGCTGCTCTCCTGCCAGTAAGTTATACAATAAGTTTATAAGCGTACTTGTTGGACAGAGCCAAAACCTCAGAATCCCTTTCAAAGCCAGGTTTTTACCCCATTTGGTTTACTGCGAGCCCATGGGTTTTGGCCAGCTATAGTCATACTATAAATTAATTTTATTCTGCAACTTTAGAAGGCACTGTAAGGTTTAAGAATATTTTTTCCAGTTGTCACGTTTCTAAATACGCTCTTTTTTCGCCATATCCTGTGCCAAAAAGCACAGCTTAGGAATGTAGTAGGAACACAGGAATTGCCACAACAGTCCATCTTGTCAGTCTCCTGTCTCTGTCGGCTGCTGCTGCCAGATGCAAATTCTTGAAGCAACTACGTAAAAGAAGTTCTCCTAAAAGAAATACCGAGGCGTGGCAGGAGGGAAGGAAAATAAGAGTGGCTGGAGAGACTGGGCAGAAAGCCTTTTTATTTATTTTAGTTATTTATTCCAGCTACTTACAGATTTGTTTTATAGAACTTAAGGCTGATTCTCATTTCTCCTTCTCTTGCCGAGTAGCCCTCAACTGTGCCACATATGGGAAGCAGCAAAAACAGAGAAGGGAGCTTCTTACTTTCTGTTTCAGGAGAGGAGGTAAAGGGCTTTAAAAGGTGAAAATGATTTGCCAGAGATGATGGGAAGATGCAGCAGATTGTTTGGCAGAGGCAACAGTGAGGATGCCTTGTGGAGCGCAGTGTCGGAAAGCAGCATACGCTGAATATCCTTACAGCAAGTTCATCTAGCCTGTCTAATGGCTAGTTATTGTTTGAAACGCTTGCATGAAAGCACAGCACAGTGTGAGCACTAGAAAATTCAATGGTACAAGGGAGTTATTTAGCTTATGCCCTTGAGATTAATCACCGGCTCGGTAACTTAACTCCAGAGTGATATCTTTCTGCTGTAATGTGACTTACTCAGATAGCAGCTGAGCAGCTAAAGATTAGGCAGTTTGCAAAAATCATGATGTCAAATATTTTGATGTCCGACTATTTTGATGTCGAGTGGAACCTGCAGTTTACGATGTGCAGCTTTGCAGCTGGCGGAGCAGCAGTACCCCCTCGCTGCGTTGGTTAATCCGCTGGAAAGCTGTGTTCGTTATCGCCCTTGGGAGCCCGTCGCGGTTCAGTGCCGACGAGGCACAACAGGGAGAAAGCTTGGAGCAGGTACAGATCTCGGGGGCCACCACTGCGAGTTGTGAACGTTCCCACCGATGTCTGTGGAATCATTTTCCGTGCTGCAAATTAGAGTGAATTATACTCCAGGTGTTTGGTGTTCAGGATTGTGATCTGATCTTTTAGTGGGTTCATTAGCTGGCCGAAAGGGACTCTCACTAACTGCATTTCCTGATGCTTTCATGTGCAGGAAGCTTACTGGGGAGTTAAGAGGAGCATATTCGGTGTGAAAGCATACAGAAAATGTAGTGGATTAGAAGAGGCTTGTGTATAGAAGTTAGTAAATGTATGATGGATCATATTCATAAAGGATTTTAGGGATCAACGTATTCCTCACTCAAGAATCTTTCCATCCTTACCCATAAATGTATTGGATGAAGGCCATCATTAATTTAAATGAATGTCTTGCGCTTATGTCTGAAGCTTATCCAACACGGACCTCGTTCACTGACAATGAAAATAAACGCTTTTTTCTTCTGTCCGCTGCTGCTCTGTGTGGCATGGGCCACCTACATACATGGAGAGATTTTTCCCGTTCGCACATACCCCCCCCAAATGTTGCCCTAAATGATCGAGAGGAGGGGGGGAAAAAAAAAAAGGACATTTCACATACATAAAATATGTAATTAAAATGATGAATTATTGTAAGATAGAATATTAGCCTTTTGACATTTTAATCTGAGCAGGAGAGAGTGAGAGAGTGCATTCGGAGCCGCTCAATTAAATTTAGAATTTTTTCCCCTCCATTGTTATGAATAAATAGAAAGATTCTGTAGCAGTCTGCGGAATTATTAATTGCAAGTACTGTAGAAGGTGCATGCACCGTATCATGAAATGGAGTATCATTGTTAGTGACTATATTTCTTGGTAATTAAGGCCCAGACTAATGATGCAAGTTTTCTTCAGCATGATTTTCATCTGATTATGAGGCTGCTTCATTAAGAGCACTCAGACTAACGAGCTGTAGCTGTAATAAAGTAATTTTCTGTCTTGTGCTCTGATTGATAAAGAGTTTCTATAGCTAAAAGGAATTGAAAATATAATTATAATTAGAAATGGTTGAATAAAGTTATTACAGGATTGCTGAAGGGTAGTGCAATTGACACCATAATGTTTTTTGGAAGTGTGCATCTTAAAATTAGACTTTATAAAAGGAAGGAAAAAAAAAAAGCAACCCACAACCCCAAACCCTCTATGCTAATAAATGGGCAGAATGTTGCTGCTTCCATAAAATGAACTGTTAGATTAAAGTAAAATGAGGTTTTCCCACATTGTTCAGAACAAGAAAAACATATGCAGGAAGAATGCTGTTGCCTTTCTTCCCAGCATTCCTCTTAAGTGAAGTAAAGCTTATGAAAGTGCTTTTTACTCCATTTATAAAAATTTTCATGCTGCCATATGTTGCAAAAAAGATCTTTTTGATTAAGCTGATGTGTTTTGAAGCATACAGTGTAATTTTGGAGTTTCCCTTTAAAAATGTGCAAAGAGTTATGTGCGTCTTTTCTATATATTTGCATACGTTAACTAGTGGTCTGTAAATACATTTTTAGAACAGAGAGGTTTTCCTTTCTTTATGTCTTTTCTTTTTAATCTCCTTGTGTTGGCCAATATCAAACTATAACTGGGTCAAATACAAGGTCTCTCTTTTTTCTCAAGGGGAAGCAAATCAACTTTTTATCCCAGAAACCTTATTCTTCTTTATGATGTTCATATTATAAACAGCATAAACTCTGTTAGAGCAGTCCTTTGTGCGTATGTCATAGGATATATATGCTGTATTGATATAGAAATCTATAATAAGGGTTTTATTTAGAATTAGCTGATGCACTTTAGTAGTCAGAAGTTGTTTGACTTATTTAATTTGGAGGCTTTTCGTATTGCTGTATCTCCCTCTTTGGAAGTCATGCATATATTTTAAAGCTACAGTTATGCACATTTGGTTATGTAAATCTGGCCTATGCAGACTCAAAGGAACTTTATTGTATTGGATAGAACCAAACAGTAGATCATCTAGATGTATATTTATGCTAATTAACTTAAAGCCAGCATTTTGCATTGATTGCTCAGTCATAATGCTTTTTGGAAGATTTTTAGAATTTTTGAAAATCATTCTTAACACATTATACGGTGATAAAAGTGTGTTATTGGAATACCATTAGCAGGAATAAAAAAAGAGCAGAATTTTATTGGTTGTTCATTGAAAATGTTAGCTGTGATTAGTTACATAATCCTACATTAACCTGTAAATTAAAATTCCTTGGTGCAATTTGATGGCTGATTTAATTTTGTCTTTCTTTGTTTGCCGCAGGCTAATTCCATTATGAATTCTTTATACAGCCTTTTCCCTCAATGATTAGCAGCTTCTACTCAAGTTCTGATTACTATTGTACACTTAGCACTACATAAAGCTGGGGATTAATATTCCCCTGAAGAATTGTTGCTATGGATCTGCTCTATTCCTTCTAAGAGATGTTTCTGCAGCTTCAATTGTCCATAAATTATGATCTCTAGTGAATTATCAGTGGGAGTGAACTAAGCTTAACAAGCTGAAGAGAGCACTCTAGTTCTGAAAGAAAAAGGGAGAGAGAGATAAAAAGATTCTCAATTATTAATTGCAAGGTTTCCATAATACAGAAGTGGTGATATTTTCCCTATCTTCATTCCTGTGAGCGTGTAAGAAATCAGGGTGAGTCAGAAACACTGAAGTCCTAAGCCCCTCCAGCACTTAGAGATAAAACCTACCCGAGGATCTTAATTATGCGCAGACGGAGGTGGAAAAACCAGCCCCATTGCACTGGGTTTTAAGTTTATATTTTGGCTCTTCTAATTTGTTTCACCATCTCTGTCCTCCTGGTATAGTTTTCAGCCTGTCAATAGCACAGTTAGTAGCCTGGCTCAACTGCCTTTAAAATATAGTTGGGATTAATAGGGGATTTAATTGCAGATGTCTGAGGATCTTTCATATTTGGAGAGGTTTTATTAAGAGACAGCTAGTCCAGTTCAAGTTTGCGAGCACTTTGCTCTGCTCCCATCTGTTCCCCTTTGTTAGGGCTTTAAAGTCGTATTTCTCCTACTGATTCATGGCTGTTTCCTTTCTCCTCCCTTGAAAAATCTGTTTTGAAGGCTGGACTGCAGCATTATTCTTTCTTGCCGGGTATGTTAGATTTTCCTAATTGAGATGATCGTGTCCTCCTGCCTTCCAGCCCCAAGCCGAGTGAGCTCTTCCTCAGACTTTAGGCTGCGGAGTGTCAGGGATAAAAGGCTGCCACAGACGTGACTTTGCGTGTACGTTCTTTTCAGGGAAGTCCTCAGGTGACACAAAGCTGGCTCTGCCACCACTGCGCCTGGCTTCTGCCATGCGGGAGGGAAGGAGCCAGCGAGGAGGTATTGACCTTGCATCACCAACCAGCAGAGGCAGGGCTACCCTGAATTTACTCAAGGTACTGAATCAGAACGTCTTTGGCTATTCCTTGCCAAAGGGAATAAAAATCAGGTTTTGTCTTTTTTGTTGTTGTTGTTGGGTTTTTTTTTGGTTTGGTTTGGTTTGTTTGATTTTTTTGGGGGGTGGGGTGGGGTGTTGTTTTGTTGTTTTTTTTTTTATCAGACCTTCAGACGTTGCAATGGCTGTAGTTCAGCTGTACCCAATGTGTATTTGAGGCTGCCCGGAGACCCTTAGGTATTTTTTTGGATGTTCTTTATGCTAAAGCACTGTTGGACTGCATCTGTTAAGCTACCTCATGCATTGCGGTACACTGTCTGTTGTGGTAGATCGTATTTAGTAACAGACAAAGTTAGAAGGACACAGTCTTGGAGTTACTGGACTTTTCATGGGGGTTGGCAAGTAACCTGTCCTAGTCCACAAGAGTTGTTTAGGCGCTTGAGCTGACAGTGTTCCAGCCCTATTCCAAGAGAAACAAATAACTTTTAAAGTGTGACTAATAGAAGGTGTTTTTTTGGTCTCTCTTTCAAAGCCACGCTTGATAATATTCAGCAAAATCTGTATATGCTTTAAATTAAAACCAGCGGCCGCATCCAACTGGTGTTTTGTGCTTGGAGCTAGTGACAGAAAGAACAGAGGTGGGTTAGTTAAATTACTGGATCTGAATTCTCTGGTCTGCTTGGTCCACTTTGGGCTGATTACTGAAACTGCTGGAGATGCCCATCAAACAATTCCCTGTGGAGCCATAGTGGTGCCAATTGTCTCGGCCCATAGCGCAACCATCAGAAGATGACGTATATGGGGCAGTCAGGACTTTGATTGTCCCCAAATGCAAGATGTTGTGGTTGGGAAAATTGAGATGTTAGAGTAGTCCCTGCAGAAGGGCAAACAAACTGGGTATTCATGATTTTGGGGGGTTTTGGTTGGGTTTTTTTTTTTCCTTTCCCACCTATGCATTTTTTGCATTGCTCAGAAACTCAGTGTAATGGAGCATTTCACCTTATAGTTTACATTTGGACTGTCACGTTGAATAACGACTAACAAATAATTCTTGAAGAATCTGATCTTTTTTTTCTCCCAGCCCACTCTGTTGTCTTCCTTTTGCAGTGCCTTCCTCAGTTTAGTTAAAAGCTGTTGACATTTTACTCCTTTTGCTAGGATTTTAATCTGCCTAGTGTCTTTGAGTGCTCTGGAGCTCTGTTGTGAAATATAGTGTCTTCTGCAGATACCTTCTGTATCCCCTTCATGATTTTAAAGGTTTCATTGAGCTATTTTCCACCCTCCTGAAGATCTCCCTTCTTATTCCTTCCCAGTTCTGTTGTATTCTTTTCCAGGTGGAGCAATCAGAACTGCCCACAGTACTCCAGCCATGGATGTGTTGTGAGGTTGTCATAATCACATTCTTGCCTTTATTGACATTTTATTGCCTAGACCTGAACAAGTCCTCATGGACTTTGGATGAGGTAGTCCTAATATTTGTTCTGATGTGTAGACAGTGATCCTTCTGTTATTCCTGCTAAAGTGACAGCAAAGGCAGTAGGCTGAATGCAGAAGTTCCTGCTTGTGAGTGTTCATCACTCCTGTTAACTGGTGCTAAGGTTGCTACAGCAGTAAGGCTCTTAACTTCTGTGCCAGGCATAATCATGTCAGTTGAATTATTTACCTGTTTTATCTTTATGTTGGGTGATGTTAATCGTCATCTGATTTTCCTGACTTCTCTGTTTCCCGGTTGAGATCCTAGTTCTGGGATCTGCTCTGGAGTTCACCTTGCACATCGCTGGTCAAATCATCAGGGAAGTGAAACAGTAATTGCTCTCCTTTTCGGGGTTTGGGTCTAGCTGTGACTGAAGCTGGCTCTGCTCCAGTTTGAATTCAGTAGGACTTTTACCAAGATTCAGACCAGTAGAAGAGAGGAAACGCTGATTGGAGCTTGTTTTCAGTTCAGGTTTGGTTCTCTGTCAGGCATAAACCCCATAAGCCCTGGGTCTCTGATCAACCCTTTCTGACCATCTCCATTCGAGTGTCTGATGTCCCTCCAACGTTACTACTGCCTCTCTCGTCTCCCTGAAGTGCCGGCTTCTCTCTCTCTGCTCCGTCGCATTCAGTGGACTAATTGGTGAAAGAGGGCAGCAGAGATCCTTTTTAATGGTATATGTGTCTCAGCTGTGAAGAGGAAATCACGTAACCAGAGAGGTGTCTGCCAGCAGGCGAGCGCAGGGGTGCGGTGGAGGGATGCCCATGCTAATTCCGAGGGAGGAAATGTGGGGATGAAGGATGGTGCGGCGCAAGGCAGAGATGCTTGTGTGTGCCTGTGAAGCCATGTTAGCACAAAGCTAGATCAGTCCCTGATTACTCTGCCGTTTCTCACACGTTTAAGAAGAGGCCTCAGAATGGTATTGATGGTACAGATGATAGCAAACGGAGGATGCAGCTGCAGGACACATGAAGCATTAGGGTCTAAAATGTGTGTGTATGTATGCTACATGTTTGGCCAAGCCAGGCCCTGTACTTGTGAAAACAGTATTCAATGGCTGTTCGTGATCTTTTCCAACTCAAAAAGTCCCCTGAATATGAAGCTGAGGATGACTTAAAAGGGGAAAGTGTGAATTATGTTGGAGAGAAAGCAGTGAATCCCCTCCCCTCGCTCCCAAGGGATTCTCCTCTAATTCCATTTATTCTAACATTGAATATAGTTCCATTAAAAACTGGGTTGGAAGGTGCCGCTCCTGTGTATGTGGAGTTCTGGCAATCCAGGTAGGACAGATGATTCCTGGGGCATGTTTGTCCACCCCATCAGAGATGGAGGTTACTTAGCTCCTCAGGGAAGTCCTTTCTGATGCTTCACAGTATTTGCTGTAGTCCTCACCTATTGTAAATGAGTCTTAAGCCTCCCAGAAACTTCATCCCATTGCTGCTCTGTTGCATCCACTCTGGACAAGAAGTGGTGCTTTAATTTCTTAATTTAATTTAAATTTGTTTAGCCACAGATTTCCTGTGTTTGAGCAGTTAAATGCTCCAACATCACTTTATACTTGTTCCTGTTTAATTGTCCCATTCTTTTCTGTCCATTTCTCTGATTTGTCAAGAGCATTTGAACATCTTCCTTCAGGTCTCTGCTGCTGTGAAATGTGCTAAACTTTGTACAAACAAGTGCGTTACGGTTTTGCTCTTCCTTGATCTTAAATTGGGCTGTCAAATCATAGTTCCTCTTCTTACACCACAAGCAGTTGACATACATTGCTCTCTAGATCCCACTGTTCGTGTAACCTTAAACAAAAATTTTTCCTCCTTTGTTGGTGGCTTTACTTCTTCCTCCTGGAAATAAACCTGGAATTTCAGGGCCAGAGGGCAATTTTTCACATTTAATCTGTCTTGCTTAATTTGCTGTTTTATTTGTTTCTAAGTCAGATCATTATGACAGGGTGGCATTTTTCATTAAGGGTGTATCTACTTGTCAGGAAATTCAGGTGACAGTGCAAAGTGGCTCCCTAGAAAACTTCGTCTGCACCCTTGCCTGACTTCCTCAGACGTTTTTTAGTTTAGAGATTAACTTCACCTCCACTCCCCTCCTGTCCTCTTTTCTGGAAATGTCAATACTTTATGAGGTATCTAGACGTCAAAGGTACTCTTGAAAGTTCCTAGTTGAGCACCTAAAAATATTCAAGCAATATGACCCAAGAAGTGGTGCATTTCTGAGCAATCATTGCACATCTCAACGTAGCCGGAAAG
This sequence comes from Numenius arquata, assembly GCF_964106895.1. Lineage (NCBI taxonomy): Eukaryota > Metazoa > Chordata > Aves > Charadriiformes > Scolopacidae > Numenius > Numenius arquata. Next base: position 31,076,383 of record NC_133582.1, on the reverse strand, counting down.
GCCATCAGCCCAAGGTCTGTAAGCAGCCACCAAACGTCTGAGTGCCTGAGAAGGGCACAGACTTGCTATGAAGAACAGTAATAGAGACAAGAAAATGAGAGGATAGAGGCAGCCCAGACAAGGAGATTTACAGAGTGTTGTAGAAATAAATACACTGCCAACAGCTCGTCACATGTTCCATTCACGCATTTACTGAACTCTGCAGAAATAGATGTGTTTAATCAAAGAAATGGAACTTTTTAAGATCAGTTGGCAAGTGAACCTCTGCCAGATTTGTTTTCTGGCCGTAAAGCTATGTCTGTAGCAGAGTGGAAAATAGTCCTTGATTCAAAGATTTACAGCAGGGGTGAATTTACCGGTCAGGTAGATACTACACCACATTTTCACATGTATATTCCAAAGATTATCTGTCTGAAAACAAAACTTCTAAACTTTGATTCTGAGGTTTTGCGGGCCACATAAATGATCTATTTGGCATAGAGATGTTTATCCCAGAGTACTTTTCTCAGAACAGCCCTATTGCATCTGTTTCCACATATCTTGTTTAACCCAAAGGCGAGTATTTTTTTTTGGTGGAACAGTACTTTTAAAGGAGAGTGGCTGATTTGGAGTGCGTGAAAATATGATAATTCTTACATTAATGCCTCTTCTAGGTTTGTAGATTCAGTAGCTCCCAAGCTTCTCTGCAGCAGCCCTGATGTCCAAAGACCTAAATTCTGATTGCTGTGGACTCGGTGCTAACTCTCAGTGATTAAAATAGGCTCGGGGCCAACAGTCCTGTGTGAATATTTGCAATTCCTGTTAACCTCAGTAGTGCATAGCACACATTAAAATTACTTCTGGGACCCTCACCATCTTTTCAATTAAATTACTTACCTGTAATGGCTCCATATTAAATGTTAATGTCCTCTGCTCCTTTTTATTGGGGGGTGTTCACCATCTATTATCTTTCTCCAGTTTTCAGCTTTCTAGGTCTGTATTTTTATTTTTAAAGATAAACTAAGCAATGATCCGAATCTCAACAGAATCACCAACAGAATAAAAGCCATTGTACTGTCCTTCAGAACAAAGGCTCAGCAAATCCAGCATCCCGTTCCCAATGATAGCTGTAAATGGATGGGCATGTTTAGTTTGGAGAAGAGGAGGCTGAGGGGGGACCTCATTGCCCTCTACAACTCCCTGAAAGGAAGTTGTAGAGAGGTGGGTGTTGGCCTCTTCTCCCAAGGGAATCATGACAGGAGCAGAGGAAATGGTCTGAAGTTGTGGCAGGGGAGGTTTAGATTAGATATTAGGAAGAATGACTTTACTGAGAGAGTGGTCAGGCACTGGAACAGCCTGCCCAGGGAGGTGGTGGAGTCGCCATCCCTGGGGGTATTTAAGAAACGTGTAGACATGGCACTTCGGGGCATGCTCTAGTGCCTGAGATTGTTGGGTTGTGTCTGTTTGTGGGTGGTGTGGTGTGTGGTTGTTTGTTTTGTTTTGGTTTGGTTTTGGTGTTGGTGTTCAGGATTTTTTTGGGTGTGGTTTTTTTTTTTGGTTGGACTCAATGATCTCAAAGGTCCCATCCAACCAAAAATATTCTGTGATTCTATGGATGCTTGGAGAACAGTAAGCCTGTGTGATTCTTTCTTTCTGATACTCTCCCAATCCTGCAGTACTTCCCAACCAAAGGATTTCTTGCACCTTGTGTAGTATGTCTGGTCATTAACCCCCAGCAGATCTCTCCTCTAGGTACTCGCATAGTTTTCACCTTGAACCCTTGTAAATATTTTGTAGTCCTAGCATCCTTTGCTAAGGAGTTCTCCAGGTGGCTCTTCATACAACGGAGGTGCTAGACCTCCTTTGTTTTGTTTTGAATTTTGCTCTCACAAGCTTCATTTGACGGCCCTTGCTCTGCTATTGGGAGACATGGTTAACAGCCCCTCCCTTCTGTCCTCCCGAGGCCACGTGCAGTTGTTTAGGCTTTTATCGCATACAAAGTCATTTCTCTTGCCAGATTGAAGAGTCACAGCCTGTTCTGTTTTGCAGAGAGATACTGTTCCATCTGCAAGTTCATGTGGGCGATACTTAGCTTTCTGGCTGTGGTGGATGGCAGATGACTGAGGCCTGTATAAATACGCATGACTCTGTTGCAAAGTAGGTGGCTTCATCCAAGTTTCATTCATCCTCATGTGTGTGTCCACTCCAAGCAACTACTTTCTGGAATTAGTCAAATATTTGCCATTCTTTCCCTTAACTGTTCATCTCAGGGGTTGTTGTTGGCCAGCTCTCCCACACAGAAGCTGAATAGTTTGTTGATGCTGTGGTCCTACTTTGTGCTGGTGTAGAGGAATGAATCGTGGACAGTTAGCTCTTGGGTTCATATAAATCAGTATAGCCCTGTTGATTTCAGAGCAGCAGTACAGCAGGGTTGGCCAAGTCTTTTGATGTATATGGGAACCGCTTAAGTATCATAAAAGTGGTTATGTGTGTGCCTGACTTCAAGCATCTCTCAAAGAATTGCGCTGAATGGGAGCTGGTGCAATAAACCTTCTCCACAACACAGTATTCCTTCTCCGACGTTTCAGTGTAGGCAGTAGTCAAAGTGTTTACACATGCGTTGCTATTATTATAACCCTCAGTGAACTCGTCTCCCCAGCTGGAGCTCAGATATACAAGATAAAGTTAATTGGGCTCCCTTTCAACTGGAGAATTTAGACCTCCTTCCGGCTTCTCAGGTAAAGGAACGCGGTTTGGACTGTTGTTATCTCTCAGTCCTCCCTTGAGCTACGCTAAGTCAAATACTGTAAACTGATAAACATTATTCTAACATTGGTAACACTTGTATAAACTCTAGTGCCGTTCCCTTCTTAACACCTCCCACTTCCTTGCATCCGTGTAAATTCTTCGTCCCAGCATGGTGCGCAAAGGTCCGACACGGATCATGTAACTTTCCCAATACAATGAACGCTTTCTTTCCGTCTTTGCTGGACTCTGGAACTCTTTTGCTTTACTTCTGTTCAGCGCTGAAACCCAGGCCTGCTTGCCAGTGATTTACTGGGTATTCAGGGTTTCCAGTGATTTACATTTTCCATCTTCCCTCGAAGGCATTTTGTGTTGCTTCAGAAGGATGTGGTGGTTGGCTTTAATGTAGAATATTCTTTGCAACCATTTAACTTCTGAATTCAGTGAGTAGTCTCACCTTCTTCATAAGAGCTAAAAGCAGTGCTAGCTGGATTTGGGTCTGAGAAACAATAAAAAGAAAGTTTCTATTTAGAAGCACATTAAAAACTTAATGGTTTTGGTTTGGTTTTTCTTTGCTCTGGAAAGAGAGAAAGGAATCTTGGTTTGACTGGCCCTGCTGAATTCATTGGCAATATCCAGGGAAGTACAACTTTTCCCTGTTACTTGTCTAATTGGAAGATGCTCTTTCCCTTCTACACAAGATCTAGGCAACAAGGGAGAACCCACTCTTCCTTCTCATACATAAACATCAGTGAAGGATCAGCCTTTCTTCTTAGGAGCATTTCTGGGAATATTTCTGAAGAGATTGCATCCATTGGTTAAAAACCTCTTCCATTCTCTCCGTCCGCCCCCTGTTCATTTCCCATTTAATGAAAATTGTCATTTAGCCTTTGATTCAGCAAACCCCAATAATTTGTTTTAAGGGATTCCCCAACAATCTGTAAGTCTTGTCCTTCTAAATCAGCCCATAATAAGGTGAGGGGGTCCCTGCATGCTTCAGACAGTCAACTGCCAGAAGTAAAATACCCATCCTAAGAAGTACTAGCTTCTTAGGAACATAAATTAGAGCTTCCTGCTGCCGCAATTAAAATCATCTCAGTTCTCCAGCTGGCTGGGTGTCTGCAGGGCACACCCACCCTTTGTCTGGAAGGTCCAGCTGACCATTTATTTGTATATGCCGGGGAAGTAACATGTGCTGTGGGAGATGTGCCTAAGGCTATGCTTCCCTTTCCCCTCTGCTGAGGGGCGTCTTGCCTACAGGCACTGCACGCATGGCAGGAGAACGATTTATACATTCACAGAGAGAATACGAGAGCAAAACGGCAGCCACAGCGTAAGGTTTCAACCCTCCTGAGATGCTGGCAGCCCCATAGGGACGGGCTGTCCTCCCGGGTTTTCTCCCTTCGGGCCTGAAATCTCCCCAACACAGGTTGGTTGGGCTTTGGTCCAGATAGAGATTGCAAAGGAGTGTCTTTCAGGGGTGACAGCTACTGCCCCAGCTAAGACTGTGAGGTCAAGTCAGCCGCTGGTGGATTTGATCTTGCAGTTGAGAGTGGTTCCTGTTCCCCAGTACCCTGTCAGTACGAGCATCTGAGCCTGGGGGAGAGAGGAAGGAGGTGGAGGAGGAAAGGGAGAAGGTGGGAGTCGGTACCGTGGAGCAGTGCTGTTTCACAGTGGTATTTGTTTTCAGTGTGGATCCAACAGCACTGCAACGAAAGCACACGAGAACATGGTTCTTCCTCTGTGGTGGCCCACCAGCTGTAGTTAGAGTAGCTTCCTCCAGCTTCATGACTCAAGCAAATGAAAAGATCTGTTAGGGTGTAATGTCAGATTGTTTTATTTTGCTCTAACATCCTCTGGCCCAAAGTGAATATCTAAAATCCATCAGACAGTCTCACTTGTAATATTTTTGAATAAAGCTGTTGAACTTAAGCTCCTGTAAAACCTGTATAGCAGTTTGTCTTTCTTTTAATATCATTGTTGCATGGTATCATTTTAATTGTAATATTCTTTCTTGCAAGGCTTTTAAGGATTACTTTTTGAAAGGTGTTGGAAAGGTGAGAATGATAATTAAATCTTATCTCAAGTGTAATTTTATGGTTATATCGTACTATTCCCCAGAAGTACGGTTTTGAAATTGTTGTGGGCTGTGAGCGAACCTCTGGGGCATAACTGAGAAGAAAGTGCTAAAACATGACTCTTTAGCCCAATTATTTTTATGTCTGCATTGGAATGAATTTCCAGCTTCTGGAACTTCTTTGATCATTTCACTAGTGTCATTAAGTAATTATATTAAAAGAAATATTCCTATTCTTCAATATTGCTATGTTTGTCACAAATTGTTGGAAGCTAGAGAGTTGAAAGGATTCTGTCTGAATTCCCAGAACCCAAACATACGTGTGTGCACAAACACATACTCCCAAAAGCAACTGAAATGTGCAGTGCAGTGACTTCAGTCCCGAGCATGACTTATTCTTTCCTGGTGCTCCGGTTAGCATGATTCTATTTTTCAGACAGGATTATTCTCAGCTATCCCAAAAGAGAAATGATAATCCAGTTTTGTGGTTATTGAAATTATTTGCAAGTCTGGATGAAATTCAGATGGTAGTTTGGGCTGAGTAGAAGGACAAAATCTCAGGGAAGTTTAAAGGAAATGCTTTAATATTTATCTAAATGAAACTTACTTTCTTTACTTTTAATAACATTTTTCATTCTTTAATAATATATAGTTTTAAAAATACTTTTGGAGCAATATGACACTTTCATTCTACCCCAAAAAAGATTTTCTTATTTATTCATTTTTGCTGAGAAAAGGGAATTTGATTTTGGATCATCCTGAACCTATGTATTTTAAAACTTTCTTTCGTATTCATGTATCTGTAGTTCAATCTGCAAGGTTAGACCACGGAGATGATTTGAGTGAAGGGGCGAATCAGAGGATGTTTCCTCTGCAGAAGCTTCTCACAGCGTGGAGCTTGCTTCAGTTAAGTCAGTTTGTTAGTTCATGGCTGTGCCCAGTGGGATTTGAGCTGCTAAACCTACCTTGAAGCCCATCCGCCCTGAGGTCCTGGCAGTGTCCCTTCTCTGTCGGTGTCTTCTTCAAGCTGGAGTCAACATTCATGACCAAACCGGAGCACCTTCCCATGTGTAATCTGCAGGGCAACTCAGAAGCTGAGATGAAGAGAATAACCCGAGCCTGGCGAAAGCATACACATCTCTTCAGCAGAGTAGAATCCCATTTGCAGAGGGATTACCAATGGGAGAACCTCTGTCTTGCTGCAAAGCAGCTCTCCAGGAACTGGCAAAGATGGATGGTAAATCTCAGATCCTCATCCTAGAAATAATAGCCTGTCAGAGGCTTACTGGTTTCAGACCAACACCCACACAGGCTCAGCCCTGGGTGTCATGCCTCTGAGAGCAGGGGGAAACATTGCATTTTGGAAGGATTCTGGCTGCACACTTTAAAAGGGTATAGTATATGTACCTGCCTGTGAGCTCCGCCTGATCTGGTCCCAGGTTGAAGGCAAAAAAACCAGGAATTATTCTTACACCGCTCCCATGCATGCTTTGTACAGAGATGAGAAGAGGAAACAAATGGAATGTTTCTGCTGATCGTATTTAAACCCGTGTTTTCATCAAAAGCTCATGTAAATTCGGTTTCTTGTGTTATAACTTTTTCCTTTTCCCCGTTGTATTTTAGACACTGATTTGGTTATATTTACTGTCAAAGTGCTTTACAAATCTGGAGGGGCATATTTTTTTTTTTATAAAGAGATTTTTAAATTTTTGTGTGGCTAACTCATATCTCTTAAAACTTCGTAATGAAATATAGGTCTAGACAGAAGTTGGTTTTGTAGATATTGGGCCGTATTTCTTTTTCTCTTTCAACCTTTGCAACCTCGTAATTGCATGACTCTCCCTGACATTAACAGGAGTTACACATTCATAAGGAGAAAAGAGCACATTCCCACCCTCTTGCTTTAAAATGTATCCAGTAGATAATATGAAAGGCTTTCTAGTCCTAATGATTTTTATTTTTTTTTCTAATGTTTGTTTTAAAAAGTGTTTCTCTGCAGGGGGTTGATCCAAAGCCCATTGAAGTCAGTGGGAATTTTTCCATAGAATTCAATGAAGTTTGGATCTGGTCCTTAGATAGCTCCGGGAGGTAGCCTTCTCATTTTTTGCAGCTGTCCTTGGGGGCGTTGGAGGAGAGCTGCTGCACTGTCAAGTCCATACAGTGTGGAGCATGCTATTGATTATAAAGCAGAACTCCTGCAAAATTTCAGCTGGAAGGGGGTAGGAGGTTCCGCCTAATAATCAATAGCACAATATGGCACTATTATCAAGGAATTGGCTTTTTAACAAACACTTTTAAAGCAACAAAGGAGATGAGATGGTTTTCATTTAAAGGGTGAACTCCCCTTTATTCTTGGGATTCCAGGCAGATTAGCCCTGGTATGTCCTCGAATGCATTACAGAACATATTAATGATATTTTCTGTTCTCTTTGCAAAAGAGTACAGCCCGTGGAGTACCTGCCTTTTGAAATGCAGCAGAGTCACACGTTTCTGTAAGTTTGCTTTGTAAAGCGCAATGGTGCGCTGCTCAGCAGCGTGCAAGTGAGAAGGCTTGAAAAAGTTAGAAATAAGATAGTTTTGAGGGAAGCAAATTGAGGAGGATGATGATCCTGTATAGTAGCTGAATCTTCCAGTTCTACATTTTCATACTGTCCAGTGGCATAGAAGCCCTCTGTCACTCAGGTTGCATGTCTATACCACTGCTTATCTGTTCAATATTTACTGAAGTGTCTTATGAAGGTAGATTTCATAAGGAGAGGCAGTCCGTGTGTAAACTTTGAAGGTATTAAGGTAATGATCCTAAATAGGACGCAGCTTTATTCTGCTCTTGGCAGCTCCCGTACGTGTTCCTGTCCGGGCAAATCTCTAAAACTGCACGGAGTGGCTGGCTGCAGAGGTTTACCGGCTGCATGTAGCCACATCTCTCTGCTTGCAAGGTGTCCCATCGATTTTTGCCTTGTAGGCATTGCTCAAGTTCAGTGACAGTCACGAGGTGATGGTAGAGCACGTCTTTTAACAAATGTGGCATTTGTTAATGGCATTTTATCTCAAATGTTAAATGCATTTTTTTGGTTGTGACGCTGTTGGGGGTAACGTTATAATTAGGTGGGGCATAGTGATGATATAAAGAAGGCCTCAAATCCCATGGATCCCAAGGGATCCTGATATAAGGATATAAGGCTAAACAGTCGTTTCATCTCTCTTCCCAAATCCCTACATGTCAGGAAAGTGGGAATTCGAAGAATGAAGTCGAACACTTTTACATTTGTATGTAGGCTTGTTCTGAAATGAAGCCATTATGTTGAAATATTAGTGATTCTATTTACAGAAATCAGTAATACCTGTGTATTATTAACTTGTACTAAACTAGTACTTTTGTACTAAAGAACTTTCCTGTAACTTAAAGCACATTTGATTTTGAAATCTGGTCCGTGGAGTTTATTTAGTTTTGACTGAGAAACTGTACGTACCTCATTGCTGTCATTTGGTTCTCATCTGATAGAAAGATTATGCTGTTTTTTTAAAATGTTGTTATTTGTCACAGTGACATGATATACAATAGATTTGTTTGTATCTGTTTTGTGTTTCTGCTTCTTAGGTCACCCAGCCTTCCCTAACAAATGTCGAGTTCTTCTAAATGTTCAAAACATTTCTCCTCCTCCTCTCCCTTTTTATCTGGCTTGGGTAGAAATTGAATAGAGCTGATTAATGGTTGAGGGGCGGGGGGGATAGGAGAAGGGACCGTGTGAAGCTTCTAATTACTTTAATCCCTTTTTACATAAAATTGGAAAAAAAATGAAACTAATTCCCAAATGTAAAAGGAAGAAAGCTGCTGGCTTGGAAACAGAAGAGCTGCCTGTCGGGCTCTGGGCTGGATGGATGCAGGAGGCTGGCTTGTCCTGGTGCTCCACCAGCGGTGCGGTGGGGTGGTCCCCGGGTGGTAATAGACATGAGTAAGCTCCTTTGGTGAATTGGTGGTGTTCCTGCTGATGGCTTACTAATTGACATGTATTTTTTAGAGACGGGTTTGATACTTGGGGCGAGGGAATACGATAGGTAAGCATGAGTTCTGTGATGCGTCCTAGGTTGAAAGCTACCCAGGAAGCTGCGACGATGTCCAAATAACGCTGCCTGCTGCTGCGTATATGCTGTAAATCCCAGTGCTGCTACACCTGTGCAGATGTCGAGGAACAGATGTTGGTCCATAGGTGCTGAGGGTAAGCCATCCCCCTAAAGAAGATAGGCTGGGGTGCCTAAAAAGGCTGAGTCTTTTTTGCCATCGCTGCGTGGGACGAAGGATCAGTGTCTCTGGGTTTTGTTTGAAAGGATTTAGGGAGCCAGTCGGCATTGCCAATTCTTGAAGTTTGATCCGTATTTACTTGCACCTGCAGATACATTTAAATCTCACTCCTAAGACCTTCTTGCCCCTCTGTTGAAGACATAAATGCTTTCTCTTTTTTCATCAATAGCTCTACAAAAGAAGGAAATTTATATTTAATGAGGGCCTGTCTCCTGGTGTTTACAAATTCCTCCGTGACAAGCCTACAGCACTAGCACACGGAGACATTTATACCCTAATAGGATTTACCTTTACAAATATCTGAAAACCTTTTAAAGCAGAGATTAAATTGTTTAGCTCAATATTTAATCTGTTACTTCCTCTTTAAAGATGCCCAGTGGAATTTGTCATACGCTGAGCTGATAACACATAATATTGATCAGTCATAAACATAAAACAGAGAAATCTCAGGAAGTCTTCTGCAATCCTTTTCTTTTTAATTAAATTTTGATCTGAACTGCTTTTGATTAATTTTCTTATTTGTAAGTATGTGAATTCTGGGGGCCAGCAAGTTTCTTAAGTTGCCTGGCATTGGTCTCTGGTGAGTGGCTCAGCTCAGGAACAGTATGATTGCATTTTTATGGTTTTCAGATATTTAATAGCTTCTTCCTGTCATTTTCTGAATGAGTGAATAAGGTTTAGCCCTCTGGGAGCCAGCGCAGCATCGGAGAGTGGAGAAAATGACTCGGATCTGTGTACTTGACTGATTGCCTTAGTCTTAATTGTTCTCTTAATTAGCTGCAGTAGCAACTGCATCTGGGGAGAGATCACGGTATTGGTAAACAGCTCCACCTTGGAGCCCTGTGTAATGCCTTTTGGAAACATGACAATGAGCTACGGATCTCCACTGAGACACAAACCTGCCAAATCTTCAGCCCCTGAAGTCTTTGGTCTCCTCATGTGATCTGTCACTCTCGTCTGTGAGATGCAGGCCACCAACTGTTTGTTCTTAAACAAATTAAGCTTTAATATGCCAAAAGCTGGCTTTATTGAGCAGAAGGAGGGAAGGGGAAAACAAAAGAGTGTTGGTGGCGGGTTGTTCAGACAACTTGAGGGTGTTTCCCAGATTAGAAGTGGGAGAGAGAGATGCGCTCTGGGGACTCAAGGCAGGCTTGGAGCGTTCTATAGTGGGGAAACCCAGGCAAACCCAGGTCAGAGGAGATGCCGCGTGTCTGGGCAACCTTCTTGACGTGGGTGTCACCTCGAGTCATCTGTGCAAGCTGCTGGTGCAACGCAGCCACAGTCTCCGAAGGGAGTTATTTGGCAGGTGTGTTGAATGCAAAAATACTGTGTGGTGGTTGAATTGGCCACTGGTCCAGCTTCTTTTCCCACCCACTAAGTGACTCGCTCTGAACAGAGCTCCGGGACTTGCAATGAGGGGCACGAGTTTAAGGTTGTGTTAGAATTGTGCAGTTTAAGCTCTACTTCACCTTTGCAATCTAGTCTTTCTATGGTTACAGAGGACGCAAAATTAGACATGACGGCAGGTCACTGAAGCTGGTGGGTTTTAAGAATATCTGCTAATTTTTAGCATTACTTAATACCTGGCCCAAGATACAGCCATCCATTTACATAGCGAGATTAGACAGAGATTTTATTCATCACCACATCTGGACTGCGAGTGCCTTTTTCAGTGCCTGTGGCATTCAGTGCAACATGGCACAGGCAGGAGAAAGTGTGAATTAATGTGATTTCTAAGTCTGACTGAGGCAGATTTGGTTCTGGAGACAGACAATGGCCAAAAATGTTTGGTTATTTTTAATTAAATTATACTTTAATCCTGCAAGCAAATAAACCTACTGTACTATTGCAATAGTCCCTTTTCAATAAACAATGTATTCCTTTTTATGTGCTTGTCCAAAAGAAGAGAATACTGATGCTTTTGTTGTTGCCAAAAAGAATTGCATGGGAAGGCATGGATAGATTTGTTGCTGTGTCTCACCTGGCTTTCAAAAGACATTTTTGTAGACGAATGGATATGGCTTTCTTAAGTGCCATTGGTGCCAGAAGTTACATGTTTTCTACCTCTCACAAAGGTTTAGTTTATAGCATTGACTGTTGTGTTAATACATTATAACTGAAACCTGATTATTAGCAAGATTACACTTGGTCTGCATAGTTAATCTTATCCCTGTTTTGCAAGAATTTGTGGTTATTTTGTATTTGCAGTAATGTTGGATTTGCAACACTCCTCCTGCAGGGATCTTTTAGATATCCTTCCTCCTGAAGCTGTTCCGTGCTGAAGTCCCCTTCGGGGCCAGTACTGAATTCTGTTTGCTCTAAAACTTCTGTTGAACCCCTTGCTGCACTTTGAGCTGCAGAAAAAAAGGCAGGTTCAGACGAATAACGATCAGATAATGTGCATGGGATAAAAAAGGCCATTCAGTCAGGTTTGTAGTAGTTAATTCTGAAATTACTAGCGATGGTTAAACTCCATTTTATTGTAAGAAGGACAATAAAATTCTGCAGAGAGCTATGTACGCTGGAATCCGGTATCAGCAGTGGGTAAGGTTTTATGGCAAATTAACCCATCCTATGAAACAAGCAGAAATTAAATCTGGATAGCAAATCCAAGCTATTTATTCTGAGCCTGGCTTTAGTAGTTTTAAGATCCTGTGGAAAACTGAAAAGACAAATCAGTTTTTTTAAAAAAAATACTTATTGGGGTGAAAAAAATGTAGCTGTGGCAGGGTTCCTTTTGCAGGAAAGGAACATGACAACCAGCTGCAAGAGAGATGTGTGAGCTAAAAGGACTCTGAGCAACCTGATCTCGTTGAAGGTGTCCCCGCTCATTGCAGGGGGGGTTGGACGGGGTGACCTTTAAAGGTCCTTTCCAACCGAAACTGTTCTATGATTCTGTGACATTAAACGGGGCACTTGAGTTCCGAGGAAGGTGGCTCTAAACAGGTTGTCCTTTCCTTGTTCCTGCTTAGCCCATCTGATGAAACAGGAGAGATATAGAGGTGACATGGTGGGCACTGATGGAATAAATGAAGTGTATTCTGTTTGCAGGACTGAGATTAAGATTGGTTAGATGGGATGTATGGAAGAGAGGGGAATAAAGCATTGAATTCTAGGTTTTATTAAAAAAAAAAAATAAAAGAATCATTGAAGTGCTCTGAGTTACCCTTCCTCCCAGCAGAGAAGTGAAGGGCGCCCAGTGATGTGAAAGCTTTAAACCCGGAGACAGGAGATAGGTGTTTGTGCTCAGCGCTGCTCCCAGGTAATGCCGAAATCCCGGAGGCTGGCAGAAGGGCTGAGGGGGGTACAGCCCCCAGGGGCACCCCCAGGCAGTGAGCTCTGCAGGGCAGGACTCTGCCGTGCCCCCGCTGCCACTTGTTAGGGGGGCTGCCTTCGTGGGGGTTTCCCCTTGGCCAGCTGAGAAGCCTTGTGAGCGGGGAACTGGATGACGAATAGGACTGAATGGGTTTCATGGTCCATCTTTATTCCCTCTGTCCTCAGCATCGTGTGGTTGATTGGATTATTCTGAGGTGCCAGCAATTACGATGAACCTTAAATTGCTATAGATACATAGCAAAATATGATTTTTATCTAATGCTGCTAGATGAAGGTAGTGAGTTGAAGTATATGGTAAGGAACTCCTGAGTGTTTGCAAATCAATGCAGGAAGTTTTTTTTATATATATTCTCAAATACGTTGTACTTCATTTCCTAGATTTATAGCATACTTATTTCTATGTGTATTCACTCTTGGAAGACACTTATGTCAGCTCATTTTCTCGTGATGACTAATGAAAGTATTCATACTCTACTGTTTAAACCAAGCCAAAAACCCTAAGAGCCAGTGAGCAGACTCTTACCACAGTGGCACTAGTATAAATCCAGTTACCTCCACTGACTTCAGTAAAACTAATAATTCTTGGGGAAACCTGTAGTGAGATCATAATGTGATCTAATATAAATACTACTTTTAAAACCTTAGTTAAAAATCATGGGTTACTGAGTAATATGTTCTCAGGCCCAAACAGAATTAGCAGCAATATAGCTAAAGCTCTGCTTTCTAGTTTTTGTTATTTGAGTTTACAGTTTGCTTTCATTTTGCACTATAATATATTTAAGCTAATTTGGGCAAGTACTGCTTTAAATATCATTTGTCTAGGTGGGTCAAGGAAGCTTTTGTTGCAAACAGACACTTTTGCTTATTCGAAAAGAAATTGCTGATTAATGAAATGGAGAACAGCAAAACTCTCCCTATACTGGGACTGGAGGGTGCCTTGGGCAGGAGCAGCGTTGCTACCCCCAGTTCGTAAATACAGAGATGGAATCTAAGAAAAGCAATCGGATTTGGCTGGTAGATAATATTTTGTTTGTCTGGATTGGTTGTTTGGTGTTTTTGTTTTCCTGCCTGTCTGCGGTGGGAGGCAGGGAGGGCAGAGCCCCTACCTTCTGCTTTCCCCTGGTTGGGCCATGGCCACCCTGCAGGTGCTGCTTCAGCCCTGGCATGGCCTTTGCTTCGTTAGCTGTGTGCCTTTCTCCCATCTCTACCTCAAGAGGTCCCTTCCTGCAGAAGAGGATGATTCAGAGAGGGTTTGTCTGCTGTATGAAGCAAAAAGAGCAATCCCATGGCGCTGTCTTCTCCTGCCTAGTTTTATGGTTTCCCTGAACGTCTTTTGGATGCGCCCGTCTGTCCTACTGATGGGGAGTTACGTTGTTAAACTGCACAGTGCTTGGAGACCTTAAGGGCCAAAATCATCCTCCATCCTCAGGGGAAGCTGGAGGCATTACCTGATGCTGTATTTGTAGATAACCCAACAGAAGAAAGGGTACTGTTGTTCTCCCCTCCTCAACCGATGGGCCAGCATAAACATTGGGTCCAGAAAAGACGATGCAACAGCATCAGGGCAATAACGTAAGGTATTTTTTTCCCTTTTCCAAACTTACTGTATGGGGAGGGAAACTGAGGCTTTGAAATCAAAATTTGTACTGCCACCTGGTGCAGGAGTTGAGGAGAGAAGGACATGAGTGGTTTTCACCTTAATGGAAGGGGTTTGGCCAGCTGAAGTTCACATTCATGTCTCGTTTGTTTAAATGTTGCCCTGTTAGATGTTAATAGGGTTTGGCGTTACGTGTCTAAACTGCGTGACCCATCTAGGTTGACGTTGTAAGCACATGCAGTGTTTTGTAAATGGCTGAGCACGTTGTTGTTCAATAAATAATAAATTATCAACATCGTTAAACTCCTTCCTCTGATTACTAAAATAATATGAAAGCGTAAAGGAAATGACTTTGTGCACCGGTTTCTATGTCTTGCTGATGTCAGAAATATCAGTTATTAGTAGCTGGCTGCCCACAGCACGTCTGAAAATGCTAATCCTTGTTTGAAGTTCTGCCTTATATACCTGTGGGAGAAATGCAACTCCTGAGTGCAGCCTTTCCTCTGGCTGCTCTGGGCAGGGTGGATGCAGATTGCTCTCTGCTGGAGCAGCTAGAAATGGACAAATGGTTTTTGGGGCAAATGCTCTATACTGGAAAGTGTGATTTCCATATAAATGGTATTGACTTCACATTTGGCTTTGGAGATTAAGGAGAAGGTCAGGGTTGGGGGGGGTGGGGAAGCAGAGAGGGTGCAATGGTGCCAAAATCAAAGGAAGGGCAAAAGGGGGGGGGCTAAAAAAGCATGAAGGAAGAAGGGCGAGAGAAGGAGGAGAGCAGAAAAATAGGAGGGGGGTGGGAAAACCCAGTGGGGCATAAATACACACCCAAATTTCTGCGTTTGTTTACCAGAAAGAGACCTTTCAAAAACTAATGTTTGTTGCATGAATTTCACTGTAGCTGGAAAAGAAATGTTAAATTTTACCAACTTAGGGTAAGATATGTGTGTGAGCCACTGGATTTGAATTGTAAAAAATACTGTCTTCAAGTATATAGTCTGTAAATTTTAAGTAGAGTCGAGAGCGTAGTGACTCCACAAGTACCACTGACATTTTACTGAATAGCTGCAATACCTGCTGCCTTCTGTTCAGAATATCTGAATATCATATCCTTCTCCTACATCAGTTTAATTTAAACAGCCATTCCCAGTCTGATATATTTTACTGGCTTTTTGTGGCATTCAGAATAGTACCAGGGTTCTGGAAGGGTGCTCATCAGAAAGTATTCTTTAGGTTAGAAAAAGGAAAAATATTCCTTTATAGAGGAATTCTTGCAGAGCTTTGCTGCCCAGTTTATGTTTGTAAAAAATTTTCTTGCCAAGTGAGAAATGGCTGTATTGGGAAACAGCTACACTAAATACACCAGTTTGTTATTAAAAAAAAAAAAAAAAATTAAAAAAGGACAGTCAAGCCTTGATTATTGGGAGTGCCAGTTATGCTACAAGCGTAGCCATAGATTCTTTCCCTGCCTGTGGTCTGGAAGCAGCAGAGCCATGTTTGGGGGGTTGCTGTGCTCCCTGGCGTGGTTTTGGTGCATGTTCAGGGATCCCCTGCTCCAGACTCAGCAACATCACAGATGTTCTTTCTCCATTGCGTGCTCGTTGTGTGTCCCAAATAATGGATCATGCAATTAACCCTGTTCTCTTTTTCTTCTGGATTATTCCACTATGTTATTATCCAACATATTGAGAGTTCACTGTAAAGTGGTATTTCGAAACCCGTGTAGTAATCAGAAACGTTAGTTGCAAAGACAGAAGGCTTAGGATTATCAAGAAGGGGAGTTAAAAGCTGCTGTTTATGATCTTGTTTTATAAACCTGCTGCTCGTTCCTAGAACTCAAGAGTCGTTTACCTGGGCTTTCAAGCTTACTACTTGCTGTCCATCATAATTCCAGGGCAACCTACAGCATTTGTTCCCCAGCCCAGAGAAGATCTCTCCTCTACAGGCAACCGAGGGAAAACAAGAACAAATGAGCTCCAAGTTGCCAAGTTCACACTTGGCATTGGAGGGGAGGGCATGCCTTGTAGGGCATACTAAACAAAACAATACAGAACACCTCTTTCTTATCTCAGCTTTGAAAAAGAATAAAAAACTGGCTTTGTTCCCGAATCTGTTTTGCATTTGTTCCCACGAGTAAGTGTGGTAAATGTGTGCAGTGATGGGTTTTCTGAGGCAATCCATTAATTGTAGGTATCCAAAGTCCCTCTCACGTATCACTCTTCTTCTAAAGTACCCCAAATTTCACTTTATTGTAAAACAAATTTGGATTAGATTATGGTTTAAGTGACCTCAATCTCTTTCTGTCCTGTGGTTGACTACTTCTAATAAAACTATAGTTAACTGATACATTTTAATTTACACGGTGGCAATAAAATTAGGCAGAGTGTGATCTTCCTGGTGATTAACCAAAAGAGAAACCTAAAGTGGAAGATCCAGATCTGAGTGAATAGTTGATTTGCAATGAATAATTTATTCAATAAATTGTTTGTGCAGATTGCAGAATTCTCTGATTTATTTGCTGTAGGAAGTTACTCACAAAGTTCTTCAATTAATAATTCATTGTTTGAAGATTGTTCATAAATACATGGTTTCATAAATACTCAGGATTTGCAATTCATATTTTATCTTTGTTAGTCTTTTTTAGCCTGCTGCCTGGTTGGACAATCAGCTCTCCTAACTAATAAATGTAACTTGTGAATATTGCAGTTCTATTTTCGGGGGGAAATGGACATGAGATATATATATTAATTTTTTTATTTAAAATGTAGTACTTTCAATATTTGATAGCTTGTGCTATCCATGGCCAAGGATCAAAGTTTGAGTGTATGAGTCGGCATTCAAATTCAATTTCCATTTGTATATTACATTGAGGATGGATGATACAAAAGGTCAGTCAAATCAAACCCCAAAATGACAGCAAAGGCAGCCAAAAAAACAACAACAAAAAAAATCTGCATTGCTGCATTTAAATGCGTAGTCATGGACAGGTTCCCCCCACCTGCCACCGTCCATTCAGCTCTGCAAGAATCATCCTCAGGTCAGCGTAAAAGTCTTTATTTGTCATTAATTCCCAGGATGATAGCAAAGGTGACCCAGGTTTTTCTCAATGCTTAGGACTGAAGACATATTTGGTAACAGTGGGAAATGTTGGTTTTGTAGTGACCCTTGAGTGTCTGGAGATGAAAGTCTGGCATCATTGAAGATAACAGCGATCATTGTGCTTTTTTAAATTTTCTTTTGGGTTTAAGAATAATTACTGATTATCAAGGTAATGTAATAATTACATTTGCGTAACGTAAGCGACCTGGGTTCTGAAAATCTAAAGTGTTTTGCTCGAATACTGATTAATAAATTTTTTTAAAAATGTGTGCTTACTGCCAGTATCTGGCAAAACTTTGTCATTCAGAGCTTTTGGAGAGGAAGTTCCTCTGTTTATGACAGACCAAATTACGTGGGTCTTTGAGCCTCTCCAAAACAAATCTCAGTCCTAGTGGTTTTGATCAGAAATCAGATTTTTTTCCTGAGATCTGGTAGGAAGAGGAGGTGTATTAAAAATTGTGCCAGGTCATTCAAAAAGAGCTCAGTGGATATGCACGCAGAAGACTTCTCATAGTGATTCTGATTAGCATCCTACTAAACCAGAAGAAAAGATGTAGCACCTTTTTTTTACCTCCAAATTTGAATCCTTGGATAAATACTATTTAATTTTAGGTAAGACTAACTTAATTTACTGGTGTCCCTCTTCTTTATTTTGCCAAGAACAGGTTTAATCAGACATAATAATTATATAAACAGATGTCCACAATGGGCCAAATTCCGTCTCTGGCTGAAGGTGCATTTGGGATATAATGGGCTAGAGCCATTCTTTTTTTTTTTACTTAAAATGTAATACTTTTAATATTTGATAACTTGTGCTATCCATGTCCAAGGATCAAAGTTTGAGTGTATGAGTAGGCATATACTACTGCAGTTCTCATCATTACTTTTTTTTCCCACTGACTCTCCACTGTATTATCTTTGGAAGGGAATTAATAATGTTGAAAGGCTTTTTTAAAAAAATATATATTATTTTAGGGCTTATGTTATTGAACCCCCTCTGGGATATCCTTGCCTCTTTCTCCCTAATGCGCTACCTCCCCAGCTCCCCCTCCCTCTGCTCTCGCTTGTGTTTTCTCTGAGACAGCAAAGTAAAAGTTAAATAATAGTTGACATCATTTGGTTGGACTTGTGCTCAGATTCTCTCTATTATTCATGCAATCTTTCTTATTATTTTTCTTTCTCATTCACCGTTATATTTTATTTACTTTAATGAACTAGATGCTGGGCTTCAGCCTGAGACTGTAGGGAGAGACCTGGCATGCTTTCAAACTATTGTTTTACTGTGGTTGAGATTAACGTCATCAGGATTTTCCTCTCTGTTATTTATTAAATCTTTTCTTTTCTCTCTCCTCCCTCCTTCTCTCATGTGTGAGGAGTACCTTAGTGATGGTAATGAAATAGCAGCTGCATCAAAATGGCAAATACAGGTTTGGGGTTTTTCTTACTCCTCTTTGCTTACAGAGACTACATCAAGTGTAGCAGACCCGCAATATTAGTTGTTTCTCTTTTCAAGTCTGGGTTGGGTTTTAGCGGAGGAAATACGTATGTATAAACTGGGTTTATGTTTAAATTCCCTGATTCTCATTTTCTGCAGAAATATCCGGTCAGGAACATCACTGTGCAGAATCAGACCTAGCTAACGAAGCCTAGAGATATAGATATATATATATATATGCATATATATATGTATGTGTGTATATATATATATATATACATGTGGTGACAGAAGACAGTTCGAGGCTTCTGTACCTAGCTGCAAAGGCTGGACTAATGGGAATGGAATTGCCTTTGTGGATCCTAACTGCAGAGCGAGTGTGTCTTTTTTGTCAATCTGTTGAGCTAAATGTGCAGTGAGGGTTGGAGTCCGCCAGCTTAAAGCCCACCACCTGCCTTTTGCTGGCTCTGGGCCTTCAGAGGTGCCTGTCCAGTAGGAAACACTGCTCAGAGTTTTAGACACCATTTAGGCTGTTTTGTTTTGTCCCAGCGTGCATCATTTTGGAAGAAGGGAGTATTTGGGCATAAAATTTGGTAGTCATGGGGTAATTTTTGTCTGAAAGCAATGTTTTCAGTGTGTCTAGAAATGAGGAGTGTCTAATTTTTGGTTGATGGCCATGAAAATGAAGAGGATTTACACCTGGGACTTCAAAAAACATTTCAGGTCTGGAGATACGCTAGATATTAACAGCAGAATGAGGCAGATGTGTTGGCTGAAATAGCTGGAACGTGGATTTTTTCCTCAAAGGATCCTCAACCTGTACATCCCACTTTTGAAAGGTACCTGTCTGTGTTGGCTTTTTCTGTTTAGGAGGCAGGATTTACTGTGTCAGATGTCTTCAGTGCTGGAACAAAGGGCACGCTGAGAGTGTAATGAAGTCCATTGCACAGTTTCTCTCCAAATGAAGAAGTACTCTAAAGTATTGGGTTTTTTTTAGGCTGTTTATCAAATAAGAAAATGTCAGATTCTTAGGAGGGCTCCAGTGTTCTCAAGCTGTTTAAATCAAGGTGGTTTTGTCTCTGTTTTCAAGGATCTTGGTTCCTAGTGAGTGTTCCTCAGCACATTCATGGGTGTTAAGACACGTCACCTTTTTCTGTTGAACTACCTTGCTGTCTGAAATTTCAGCCATTGTGGAAGAGTATTTTTTTATTTTGTTTGTATTTTCTTAGTGTTAGTCTTTACTCTTAACCCTTCTTTAGCTGGGAAGACTTTTGTATTAGTCCCAACATGTGGATCTCAGACTGTGAAACTTAGGAGATCAGAGCTGACCTTTGAATATCTGGTGAATCCATCCTCATTCATTTTAGCACAGATAGGGCCTTGGATTGTCTGTTCTGATTTATCCTTTGAAATTACCCTTTTTCCCCCAGCCATTGCGTCTGGGACAGATAATCTTAAAACTCTTTCTCTTTGGTGGAAGAACTCTCCATCTTTAGGTTTGCCAGCCCTGTGGAATAGCCTGGATGCAGATCTTCCACTTGGATGTGGACTGAGTTGGGGATGCATTGTGAAGGCATCAACCTCAAAAGAACTTTAAGGCTTTAGGAAAATTCAGTCTAATCCACAGGCTTCTGGAAAGCATCTCAGAAGGACTCGTTTGAGGGGTTGTTTTGAGAGGGGTGACTGAGTGGGAGATCTGTCAGTTGAGGCTTTTCTTTGTGATAGCTTTCTTGCAATGGGATTCCACAAATTTTGGTTCTGCTTGCAGTGTTAGGTGGTTTGGTGTACCCCTCTCCGGTTCTTCTGGCTGCCACTGCTGTGGAAGGCATTGTTCAGAGAAGTATTTGATTTTTATAGCAGCTCTCTATTGAGTTTTGCCATCTACAACCTTTTCTTTGGTGCTTGCAATTGGAATGACAGATCACTCGGTCATAATTGAGCTGTACTCAGGCTAGACCAAACTCGTTACTTGGGAGGAAACTCAAGAGGTAGCCCTCAAGGTTCTGCCTTCAAAAGGTACGGTTAAAGATAAAAGCATAGTAATGATGTTTATGTTTTATTAAGTATATGTTACATTGGGCTTCGCACAATGTAATTTCCAGCTCTTAATGGCTTGGTTTGATTGTGAATACATTTGCAGGGGTGTTATGGCCATGAGCAAATCGGGACATGAGAGGACATGACAATCAGTTGTTGAGAGGGTCTTTTCCTAAATGCCACCGTTGGGGTGAAGCACGTTACTGCCGTGGCTCAATGGATCCCCGAAGGACTCATATGGCACTTCTGGCCTGGGCAGGCAGTTGCAGCTGACAACCATCAGATGGCATAAGGCAATGGAACAACATGCAATTACAAAAAAGTGCAGTTTTTAGTCAGTAATGAATTTAATGTAAGTGGTGCGGGGGAGTGACTGCAGCAGTTGTCGTAGTATTATTTCTAGTAAATCAAAACCCGCCATTTGCACATTGACTCTGTTTGCGGATAACAACCTTCCATCCATATGTTTCTGGCTTATCCTTGAAGCTCATTTTCTAAATAAAGTTGAAACCTCACTAATATGGTATTGGGCCTCTTGCTGTTTCAGTTTGTCAGACTTTCCAATAAAAAGGCCTGTGTACAATGGCTTCATGCTTTTGGTATGTGTCAGAAATAGTTCAATGCATATACATTACAAAATTAGGATTTAATTTTTGTTGTGTAGCCATAAAAAAATTAGATTATATAATTATTATGTTTTCCTTTCTTATCTTTTATATTTTTAATATAATTTTTGAGGATGCCACAGGGCATTCCTGCTGTGAATTAGCTGCAATAAACTCTCTTAAACAGATAAACATCAAAGAGCAGTAATGTTTTAAAATGAAGCAACCTGCATTCAAAAGCCAATTGCTTTATGTTGTAGATCTTAAATGCTTCAGCTGTGAAAAGTGAATGGGGTTTCTCAAGGGCACAGAGGAGTTGCATCACTGGGATTTTAATACAACGGGGGTTATTTGAGTGAAATTGCTACCAGAATCCACTGCTTTTCCTAGGAGCAGGGTTCCTTCTATTTTTCTTGTTCCTCGTGGAGATTATCAAGATGTGAAGATATATTCTGTTACCATGAATCCTACAGTTGCATTTGGACTGCTGATATCAAAAGGGTTCATGAGGCTTAAACGTCTTGTGGACTTCGTGGTGACTTCTGGTAAAGCAATTATTAACTGCTAATTTCGGTGGACATTTTAACTAAGGAGTCAGAGATTTTCTCCTTTTTAATGAGGTTAGAGGGTTTACAGTAGTCTGGCATTCACTTTGAACCTAGAGCTGCCATCAAGAGTGGAATTACCAAGCCTAACCTCTAATCAAATGCCATCTATGTTACAAAAGGTCCCAAATTTGGATTGTCTGCATTTCTGGGCATCTACTTTATATAGCTGAGACACTTTACCTCCTGGGTCTAAGGCTACTTGGAAGAATCACCTCCTGATGGTACTGTGAATGCAGTTTCAGAAAAACAGGCACCCACGTTGCCCAAAAAATAGTCTGTGGAGGTTCATAAGACCTCGTGCTTAGGCTGAAGGATGTTCAGGGTCTCACCATCAAGGGTTGTGTTTGCACAGAGCTCCTCAAGAATTCTCCTCCCGTTCTCAACATCTTCTTGATAAAAGTGGTGCTTTGCAGGTGCAGAGGTGAAAATATTTATATTTGGGTGTGCAGCTGCCTTTGGTTGGTCTGTACTTTTGATGTTGCTTTAGCTGTGTTGCCTCTTTTTTACAGTTTTCTGATGATCTGAGCTCCTGAAATGATGGTTGGTAAATTGGTACTTGCTGCTATTATTTAGCTTTAGCTTGAAACTAGATATGAGGCTGAGGCAGAAACAGAGCTGAATGAAGTTCACTATTTCTTTTTTCTTAAAGCAAAACCTGTGTTGAAAGATCCAACCTCTTCGATATAGTAATTATAGGATGCTATCCTTAGTGATGTTAAATAGCTCCCTTTAGTGTTTCTGTTTGATCTTGAGCTGTGAATTCCCTTTCTTTCGTGGGTGTAACTGTAAACAAGAGGATTAACATTGCTTCAGTGATGTTTTGCTTAAGTGAATAAAAGTTGAAAGGGTGTCTTGAATATCTGTAGAAGGCTTTGTGTGTTGCAGGGTTTCCGTGCTATATGTATGCACAGTGGACCTTTCATGGTAAACTCCAGTGATGCTTTAACGTTTGAGAAGTTCACTTGAAGCTTTTTGTATTTTGGATGCTTTTGTGGAGCATTGGGAGCAGGATGCTCTTTCTCTTTGTGAGGGACCACAAAGAGGCTGTGAAGTTCCACTCTATTATATATCCATCCCTGTAGCTACGTAAGATTTTTTTTCAAGACCTACCGTGGAGAACAGGATTCTCACCACAAAACGTGGGCCAGATTTTAGGCTTTTTGATAGTGCTGTGATGGCAAGTAGTTACCACACCGGGGACGTGAATGTCCACAAGAGAGTGGAAGTCATAAACTGCTGTCTTCTGCTGGTATTTAGCATGCAAGCAGAGAAAGGACTCCTTGTTGAGGGGAAGGCCCATGTGCACGATGGCACTCTGCTGGGGCTTGCTGCCTGTGTGTGCTCCGCATCTTGTCCGTAAGGCTCCTCATACCTTGTTTGCTAGTCCAGTACAGGACTCTGAAAAAGAGTAAGAAAACTTCTTTGAGGGTGCTGGAGCCCTGGAACAGGCTGCCCAGAGTGGTGGTGGAGTCTCCTTCTCTGGAGATACTCAAAACCTGCCTGGACACGTTCCTGTCCAACCTGTTCTGGGTGACCCTACTTTGGCAGTGGGATTGGATTAGATGATCTCTGAAAGTCCCTTCCATCCTCTACCATTCTGTGATTCTGTGAAAACAGGAGAGCAAAGATTGTGAATGTTTTTGGTGCAGTCCCTGCCCAGCATGGAGAGGCTCAGGTGTCATACCATCAGCTGGGAGAAAAGAGGGGAAGGACCAGCATCCCTAGAGACTTCTTCCTCTGCAAGCCTCCCACACGCTGCTCATCCACCCTTCAGCAGACCAAATCTAATGTTAGAGCACCCTCTGTTTGCACATGCAGCTTTCTATCAGGACTTTGTTTAATTAGAAAATACAGACCCCCTCCCTCCCCCCAGTTATCCTAGGAAAAACCCAATGTCACGATTCCTTCTTTTAACCTTTAACTCAGCCTAGGTTCCTACTGTGCATTCTCCTTCTTTCTATGACATGATTGATGTATAAAGGGTTTCCCTGTTATCTCTTACCTTCATCAGATATTACACTCAGCACTTGTCAGTGTCAGAAGTTACATCTGCCTCTTTATTTGTGGCAGGAGCCAAAACCGTTGTCTCTTGGATGGGACTCCTCCATGATTCCTTTCCAGGTTGTCAGTTAAGCCTGTTGTTTTCATTTCAGCATGCCTGGTTCCTCTGATGTGAAGAGAATACTCTGCTCTGAAGTGATACTTTCAGGAGGACAACGGCAGTTAAGATGCGAACCCTCTTTTCCTGTGTTGAAACCTGCAGGGGAAGAAGCGTGTTCACATGCTCTTCGTTGTTTCGAGATGATTTAAGAAACCACCGCTGTTGAACTAGCAGGGGATCTTTCCTTCTGTGACCTTTGCTGGAGCAGCTGATTGGTGTGCCCCAGCTGCAGGCCATCCTTTTCTTGGGAAAGTTTTAAGAGTGTCTGAAAAGCGACCATCTTCTTTCCTAGCCCTTACTGACGTGTTATGGGCTTTTCCTGGCCTTTCCAACCCCAACGTGGAAGGGGTTGTTTGTTTTCTTTTTAAATGTTATCCTGCCTTCCTCCTTTTTTTAACGAAGCTGTATAGACATAAAGACTTCCTGTGCACTCAGCGTGGCACATGGATGGAGTGGCCACTTTGAACTGCTTTTGCAACAATGGATTCTGCTTGATTGATAATGAAACCATGGGATAGACCTCAGGGAGGTGAGTCATATGTTAATTTATTCTTGAAGTTCCCTTGGTATGCTAAAAGCTGTGATCTTTCAGAAAAATCTCTTATTTTATTTTAAATTTTTTTTTTTTAAAGCTACTTCCTGGGGCCATGGCAGATGCTGTTTTGGAATGGCACCCAATGAGTTGCTCTAATGTAGTCCAGTGCTCAGTTGGCATTCTCCTATTGTGCACATATTTTTGGTCCTTCTTTTACCGCAAAGATATTTTATTAAGTGCAGCACATTGTTATACACATGTGGTGCTGTGGAGCTCTGGAATATGCATGGGACATAATGTTGAGCTGCAGAAACACAATAGCAATGAGTCACTGGAATCCCTTGTTGGTCACAAGAGTTTGAACAACTGCAGTGATAATCTTTTGAGACAATGTACAACTCCAGTGGTATTTGCTATCTGCTCCGTGGTCTCCCTCAGTTAGCTGCTTGATTGGCTTGGCTTTGTGGGTATTCTAATCATGTTGGCACAGTCACTTTGATTAACGGCGACATGCAACTTGCAAGTCTCTGGGCTTGCGCCGACCTCAATAAAGTTGTGTGCTTTCTTTCTTTTCAAATTTCATCAGCTTCCTGAGGGCACAAGAAATGTTTTGCATGGTTTTCCGTGGTGGTTGGTGAATATTGAAGTGTGCGGTTCAGAGGAGTGCATCTGCTTCTTTGTATCTTGGAGGCTGAGAAAAAGAAAGAGTAAATAAAAAAATTCATAAGGTGAGAGAAGGGAGGAATATAGGATTCTTAAATCTGTGTTATTTTTTTCATGGCCTTTCCAGTAGGTCCCAGGTCAGCTTTTAAGCATCAGCTTTAGTCCCTTCTTTGGTAAAACAAGAGAATCATCCCACTGACATCACTTTGTTTACAGCTAATTTGGCTAATCTTCACCTGTTACTTCTACAGGATATTTTTAAGAGGCATGCTGAAAGCACTCATGATCTTATTTAATTTCTGTAGTGCTCTGTCTTCTGAGAGAGAGGGGGTTTGCTTTTACGGTCAGATAAACAGCCTTGCACGTCCATTGGCAAAATGGGTGAAAGCTTAATTCCCATTATTCCCCAGACTACAAGAAACAGAAGTTCAATATCTCACTTTAGACTTAAGGAAACTGACGGGACATGAAATCCATGTGGTGGTTTTAGTAGTGGTTATTCTTCTGCACGTTGGCTCTTGACTGTATTCCCCAGTCCTCTGCTGGTGTTTTCTAAGGATATACGGTATTTTCAATGACCACTGCCTAACTACCATGTAGTCCTTGAATACCATCTCCACCGCTGAAAGTAAGGGTGTCTCCTAAATGACAGCTCACAGCTCAGTCAAGCCGGTGGAGTATTTAACTTAGATACTGGGAAAGACAAAATATCCAATGCTGAAGTTTGGAATAAAATGGGATTTTGGAGGCAGAGATCCACATCTATCCAAAGATTTTTTTTTTATATGCTTTGGGTGAGGTAGTGCTCCCAGCTTTTGAAAGGGTTGTTTTAACAACACGGAGTTTGTAGATCCCTGCAGTCCAATGTAAGGTAGTTTCCAGGAGACGTTTGACTAGTGTCTTTGTTTCAGAAAACCCAAAGCTCAGTTCTTGGAACCCTCTTTCCACTTCAGTTCAGCCCTGCCTTGTCTTAACAGGGGTTGGTAGGTCAGATGCGCATTTCAGGCATCCCCTGTCTGTGATGATGTTGTTGGGAACCAACCTCACGCTTCCATTTTTCATTGAAGAAACTGTTACTCAAAATACACTGCAGCACCTGCTTCCTTGACCCACTGTGCTATGGGCTCTTTTTATAAGATTTTTGAGTAGTGGGAAAGAAATGAGGGATACTGAGGTCACTGTGCCATACGGGACATCAGGTGAATGTGCCAAAGAACATGAGCCCATCAAGAGTCCGCTCACAAGCGAGTAGTTTCTTATTGTTAAAATTTTACCTACTTACAGCTGTCCTCCAATTCCTCAAATGTTTTTTAAGTCTTTAAAGAATTACTTGTTCTTTAGCCAGGACTTGTAGTAATAATCTGTTCTTGTCCAAAATAATTTTATTTATTAGTGATTACATTGAATATTCTAGCAACAGGATCCTGCATTTTCAGTCTTCTCAGGCAAGGAAGAGAATCACCTTTTGAACTTGTTCTGCCTCTTGATAAAGAGACCATTAGCTCCTTTTCCCTCTCTTTTGTTTTGTTTTTTGTTTCCTCCTTCTTCTCTCTCTTCATTCACAAGAACGTTAGGGTTTATGTCTTCATTCTAGTTTTTATTGTCAAGTTATAGAAGCTGCTGTCTTCTCATACATATTAATTTGACATCGTTAATCCTGTACAAACACATTTCTGGTATTGACTACTTAAAAATACAAGCCTTTAAGTATATTAATGCAAACAGAATTTTTTAGCCTCATGGTGAATAAGTCATCATTCCACTCGACTCTCCTTAGTCACTAATTATTGCATATGATACCCACTTTTGTGTTCTAAATTACTGGAGGCAGTGAAAGTTAAGCACACGGTAGCTGTGAAAATCATCTTCTTTTCAGCTATGGGTGCCATTGTATCTTTAAGAAGACAGATTCTTTGTCTCAGTTCTCTAGCTGTAAAATAAGATATTTACTTACTTTGAAGGAAACTCGCATGTGTAGGTCTACCGAGGAGTATAGGACACTTGGATAATATGGTAAGAGAAGATACATGAGTAGCTGTATCAGAAAATTATTGTTTCTTTAAAGAAAGGTTGAAAAAAGGGAGAGAGGTGGAGTTTTCCTTTGTTTTGCCTCTGCATGTTTTCAAAATGAACCCTAAAATAATATGAACCCTAAAAAAATATTAAGAGATTGTGGTGGTGGTACTTCGTGCCCTCTGCTTTCTCTGCCTGCTGCTGCTTGCTTAAGTTAATGGACCATTTATCTTCGTAAGAAGAGTGTTGGGGGACTACTCCTGGTGATGCTTCAGAGCAGAAACCCAACAGGAGTGCTCCCTCCGCTCCGTGCAGGAGTCTGTCTGTCTCATCCCACAGGGTACAGAGGGAGCCCAGGGGAATCTCCGTGCACAAATTCCGAGGATGCAGGAATCCCCTAAAGTTTTGTTTTGGTATATGATGGTAGCAGATTTGCACAAGGAGGGATGTGCCAGGGGAGAAGTTGCACTCAGAGCTATCAGTTTTGCCACCCATCTATGCAGGGCTTCAAGGAAGCTGAGCGGTTGATGTATGAAGATGTATCAGAAGCGTATGAAGATGTATCCGAGAACCCTGCTGAGACTTCACGAAGTGCCTGAGAGCGCGATCGGCTTTCATTTATTCTGACCCCTTTTGAAGATGTTGGGGAAGAATGGTTTCCAGTGAGGGGAGGAAAAAGTGAGGAAAACTTGGTTTGTTTCGAATTGACAAAAGCAGGGAAATGGAGAGTAAAGGCTGTCATCACATCCCAACTCTGCTCTGGCCTGGAATGTCCTGAGCTCCTCTGTCACCTTTCTAGAATGAACAGTCCTTGATCAGCCTTAAAACAGGCCGGTGCCTCGTGAGTGAAGGCTGTGGGCAGAGTGATCAAAGATAGAGGTTGCTTGTGTCAGCCGAAGCTGGAATTGGACCTTATTTTAACAGAGGATATTTTTGTCTTAATTTGCTTTGGCTGGGAGTTCAGCGTGCGGTTGTGTCTCGGCACAACGCTACTGCAGATGCTGGATGGGAAAAGAGGGCTAGATGAGAAATGGAGTTGAAAATACTGAAAAGAACAACAAAAGTACTGGACAGCTTGTGCTGCTGAAAACCTTGTGCATGAAATTCTGGCTCCCTTAAAGTGGCTGGCAGTGCTCCTGTTAAATTCAGTAGAGCCAGGATTTTGCCCTATATATTTATTCTGATTTATGAAAAGATCAGTCATCGTGGTATCTAAGCACTGACTTAAGGTATTTAGTTACAAACAATCATTTTAAGAGTGATGCCAAAATCTTCACATGCATTATACTTGGAGATTAAAGAACACAGAGCTTTGGTTGCATGTGATTCTCCAGTTGTAATTATTCTTCATCCCAAACACTGCAGACCTCCATGCTGTTGGGCACAGAGGGCCTCCAGACTGAGACAAATCAAAAAGATTGTGATGTAGTAAATAGCTATAAATTAATGGATTTTGCTGGGCTGCCAATAACTACCTCAGTTTCCCTGTCAGCCCCAGAGGAATTAATTAATTCCTCAGGGTTTAGCCAGTCATTGCAGCAAAGAATTTTAATCTTCTGCATTTTTGTAACCGTAACTGGTTACCTTGCAATAGCTCATACAGCACTGTGTGCTCTCCACTCTGATGCTGCATGACAATAATGCGCTACAGAAGAAAGCTGATTGAGTTCAAGTGAAATCTATCCCAGAAAGAGTATCCAGAGCAGCTGGTTTCATTTATATATTTTATTTCTGAAGCTCATGAGCGTTCCAGTGAGAGATGGTATAATTGATTTAAATCAAATTATGAAACACTATACTTTTCATTCTAAAATGCACTTTTCTGGCATTCAGTTCTGTAATGTATAACTCACAGGTAACGCAGGGCAAGTCTGAAGAGGCTGAAAAATACTCCTTTTCGTCATGTAGTCCGTTGCTACGCATTCTTGCCTTGGAGCTGAAGCCAAAGTTGCCGTTTGTAACAGAATCATCGTATCGCTAAGGAGTTGAGGCTCCATTGCTTCAGGTGAGACACAAAACCTTATTCCTTCAATTTCTCGGTGATAAGAGCGCTGCTGATTTTTGGAGGGACGTTTCAGTTCCCTGTTTTTTCTAGCTGAAATTAGAGGCACACAGAGCAAATAAATGGCGAGAACAGAGGTGTACTTAGAAAGGGGTAATGCTGGGCATTCATTGCTGCACAGGTTAATCTGCATTTTAAGAGGCTCAAAATTTTCAGAGCGTTTAATTGTTCACTCAATTGGCTAAGTGTTTGCTGAAGTAGAAGACGTCACAACAGTGTTAAAAGCTTGTTAGAGTGTTTGTTTTCCCTAATAACTTCTGAACTGGCCAGTTTAAACCACATTTTATGGAGGTGATTAAGCTCCTGTAAGTTTTCTGAAAACTTTTGGCTGAGCGGAAAGAAGAAACAACAACTGGTGCCACCAGTAATGGAAAGGCTACAGCTGGGGCTCAGCCGTTCCCTGCCTGGGTTTGGCCACCCAGCTGGGCTAGCTGGGAAAAAAAACAGCTAGGTGATGTGCCTGCATGCAGCTCTGACCCAGCATGTACCCAGCATGGACCTGCCTGTGTGGGGGGAATGAAGGAGGGCTCCAACTTTGTATTTTAGCACACTGGATGTGAATCTTACGTCAATGACAAGATGATACTCTCTAACTTCGCTCTTTCCACTGACTTGTTTAAAGGAGCTGCTGGAAGGTGTCCAGATGCCGTGTGCCCTCACCTCGCGAGCACCACGGAGGGCGTCAGAGCTGCCTGGGACTCGTGCCCTCTGTTAAGGTAAAGTACCGTAGATTGGGAGGTGATATTGCAGCCTGAGATGCAATTGTAGCTAGATATTGCTCCACCAGGGAATGGGTATTACTAGCTTTGAGGAGCTCGTCATTACGAAACCCCCTGACAACAGATTTGTATTTATTTACTGGCGGCCACTCAACTCGAACGTGGATCTCTGAGTCGTGTCAAGTTTCCCCAACTGCTGGTGCTTTTCCGCAGAGTCTAAGTGCCAGCTGGTGTATGTACACATGGCAAGTCACGGTCCTGCATTTTCCGCTTGTGTCCCTTGCTCCTGGCAGCAGCTACTGTGTGTGCCTGGAGGTTTGGGGCATCAGCTCGGTCACAACTGTGTTGCTCAGAATGGCTGGTGAGGGAGCGGGAGATCCCAAAAGGGATTGCTTGGCTTTGGAAAATATTTTGCTCAATGCTCTTAAAGAAAACGCTTTGCACTTTACACAAACGCTGGACTACCCAAAGTTTGATATGGAGTGAAGGACTTTTCAGTGTTTCTCCTCTGTTTTTATTTTCTGTTCCAGTAACAACATTTCTGTCAGGCTGTGCCCACTTGTGGGTCGAACTTTTCACAGAATCAGTGAAAATTTCACAGTTTGGGTTGGAAGGGTCTTTAAGGATCATCTAGTTCCAGTGGGGCTCGAAGCCCCATCCAGCCTGGTCTTGTGTCACATTTCACAGTTTAAATGTATTTGGGAACCATGCTAGGAACTTCTGCTTAGTCTCTGAAGAGGTGCCCCTGGCAGTGCAGGTTCCCTTCACAGCCCCTCTCCACGACGTTGGAGAAAACAGTTCTCTTGGGTGCAAGAGTTCTTGGGCTTGTTTTGGGGGACCTTCCAAATAGGTTTCTTGGTGGTCACCAGTGGTATTAGGGATACACTAGGGATACTTGTCTGCTTAGGAATAGATGGAGAGACTTGCTTTAAAAAAAGGTCTCTGGAAGGATATGAATAATCCTTTCTGATCACTGCTTATACCATTGCTAGCTGGATTTGAACCTCTTTCTAGTTCAATATCAGATTACCAATACTTAGAGCTATCTCACAAGGTCAGCAAAGTGGCATCATAAATAAAGTAGAACATGTATCATACCAGTGGTTTAAAATACAAGCCCACAGCACAGTTCAGTTAGTTGATAGGCCACCTCCATTTATTTCAGCTATTAAAAACTCATGCGTACAGCCACTCTAAGTACTGATGCCATCAAATGTGGTCAACACAGACAGTTCAGCCTGCAAAAGTGAGCCAGAAAAGGCATTAAAATGCTTAGTCTATGACATACTTCCTTATTTTTGTCGTTTTGACATTTATGTGTTGTATCATTGAGACTTTTGAGAAAGACGACCCAATTCCTGAAGCAAACTTAACCAAGATCTTCAGTTTATAATGCCTCAGCCGTCTGTTTTGCATTTAATTCAAATTGACCACCTGCATGCTGTTAACCTCTGGAAGGTTACTGCAGTCACAGTTGTTGTTGTTGTTTGTTTAAAAGTTTTGTAGCTCAAGGAAAATATTAGTAACCAGTTACTTAACCTACACTGTTTACTGATCTCATTGAACTTGCAGATGCGGCTTTGCTGGCCAGGGAAAACTGGGAGTCATCTGGTGCCAGTAATAGCTTGCACTTATTTTTCAGACAGCAATAGGCTGAGCAATTAAAAAGAAAATTTTTTTCATAAATATGCTCTTCATCTGTTGGCTATTTGTCTTAAATTTCAAAATCCAAAATGTAACTTAGTGGATATGGAAGGTAGCTCTAAATGAGCCAAACTTTAACAGAGGCGTGCTTGAGTTCTGAATGCTGCTGATTACACATGCAAACCCCCAGAGGGGCATGTGAAAACGTACAAGAATTGCAGAGGCAACTTAAGCGAATAAGACAGATGCGTTCATATTAACATTCTCTGACCAGGAGCATTTAAATTGCTGTAATGAAGCATTTTACTAACTGAAAGCATTCAAAAATTAGGAATTACTGCTTCAAAAGCACCAGACTTTTTAAAAAATATGCATTATTTTTTTTAACCTTTGGAGTTCACTCAATTGAGAATTTTCTGCTTTCCTTTACAGCAAAGAATAGAAATCCACTTGCTTTAAAAGTCTCACATTAAGTATCTCAAGGGTGGGTTGAAGGAGGAGGGAGCCAGACTCTTTTCAGTGGTTCCCAGTGACAGGACAAGGGGCAACGGGCACAAGTTGGAACATAGGAGGTTCCACTCAAATATGAGGAAGAATTTCTTCACGGTGAGGGTGCCAGAGCCCTGGAACAGGCTGCCCAGGGAGGTTGTGGAGTCCCCTTCTTTGGAGATTTTCAAGACCCGCCTGGATGCAGTCCTGAGTAGCATTCTCTAAGCAATCCTGCTTCAGCAGGGGAGTTGGACTAGATGATCTATATGGTCCCTTCCAACTCTAAAAATATTCAGTGAAATATTCAGTGAAATTCCTTTGACTCTAAGAGGGGGAGCTTTACAGTGAACACACTCAAAACTGGCAACATGTCTATGCTTAATCCAGGACATTCCTGTGAGGTGGGCTGTCCGCTTGCTCCTCAAGTCTTAAAAACTAACACCGAGGAAAAATCGATTCCTTTCACAAACCCCAACAGTTTTGCAGAAGCAGGAATAGGACCAACCTTCAATCCTGTGTATCAGCTACAGAGCTCTACTTGTGGCCAACACCCACCTGGGCCTGTGAGCAGAGACCCTGTTGCTCCTTCAAGCCAGCTGTTTCCTCTAACGAGAGCAAAATGTCAGGAGTCAGTGACTTTAACTGTGAGTTCAGATGTACCCTTATTCTCAGATGAGCTTAGGGCACAGGTGGTGCAGTGGATGTTCACCAAACAGATGACAAGTGTTGGGTATGAGCTATTGGAGAAGTCTTTTCAGGTAGGACTGGTCTGGGGCAGGGGAATCTTGAATTTTCAATAACAATCAAAGGCCAAATTGGTTTAGTCTAAAATAGTAAAAATGATTTGGAACCAGAATAGGTGTTGTCTGATGTACCCGGGTTTATCTGGTGCTTTAGTTGTCCCTGACCTTGGTGTGTGGGACCAACTGCTTGGACTGCAGACTATGGGGTTATGTGATGTTCAACCAAGGAGCACTGCAGGAACAGTCCAAGGCGCCTTTTGGAAAGGGAATTTAGTTTCCAGCTGAAATTTAGGAGCATTAGGTGTCAACACCTTCTTCAAAGAGTCTTTATAGTTGAAAACCAACTTTTCCATCACAAAGCCATGAAGTAAAACTTTTTGCCAACATACTCTTAACCTCTCTACTGCTTTCTTGGGTTTTTGTTTGTCTGTGCGGGTGTCTGTGGGGACACTCAGGCATGTGGATTCAAATGAGCTGTTCAAATAGATTAAACAACTTTAAACCCCTTTGTGGTCTTTGGAAGTGAATTAGATTAAAGTGAATTAGGGCTATTTTAATTCTGAATGAGTGAGTGCACATGGGCTTAATATAGTTTTATATAGAAACCCACATTAAAATCACATCCTTAGTTAACTCAGGTTGGTTCCCATGTAGATGAACCTTCCCTGTCCTATTTAGCAGTGCGTACGGAGCTCGCTTCACCTGTAACTCGCACTATTGGCAAGCAAAGGAGCTAAATCAAAAATTATATGGTTTTTGTGCTGGTATAAATGGTTACACAAAGGATAGGTTGGTAATGCCTCTGCCCTGTGACGTGTCCAGAGCAAGAAGTTGGGCCTGAATAGCTTTTAGCTGTCATCATTGAAATCAACAACGCTTGCCAGAAGAAAACTTTCAGCGTTAAGTCCATCAGCCATAAATTATTCCAAGGGTCTGATTCCTTGGAATGAAGTGCAATAGATAGATGTCAGAGAAATATTATTAATGGATAGTTTACCCCATTCCTAACTGCACTCACTTCATGAGAGTACTTTATATTACTATCTGGAATAGCAGTACTAGGGATTTATTAAAATGACTGAGTACTCGTTGTTAGCTAGAATACCATACTATATTGGAAACATAAAGTATTCTGCATCAAAGCATGTAATCTACATTTTTTTCTTTTCATCCTTAATTTGATTATGAACTATTACTATGCTTTGCCATAAAACAGGGAAGTTGTACGTTTTGATGGTTTCTCAAGTGCTGATTTTACTTTCTGCACAAATACTTCGTATCTTTTCAGCATAATTATTTAGCAGCCATTTCGGGTTAATTATTGTCATTAACAATATGAGTCCTATGAGGGAATATCAATTAAAATATGCACAGCTGAACTTTCAAATGAGTAAATAATTTAGTTTTTGAAAATGACTGGAAACAGCAGGGTAACAGTCAAAAGGGGAACAATTATTTTAATGCCTATTTGACAAATGAGTAATTTTTACAGCAAATTAGTTTCTTATCATAGCACCCCTACTGGTAACAAGAGAGAAACTGTTAACATGAGTTTTAAAAATAAAAGCTGCTAAGTTATGCATGCAAAGTTAAGGAAATCATTTGTATGAGGAAAAGGTGATTATGGTACACATTGTTAGCTGAAGAATGTTGCCATGGGAATCTAATTAGGGATATAAATCACATAAAATTATGTTTATATATAGGGCTGGATACATTAAAGTGATATGCACGTTTATACATCAATTTTGTTATTCATTGTCAAAGCATTGAAGATAGTCCTTCATTGCTCGCTCTTCTTGACCCCACTAAATGCCGCGGTTGAAAGTTAATAATTTGGTAGAATTGCTTATAAATAACAACAGCAAGAGAAGTTAACAAATGAAGTATGGAATTTCAGGTTTGAATATATGAAGTTCACTCATTTGCATGACAAAAAAAAAGAATGTAGAAAAACTTTGCAAGGTAAGCGTTATCCCTGGTTTGAGGGAATTTTTAACATACACCTTGACTTTTTAGTTACGCTATCCTGGGGTGTTTTTCTTATTCTGTTGAATAATTGCATAATCGGGAGGGGCAGGGGGAAGGAGGAAGGGACGGTGAGTAGGAACCAGAGCTATTGAAGATGTTTGGGGTGTTTTTGGACTACTGAGAAGATTTTTTTCAAGGCCTTCTATAGGAGTTAAAACAGAAGAGGAATTTCAGCAAAGACGTCTTTTGTCTTTCTTGTATTCACATGCTCTTTTTCATTTCTGATTTTCATGTTAAGCCTGATTACTGCTTGAAGGCAGCGCCAGTGCTGCTGCTCGTTTCCCACAGCTATGATTTGGAGTAAGTAGGTAGTTTATAGGAAAACAGTGATCATCAAGGGCAATTCGGAATTTCTCTTTGGTTTCAGTGATTTGGATTTTTATTTTGATCCATCTGTGAAGTGCCAAATTGCACTACTGAATTGCACCGAGTACGACTGAGAATTGTGTTCGAGAAACTTTCAGCAAAGGTGACCAAACCTTTAATGATACTGGGGCCTGTTGGGCCAGGGAGTGAAAATCAGGTAGCTCTGGCTACCTTAATGTGTGTGCTGGCATGGTAAGGAATTGAAAAGCAAACCGGGAAAAAAAGAAGTGTAATTTTTTTTTTTTTAATTTGCACAATGTTGACCAAAGCTGAGCGTAGAAATTAGCTGAAGCTTATAGCTCTAAATGCCATGACAATGAAAAACTGAACTTACCAGTTCTTGATAGAAATTGGCAGTTGTGTCTCCTCTCACCAACTGGCAAATTCGGTTTTTGACTCTGTTACCATCAAACCTTTTGCAGTCTGCCTTTTCTGGTCCAGAGTCACGTTCTGGGACTCGATTCTAACTTGCTGGGACCAAACCTTTCTTTTCCACCATGACCTCTGTGCAACCAAGGGGATTGCAGTATAATCAGTGTGGTCACACACCTTCTGATGACATCCCCAACTCAGCATGTGATTAAGGGTGTAGATTCAGTGCCGTCTCCGCTGAAAAGCTGCTGGAGTTGCAGTGTTGCTCTGACAGAGGTATTTCCTCACTGGGGTGTATCTTCCATATCTTTTTTCAGTGGTGTAATAAGACAGAGGGGAAGAACAATCTAAGATGTTGAGAAACATACCAGTGCTGGAGAAACTGGTATAGGTATCTCTAGCATGGAGAAACATACCAGTTCCAGCCTCCAGTGCTGTTGGAGGCTGGAACTGAGGACTGGCTATAAACTAAAGAACAGCCTGCCTGATCTGCTTTTAAGGAATCCTTCCGTTTTTTCTGTAAACATTTATTTTGCATTAAGGCCTGTTTAAGACAGTTTCACCTTTTTTTTTGTTTTTGTTTGCCCACTTCACAATGCTGTCTCCCACCCCGCCTTAAGCCACCACACAGTTTCTCCCTGAAATCTCACAGCACAGAAATTCCATAGGAAAACAGAATGATGTCATTTCAGTCAGACCATAATTTTCCAGCTGTTGGAAGAAGGCACATTGCGGTGTTTATTTCGCTACTTACAAAGATTTGTGGCAAAGAGGGAAATATTTTACGTCCAAGATCATTGTTCGAGTAATTGAAGCTGCTCATCTGGAGCTTTGTGCCATAGCTGGGGGAGGCAGAGGGGTCGAGGGGAGAGAGAGATTGTACGTATGGCGTGTAGGTAACTGCATGTGTGGAGCCTCAGAGGAATTAAAGGATTTTTTTCAACGTTGTTTTTCTGGTGAGAAGGAGAGAGGCATGGAATGGGCAGCCTTTCAGCGTAGCTGTGCCAGTGGGAACCTTTGATATCTCCATTACTGGCTTTGCATTCAGTGAGGCTTTGTGTGGACCAAGCAAGCTCTCACTTTGGCTGTCTCGGGTTGCCTTTTGTATCTAGCATGGAGAAGGCTTTGTCCTGAGCTGCTGGCTAGGCTATAAGCCAGAGCTCTAGAGGTGGTGGAAATTGGTTATTGTAATGTTGGTCAACATGGATTTGAAAACCTCTTGGCAGAGATTTCCAGAGTCAGAAGCTTAAATCCTACTGAAAATTAAGATCCTCGTAGGTTGCTCCAAAAAACCTACAGTCCTGAGTCCTGGATTATCTCCTCTGTTAGAGTGGCAAAGCTGCATCGTGCTGTATTCCTGGCCCAAATTTTCCTCATGCTTTACAAAAGCCTTTGTGTGTGTGTGGTAGTCTAGAGATTTGTGTTCTCATCTTTGGAGGTGACCAGGTGTCCTCAGGCAAAGGGAGGGGAGGGGGGCAGCTATCCGAGAGACACCCCCTTCACCCCCCATACTTTTGGTACATTCATTTCGCATTAAGTTTTAAGTTGTGTAGTGGAAAGCAGGGTAACTCCGACATGTGAAATCTCAGTACTTCAGTCAGGAGGCGTTAGCCAAGCTTGCCCTCCAGTTCGTCTGAGCACTCCAGAAGGGCTGGATGCAATAATGAACAAAAGCCTTTTGGATGCTGCTGTTGCTCATTTTTTCACTGTGTGGGTCCATTAAAGCATTGCTGCCTTTTGGGAACTCAGCTGGAAGAAGAAAACAGGCCTGGAAAAAATAACTGCATTATATTAGACCACTGGCTACTGCTGGAGTTGTGTCAGTTTGTAACACGTTAGGCAGGTTCCCTGAGCATCCGCTGCAAAGCTTCTGCTGACAGGACTTGAGCCCTAGCAGTGCAAGCAGCCAACAACAGCAAAAAAAAAAAAAAAAAAAAAAAAAAAACCAACCAAAAACCAGAAAAAGCTGTGGGCTCTTGTATCCTGTGTGATCGTAGAGGCTGTGGGTAGCGTAACTCGGCAGGAGAGAAAACGAAACCGGTGAAGTGTTCCCCTGATGCACCCTGCAGCTTGTAAAGGCAATCATGGGATCAAATGAAAGATTTCTGAGATGAAGGGAAGATGTGTAGGTGAGTGATAGGCAAAATAGCTGCGGGTTTGGTTTAGCCCCCAATTTTTTCATTATGGTCAGTTCCACACAATTTAACTTCACTCTTTTCCCTTCGCCACTTGCCTTTTCTGTCACGCTCAGCACCGCGCTTTCCGCTCAAAATGCCAGGTTAAGAGAGTAAAAGTAGTCCAGCACAGAAATGCACGCTACCTGGACACACGGGAGTTCCCCCTCCGAGGCTGTCGGAGCATGTACAGAAGCAGAGCTGAAGTTTGTCATCATTGATCGGGTCTAGAAATTAAAACAACCCCTTGAACTTGACGCATAAATATAGTCTCTTCAGCTTTTAACCCTGCTCCCCATTACCTCATCATATTTTACCATGAAGGAAACATATACTATAATGTATTCTTTGTCACATATGGTCCACGCCCTTATGTAAACTGCATTTTCAGGCCTCTTCCCATGCAGGCACATTACCCAATAGGCATTCCTCAGACGTGCCAGTTAACGCTTTACTGCTTAGCAAATCTATTGGATTAACACAATTACAGTAAAAAGCGCGGGACAGAATAAATATTCCCCAAA
The DNA here is from genome assembly GCF_964106895.1 of Numenius arquata. Classification (NCBI taxonomy): domain Eukaryota; kingdom Metazoa; phylum Chordata; class Aves; order Charadriiformes; family Scolopacidae; genus Numenius; species Numenius arquata. The sequence continues at coordinate 31,038,072 of NC_133582.1, read as the reverse complement.
GAACCTTTGGGAGGATTTTGCCATTTCTTGGTTAGTAAGAGATGATCCCTCAACAGACACCAGACTGTTTTCCTTTCTTTTATTTCATCTGTCCCAGCGGAGCAAGACAAATATATCAGTGTATGGGCAACAGAAGCATGAGCAGCCTAGTATTATCTGTACTTTTTGATCCAGTCTGCAGGGAAAGCTGAGAGTCAGGGGAAGAATCAGGGAACTTTGTGTTCAGCCAACTTCCAAAGCCTTTGGTGTCTGGCCAGATTTGCAAAACTTAATTGTACGTTTACATCGTGTGTTGCAATACCTTGGAGATTTGCGGAGTGGTTCTCATATGTCCCTTTTGGGTGCTCGGGTACTCCGAACGTTCCCATTAAATGAACGTATGGCTTTCACCCTCGCTGTGCAACGTCCAGTACCCCCACGCCCACTGGCCTGCTGGCCCCTTTCCTGTCTCGTAGTCTAAAGGGAGAGACAGAAGGATGCTGAATTGCTCCATCGATCAGCCCAGAGCTGCCCCGAGGCACGTTTTCCCCTGGGGTGCTGGTATCAACTACTGCTTACCCAGCAAGGAGGTAGCAGAGGTGGGTGAAAGCTGGTCATAGTGCCCCAGTGTTCTCTTCCAGGGCGCCCTGAGGCAGCTTTAGCCATTTATCTAAGCTTTTGAGTCGTTCCTTGTTAGTACTTTCCTTTGAATCTTGTGGCAGTAGAATGGCAACACTGCTTTTTCCTTACAGAGACACCACTGGTGGGGTTTTCTTTTTCCACCACTCTCTAGCTTTTTTGGTCCGGTTTGAGTCATTCAAGCTTTGGAAATCTCCAGTGAGTTTGGATCTGAATGTGACCGGATTGATCTGTGCTACTGCCAATACTTCTTTGGGAGAGAGGGGAAGAGAGAAAAAGAAAAAAATAAGGCAAGCATTGAATTTATAGCACTCCAGATGTCAGGGAAATGAACATAAAAGTGCAGATGCCGTATAGTCAGGCAGACTGTTCAAATGTATGCAAATAGGTGACAAGTTTATGTGAATATGGTTGAAAAAAAGAAAAAGCAAGGGAAAAAAAATGCTTAAATAATCCTGTTCTTATTGTTGTGAGTATTGGACCCTGAGTTTGGTGGAATTCATGGTTGTGATGACCCAAAGAAGGCCAAGGACCTGCTAAACATGGCCAGCTGGGTAGACTTTGATTGGTCTTAATGTTCTTGGACATACCATTAAAGTAATATAATTCATACCTTCTAAGTTATGGAGCCTATTGATCAAGCTTTTCCTTGCACAGCAGTATTTAGATTTATTCTGCAAATCATCTTCACGGCTGGCTCTGAAGTTGACTACAGTGTCTTCAGTTTGGGTAGCGTAAATGTATGGGGTTTAAGTGAGAGCAGATGTACTTGCACGTACATTTCACATATGAGCTTCTCGATTGTTTGGGGGTAACAAAACAATTCTCTCTGTCAAACGTGCTTCCAACTTGTGAATTAATTATATCTGCCTCCCTGCAAACTGTTTAGGAGCAGCTGGTCTTCTTGGCATCTTTATTAGCATGCAAAGGAGCTTCTCCAAAGCATGAAATGCCGAAAAGAAAAGCCTCTGGCTAAGTCCTACCATGGATACTCAGATTTGAGTGGTGTCTGTCTTCAGCCAGGTGAAGGAAAGAGCCAGCGGTGGTCTGTCTAAGGCATCCCTTTACACATGATCTTGATTTGCTTTCCATCCCTTTCTGCTGCTGGATAAAAACAGCGTAAAATTATAGTCATAGGCAGCCAGAAAGTTAAGGAAAACTGATACAGTCTGAATAATCTGCTGCTAAACAGCTTGTGTGGGTCTGTGTCCAAACCCCATGTCTTTAAATAATGTTTCAAGCAGACTAGCTTTTCTGGATCCCTTTGCTTAAAATGCACAAGGGATTTTTTGGATGGCTACTGCCATTAAGGTTACTGAGCATTGTTTGGATATGTTCTTTGTTCATCCATGAAGGAAAAGACCTGCCGTATACGTAGTCCCATGATGCAATACTAGAACCTTTTAAAAAGTTATTAAACAGGTAGTAAAATGCCTTTACAAAATACACTTTGATTTGTACAATTTTTAGAAATGGCAGAGGACAAAACCACATCCTTACCCCCAAACAAATCCACAGCAAAATAAATAAAGCCTTAATTTGCAATAGCTGGTTTTTACTATACAGGAAAGGTGAGAAAAATAATACAAGTTATACAGCACACTTCTTACAAATACCAGCTTATATGAGCTAACACTGCCAGTTAACATCTTAGATTTTTCTCAGCAATAAGCTACATCTGCAGAACTTATGGGTTAGGTTTTATAAAGTTCACAATTCAAAAATGTCTCTGTGCTAAAGGGCTTTGGCTCTCTAGCTCAGGGCAAATTTTATATGCTACAGTCTGTAACCATCTTTGTTTCTAGAGAAGTATATGCATGGATCATGGATTAAAACATTTTACTATGTGCCATGTGGGTTTTATTATCTGAATAGATTATATCCTAAACAGGTCAACTACCTCTGATTTAAATGCATGGAGAATGGGAAACAGCGTTTATTCATGCAGTGGGTTTATCGTGTGATACTGCAGCTATACTTCACTCCCAGCCGCTCTCGGAAAGGGAGAGCAGGACACAGGGTATCCGAAGTCACCCTCAGAACTAATCTCACTTTATTTCAATAGATGCAAGGGTTGGTATGAACAAATAAATCTCAGCAGCCGCTGGGACGATGAGAACTTGGTGCATTCTCAGCTGGTCACAAACCTCTGAGTCTCTGAACGTGTTACAAATAGAAATGGGCTGAGCATATCTGAAATAGCTGGAATAGTGGTAGATGTGGAGTATTTGCTGGCTTGTAAGCAGCTTGGGAGCCTATTCTTCTTCAGACATGACAGTTCACCAGAGTTATTTGAATGGAACTGGATCAGATCAAATTAGGAAATCAGGAGAAAAGTAGAGAAGTGACAGGTTGGAATCAACAAAGGGTCAACCTCCTCTGAGAGGCTGTGGTCTGTATTTTAGGCATTTTAATATACATATAATGAAGGATCTAGGCAGTATCTAGGTAATATTCGGATTTACCCTTGCTGGACTCAGCTGCTTTTATGCGTGTGTGTATTTCTGTGTGAGTGTGGGCGTGTGTCATATACATCCAAGATGATAAGGGAAGACATTGCATTCCGTCTCATGTAAGTGAAGGCATTATATATGGCATTATAATGCAGGTGATGTAGTGGTGTTCTTGTTTCTACTCCTTGCAAAATCATCTCCTTGATGAAGACCTGTCTCTCCACTGGGAACCATGGTAGAGACCAGCAAGAGTATGGGAGACGTTTGGTATAACTGCACCCAAAAAACCAGAAGGTTGGGCATTCCTGGTCTCTCCACGTACCTCTGTGGATGCCAGTGTGTGTGTTTGTGATTGTGTACAGTGAGAAATACGAAAAGTAAGAGCTATTCAGAAATCGGAGGAGAAACAACAGAAGAATAAGTAGGTATAATACCTGTGGATGGAAACAGTTGTCTGAATGGGACGAAGAAAGGAGGAGTAGAGTTACTACTACATATTTTGTTGTCACAATTAGCTGCTATTAAATACATTTCAGTATTGCATTATTGTTTTCAGTGAAACCAAACTGACTATTATATAGCCATGCAACAGTTTCCCAAGGGAAGTGGGGGGAAGCTATTTACTGATTCGCTTAAATCTCTGTTGAACAAAGGAGTGGAAAATACTCTGTAGGAAATAACCATCCACTGGCAGGAGGCTGGAAGAGGTGACGTAATAGCGATCATATTTCTGTGACAATGAATGATTCTGTTTATATAATATTCATTTCTGGTCATATACCCTAGACTTTGCTTATTTTTGTCTCATCCCAAGATAATGTAACAGATAAATTCAATTTACCAATTTTGGCCACACTTTCTAGAAAATAGTTAAGTTTTTTGTCTACACTTGTGCACGTGACTATCACAATGGACACAGTCGTGCTTCTCGTGAAGCCATACGTCTCTCTCTGCACTGAAATTTTAACAGACTATCATATCTATCTTTAAAAAGGGGAAAGGGAAAGGTCTTGGGAATTAGGCACCGGGCAGTCTACCTTTGATATCTGAAAAGATACTAGGACAAATTATTAAGCAGTCAGTGTGTAAGCACCATCCAGATAATAAGGTGATAAAAAACAGTCAACACATATTTGTCAAGAACAAATTGTGTTAAACCAGTCTAATTTCCTTCCTTCACAGAGAAACTGGCTTAGTGGACAAGGCAAAAGTGGCAAATGTGATACATCTTGACGTAAGTCAGGCTTTTGACACTATGGCACATTATATGCTCATATGTAAACTGGAGGAATTTGGCCTGAATAGCAGGGAATGGCCTGATTCTTTGAAACCCCACACTGAGAAAGTATTTAGCAGCAGTGCTCTGCCTAAATGAGAATTCACTTTTATTCTCAGAAGAGGCTTCATTGCGGACCTGGCTTCAGTCAATATTTTCATTGCTGACTTGAATGATGGAATAGAAAGAGAGCATGTAATACTGAAGGAGAGACGCTAGGCTGAGAGGGTACAGAAGTTCTGTAAAAGACAGGATTAGAAGAACGAATGAACATGATATATTGGGAAAGAAGTTGTCAGTGTGACAGCCCTCAGATTATAAAACTGCGAGGCAGTGTGCGTCAGGTAATCTGTAACCTCACAGCCACCCGGCAGCAGGAGAGGAGATGGGAGTTCTAGTGCCTGGCAAGTGGAACAGGAGTAAAAGATGTGATAACTCCATTAGAAGAGAAACTCTTAGCATGCAGCGTGTGAGCAAGACATCTCTGCTGAGCGCCGAGAAGTCAGGAGCTGGATATTTGGGTCTGGTTTTTGACTCCTTTTGAAAGTGATGCGGAAAAATGGGATGTAATCCAGAAAAATTACCCCAATGATTCAAGATTTAGAAAATATGATCCGTGCTGAAAGATTTGTGTGTGTCTAGAAAAGACATGTCTGAAGGAGGGTATAAGTCTTCCAGGCAAGTGTTAGAAGGAGGATGCCAGTCTATCAGTCACTGTGTCTATTGAGCATAGGATCAGAAGTGCTGTATTTTCACATGTGTTTAATAGACTGCTCTCTGTAAAAAACAAGCTGAACTTGGATTTAGCAGATTAGTACTTTGCTTGCTCAGGCTTGTAAAAAGTGTATCGCACACCTACCTCTCAGTAGCACTACTCGCCCTCATCTGTGCTAGTTGCTCTCTCTCCAGATTGCCATCATGTCTCTATATTTAATTTAATACCTAAAGGTGCAGTGTATCCCTCAAAGTACATTCAGATATCAGTGTTTTCAAAGGGGTGGAGTTACGCAAGGTGTGAACTAAAGATGCAAAAATAAATTCAGAGATTGACTTTGCTGGTAGCCCAACAAGGCATTTGGTAGTTTAAAACACTTCACTTGTCTCTCAACAGGATTGTTAATCAGTGGAACAGGTCACCCAGGGATGTTGTAGACTCACTTCTGAAGGTTTTAAGAAGCTTGACAGACATCTGTCATGGCTGGAAGTAAACTTGATACTGCTTCTGGTTAAGGAGATAGACTGGATGCCCTCTTAAGATTCCTTTTTGTCTGACATCTATATGATTTCTGTGACATAATGTTTTGTGACAATATAAGGTATTTTTATATTGCTGCAAAAAAAGTACAGAACTGACATAATCCAGGCAGTTTTGATTTATAATGAGAGCTGAAAATATAGGTATGAATTTGTAAAAGTCTCAGGAAAATGAATGCTTGATCTGACTTTAAATATAAATGAACACGTAAAGAATGATATGCTGAATAATGATCCTGCAAAACAAAACTAGCTCAGTTCCTCAGTACTAGCTATCAGAGGGCATTGATTATCTATCATGTCTCATTTGTGTGATAACACAAGAATTTAAACTGTAGCCTCACCCAAAACAAACACAGATGCGTTTTCTCTAGGTGTTAATCTCACAAAGGCCCACACTCTTGTGATGTAAACAGATCTCGGAGCCCCAGCCTGGTTAGCTCTGTATCGAAGAAGCTGTATTAATATCCTTGGTCCAAACTTCCTCCAGGCAGCCTGAGGGCGGCAGCCGTCCAAATGCATGTGCGCTGACACCTTTCCAGGGACGAGCCTCTCAGAGCTGGGCTCTTGATTTATGACTTGTATGTTTTCTATTTGTAAGACATGTAGCGTTTATTCGACACATGAGGTTTCTGATAACTCCGCTGTTGCTAAATCTCATCCCGCTTCCACCGGGGAATGCTTCCCCTGCCCTGAAGAGAAAGCCAAGGGGGAAATGAAGTGAATGCTTGCAAAGAAACCAGACCACACTCCTTAAAACACTGCTCTGGGAAAGAGCTCTGGAGCCTTGGGGACTCAGGAAGATCTCTGCCCTTTCGAAGGAAGGAGAGCTGGAGTTACTCCTGCTGTTGCTTCTGTGGGCTTTTATGGTAGGCAAGGGGAGCAAGCTTTGCTGTGCCTCCGTCTTCAGCTGGTGGCTTTCCCAACTGCTCCAGATGCCTTCTTGTTTCAGCTCCCACTCTTTGCATCCTCTTTGTAAGGGAGAAGCTCAGCCTGGCAATGATGAACTTAATACACCGTGGGTGTGAAACTGTGCCTTTTTTCTCCTGGTTCACTACTGTGTAGCCCCTGGCTCTTAGATTGGAATACATGGCTCCTACATTAGCAATCTAGAGTGACCTGCTCCAGGCACCCTCCAACTCTTTCAGGAAAGCTCCTTCCATTGCTTACAAGCTGTCTGAAGGAATTCGCTCAGGCACTGCTGGAGCCTATTTTGGGAGGATAATACTGTAGCTGTATTCTTGTGCCCTTGCCAGCCTCTGTTTTTTGCCTTGTGTGTGATCTGAGTGGCCTCCAAAGACAGGAAAGCAGAGGGCAGTCTTCGTCTTCTCTGCGCAGGGCCCGGGAGCTCCCTCTGCTCCACCCCGGCTGTTAATACGTGGCACACATCCACAGAAAACAATAGCTACACAAGGGATGGCTGCGTCCCATGGGTGGCCTTTCAGGAGCAGGGAGATTTTGAAAGAAAAATGCTGCTGTGCTCAACTTCCCTTGTGTACATGCTGCTACCAGAAGCTTCCCCTACGAATCCCTTTTCTTCAGAGCCGAAGCCAAGTCCTGCTGCAGTCCATAACCAGAGGAGCATCCTGCTGACTTCTACAAGAGGCTTGTCTGAGGGTGGCATGAAATGGCTCCCAAACAGCAAATCATTTTAGCTCCCCTCTCATGAATGCTGTGTTGCTCCTCTGCTAATCGGGAATATGCCCCCCCTGAACTGGCCAGGGCTGGTTAACCCTTTGCCGTCTGCTAATCTCAGTGCTGGGTCCTCTGTCTGTGGCTACGGTGGAAAGATGGGGTGGGTGGATTGCCCCCGGGGGTCAGGACCAGCATTCGCCAGCCTAGCCTCGGCTACAAAGCATTACCCCGGCTGGAGGGAGCCACCAGCTGCAGCTGCCAGAGCCAGTGCCGAGCACGTCCTCGCATTGTCCATGTACTCGCAGGCAAACCCTAGGAGAACATTACTGAGAAGTAATGTGGATGAAGCCCCAGACAGGTCTCCTGGAGAGGAATCGGCTCTCGTGTCCTTGTGTGGAGGAAGAGTGGGCTGCCCTCTGCCTGCCCTTCCCCGAAGACAAGGTGCAGCATCGCTCACAGGGGGGAGTCACAGGCTCATTTAAACTCAGCACCTGGACCAAACTGTTGCATCTACGCTGTTGCCCCTCTGCTCTGCTCTCATGAGACCCCCCTGCAATGCTGTCTCCAGCTCTGGGCCCCCAACATCAGAAGGCCATGGACCTGTTGGAGCAAGTCCAGAGGAGGCCATGGAGATGCTGGGAGGGCTGGAGCCCCTCTGCTGTGAGGACAGGCTGAGAGAGTTGGGGGGGTTCAGCCTGGAGAAGAGAAGGCTCCGGGGAGACCTTAGAGCCCTTTCCAGTCCTTAAAGGGGCTCCAGGAAAGCTGGGGAGGGACTCTTGATCAGGGAGGGGAGCCATAGGATGAGGGGGAATGGTTTTAAACTGAAAGAGGGGAGATTGAGATGAGGAATTGGGAAGAACTTCTTTGCTGTGAGGGTGGTGAGAGCCTGGCCCAGGTTGCCCAGAGAAGCTGTGGCTGCCCCATCCCTGGAGGTGTTCAAGGCCAGGCTGGATGGGGCTTTGAGCACCTGGTCTGGTGGGAGGTGTCCCTGCCCAGGTCAGGGGTATTGGAACTACGTTTACGGTCCCTTCCAACCTAAACCATTTTATGATTCTATTATCTATGATCTGTGTGTTTGCTGTAGAATATAATTGTATCCTTGAATTGCTAAAACAATTGTTAGGGACTTCCTCTATCTATCGTATCAATTCTGTGTTATTTTATTCAGTCTTTGTTCTTAAGACAGAGAGCTTGCAAGCCCTGAAGAAAACCTTCAAGTCCTACTTAAAGATCATTTATATGAATTTTAAGGCAATTTCTTTAAAGATTTGATGTAAAGAAGAGTTTGTACTTGTTTTTTACAGGTATTTTTGGCACTGCTTGTCTAATTTTGAAGTAGATGATGTGTCAGGTCTGGTCTCTCATAGCTTCGGCGAGGGACGCTGGGTTCTTGGGCAGCCCGTTACTGTCTATTGGGTTGCAGCTTTCTGGAGTAATGTATTAAATTTTCAAAATGGGCTTTCTTCCCTCACCGTGTTGATTAGCGCTTGGAGTTAGATGGATATTTACCAAAATAACACATCTTAAACAATTTCACAAAATGGAAACAAGCAAAAACTTCGAAACAAACTACTTTCACTTTCCCAAACAGACTGGTAGTTACCGTCCTGGTGTGAGTGACTTTGCCTGTTCCACAGGCATCGGTGCTTTTTCCCTGGGTCTTTTGCTAAACACCCCCACAACTTTCAGCCTTCTAATTACAAAAAGACATATAAAAATAAGAACAATAAAAGACATGAGCCTGATGTATCTTCAGTAGTACGTCGTTCCTAATGAAAGTCATGTGTGCAGAAACCTCAGTGATTTTGCCCTGGCTTACTGAAATTAAACAAAGACTGATACCTATTTATAATCCTGAGACTTCTGCCAGTAATATATTTTTATCACTATGTTTGCAAAAACAAATAAACACTAAGGAAGTACTTTTCACAAAAATGAATGAGCTCGGAGGATTCCAGGGAAAGACTTGCCGCTTGTGATAAGGTAGCAGGGAAATGTGAAGCAAGTGCGGCAAAGTAGTTAAAAGCAGTAATGGACTTTACTTTTATTATGGTACTGATATTTACTGTCCCCTTTCATTTCATCGGCTTGGTTTGCAATAATCTTCTGTCACTTATATAGGGTAGTTTTTCTACTGTACTTTCAGCAGGGAGGAAAAGCGGAATATTTTAAATAATTCTGTTTATTTTTAATTAGAAAGCAAGTAACTTAATTGCTTGCTCTTTTCTTGACTTGATTACATTTAATAAATACGACTGAGCGCTTACCAAAGTGTTCTTGAAGTAACGTAAACCACATGCACTATCCCACACAGAAGGGACATCAAAATTGAATTTCTGAATGGTTTTATGTAGATGAGTTTATTGTGGCTAAATGCAACCAGCCTCCTTTTCTGCTGCCCTGTCGTGTTCAGAGCTTACCAGTCGGTGTTAATTGCGTAATATGGTCCCTGGGAGGGAATGGCTGAAACGCTATGATGGGGATACAGCGAGGCTACAGGTGAGACCAAACCAGGAATCCATCCTCAAACTCTGCCTGATCCAGAAAAACAAAACAAAAAAAAGCCTATTGAAGGCAATATGCTCTATGTGACAGATGACAAATATAATAGCAAGATTCAGACCCAGTGCTCAGGTATTTCATTGTCATTCATGTACTATTGAGCTGTTGAGCTCTTCCAGATTATTCGAGCGAGTCCAGAGGAGGCCATGGAGATGCTGGGAGGGCTGGAGCCCCTCTGCTGTGAGGACAGGCTGAGAGAGTTGGGGGGGTTCAGCCTGGAGAAGAGAAGGCTCCGGGGAGACCTTAGAGCCGGCTTTTAGTATCTGAAGGGGGCCTACAGGAGAGATGGGGAGGGACTCTTGATCAGGGCGTGTAGCCATAGGACGAGGGGAATGGCTTTAAACTGAAAGAGGGGAGATTGAGATGAGATGTGGGGAAGAACTTCTTTGCTGTGAGGGTGGTGAGAGCCTGGCCCAGGTTGCCCAGAGAAGCTGTGGCTGCCCCATCCCTGGAGGTGTTCAAGGCCAGTTGGATGGGGCTTTGGGCAACCTGTTCTGGTGGGAGGTGTCCCTGCCCATGGCAGGGGATTGGAACCGGATGATCTTTAAAGTCCCTTCCAACCTGAACCATTCTATGATTCTGTGATTTTTTTTCCTCTTTGGTCTCCCAGTTGAATGTGCCATACCAGGGCATTTTGTTCAAATCTGTCCCTCTTTTAGTATGGATGCATCCCATCTCAGGGCCAAGGAGTGTGCATAGGGTTCCTTGGAGGTGGCAGCCATTCAGAGAAAACTCCTGCAAGCCTTTGGAAAAGTGGAACTTGACTCTTTCCCAGAGTATTCAGAGTAGGAAGACTGCTCTCCTCATCTCCAGTGGTAAGAGGCCTGAAGGTGTGGTGTTCAAATCCTGTTTGTCACACCCGCAAGGACTTCTCTAGATGAAATTTTCTTTGCACTTGTCATCTTCTAAAAGAGATGTGATTTATTGCTAGGGAGGGAAAGTTTTAAAAGACAAATTGCATTATGAAAACCTTTTTTTTTTTTTTTTGGGGTGATGTGGCTCTTTGTCACTTGCAGACGTGAATCGCTTGTTTAGGTCTGGCGTCTTCCATAACCCCACATTAGTACTTGGCTGTCAGATCAGGTGTGTAAAACCAGTCTGCCTGTTATACAGTGAGCTGTGATTGTATCCTTTATTTATGACTTCTGCCCCACATTGCATTAATTAGAATGCAAATTAAGGGTTTCCTGGAAAGCTGCTGTTTACTTCTGCTGTACTTTACATGTTTCATTAGTCTTAGGACCCTGGCACAGCCACGTTATGTCAATTTAACAAGTTATCAGTCAGCGGAGCCGATGTGACAGTACATACGCGTGCACGTAGGCTTCCTGGGCTGCCACGTGATGCAGCCTTAGTTTCGCCTCCAGTGAAAGCCATTTAAGCTGTATTATCTTCTCTTCTATTAGCTACTGGGGCTTGGCTAATTAGAGGTAACTTTTCTCAAACGACGTAGCTTGATCCTGCATCCGAGCCTCTAATTTGCACCAAAGAATCTGACTCTGTGAGGCGTTTTTAACTGGAAAGCGCAATTTTTACTAGAGAGTATTTTTTTCTGGCCAGCAGTCTTGATAGTAACTGTGAATAGTCTATATCCCTGACTGGCAGAACGTTAAGGCAGATTGCGGCTGATCAGACCACAAATTACAGGGTTCTTTTTTTTTTTTGTTGTTTGGTTTTTAACCACGCGGTTTGGCACAGGCTGCATTTTCATGTCTGTCCCTGGTTACTGGCCTCTGGTAGCTGACCCTCCCTTGAGGAAACTGGCCACAGTCCGTGCCTCTCTAGGTCCTGTGGCATCTAATGGGCTTTGGCAGCGTGGCTGGACCTCACCGGTGCCCTGCGCGGAGCATCTCTCGTCTCTGCTTCCTACAGCTGTGCACAACGCAGAATTGGAAAGTAAGGTTTTCTGTTTCCTAAAATACTGGCAATAGTGTTACTCTGAAGGAAAATTCGTTTCAAAAATAGCCGCTACTTTCTTAACCTTTCAAGGTGCTGTGATGAAAGACTTAGTTCTGAATGCGTTTAAGCTCCCCCAAGGGCCAGGCTCAAAAAGTGGAGATGTCCGGAGATTGCTCCCACACCCAAGGTGCCAGGAGGGAAAACTGTTGCTTGTTCTCGCTCTCCCTGGGAACCGCTTTCATCGCCCCACAAACTCTGGGCCTCTGCGACTGCCTGGTGACTTCATCCTCAAAACCACTTCTTTTCACTGTCCAGTGAAATTTCCCAGAGGAAAAATTTTCACGCGAGTTGCTCCAAAGGAGCTTACACCAGAGTAACTAAGAATTTGGCTCCTGGCACCGTTATTTTCCTCTGCTCCCACAGTGACAGAAGGGGGTGGAGGGAAGTAACCTATCCCATTTCTGTTTGAAAATATTTAGCTTGAGTGATGTGAAGATTTCAGTAGATCTGTGACAAGATCAAAGAGTATAAATTATTTAACAGTGGTTCTACTTTTGTGGAATTATTTAAAGTATCATAATTGCAGCTCAGCTTCCCAGCCTTCATTTTCAAGTCTGGAATTCTGTTGGGAACTATCATAATCACTGAAGAGTATAATATTACAGGCTGGGTATAAAAATATCTTTTTAATGACTAGCAAATTAGTGAAATGTCTTGACCTGAATCTAGACCAAACAGAAGACTGTGTTTTTATGGAGGGGGAAGAAAGACTAAATTGTCACCACATTGTTATTCTTGTTAAATTCTCCACTACTTAAAATGTCAGTTGATTAGATAAAATTTGTAACACTGTGCATCAATGCAAGTGATGAAGGGCTGTGTGTTACATAGTATCTTGGCATTTCTGCACTTTTGTTTTCCTTTTAATGCTAGCATGCGCATTCTGTGACTGAAACTTGGAAAAATAAAGGCTATTCATTACTTTAGTACTCTGTGAACAATAGAGATCATGAAAGGCATTGCGGGGATCTCCTCTGTGTGTTGGCTCTTCAAGAAGCAAAGATGAGCCCTTGGAGGGTTTTCTCATAGACTTCAAGTGATTGTTGTGTGCATGATCTGCCTGGCTAAACTTTTTGTGTCTGACTTAACAGAAACAGGGTCTAGAAGAGACAGGAGTTTCCCACTCCGTGCCATGTGGTTCAGTGTTAACCCAGTCTCTGTTTGCCTAGGAGCAGGTATTTATTCTCCAAATTCTGGTTTGCAAATGAGCTGAAGGAAACCGAGCCCTCGTGTTCCTGTCGGCGATCAGGTGTCGGTGGCAAAATTCTCACTTTGAGCAATTTGGACCGTATAGTGAAGGCGCCATGCAGGTCTCTGCAGGTGAGGATTCCGTTCCTGGTTACATTACCGATTTTCACTGGCATTTGGGACAAGTCACTGACCTTTCTTGTTCTTCATTGCCCCCAAATTAAACCAGAAGTGACAATACCAACTGGTTTATGTGGTGAGCGCTATGTCACGGCGGCTGCATTTGCAGTGTAGGGTATCTGTATCGGAGGAGTGAAATAATAGTGGCCGTGCAGACAGGGTGATTGCATTTTGCCTTTGTGGCAGAGTATAATAGATATTTTGGGATCAGAGACCACCTTAGTGTCCTGTGTTCACACACCCTGTGCAGTGAGGCTGGAGTCTGTACCTCTGAGAAGCAGAGCCGTACTTCAAAAAGAGCAATAAGAGCCCAGAGATAACAGGATGCAGGAGCGGAGGTGGTCTCCGTTCCTGCCTTTTTCTCGCAGTGGCCAGGGCATTGCAAAGACAAACGAGAAATTTGTTCAGCACCTGGCTCCAATGAATGTGATCAGTCTTTAATGAATATGAGCATGAAGGAGATTCATTAAATGAAAAAGACTGTTATCCTGAGACTGTATGTTGGAAGGACCGGGTTGGAGGCCATCTACAGCAAGGTTACACTCAATACCTGCACATATTGTGGATGCACGTCAGAGTAGTAACGTCTCCCAGAAGGCAAACACAATGCAAACAATCGTTTCTACTGGTGAGTGTCATCTGTTAGATATCAGCCTAATTTTGTCCAGTGACACAAAGCAGACTTCATCCTCGCTGTGTTGAGCGCTTCGTTAGCCTGCGCGCAACCTAGTGCTCTGGCCCAGCTACTCTTTCAGGCTGCGTGTTGACATGCACTGGGGATCTGGAGTCTCCAAAGCATTTAGGCAATATTGTATCGTGGTGCAGCCATTTCTTTCACTTCTCTACGCTGAATTACGTCCTCCTGCTCCTCGGAAATACGGTAGAAATATGTTGCTTGAAGAGATTACTGTTCCTGACTGTCTGGTTTTGCTGAAGTTGTGCTGACAGATCAGGAAGGGCTTAGAAAAGGACATTAGGAGAATGATCAGAGATCTGGAAAACCTGACCACAGAAGCTCAGTCTAATTAGTTTATCCAACACCATGACCTAATGATATCCTAGATGTACTTTGCATGAAAAGCTTTGTGATTAGTGGGTGGCTTTTTCCTCTCCCAGGAACAGGGTTGGCAAAATAGGAAACGAGGCACTTGTGGGGGTTTTTTGTGTTTTGGTTTTTAAGTTGGAAGGGTGATTAACCACTGCTTTCCTGGATATATGAGATCTTCGTCATTTCCAGTCTTTAAGACTTAAGCTTTTTATTTCTGGAGTCAGGAGAGGATTTTATGGCCTGTGGTGGTAGGAGCTGATGTTCAAGAAGCCTTGATACTTGCAGTTGTGTATAACTGGCTGCAGTGACCTTTCTGGTCCCTCGCAGCATAGCGTCCCTCAGCCTGCATCTTCCAAAAGAACACCATCCTTTGATTTTCAGGAAGAATGAAAGTTTGAGTGAAGCAACACCTGACCTAAGATTTTCCATTGTAAGAGGTCAGATGGTCCGCAATGCTTCTACGTGGTCATAAATCTGTGACTCTACACACTCAGCTCAGTAAGTGGCGGAAGCTGCTCTTCCATTGAAGAAGCTCCAAACCCTTTGCTTTACCAACAAGATTTTGCTAGGAACTCCCTTAGTGATGCTGTGCTGTATCTAAGCAGGCTTTGGAAAGCTCCCAGATAGATTCAGCACTGCACAGAAACTAGATAGTGGTGAAATCTCATCTAGCACGTGCCCTGGAATTACTGCTCATCCTTCTTTATAATAAATGAGTGCTATTTGGCTACAGTCTTTCTAAAGCTGTAATGCAGCAGCATCCTGGAGTGCAAGAGTCCTATCTTAGATGGCTACATCCAAAACATACCCTAGGGACTGTTAGCGAAATTTATAATCATCCCTTTAGAATCCCAGGATTAAATTCTAAGTGGCAAGCAAATAAACAGTGCTTCTCCCTAATGCCTATTTATTTACTGTAGATCAATGGAACATTCAAGGATGAAATTGGTTTTCTTAGAGGATTAAAAAAAATATTTAAAATAGGCTTTATTATGAGAATTAATATTGTGGATTCTGGAGGGGTGAAGGGTTAGCATGAGCCAGGTTATCAAAAACTGGTATCATAAACAGAATCGTAAATTCTGAAAGAAGTAGTTAGGGGTAAGAGGAGAGAAATGAAGTTAAAGGACACCTCATTTTGGTTCATCAGTTTGACATCCTGCTAAAAGAAGTCTGTGAAGATGCCTACTGTTGCTGGAAACTGGGCAAACAGTATGGAAATGTGCACAGCAGAAATGCATTGACGCGCTGTGTTGTACCAGCACCTGTAATTGCAAAACCCATTTGGGGCAGGATGTTTTGTAACAGGGCCTGTGATTTCCCCACTTTCTTGTACCTGGTCCAGAACAGCAGATGACATCTGGAAGGATGTGGACCTGTTGGAGAAGGTCCAGAGAAGGCCACAAAGATGATCAGAAGGCTGGAGCCCCTCTGCTGTGAGGACAGGCTGAGAGAGTTGGGGGGGTTCAGCCTGGAGAAGAGAAGGCTCCGGGGAGACCTTAGAGCCGGCTTTTAGTATCTGAAGGGGGCCTACAGGAGAGATGGGGAGGGACTCTTGATCAGGGCGTGTAGCCATAGGACGAGGGGAATGGCTTTAAACTGAAAGAGGGGAGATTGAGATGAGATGTGGGGAAGAACTTCTTTGCTGTGAGGGTGGTGAGAGCCTGGCCCAGGTTGCCCAGAGAAGCTGTGGCTGCCCCATCCCTGGAGGGGTTCAAGGCCAGGTTGGAGGGGGCTTTGAGCAAGCTGGTCTGGTGGGAGGTGTCCCTGCCCAGGGCAGGGGGGTGGAACTAGATGATCTTTAAGGTCCCTTCCAACCTGAACCATTCTATGATTCCATGATCTGTGTGCAGAGCCCAGCTGATGCACTGCGCTTCCACTCTTGCCTCCACTCACCGAAGTGTGTGAGGGGGTGAGGCTGGTTTCTCCTGCTGTTGGAATAGGCTGTGACTGTCACTGCTGTTTTCCTTCTCTGGCTTTTCCCTGGACCATTCATCTGTCTGAGTTTGGAAGGGAACAAACAAATTATTTTGATTCTGTTTTACCAAAAGGACAAAGAATAGTAGGAGAGGAGGGTTTAGGGCTGTTTGCTGAAGTTCAGAATGGGTTGGAGTGCTGTGGATTGGGGCACTTGTTGCTGTCACCTCATAAGAAAAAAAAAAAACAGACCACTTTCTTTTCATGGGAAAAAGAAAAAAAAAATGTGAAAAACCAATATTGGCAGCCACAGAATGAAAGAACAGTCAATGCAGTCTATAAAACCGGAGTTGTCAGACCGTAGCAGCAGTAAACATCCAGGTGAAACGAAGACTTGTGAAATAAAAGTCTAATCTTGAAAATATATTGTATTTGTATAGAATTTTTTCTTCTCTATTTTTCTGTTTTTTCCTCTCTGTGGTTTCTGAGTGAGTTCTAGTGTTCCCGAAGCCAAAAAGTATTGCAACTCTGTTGACCAAGATCTAGACCTTGAATGTAGTCTCTACTGAGGGGACAATGAAGTGTACTCTCTGTACTGTATACATTGAATCTATAGGGGCGTACCTATGTTCACTAAGAGCTCCTTTGTATGCTGCATGTGTCTTCTATACCCTTCCGTGTTTAAAATCATATTGTTTTCTCTGCAGGGCCTGCCCAGGTCCTGTTTTTTTGAGTCCTGTTTCTACTGCAAGCTTTATCCAAGCTGTTGCGATGGGGTATCATCTGGATGGTTCGCTTTCAAGGCTGTAAAATCCTCCCGTTGAAGCTGTGTCTATAATATTGTTTTCAAGGTTGGGGAGAGCCTGTTACTAAATTTCGCAGAGCCAGTGACAACTTGTGATCACGGCAGGTCAAGAGGGAAGGTTCCTTTTGACCCGTTCTTTGAGTACAGGTCTTGTTTTCTGATTTAAAACTCTTGTTCCACGGGAGGAGATGATCGTGCCCAGGCTGCTGTGTGCCAGTCCAGCCAGGGCAAGCAAAAGAGTTAAATATCGTGGGGCGTCTGTGAATCGCAGGCTCCACGCGGGAGACGGGGGATGGCAGTGATGGAAGCAACTATGAAAAAGAATAAGAGAAGTGTTGGGTTAATGATGGCTGAAATCTTCTGAATGGGAAGAAGGGGAAGAAATTTGAGTACTAGATAGCTAATAGGAGCCTGAAGGAATGTGGAAAATATGTACGGTGGCAAAGAGAGAGACTGCAGAGGTCTATAAATGATGCAGGAAATTGTGAAGGCTAAGATACAGTTGGGGGACTGATTATATATAGACGATGGACTTAAAAATCCTTACAGGCGCCTGGAGAGGTTACCTGAAAAAGAAACTTGGCATGATGGGACTAAAAGGCATTGCTAATTGATAACTATAGACTCTGCTTTTGAAAGGCCTGAGTATTTTAAAAGATGGGAGGGATGATTGCAGGCTTTGCAAATGAACTCTGTGTGTGTCGGGGTGGGGGGAGGTGAAATATTTCTCTACGCTTTGTTCGATGGCTGGAATTTTGGGGTTGTTGTCAGGGAAATGCTTATGGCTGTAAATCGCAATTTTTTAAAACTCTCTCTCTTTAATTTAGAAGTCCTTTGTCCCATTTGCTGCATTAGTCTTACAGTTCTTGCTTTAGGCTTATATTAAAAGTTGGCAGTCTCGGCTGGAGGAAAACTAGGGGATAGGTCAGATACTAATTAATTTCATGCTAATTGTGCCATAATTCGAAATCCAGTGGATTAGTTTCTGTGGGAGAGCTGAAATATATGGAAAGGCAAAAATGAATAAGGATAATTAATCTCTGTAAAATTGCTTGGAATGCTCTAAGAAAAGGAGGTTTTGTTGTTGCTTTTATTTTTTGTTTGAAACGTTTTAAAGGTGCCTATGCCGTGGATTATGTGAAAGTTTCATTTCTGCCGAACGACACCTCTTTATTCCTCAAGCCCCTAAAAGAAACACCCCCAGCAACTGGCTGAGCTCTTGGTGAGGATTCCCTCCTCGTAGGATGAGCCTTGAGGATGGTTTTGGACAGATTTACCATGGAAGGACTGAGCTGGGTGGAAGCTGGAGCCCCGTGCCAGGTGAGAATGTCACTGCTCAGCCCCCTGTAACCCACTGAGCTGAAGGATAGTCCCAGTGGTTCCAGGTGGATTTCGTGAGCCGTACTCTGGAGCGTGCAACTGCGCCGGGTTCAGCGGAGCCCCCCCATGCAAGGGTAGGGAGCACTGGGGGGTTTGCCAGCAATTGGAGCTGTTGGGGTGCTTCATCCTGAACTCCCGAGTTCCTTCTGTGCCTGCTCAGGGGAGGGAGATCTCTTACCCAAGAAGATGATCTTGTGCAAGGGGGAAGAGCTCCCATTCCCCCACCGAGAAGGGTAGTCCTGATCTTTGAGCTGAGAGCCTGGAAAGAAGAAAACATTGCTTGTCCATTTGTTTCTTTTCTAGAAGCGGACGAGGCTGGAATGGACAAGGGGTGGATGCAAACCACTTCTCCTTGCTCTCCATGCTTCCCTTCCACCAAGTCTCCAGTGACTGGTGGGAGAGCTTCACTCAGAGCCAGGGTAGGGGTAGGAATTTACTGCTGGCCTCTAAGGGCTATAAATTACTATATGCCCTGGAGAATAGCAGTCACAGAGGTAGAGCTGCGGCTCAGAAGTGCGCCCCATGCACACCACCTCTAAGGTCTTTCCCATACGCACAGAGCACCGGGCTCTGCCCGATGTCCAAAAACCAACCTGTGTGTTTCCAGGCTGGCTCCATCCAAAGTATCTCTGCGTGGGGCTGATTACAGAGCCGTGTATTTTCCTCGGAGTCTTCTCCCCACCTATTGTCAGCCTACTAGAGTTCAGTGACCTAGTTCTGAACCGTCAGAGAGCAGCGACTTCCCGAGTAATCCTCTCTCCCTCTGAAATCCAAGGAGCTCGGACTCAATGAGGCAGTGTTGGGGGGGGGAGTGGTGCAGTTTTCACAACCGAACTCCTTTTGTTTTGCTTTCTACTTGCAAGCACCAAGCAGAAGTTCAAATGACATTACAAAGCAGAAAGCTTTATGATTAATTACACCTGGTACAGATATAATTTAAAGGTATTGACTTGTCTGAAGTAAGTGCCAGACGGTGCAATAGGGGAGGCAGGAAGTGGCTGGTCGAGATTGCTGAACCAAGCTGGAATCCAAAGTCAGGGAGAGGAAGCGCATCATCATTTAACTTTGCTCGGCAGAAAACTGATGCCATCGCTGATGGACACTGATATCAAAGGGAGAAAAATCATGACAAATTCTTTGTGCTTTTAAAATTAATGTAAAGCTAATCAATAGCTTGACTTGGTGCAATATAAAAATGTAGTACTGGGACCTCCATTAAAATGATTTTTCTTTAAACCTATATTCTGGGATTGCTATTAGAGAGGCTTTAGAGATAATAATGGCAGTTAAAAGACAGCTTTCTAATTCCCATCAGGTTGTTGCATTTCACTGCAACTAGTCGGTAGCTGCGCTGGGAACTAGGTAATGTCAGCCCTTGAAAGATTGTGTTTTCTTTAGCTTTTTTTTTCTTTATGGACCAGTGGGTCCCTAGGAATATTTAAGATAGCTTTTAAATGGGGTCAGGGATGGAGAGGAGGAGAAACCATTTGACTGGACTATACTCGCTGTGCTAAAAGAGTTCATGGCTTTCTTCCCCCTGCCCCCCACCCTCTCTCTCCAGCAAACTGTGACCATATGGGAATCTGTGAGTCAAAGTTCAGAAACCAACCAGCTGCCTTAGGTGTCTGATAACAGACCATACTGTGGTGAGGGCTCACTTATCTTCGATAACCCATGTGTCTAAAATCAGAATATGTGTATTTTTCTCAACTTCGTGGGTGTATTTTATCACCTTGGGCACACATTCTTCACTCTCTCACTCAAGCTGGTCGTAACTGTTTAATGGTTAGGACTGTGCCATCTGTATAAGTGTTACATTGTTCACCGCAGCCCTTCTCAGAGACATCTATTCATCTCAAATCGTGTCTCTGCGGGTGCCGGTCACGGAGACTCCACAACTCAGTGCCCCTGGAGCCGACTGGTGATTCATTCCTCCAGAGTTTCATGACGTTGGCCGTGCAGAAGCCAAAGCGAGCCTCCTGCCCCACACACTTCTCCCTCCTCCTTTCCTCAAATGCGCTTGATTGACATCGTGAGATTGCAGGCGTGGAAAACTTTTGCACAAAGCGTGAGTGTTGTGCAACCAGGTGAAATTTGCCTGCTTGTCGTTTTAGAAGTGGCCTTTTTCTGTCTGTACAGAGCACTATTCCAGTTCTGGTTTTACTTTTCCTCTGCTGAGCAGCCTCTGCTGTGAAAACACCACAGTGTTTGCTGGACTGTGCAACCAAAATAGATTGGCCAGGCTTGGTGCCTCTCCATTGCCTCAAATGAGATCTCAGCTTCCCTGTCATCTCAGATTAGATCTCAGCTTCCCCTTGCTGGTGTTCTGAGTCCTCTTCAGGCTCAGAGCAGGAGATGCTTGAGCCTGCAGATGTTGTAGCTCAGATCCTACAAAGAGATGTCCCTAAGCAAGGAGTTCAGGGTAAAGAAGCATCTAACCACAAATGTTTTGTGGTTTCCCAAACCCTTCTGCAGTCAATAAGCTTTGCCCAATTCTGTGCCACATCGTGCTTCAAAGATGCCAGGAGGAGGAGCAGAAGCCATAGAGGAAGTTTGTGAAATGAAGGGAACAAAGAAGGACAGGATGGAACCATGGAGACTGAGGAGAAAGCACATCCATATGGAGGAAGCCTGGAGGTGCTGAATGGTGCTAGAGAGATGTTCATCCTGCTTTTCCTCTGAAAGGTGCTGATAGTTTCCTCCCTCCAATATTAAGACTGTTGATGGTTTCTGCAACTGGAAGGAGAGACAGGAGAGTGTTTAGGTGATAAGAAGTAGATGCTGAGGTATCAATGAAAACAAAGCAAGAAACATGAAATGGAAAGGTAGAGGAGAAAAAAAAACAGGCCTGGAGTCAGGAATGGGTGAGGGAACTATATCTGAATACTGTGTAGGACAGAGGAGATGCTGTCTCCTCTTTCCTTGAAGCATCTTGTTTTTGCTCAGAGAGTTACTGCATCATTCTCGGCAGGTAGATCTGCTCCATAATTATTGCGTGTTTTGCTTAGCCTCTGCCATTACTTTCTCTTCCTACTTTTTCTGGCAGGAAGATCCCAGAGCAGCAGATCTCAAATCTGGGAAGCGTTTCCTGCTAGGACCTTTGGTCTGCGCCTGGGCCTAGCTAGTATCAGGTCAGTGTGGTGGCTGCAGCTGGCAATTTTGGATAAGCAGAGAGGGGTGAGCTGACAGATTGGAGGTTGTACAGTCAGAAGATCCTAGTTTGTGGCAGATGCTCCTGTAGAACTTAACCAAGGTTCTGGGGCAGCTCCTCCTCTTCCTTTTTCAGAGGTCCTAGAGGGGATGGTTTCAGGATTTGAGGTTCCTCATCCTCAGAATGTGTCTCCAGGTATGAATGAGATAAAGTTGCGAAATGTTTTGGTGGTGTATGCTGCCCTTCTCCTGAGTTGGTCCTGTGGGTTTTTTTGATGGTAAGTAACAACTTCATCAGGAATGCTTCTGGTATAGCTCTACTACAGTTCCTTTCTGACAGCAGCAGCCACAAATATGATTTCTCCATAAATCTATTTTACTTTTATGTGAATTTTTGCATCTGATCAGGCCATGACGATGCTAATTACCCATGCCACGTGGCTGAAGTAGACTATTTAGCGAAGAACAGGAATACTCTCCTTTTACTGCCTCAGCATGACACTTAAACATGGCATAGGGTTTGTGTATGGACTCTTACTTAGGACTTGATGTAGATAGATGGAGGCATGGGAATGGAGAGGACCTCCAAAGGTTAATGTGAGCATCTGGGCAGGATGGTAATGGAGTGTCACTGTGGGGGAGATTTTGAAGGCCTGGAGATGGCATTGTGAGTTGTTTTGAAAACTGCCAATTGTTGTCAGTATGTTGACAATTATTTTCAATTTGTTTTGTTTTGTTTTTTAATTGTGGAAATGTTCCCAGAAGCTTAGTAAACGAGGACATGTTCTTATAAGTATTCAGCTAATATGTTAAAGCTCACGTGGTCCAGCTTTGGTTATGAAACCTACTCCTTGAAGTTGATGTCATTTGTCCCCTAGAAGGCCTGCGTTCAGAAGAGGTGCCCCTAGTTTTGGGATCAGGCTGTTTCTCTCAACCTGCAAAGCGCTGGGGTTTACAATATGCTGCTTTGAAAACGGACGTGCAGCCTTGCAAATGGATTTAATCGCAGTCCAACACATGGCTCTGTTTGTGGACATGGGATGCCAGAAAACCACAATGTATTCTGTATGATCTTTGTAAGCTCCATGCAAAACTGCTGAACCAAAAAAACTAGTCTTAAACAATCAAGATCAGGATTGTGCTTGCAGAGGTGTTATGTAGTTGGTTTTCTTTCATCCCTTAGAGATTTTCTCTTTCAAAGACGATGGAGATGGTTGAAACTTCTGTGTGTCTATTGCATTCAAAAATAGTCGGCAAAATACTGTCCTGAGTGCCTCTGTGAGGTTTCCTCGTCCTTTTGTGTGTGCTCAGGATCAAAATTAAGTGGCTTCCTCACAGTGAGAAATCAGTTAGTAATTTCCAATAGTGCAGTGGTGACGTGGGAGCTCTGGAGAATCGTCCCAAAGCCAGTATCTGAAAGCCAAGTGTGAACTGGTAAGGTCTGAAACAGATGGAAGGTTTTTAGCTTCTTGCTCACGTAGTTGCATGAGTACCATGGAAAATGTGCGACTTGTATTTCGCTGCTAATAACATCTACGCAGCGAAACTTACTGGGGGGTGTGCGCGCCTCCTACAGCGTGACATTGCATAAGGTAGTTTGGCAATGTAAAAAGAAAGGTAAAAAAAATTAGATCTATTTGTTTTTAACCCTTGTGCTATCCCTCACTGGTGTCAAGATGCAGATTAAGAACAATTCCCCTCCTTCATTCACTTTTTTTTTGCTGTAAATGAGTATTCCCAGCGATTAACTGCTGACTTCTGGCGATGGGAGTCCTTCCTGCTTTGCTTTGTGCTTAAAGCTGTGTTGTGCTCCTCCAGCAGGTGCTGCACAGTGAGGCGATGAGCGGAACGGAGAGTGGGATTACACGGGATTTCTTGATGCCTCTGACGAGCTGAAATGAGTACTACTTAGAGAGGATGTTATCCCTCGCTGTGGACATGAGTGGCAGAATTTAGGTCTTTTGTTTCTGAAAACTGATGTTTCTAATTCTATGCATTTCAATTCTGCAAACTGTTTTTTATGGAAAGAGAGAGAAATAAAACTTGCAAGGATGGGAAGTTTTGCTTTGCTGCTGGTAAGCCTGGCACCACAAATACTTTCTTGCAAAACCCATGCTGACTTGTGCGAAGTAACACCTTGGTTTACAGCAGTCCAAGATTCAAAGCATTCAAACTCATCTGTGGGAAGGAAATACATAAAGTGAAGTTATTAGGAATTCCTCTCCGTATGTTTTCCTTCTATGTCTTCTGTGGTCCATCTGTGAAACGCACCATACGAGGGAAGCACAGGGAGTGGGAGATCAGCATGGTGGGAAGGCAAAAACAATGAAACCTCAATGAATTGATGATGAAAGGGAGGGAGACAAAAAGACTCTGAGGAGAGCTGTGGATGAGCCGGGGGAAAAGAAGGGAGAACATAGTGTCCGAATGCCCAAAGGAAAAAAAGGGGCCGCAGCACCATCGACCAGTTGAGCAAAAATGAGCAAACTAATGAATGGGGAGAACAGCAATAAGCTGATGCAGTTTGCAGCGTGCAGAATTGGAAACAGAGTTTTCAGAAAGGAGAGGAATCCATTTTGCCACTTGTGTTTGTGTGGAGCGGGACCTTAGACTCACGCTGGTTTGCCTGTCTTCTCAGTGGACCAACCGGAGAAACCAGGTGTGATTCAGAGAAGAATGAGAGAGGTGGCACCTGGCTCTCAATTTGCTGTATTCCTTCTGCTTTGTATGAATGCCACAGAGTAAAGTTTTGCATTAGGGAAATTGGGACCTTCACTACAAACGTATATCACGTTAGATGATATATTACTGTTCCGACCCCCGGTCGCGAACATCCAAAAATAGCTTGCGTGGACACGTGGGGCAGGTCCTAGGCTCCGGTGAACGATATTTAGTGTTCCGTGGGGAAGGAGAGAAACGCTGTAATGAAATCACCAGCCTTAAACTAAGCTGCTTTTCTTAGGTGGCTCCCCCAGATCTCAGCAAAAACGTGTCTGTGCACGTTCAGCCGAGCTGCCTGTTGAATAGTTTGGCCAAACGCAGGAAGCAAGATCTTTTGACCTTCTGCAGTGTCCTCATTGTAGACGCATGCATATAATTTCCAGTAATTTAACAGGAGCTTTAGTTTGAAAAAGATTTGGGTTTTATTACTTTCATTCATCATCATTAACTCATGCCATGTGGCGGAGAGGAGGGAATGACATATTTCCGCAATTAGATTCAGTATTTTGCATGAAAAAAATGAGCTGTTACAGCAAATGCTGCTTTTGAAATAGGGACTAAAACCAACGGAAACAAAAGTTGTGATGTGTGCTTGAAAGAGAAGAGTTAAAAAGGGATATTTTTGCAATGAAGTCTTCTTTAAGTTGTGGTTAGAAATGATTTAGCCTTCTAACCTATTCCTACTGTGTACTTGGCCTATGTTCAAAAAATGTTTTCATCCAGTACCTTGATGCGCTTCTAATTCGTCTGTTACAAATATGCTCTACTTTCTGCTTACTCTTAAAAGGTGCCCTGGCTTCGTCTGCTCAAAGTACCTTTGTGGAGGGCAGCTTCGGTTTGCCAGGGGAGTGTGAAATTTCATTTGATTTTCAGTTCGTGCGGGTTTGCTTTGCTTGAGTTTTCATTTAGCCGAGCCCAACAACTTAACACAAAACACAGCTGGGAAAATCCTATTTCCTATGGCGCGGGATGCAACAGGGATCAGTGCTTTGGGGTGGCTGGGCTCTGGGCTGAGGTGCTCTTCAAAGGGCTTCGCTATGCTTTATTTTTCAAGCAAGCGAAATCGCGAGGGCCCGATCCTGTTTTCTGTGAAGTTGAAGGGACGTTTGCCATTGATTAAGATGCGAGCAATGTGGGGCCCGACGTTGGTAATGAAACCCAAAACCAGGCGAGCTTTATGTGGTCGAGTGTTCCTGCCAGCATTCCTCACCGCTGCGTGTGTGACACATGCTCCCTTGATAATCTAATGAAGAATACATGTAGGCCCAAACATGTATTTTATTTTACATAGCAGGCTGCATTTTCGGTAATTTGCCTTTTCTCCTCGTACGCGTCTCAGGCGTGTGGATGTTAGCATGAGCTAGGACTCCTGACAGCTTTTCTGTTTCCCTCCTTGGGATGTTGGGTTTCTCTTCTGCGTGTTCAATTTACATGTGCACATTCATCTATCATTAGTTCCTGTTCACTGGAGGATATTTTGCAGAGCTCTTTACGCGACATTCATAATGCTCTTATCCATGATTCGGATTTCTTACTGACAGCAAAAGTTCAATCCTTCTCGCTGCTGTTTTATTCATTTTATAGTTCCATCTAGATAAACTACTTAACAGTTCTGTGGTGGAAGTTTAACAATTTGGTTGAATTTGTCCCTTCTAATTCAATTGTGCATTGAATTCTGTTCAAATTTAGATTTATTTGTACTGTTTTGAAGGCATTTAAAAACATAAACTCCTCATTTATCAGGATTTCTCTGGTGATTGCCTTCGTACATTGTTGTCATAATTCTCACTGGATTTTTTGTTGTTGTTGCTCTCACTCTTCTTTGGAAAAATGATTCTTATCTTTTGATTATGCTTGCCAGCTCATCTCTGTTTCAAAGAAAAAAATGATCGTTTGTGCTTAGTGCGCTCAATTACCTGTCACAGAATCACAGAATTGTAGGGGTTGGAAGGAACCTCTGGAGATCATCCAGTCCAACCCCCTGCCAGAGCAGAGTCACCCAGAGCAGGTTGCACAGGAACGCATCCAGGCGGGTTTTAAATGTCTCCAGAGACAGAGACTCCACCACCTCTCTGGGCAGCCTGTTCCAGGGCTCTGCCACTCTCCCAGGAAAGAAATTTTTCCTCATGTTCAGGCGGAACTTCCCATGTTCCATCTTGTGCCTGTTGCCCCTTGTCCTGTCACTGGCCACCACTGAAAAGAACCTGACCCCATCCTCTTGGCACCTGCCCTTCAACTGTTGCTCAGTGTTGATGAGGTGCCCTCTCAGCCCCGGGTCTCTCAGCCTTTCCTCAGCAGAGAGATGCTTCAGTCCCTTGATCATCTTTGTAGGCTTTTTATAGGCTGCCCAGGGAGGTGGTGGAGTCTCCTTCTCTGGAGACATTCCAAACCAGCCTGGACACATTCCCGTGCAACCTGCTCTGGGTGATGCTGCTTTGGCAGGGGGGTTGGACTAGATGATCTCCAGAGGTCCCTTCCAACCCCATGTGATTCTGTAGCCTCCGCTGGACCCTCTCCAGCAGTTCCCTGTCCTTCTTGAACTGGGGAGCCCAGAACTGGACACAGTGCTCCAGATGGGGCCTCCCCAGGGCAGAGCAGAAGGGGAGGATGACCTCCCTCCACATGCTGGCCACACTCTTTCTAGTGTCCCCCCACTACTGTGTTCGCAGTGAGAGTATGTGTGTGCAGCTGGGGTGATGGGGAGATGCGTATGTGCGGGTGTGTATTATCTTCACGTTTGGTGCATGCACCCACATCTACCTTGCCTCATTTAATTCCTCCGTTTCCACTGTAACTTCCATGAACATCCTGTCCAGATATTGGTATTTCTTGACAGGAGACAAAAATACAGAGCTAGATAGAAAAGCTAAGTCCGAGCCACCTTTGCTGTAGTACACTGCCAGTGAAAGGAGGCAGGAGGAGGTACATCTGATGAGCTTTCTCTGCACAGTCTGGAACTGACAGCTCTCCCACTGCACGAGGGTGTCCCCACGCCTCTGCCCAGGGCTCCATCTTCACTCTCCGACTGTCTGGCTGCCCAGAGGCAAACTACTACGGTTTCTCCTCGTTCTGGCTGCCCTCAAGACTCTTTTGGGTGGAATATCCACCATGGAAAAAACAGAAAAAAAGGTCACCTAAACTCAGGTTGTAACGTATTTTCTTGTGGCCTCACACAGGAATAATTCAGACCTCATTCCATTTCTCTCCTGCATCTTGGACCCTTGTCTTGTGAGAATGGTAAAACTTGCCCTCTGCATGGAGGGTACCTCTGGGACCTCAGTTCTTGCTCCCCGTTTCAAACGCACGTAGGAGACAGCACAAGACTAGTGGAGTAAAAGCTTTCTGTTTGGCTCTCAGGTAGATTTTCAGGATGATATGCTAAAATGCATTCTCCAGTGTTTGGCACA
Source organism: Numenius arquata (assembly GCF_964106895.1). Taxonomy (NCBI): domain Eukaryota; kingdom Metazoa; phylum Chordata; class Aves; order Charadriiformes; family Scolopacidae; genus Numenius; species Numenius arquata. Next base: position 31,010,519 of record NC_133582.1, on the reverse strand, counting down.
GATGACAGAGAAGAAATTTCACCAATAATTTATTTCTTTTACTAATGATTCATCTGGCTATTGATCTAGTTTGAGTTTGGCTCCAGCTCTGCCCTTCAGCAGCTTTTGTAAACAGGTTTTTCTTATCTTCATGAGTCAGGGTTTGACTTTCCCATTTTGTGCTATAAATTACACCTGTGTCTCCAGTACCATGCTAATGCCTGGGATTTAGTGAAAAAAGGAAGGAATTTGAACTCAACTTTGTATCCTGGAAGGCTTTGCCTTTTCCATTACTCAGGCTCCACACTGAGACATCTTTCTCTCTGCTCCTTCAGCACCTTTACAGACAGACAGAAGAGCTGCCTGAAACAAATTAATTTCCTACCTTTTGGAATCTGTTTCACTCTGCCTTCTTAAGCTTTTAGAGTTATGTTTTAATTAGCATTTAAAGGTAAAGTGAGGAAGGGTCGAAAGACTCCTCATGTAAGAAACATACCCATAGAAGCAAATAAGACTCATTGCACTCAGGGAGATTATTAATACGAGGCAAGTTTACTCAAGAAATTCTAGAATCGGGCCCATGACACTGAATTTGATTTAATTCACTCATACATAATGATTACCCACAGCTCTGAGCAGATGTAGTAATGACTACAATTACTTGCAGATCATTTTTTATTATGATTAAATCTGTACATGATATTATTCTTGAAGCAGCAGTTTTTAATATTCAGCTTGCTCCCCTCCCTCATCAACATTGACTGTGTACAAGGTGAGAGGCACATCCCCGGTTCAGCAAGGAATAGTCTTCTGCCATGAGCAAAATTTGGGTTTGGTTGGAGCCCATTGGCCCATGCGCTTCATGTTTGAAATTCATCTTGGAAGCATCAAAATTGTATGCATGTGTGTGTTTTCAAATGTATTTCATAGAATGGTTCAGGTTAGAAGGGGCCTTAAAGATCATCTAGTTCCACCCCCTCTACCGTGGGCAGGGACACCTCCCACCAGACCAGGTTGCTCCAAGACCCCTCCAACCTGGCCTTGAACCCCTCCAGGGATGGGGCAGCCACAGCTTCTCTGGGCAACCTGGGCCAGGCTCTCACCACCCTCACAGCAAAGAATTTCTTCCCAATATCTCATCTCAATCTCCCCTCTTTCAGTTTAAAACCATTCCTCCTCATCCTATGGCTCCCCTCCCTGATCAAGAGTCCCTCCCTGATCAAGAGTCCCTCCCTGTCTCTCCTGTAGCCCCCTTTAGATACTGGAAGCCGGCTCTAAGGTCTCCCCGGAGCCTTCTCTTCTCCAGGCTGAACCCTCTCAACTGTCTCAGCCTGTCCTCACAGCAGAGGTGCTCCAGCCCTCTGACCATCTTCATGGCCTCCTCTGGACCTACTCCAATGTGTCCATGTCCTTCCTGTGCTGAGGACTCCAGAGCTGGATGCAGTGCTCCAGGTGGGGTCTCACCACAGTGGAGCAGAGGGGCAGAATCCCCCCCCAGGCCACGCTGCTGGGGATGCAGCCCAGGATGGGGTTGGCTTTCTGGTCTGCAAGCACACATTGCCAACTCATGTTGATCTTCACCAATTCAGTTGTGAAATCCTCACCGGCTTCGTGAGAACAGTCTCAGAACAATGTCGAGTGTGCTAATGGAACTGTCACCATTAATGTGTCTCAGTGACCATGGACTAAAGCAGTGGAGTGGCCAGCAACCTGACCTAGAAGGAGCTTTCCCTTAGGAGCTTTCATGTGACTCAGGTTGGTTTTGCTGGAGCTGGCAGGTTTCTGCCTTCCACTCCTGGTTCTGCCCGAGTCTCTTTGTGTAAGCCTGGAGAAGTTTACGGGCTGCCTTGTAATCTATTCTTTTGTGAGATGAGGGTAGGAGTTAATTTGAGAGGAGAAAGACTCACTGTTTGGCTTGCATTAAGTTGTGTTAGGGAATGCTGAGGATATGCAGAGGGTCTTGTGCTTCTGGGCATACGAGAGAACAGGATTATTGGAACAGGGCATTTGCCATGTGTTTGCCATTCACGTGTGATGTTTGTCTCATCTTTTAGATTAAGCACAGCAAATATTGCAAATGGACCCAATGGGGATAAATATAACTGAACATTAAAAAGTTATTTTATAAGCTTTATTGTTCTATATTTTTTCTAAAAATTCTTATTGACAATTGGAGGCCAGGTTAGAGAAAATCAGAAGGATATAATTGTCTGTGGACTAGCTGAAGATTTTCTAAATTAAGAAAACAAGTTTTGTCAGCCACGTCCTCCCTCAATATTCCCATTTCAGCAAAATGAGATTTGTCAGAAAATACTCACCACTCCTGACTGTGGTTCTTTATCCGCATAGGGAGGGTCATTGCATCAAACAAAGACATCTGTCACTGTCCTTGTCATCTGTGTTTGTTTCTGGATTTGTTTTTCTGATGAAAGCCATGACAAAATCTCTGGTCACGATGAGGCAATTTTTAAAAGCAATGAATTGTGGTTGGGAGGTGAAAAATTGTTTGCCTGTAGAATTTCTACTCAGCTGGGTGACCGGGAAAGAACCTGTTAAGGAACATTTTGCTTCATGTTGCTTCACGGCTTATAGCCTTGATTTCTAGTTTATGGTAGTTTTAGGCATCCTTTTGATTGAAGGAGATGACCTAAAAAAAGTTCTGGAAAATTGCTACGCGAGAACACTTCCTATGGCTAAAAACGTCACCTTAAACCACTGCATTGCAGCCAAGGCAATGTGATAACAGAGTAGAAGGATGGGGAAAAAAAAAGACTGATTCACAGCAAAATGCCAAATTGTAGGCATAGGAATTAATTCTTTGCCTAAAGTGGGTGAAAGGAGTGTCAGTACTCTTAACAATTAAATCCGTCTTAATGATTAGCTGCAGTAGCATTCAGGAGCAGTGGGCTCTGCATCGATCATGAGAAGACGATGCGTGTTGCTGGACACAGATGAAGGATGCTGCAGAGCGGCAAGTCGACGTCTTTAGACCGAACGAGGCACCCTGGTGTTTTATGACTCGGCATCCGGTCGGAAGGGGTTACCGCCATCCGCAGTGTCTGGTGGTCTGCTAATAGCACGGTGGGTAAGAGCTGACATGACACTCAAGGTACGGTTTTATAAAAAGTCATTGACCACTTTAAGGGCCACTCTCTTAGCACTATGCAGAGCAAGCTGGGCATAACTGCAAACCAGGAGGCCGTTTGTCATCAAGATTATTGCTAGGTGGTTAAGCACTTGAAAGGCTACCACTTGATGCAAGACCTTCCCTATAAAAGCTTGGCTATAGGTCGGTAATTTGCCAATATTCCTGGGTCAGGAGAAAGCAGCTTAAGATCAGAAATAATGATAGAACATTTTAGAGCTGACGATACAATGCCAGAAGCAGGGGAAGTATTAATAATTTTCATGATAAAAGGACCCTATCAAGTTGGGGGTGGGGGGAGTGAGGGGAGGGAGGAGTCACAAAGGAATCTAGTTGAAGATTTGAAGACATACTTCAAAGGACTTCATTAATACAAAAGGAAAGATTAGCCCAAGAACAAAAGAATAGGAGAGGAGTTGGCAAGTATAAAGCCAGTAGAAGAATTATAATAATGTCGTACATGGGATATTTGAGTGAAAAGCTAAAGAGAAATTAAAACCAAGGTATCTGTAAATTTTTTAGACCAATAAGGTCATTAAGGATATTCTCCAAAAGTCAAGAATGAGGTTTTTTACTGGATGTGGCTGTAAAACCTAATTTTTGCTTTTGAACACAAACGCAGTGCTGGCATGAGGGGTGATAAGAAAAGCAGCAGAGGACATAGCAAGAGGTCGTGCAGGGAGTGTGCAGCCCTTCTCAGACACAGTCTAGGGCTGAGTTCTTCACTTCTTTGGGAATTTCACTGCTTTTGTGAGACAACAGCAATTGTAATTTTTTCTTCTAAGGCTTAGAGTGTAGTCCAAGAGCTTAATAAAACAACGTGAAGGAAAGCTCATTTGCTTGACTTTGTATGCAAGTTCACATTCGAAACTGAAGAGCAAACAGTGCCATGAGATACCCATTGTGGCTCATGAATGGAAAATGAATTATGTCGTTCAAGTATCATGTTCACTTGCATATTTCCACGTTGCAAAACAATGGCTTACAAAATACTGCACGCAGCATGCCTATAATTTTGGGTTGCAGTTGAAGGGCAATTTAGTAATATTGTGCCCAAAGGCTCCAAGCAACATTGACACAGTTTTGGCCCCTTGCGATGATCCCTTTTTTGAAGACACAATAATGACCTGGTTTATGTCCCAGGGAGTTTACAATCTAATTGAAGAAAAGATCCAAGAACGCTGGTGATAAACAGGAAGGGAGAGAATGGATGAAGGGAAAAGGAGAATATCCGTTTACCTACTGGTAGTGACAATACCTGCCCTTTTTACTGCTGGGCTTACGTTCAAGCACTGTACGACACCGGTGGGTTGATGCCCACAACACCTGTGCTACAGCAACAAGGTGCATTCATTTGGAGGTTCTTGTGTTTGCTGAGCTCTTCAATTAGTCTAGATGGCTCTAATTTCTTTTGGACGGAGGGAAGAGCGTGTATCTAGTTTGCTGCTGCTCTTCACAATGGTGACTTACTTTTTAGGCGCTGTATTTCGGTGTCATAGGAGCAGGGCACAGGTAAGCTGTAGCTCAGCATGCTGAGGCTTTGCTGCTGTGGGATACTGAGCCAGAGCCAGCACGGCTGGTAGGACGGGGCAGCTGGAACTGGCTGAGGTGATGCCTGCTCTTGGATGAAGGGGTAGGTTTCTTCTTCCCATGTTGCTGCTAGTCCGGTGCGAAACCTGGTTCATTTCTCCCAGGAGAAGGCAAACGCTGTCCTCTCTGCAAAATTTAGGTTAAAAAAATGTCCTTCTGGAGTAAATGACTGGGAGGCAGCAGTTCTGTTGAGCTGACCCTGTTAATTGACTTCTTTTCCCAGTGTGCCCACATTTTTGGAGAGAGAGACTTTTATACCCATATGCATCTCATTGGTAGCTCTTGTAAATAATTTTGAGCTATTCTTCTCCTCCATCAACATCCTGATTTCTGTGCAGGCTCTTTTCACGTCTTGATTATGTTAGCCCACTGTTCATTGTTTGCGGAGGTACTGTATACACACTATTTATAATTGACTATCCAAAATAAATTACTGTTGCTGATTTGATTACACTAAATCCTGTTCTGTTATCAAACAAATTTACTGTCAAATCAAAGATCAATGTTATTGTACTATGTCCTACTTCATAGATTAAAAAGAGTATTTATTCTAATTAAACTGTCAAGAAAAGCACACAGAGTGCTCTAAGAATGGGCAGCACTTACAGTCACAGCTGTTAACAAACATGGTACATCTGATTTGAGATTAAGATACAAAGGAATAACGATTAGAGTTCAATGAATTAAATAGGATCTGAGGACCAAGGTTACAGGAAAAGGCAGCAGTTTTAAACATGCCCATAAGAGAAGGTAATTTACTATGTATGACTTAAAAGCATAAAATCTTTCAATGACGCCGTTCTGGATCAACCACATAAAATGATGATGATTGCCATTATAAATGGTTCTGAAGATGGACGTGTCTTATGTACTTTTTTGCTCTTGTGAGTAAATGCACATGTAAGATTCCTTCCAAAATTAGAATGCGTGGCTATCAATCATTTATACTGAGCACGGATAGCCCTGCTCACCTGTCATGGCAGAAAGTGCATTTATTCCTTTCTGAGCAAGCTGCAGTAAGATGTTTTCTTTTGTTGTGGAATGTGGGCTTACTGTGTTATTACTGAACATTTTTTTTTCTGATCTGAGTTGTAAGGAAACAGAAAATACTCAGTTGGTTTAACTCAGTCTCATACTACGCCGTGCATAGATGTACATTATCTTTAGGCTTTCTTAGCTTTACATACAGTTAGATAAGTTTTGGCTCCTTCTGTCTAATGCTGTTTCCTCTAATGGTTGAAGAAATGGAACATTATACTATGTAACGTGTGGGGGTCACATTAATCACAGAAAATTCTTTTAATGTCTCAGAAGTAACTGTCAAACTGGACATACTGAATCTATTTAAACTAAAGCATGCCATTTTTTATCTACAGTGATCTTTAATTCACATAAAAGGGTCAAGAAAATGTGATTAAGTGACAGTTTTAAAATGTACTATAATATTAAATAGCTTGATTAAGTGACAACTATAAAATGTAATACAATATTAAGTATCTGGCTATGTCCCAAAAGAACTTTAAAGTATTTTGAACGGTTTGGGGATTCTTTAGCCCATTGTGAGTTACAAAAGATCATTTCTATTAAATATAAACAGGTGAACTCAGGAAAAAACCCAACAGATAATGTCTTGTCGTGGTACAAATAATGTCAATCCTAGCTTCAACTTAAAAAAACTGCCTTTTCAAACAAGATCTGAAGGAAACAAATAGGACTCGTTCTGATGGTGCCACCCCCCTGAGACCACAGAAACAAAGAACGCTCTGAGTGAGGATGCGCACAGAACAGTACAGTGGCTCCAGTAAAGATTTGTACGTTGTGTGGCTAAATATGTGAGTTCATGTATTGCTTTCGTAGCTTTTCAAGTGTAAAGTGCACATACAGTGATGTGTTTGACACTCTGGTGAGTACAACACGCAGACATCTCCAGCCAACTGCTGTTGGTCTGGTTTGCCTTGTGCTTCGTTAGCGGCCTGTGTGTGCCATTAGGCTTGAAAGGGAAAACTGGGGTGAGGAAAGCTCTCCAAAGTGCATGGCTTGATCAGAATATCATCTTTGTGACTGTAAAAAGCATAGACTTTACAAAGAGAAGAACGGTGATCAATGGGAAGAATGTGATTTTCCAGTATTGATTTTCCAGAACTGAATTAACAGTTACCATGTTGGAGAAGCCAAGAGAAAACATGATGCTTAGAAGCTCCTTCTCTGAAGTGCAGAGAGTACAAAGAGTGAGATCTGGTGTACAAAGCGATGGGGAGATTTGAGGCTGGCCTTTGGGAGAAAGCTGGCCACCAATGCACGTGCCTGCATGAGCATGACCAGGTTTGTGTGAACTGGGGAATGCCATCATCTTGCTCCCCTCTGTGTACCAGTTTTAGCTCTTTATTATCTCCTGTCAACCAGAAATTGAGTGTTTCACACTTAAAATCACAGAATGGTTTGGGTTGGAAGGGACCTTAAAGACCATTGAGTTCCAACCCCCCTGCCATGGGCAGGGACACCTCCCACCAGACCAGGTTGCTCAAAGCCTCGTCCAACCTGGCCTTGAACCCCTCCAGGGATGGGGCAGCCACAGCTTCTCTGGGCAACCTGGGCCAGGGTCTCACCACCCTCACAGCAAAGAATTTCTTCCCAATATCTCATCTCAATCTCCTCTCTTTCAGTTTAAAACCTTTCTGTCTTGTCCTATGGCTCCCCTCCCTGATCAAGAGTCCCTCCCCAGCTTTCCTTTAGGGACTGGAAGGGGCTCTAAGGTCTCCCTGGAGCCTTCTCTTCTCCAGGCTGAACCCCCCCCAACTCTCTCAGTCTGTCCTCACAGCAGAGGGGCTCCAGCCCTCAGAGCATCTTCGTGGCCTCCTCTGGCCCTATTCCCAACATGTCCATGTCCTGATGTTGGTGGATGGAGGCAGCACTGCAGGGGGGTCTCCCCAGAGCAGAGGGGCAGAATCCCCCCCACGCCCCGCCCCCCCAGCTGGCCACGCTGCTGGGAATGCAGCCCAGGATACTTGTTTCCCTTGCAGTTTGAGTGCTCTTTGGTATTTTAAATTCCCTTAGAATTTTGATTTTGCAGCTTTCCCCTAGGTAAAAGTGGCATATTTGCTGGATTTGGGGGTGACCATTTTGAAATGCTACTCTGTAATAGTTCGGTTTCATCTGCTCTTGGTATTTCCTGGGTTTTTCCTTGAAAGCATCCAAAGAGGTCTGAAGCTCAGCAATTCTCATGGTAAGATATTTGCAGTAGAGTTTGGGAGGTATGGAACGGATTGATAGGAAATGTCCACGAACAGGGTCTTGCAGTTTGCTTCTTAGATGTCCTCTCATTCTTTGTTAACAGGAACTCTAGCCCAGCTGGTGGACTTCTTTGCATGTGCCTAACATGTGGTTCAGTGTATGCAACCAATGTCTCTTCTACATGGATTCATATACAGAATGGATATGAAAGAGGAAAAACCTCCCATCCTGTGCTGGTTCTGACCATAGAAATCTGGAGTTTTCAAGTGGGATGCTAAACACGTTTCAACGTACGCTTTCCAGTTTCTTCACGCTGAGCAGTGCTTGCCTTTTGCATTTTTGCAGGGCCTGTGCGTGGAGAACGGGTACAGTTTTTCTTTAAATACTGTGAGCTACTCCGGAGTTGTAGCGGTATCTGTCACAGATGAAAATACTATAACTGTGTTTCTTTGTAATCCATTCATTGGTTTATGGACCCCGAATCCTCAAGAGAGGGTCACAAATCCACATAATGTCCTTACATGCTGGCTTTTGCATTTGGATCTCTGATGTAGCTGACAGATGTGCAAAATCCCATCTAGCCAGATATCTCCCTTCTGACTACACAATCCGAGGAGATCGAGAACTCACATTATTCCAGCTAAAGTCTGCCTTGAATCTAGGATAATAACTTTCACTCCTGATCTGCTGGTTTCAGATGCCACCCTGTGAATTAGCATTTTTAAAGCAATATTCTTCTTATGTTCTAGACAATGTATAAACGTTTGCTTTCTCAGAAATGCAACAATTAAATGACTTGTCAGCAAGGTAAGTAATACAGCACAAATGAAACTCGATATGCCAGCCACTCTGCTGCAAAATTTTAAATACCAACTTTTGTGTTATTGCTGTGAGAAACAAAGGAATTGTTGCAGCGGATGAGCTGTGAGATCCATCAAGACTTGTACGGCCTGTTTAGAAACATCAGGAGCAGAGGCTCCGGAACAAGATCTAGAAAGCTGGAATTTTGGTCTCTGCCAGTCAGTGCTGGATTTCAATACTAAGATTGTTGTCTTTGTAAGAGGAGACTCCAGGCTCTGCGCTGGAGTGGGAGATACCAGTGGAGGTGCTCCAACCTGTTGATTCCGTGGTGGACACAGTTGCTTTTGGTGGCTGGGCTCCTGGAGAGAGCGACTCCTTCAAAGTTTGCAGTTAAACATGCCACCGCTTGTCCTTTGGGGACTTAAGGTAGTTGGCTTGTGTGGATAGGAGTTGCCCTGAACATCTGTCTGCCTGCATTGTAACATTAGCAAGGATGAGTTTGGGAGTTTATGGCCTTAAAATATCAATTTCTGCAATGGAAACCCCCCCAAAAAAAATTCGTGTAGATATCCGAGGAACCACGCAACTCCCAAGGTAAAAAAGGAAAACCAAATTGTCTCCATCTCTCCTTAAAGCAAGAATCGATTGAGACGGCTGAACATGGTTTATAAACGCTTGAACCACATATGCTAATACGAAATATATTGTAATTCTGTAGGTAATATGCATGGCTAGTAGGAAATGCTGAAGTCATACTGGTACTGTTCTGTGGGATCTTTTTCATCATAAGCTGATTTTCCGTGAGGTGCTTTACCCGTGTAGGGAGAAATGGGATTTCTGACATGCTGCTTTGTTTTCACAAAACTCCTTCACAGAATCATAGAATGGTTAGGGTTGGAAGGGACCTTAAAGATCATCTCGTTCCAACCCCCCTGCCATGGGCAAGGACGCCTCCCACTAGAGCAGGTTGCTCAAAGCCCAATCCAGCCTGATCTTGGCCACCCAGCCTGGTCTTCCATCTACTCTGTCCCTTATGGGGATAAAGGTAGTCCTGTAGAGGGATAGGTGCTTGCTCCAACATCCACTGGAGTTAATCTCAGTATTTCAATAGATCCATTGAAGTGGCTCCTTCTGGAGAGGACAACTAACTGGATTTTAAGGCTGGCTGAGCAATCGCTTCTTGTGAAGAAACAGCATCAAGGCGAAGAGAGAAGCCAGCGAAGCACGGCTCCATCCAGGACTGGGTCGCTTGAGGAGTACAAAGAGGATCCATGTGTCAGCATTGTCTCCCGTTAGGCTGGATCCTGCTCTGAATTACAAAGCTGACCTGCTTGTGGACCGTCACGCATGCTTCCACGTGGGAAAGGCAACCTAGCCTGTTTCTTTGGCAGCCGATGATGCGTTTGTTGGCAGCGTACGCACAGCACGGATGTTTGCTTTCGTGATGAATCCAGGCAGTGAGCAAAGATAAATACCTACCAAATAATAGTCACCCCCACCTTCTTCCAATCAAATAGCTGTCAGTTGGGTCTTGCATTTTTCCTAGGCTAACTAGGATGATGGTGAAAAATATGAGCTCCTATCCTTGAGTAATTTTGAAGCAAATTGAAATCCATGCTGGGAACCTGATGTGCTTGCTTTAGCTGACTTGCTAGCAGCATGTAAATTATTTTAATTACAGCTTGTACTTGATGCTCTACAGGACTTGATCCTGCGATGCCATAACAGTCCATGTGCCTGAGATTTGCTTGCAGGATGATGTCCCCAAGTTCCCGTGAGTCTCTAAAACTGAGCTGAGCTGGAGGGGGCTCATCCAAAATCCTTTGAACTGAAGGGGAAAAGCCTTTTTATCAACCTGAGTTCAGAGTGAGGTATTTGTTTTGACTAACTCCATCTTTTCTTCTCCTTCAGTACTTCTCTGGTTTCTATTTTATGTATTCTGAGTTCAAATGGATCTGATAAAATTTTTCCCAAATGTTCTTCCTCTGTGAATTGACTGTTTCAAATCTGAGTGATATCACTTCTGACTGGCCGCATAAGAAGTCACCTACTGGTGTTTCTGTTCTGTGATTGGATGTATGGAAATATTCTCCCAAAGTAAATAACGGCGTTTGCTCTGACGTTTGTTTTCTGCAAACGTTTGTGCCAGGAAACCAGATTGTATGGCTGAAGCAAGTGAATATTTTTATCTGCATTAGTCACCCAAATCTAATTTTAAATCTCTAAGGAAGAGAGACGTGGGAGTTTTCCTGATTTGTGCTCATCTTAGTTGAAGATGTATGTTAGGGCTCCAAAGTCAAATCCTCTTTTTAATAATGAATAAAAAAGATAAAACATAATATGAAAAGCCTTTGACATCGGTAGTAACAAATGATTTTTTAAAACCACCGTATTTTCCTTTCTTTTTACTTCTTTTGGGTGCTATTGGCCAAGGTTGCTGAAATTACAGTAGTGGCTTTATTAAAATAATAGAGGCCAGGATTTTCAAAGGGACCCAAGAAAGGAGAGCCTCCCATTGAAATTCTATGGAGTAACCTGTATTGTCAGGATCTTACATTATAGTCTGTTTTGTGAATGCGTTTTTGAGGCCGTGTTATACTGCAGACATAAATATTTATAGCTGGGGCTCTGATCCTGCCTTTGCTTATGCACGTATCTAACTTAAACACATGTGAGTATTCCCTTTGGCTCCAACAGGACTATTTGCATTCATAAAACTGAGGATGCATCTGGTATTTTTTTAATGGAATTGTTAATAATTCTACTGCATTAAATGGCAGATGCAGTTTTGTGGGAAGATTAGGTGCTGTGTCAATTGATGCTTCTGCGACCTTCATTTTTATACACAGCACATTCTCCCAGGACAGCAAACCCGAGCTGCCACAGCAGCTCGGACACACTGACCATCTCGTCATTCATTCCCTATGAATTTTTTATAGCCTCTGCCTTTGTAAGACACAAAGCAAAGAGACAGATGCAAAGTTGGCCATCAGTTTTCTAATGGAGCGAGAGCATAATTAATCAGAAATAACACCTAAGAATAACTGGTGCAGAAGGGTATTTCCCAGGGAGGTAACGTAGCCTCCTCAAGATATAAGTCAACTCGTATTAATCACACAATAAAATTAGTGACAGTTTGCCTTTGCAACCTTTCGGATTTGTTAGCTGGCAACTTTCTAGCTTATTATTCAGATTTGTGGGGAGTTTTTTTGGTAAGGACGAATGGAATATTAGGCCAGAGATCAAAAGTCACCGAGTCAAACAGCAATGCCAGAAAACAACTCTGCTGGTGACAAAAGACAAATTATTTGCATGGAGACAGGGACAGAGCATCATCGGAAGAGCAAGTGTTGTGTCCCCTTGACAGCTACGACAGGATTATTAATGTACCGCAAGCGCATCAGGGCTGAGCTGTGGTGTGAAGACTGTGTCACGTTTACTGCCATTAGTGATTGGCGCTAAATAGGGTCATAACGTTCACTTTAGACTCTTGCAAAAGATTCCTTTTGAAAGTCGTATGGCTGAGAATGGGCTCAAACCTGGAACCACTCTAATTAGTTTTTTACTGGGTCTGGGACAATACCATAAATAAACCCAGGAATACGCTGGTGCGCCGATTATGTATTTTTGGCAACTGAGGATGTTGCGTCTAATGTCTGTGGCCATCTTTCTCTAGGAGCAGCCCTGTGTTATTCATTGTTTGTCCCACAGTATTCCTAGCAGAGAGATAAAGCAACGCATTGGACGATCCCATCTTGTCACGTTTTGCTGGTTTTTTTAGTTATGGTTTTCACTGTTATTCACAGCTGTTGGCAAGTGCTTACAGGTAAATGCGTGTTTTTGAGCAGTTTTCTGAATAAAGAGAGCCTTAAGCGCATGCTTGAGTGCTTTTCTGAACCCAGGCCCAAGACAGGTTTGATTAGAAAAAGATGATGCTTTACCCACATATATAGTAGTGCTTTTGTTTCCTCCTGAACAGTAAGCTGGACATTTGGACTTGGTTCACTTGGCGCTAATGATACATGACCCTGCAGGCTGTGGTCTCAGCTGGCTTCCATTTTGGGTTTGCAATTTCCTCAGCAAATTTTATAATGGCTTTTTGAGTTGGTGATGAAATCTTATTTCACTATCTGTACCTATGTGAATGTGAGTGCTGGCCATCGAGAGATTAGCGTGGCAGGAGAGAGCGTGCCTTTTTCTGCAGGGTGCTGCTGTAAAAAGGACAACTTAGACATACCTACGCTTTTGCCCTCTTCTGGCCTACTCCTCCTTATGACAACCCCCTCTTCTCCACTTTACTTCCTTGAAAAATCTTGTGCAGAGATCTCCTTTGCTGCCAGCTCTTGGTTGTCCAACAGTCATAGAATGGTGAGAGTTGGAAGGGACCTTAAAGATCATTTACTCCCAACCCGCTGCCCTGGGCAGGGACACCTCCCACCAGACCAGGTTGCTCAAAGCCCCCTCCAACCTGGCCTTGAACACCTCCAGGAATGGGGCAGCCACAGCTTCTCTGGGCAACCTCGGCCAGGGTCTCACCACCCTCACAGCAAAGAAGTTCTTCCCAATATCTCATCTTAATCTCCCCTCTTTCAGTTTAAGACCCTTCCCCCTCGTCCTATGGCTCCCCTCCCTGATCAAGAGTCCCTCCCCAGCTTTCCTGGAGCCCCTTTAGGGACTGGAAAGGGCTCTAAGGTCTCCCCAGAGCCTTCTCTTCTCCAGGCTGAACACCCCCAACTCTTTCAAGCCTGTTTCCATAGCAGAGGGGCTCCAGCCCTTGCAGCATCTCCATGGCCTCCTCTGGACCTTCTCCAACAGGTCTATGTCCTTAGTATGTTGGAGGCCCCAGAGCTGGATGCAGTGCTCCAGGTGGGGTCTCATCACAGTCACCTCCCCTTCCTTGTCGTCCATCAGAGTATTTCATTTCCTTTGCTGTAGTGTTTCCATTTCCTATCTCCTGTTACCTTTGTCCTATCACAGTAGTTCTGCTGGTGACCTTCATGGCTGCTCTGGGGCTCTGGCGTGGTGTAGTTAGCACTGTCCTTTGCTTCTTCTCATAGACTACTGGTTACTTTCCAGGCTTTTCTGAAGAGATTGTTTCCTACCACCCACAGTGTGCTGAGGAGCATGGTAGAAATGTTTATGTATTTGGATTGACTTCCATGTGACTGTGTAGGACGTGGGGTGAAAGTAAATCTCTTGTGATCTTGGTTACAGAAAAAATTGGCACTGGCCACAAAATAAACTTGTACGTAGTATTACCTTTTATGATGCCCTCTCCTGCCCCTGGTTTGAGGGCTGGTAAATGTTGCTCTGTTTTCTCTCTGGTGTTTTCATCTGAACAATTTCCTCTCGTTTTCACTTGTTTCCTGTGTTCTATGTTAATTCCTTTTATATATCAATAGGTATTTCTGTGGCACAGCTCTTTCTCCTACCATTTACTTAACAGTGGATTTTACCCCATGGACATAGGTCTGTGATGCTCAGAGTTACAGCACAGGATGACTGTGGACTGATAGACTGTCTAGCACAGGCAGAGTTATACAGGCGAAACAGGACTTCTGCTGGTGTCTCTTGTTTTGTTAGGATGGTGTTGCTACAAGCTGTGCCTTTGGCAATACAGGTAAGAACATTTTATTGAGTTCTAGAGAATGCTAAATTCTCAGCAAAAAGAAGTCTGTCCCCAGTACTGAGTTGATCATGCAGAGAAGAAACTATTTAACTGAAATGTGGCCAGCAGGTTGAGGGAGGTGATTCTACCGTTCTACTCTGCTCACGAACATCAGAAGGACATGGTCCTGTTGGAGCAAGTCCAGAGGAGGCCATGAAGATGCTGCAAGGGCTGGAGGCCCTCTGCTGTGAGGACAGGCTGAGAGTTGGGGGTGTTCAGCCTGGAGAAGAGGAGGCTCCAGGGAGACCTTAGAGCCCCTTCCAGTCCCTAAAGGGCTCCAGGAGAGATGGGGAGGGACTCTTGATCAGAGAGGGGAGCCATAGGATGAGGGGTAATGGTTTTAAACTGAAAGAGGGGAGATTTAGATGAGATCTGGGGAAGAACTTCTTTGCTGTGAGGGTGGTGAGACCCTGGCCGAGGTTGCCCAGAGAAGCTGTGGCTGCCCCATTCCTGGAGGTGTTCAAGGCCGGGTTGGAGGGGGCTTTGAGCAACCTGGTCTTTTAGGAAGTGTCCCTGCCCATGGCAGGGGTTCCCTTCCAACCCAAACCATTCTGTGATTTTTCTCACCTGGTTAATGTGATGCAGTATAGACCAGAACTAACAAGAGCTGGGAGCCTCGTTGGAGCCACGCTGATTTACTCCAGTTGGAGGCCAGGTAGACCTTTTGTCTTGTTTTGAGAATCTCTTTGCTCTTCTTGTTTAACTTGGACCATAAATCTACCATCTGATTCTTTATGCCTGAGCAAATTCTGGTTCGTGTTCACACTCTTCCCATTTCTGCTTTGTGTATGGTGCTTGGTGAAATAAACAGTTGATGAACTGTGGTACAATAAGTGTACAGATGTTCTCTCAGCATGCCAGCTGTGTATACGGTTCTCCTCTCCATAACTGTATATCTTATACCTTTACTATACTTGAAGTTACTTGTAGCTGTTGAGTCTGGTTTTTATGTGGGAGAGCTCTTGTTGCGTCGCAGAGGTTCATATCAGCTCCTTGGGTTTTTTCTCCTTGGGTTCTGTGAATAGCAATGCTTCACGGATTTCTCTAAACACAAAATCATACAATTGCGTGAAATGCTTTGCAGAACAGTGGACGTTAGGAAAATGGAAGAGGTGAGGCTTTTATTTATAATTCTTTATTTGCCCTCCACTTTCTTCTATATGAAGGCAGGCTATTTCTTGAAGCTAGTTCCTTTTGAACTGTCCTGAAAGACAAGGGAAAAAAGTCTCCTGGGTCATTTTAGCTTTGTATCTTTTGTTTCCCTCTGTTGGCTTTAAAAATGGAAGGGAGACTTTTATGTAATTCATGTATTGTGGTTTTTTTTGGTCACATAGGCAAAGTATTCATTTGGGGTCCTCAGAAAATTGGCCTAAGTCCAGGGGATGTAACCCTGTTGTTTTCTTTCAGAGGAGTCTACAGATATGAGAGATTATCGGCATAAAAATATGCTGTTTCTTTGCTCTCCTTTTGAACTATGCTTGAAAACAGATCCCACCCGTGGCGCATACTTACAGAAGTATTCACCCTGCTTATACCCGAGCATGCGTTTTCACAGCAAGATCTTCTAGGCTTCTTACATACAAAAACCTAAGAACTGGTTTTCTCCTAGGAAAAATTTGACAAGCTCATCAGTTGGGCAATGATTTTCTTTTATGTTTTTTAAAATGTAATTTCTCTCTTTGGATTTTTATACCACAAGAGGTAGCCAAAGATCAGGTATTAATTTCCACCCAAGAATGTTTGTTTATATCTTCCAGATAAATTAAAATATGATTCAGTGCATCATCAGGCTGTAAATTACGATACTAGGGAATAGTAATGGTTTTGTAGGAGCCAGGACCAAAATTTATATGAAGACCGTTGATCTGTTTGGGAGTGTTATGTTAGGTTCATCAGTTTTTCTTGGGCTGACCTAATAATTACCTTCATCGGGGTAAGGCTTGCGCACCTTAGATTCCTACTTGCTTTGTTGGATTATACCATAACCAAGTTTTGCCAGCACTTCAAATACAGCCATGTTTAGGGGAAAAAAAAAAAAAAAAAAAGTGAAAACAAGACAGCTTCCCTTCTTAAATGAGACTTTTTTAGGCACAATTTTGAGGGGGAGTGGGGGAAGGAGTCCTAAAAAAAACCTGACAGAGAAATTTCATCTCAAGGTGTTCCTACAGTATGAGAATACGATAGACTGTTTTTCTGGAGCTGTGTTTAATTTAGTTGCTGGGGTGTTAAAGCATTGGGGATGCAGGTGGTCCAGACTTCAGGGTAGGCTAGATGGCATTCAGGGCATCGTTGAACTTCAGCTTCCCGGACTTCCTGTTACTCACTGAACTCCCGATGTCCTTGTCCCTTTTGCCTGCCCTGGACTAGAGTCACAATTCCTACCTGTGTGTCCTGATGTCAAGGGTCACAGGTTATGGCTTTCCTATGGAAGGAGTCCTAGGAGAGGCTAAAGTAAGTCTCCATCCCTAGTTGTTGATGAGGGGCAGATCTTCATAGCTGAGGGGCTTTATCCAGGTGGCCGAAAGGAGCTTCTTATCTAAATAAACCAACATTTGTGCTTTGCATGTGTTAACAGTCAGGATTGCTAAGAATTTATTGCTTATTTCAAGTTACAAAGGTTAAAAAGTCAGAGTTGCAGAATGGTTTAGGTGGGAAGGAGCCTCTGGAGATTGTCCAACCCACCCTACTCAGAGCAAGGTCAGCTGCAGCAGGTTGCTTGGGACCATGTATGGTGTTTTTTTAATATCTCCATGGATGGATATGGCTCAAATTTCTGGGCACCCTGTTTTACTGTTAAATCATTATCACAGTAATTAATAATGGGATTTTTTATGTTGAAATAGAATTTTCTGTATTTCAAATTGTGTCCATTGCCTCTTGTCCTGTCACTGGGCTCTCCTGAGAAGAACCTGGCTCTGTCTTCTTTACTCCCTTCCCCACCCCCATCACATTTTTACACACATGGATAAGATCCCTCAGAGCCTTCTCCCAGTTGAGCAACCCAAGCTGTCTCAGCCTCTTCCCATATGGCAGATGCTCTAGTCCCTTAATCATTTCAGTGACTCCTAACTGGAGTCCCTCCAGTATGTCTGTCTTTCTTGTACTGGCGAACCCAAATCCGGTTCCTGAAACGTGTGTTAAACCCTTTTATGTAGAGAATAAGACTAGAACGCTTTGGGGGCATCCTCTTGAGTTAAAAGCCATGAAATCTTAGAGTCATTTTACACCCTGAGCATCCCTATATCCTGTTGAAGGCAATAGGTTTTTGCCTAGAAAAAGCTGTAAAACTTTTGCCAAATTTGTTCAGTCTCATTTATATGGAATTCTCTGACCTGAGTTTCCAGCATTCTCTTTTGAGATGTCTTAAACATGAAAGGTTTTTGTGATTGTAAGGTCACCAGCAGTGGTGGTGAGTGGATGCTAAGCTGACTCTTGCTAGCTGTGATTTTTAATTTTTATTATTCCAATGAGCAGTCAACACCTGATGGCACATAAAACTCTATTTGCAAAGATTCTGCACGAGACCTGGCTGGCAGGTTAAAATGTTTGATGTTTAGCAGACTTCTTGCTGGAAATCATTTGCCTTTAAGAGCCAGTTGAACCTGTTTGAATTCCATAGCTTGCTTTGCGTGGAGGGGGTGATACGCTAGGTAGATATACACATATACATACATATATATATATCTCTCTCTAAGCCAGCGTGGCCTCCTCATGCCAGCAAGCTCTGCTGTGTAAATACTGTGAACTCCTCCAAATGCTGTTAGAAAGGGTGGGGGAACATTTTGGTTCAAAAGGCTAGAGAAAGAAGAGCAAAATGAAGAAGATTCTTCCTTTGAAGAACGAAGAATAACTAATAGGCAAGGAAGCCCAAGGTGTTTGGAGAACTCGGTATTTGCATGGGGGCCGGCAGCATCATTGGCAGCAGCAAACTTCTCCTTATCTCCATTGAGCTGGAAAGCTGCTGAGTGGAAGAGGGAGAGTCTGCAAAGTAGATGTGGTGTCAGATCTCCATGAGCTTAATGTTGCCTGTTACATGAATCCTGAAGATAAATGGGCACGTTGTGGCAGGAGAATCCCCTGGGTGAGATCCTTTTTAACTCTGGTGAAGGCAGGGAGCAGAGCGTTCCCTCTCTCTGGTTTTTTGCAGTCCTGCTGACAAATGGGGGTAGGAGAAAACTGGTGACAGCAAATTTCTGCTTAGCGAAGATGCGAAGGGTTGTTTATGGGTTGACAAATGCCCAGCTACATCAAGCAAAAAAAAAAAAATAAAAATTAAGTAGACCCTCAGCACCCGTACTTGCAGAAGGGAAGTGTGTTTGTGATGGTTTCTTCCACTGTTGTACTGGTATGAGCTCCTGCTAGCTAATTCAATTTAGATCTCTCTCCTTTTTCTCAGACACTTCAGAGCACAGAATTGGTGGTCTCTGGGTCAGGTATTAAGGACAGGGCTTAAAAAAGAAAAAGAGCATTTTTCACTCGGAAAATTTTCTTCAATTCCTCTTACCGTAAAGAGTGGCGGAGGGGAGAGAGAGCCTTGAGCCTGCACTGTTGACTGCTTCATGACCTTCAGCAATTTACATAAGCTATTTCCTCACCTATGGAATGAGGATAATGACACTTTTAAGTCTACTTCAAAAAAATTACGTCAGGGCTGGATATTGTTGAACCATTTCTTGAGCACAAAGAAGAACTCTGTAGTATGGCAGAAAACTTCCTGGAGACTTAAAACTTAGAAATCAGTGGAGAAAAGCAAATCTTTAAAAAATGTGTTATTTATAAAAATCTTTAAATTGAGACAACAGGGAAAAATTAGAATGCTGTTAACTTTTTCTTTTGCTCTTTTCTTCCCCCGCCACCCCCCTGGTGTTTACTTTTCAACATGGTGTTGAAGTGGGTTTTGCTTTTGTCTATAATCAGTTCAACCTCCAAGTTCTCCAGTGCTTCAGCTGAAACCACTGCAGAGGTCTCTATTTATTTCAAAACAACTGTTTCCTCTGGAATTTTTGCTTTAAAGTAAGAAGAATGTGTTGGCTCTTCTAACAAGCTGTGAAAGATTATTTGACAAAAATCTATAATTCCAGCCAAATTTGAGATGACAGCGCTGGCGGTAAAGTTGCGACAAAAAATGACAGAAACCAGACAATTACAAGTTGAAGTTGATGGTCTCTCCTTATTCATAGTGGCATGGAAGAGACTTCATAGCAAAGGAATGCTGCCCAAATTCATGTCTGAGGCATCTGCTAATCACTCAACAGGTGGTGTTTGTACCAAATTTGAGAGGGGCCAACTATTACAATCCTATCCTTAGCCTGGCAATAGCAGTGTTTTGTTAAAACTCAAGCTTCTGAAGCCGGTTACGTGACAATGTTATCTTTCATTAAATCATGAGGTCCCAAGGCTTTGGAAAGAACTTGAAAATACGAACTCAAATACGACTCAAAAAAACCCACAAGAAAGTAGGAAAAAAGCATCGCTTTGGTTCCTCATTTAAGTGATGTGTTTAATAAGGTACTCTTTGAACTTTTAAAGAATACAAAGGATTATTTTTAACACTCAGGGCAGTGCATTTGGGAATCTGTGTGCATGTATGTGTCATCTCATTGAAAAGCAATGATTTGCTCTCTTCTCTCTTACCTTTTCTCCGTGTTTGGGATAAAGCCATCCTACCCTTCTAAGGATGATGAGTATGTATTTTCTCACTGAGATGTATGTCCCCACATGTCAGTAGGAGGAATGGTCATTCCCGGTGTGACAAACCCTCTCTACTACTCTCCATTGCAGTTAGGTCTCATGTGGAGCATCTGTTTCTCCTGGGCAAATTGTCACTCCTTCATGAGAGCTGCTCTCGTGCTCCTTGTCCACTTCAAAGTAGCCCTTGAGGTGGCATAGTCAGTTCCTGGAAGATCATCCTACTGTGACAATATTGGGTGCTGTGGGAAACCATAGAAAACATGCTGAAATTTTCCTCCAAATACTTAAAATTCTTTAACAGTGTTTTGGCTGCCCAGCAGTAGATAGTCAGCTTCCCTGGTGACAGCACCATCGCGTTTATTCTCTCAGACAATATTCCTGGTAAAAGCTCGAGGAATATCGTTCTCTGTCAGGGGGGCTATCACAGATTGGTTACAGTTGGAAGGGATCTCAAAGACCATCTAGTTCCTACCCCCTGCCATGGGCAGGGACACCTCCCACAAGACCAGGTTGCTCAAAGTTCTTATTGTCTTACCCTTGGGAGATGATATGAGGTGCCTGGCCTGGGGATGTCAGGATAAAATCCTACATCCTGTGAGAGTGGTTTTGGTGCCGGTACCCCTTCAGCTCTACTCCTTTTTCTTGTTGGTTGTAGCATCCCCCATGCCAAACTGCCGTTTCCAGTAAAAGAGATGTAGTTAAATGACGTGTCCTCACAGCAGCTTTGGCAGGACCAAAGCATGCCCAATATTACACCTATAGCTAATGATGCTTCATCATCTGCCTGGGAGGGACTGGAGACACTTCTTTAGTGTCTGAGGAAAGGAAAAGGTGCATACCTGAGAAATATGGAGACCACGTCCTGAAATCTCTGAGGCCATTTGGGAAGCAACACTATTGTCAGAATTGATCTGTAGGATGATCACTGGGTGAGTTGAGTTGCGTTTCTTAAGCTGCATCCGTAGACCCTCCATTATTCAAAAGTAGCTTGTGATGGCATGGCCGTTTTGGTAGGGCTTGGGCAGCCCTTCTAGCAGCCACTGTCTCCATCCTCTTCCCACTTCAGTCTCGCTGTTAAGACAAAACACTTATTGCCAAATCTGTTTTGCCTACATCCTTGAAATGCCTCTTGCTGTTCCACAGTCTGAAATGGGCCTAGTGTTTTGGTTAAGCAGGAAGTAATATGCCTAATTAGCTATTCCTGGTGGACACTGTGTTTATAAAGCTAATCTCATTTCCTTCCACACCTCATCTGGATGATAAGATCCCCTTGTGGTTTCCATTGTGCAGAAGAATAGAAAAAACGTTCAGGTGTTTACCTTGCTGTTTCCTTTCTTCAGGCAGCGATGCTGGTTACACGTTATGGACTAGCTCAAAGATAAGCTCTTGCTGTTGGGTAACTGACTGAATGGCAGGGTTCTCATGGTCTCCAATGTTCAGTGTTTGACTGAAACACAGGTGTTGGTTGTCAGAAGGACACGTTTTCAGTCATAAGTTCTGAGTCGTCTCAGCTAACAGGCTTTTTCGGCAGGAGAGTTTTGCTTGTGGCATGGATTGACAAGCCTGGATTGTGTCCTCAGGCTTCCGGGCAGCTGTGAAGATGCCAGGGGAGACTGGTGGATGCTGACCCTGAAGAAAGGAAAATTTGAGGGTAAGCAGCTTTATATATTCCTATTGAATTTTGGCCAGTATTTTTTTTCTTTTTTTTCTTTTAAATTAAACATCTAATTTCAATGCCTGGACTCCTAAAATTGTATCAATCTTGTGTTCAAATCTGGAGAAGCCATCCCCTTAAAGCTCACTTTTGGAGTTAGGTTTTCTTTAGGGTCCACAACGAGGGCAAGATTTTCAAAGCGCTCCACAGCAGCATTCCTGGTTAGGTTTTCAAAAGGACTCAGCCAGTCAGGACACGTAGCTCGGGGCCTATCTGGGTGCTGAGTTGTCTTTAAGAAGTATATCCCGTGTGTCAGTAATACTGTCAGGAAAGCTTGGGAACAGAGGTCATGGGTCGGTTTCTGCTCCCTGTGTTGACTACAATGTGTTGAGTGGGGCATCTTCTATATGCAGTGAAGAGGAGGGTCTATGGAGCACATAGAGCTCTTCACCCTTCATGGTTTTGAATGAGGTCATATTGTGCTTATGGGTGTCAAGCAGTGATGTGTCACTCCTTTATAAATGAATGTATATTATGTCTTGCTGGTCACGGGCAAGTGGCAGAAATCATTGGGCAAAAGGGGAAGAGAGGATATTTCAATGAGCCAGGATTCCTACTTTTGAGAATTTTTGTTTGGTTTTTTTTTTTGGGGGGGGGGGGGGGGGTTGGGGGAGGGTGTTGCTGTGTTCGGCAAAGACCACGCTTTCTCCTGAAAAACGAAATTCCTGCAACCCCCTGCCTCAGCATCTGGCTGATGTATTGAGGCAGATTCCCCCTGACCTCCCTGTAGGCGTCAAAACAGAAATTCTTACAGAAGCGCAGAAGTAACATCCTTTCACATAGAAATACCGCATACGCATGTGAACATGTGCACATATTGTCTTTTTTTCATGACTTTTGGGGGGGGGGGATGCATTAAATTTTCACGTTGCGCTTTGGATGTGCTGAGTGAGGGAGTGAGTTGCTGGCGGAAAGAGGAATGTTTGGAGTGGTTGCAGCAGTTCCGCGTTACACCCCCCTCCTACTGTGTTTTTATTTGACGACCTCGCTGATCACAAGGCACCGCCTTTTGGCTCTCCGAAAAAGCTGTGCAATACTATCTTATTTTATCGTGCGTTAAATGTACAGATTGTTTTATGAATCACTACTCGCTTCTCATTCGTTTTCTCAACAAAGTACGGGCTACAATACAACCTGTGAAATACTTGGCTGTTAGCAAAAGATATCTTATTTGTGAACGTGGTCTGGACTCCTTTTGTAACATACTGAGTCTTAAACTCATTTCCTTTGAAGTCCCTGGATTTTTATAGCCTGTAAGAATTAAAAAAATTTAAAAACCCATCATGATGTAAGGAAATAACTTGTAGTTTCTTTGCAAATTAATAAGCCAAGTAACATGGAATATTTCTTTTAAAAAGTGTGTAATGAAAAACAGAGGAATGTACTGCTGCACTGAAGACCGCAGTGAAAGAGAGACTCTTTTTCTCTGTTTTGCTCTTGTAAAATTCTCGGGGCTGGTGCGTTCTTAGGCTGATATAGTGGAGTCGTTTTGGGTTCCCACTCACCGCCTAGAGCAGTCCCACATGGCTGGCTGCAGAGTAAGTACTGCCTGTGGAGTTGGAACATGAATATGAAGCATGCTAATGCTAGTATCAATTAGACAGTGACCCAGAAATTCTTGGAAGAATGATTTTTCAGCTCTATCCTGTCTCCAGGGCTTATAACCCTAACGGTTGCTCCTCGCCGGCTCCTCTGTTGAAAGCTGGAACGAGCTGGGAGTGAACCAGGGGAAGATGAGGGGGGACAGAACTGAAATGCTGTTCCTGAGAGAAACAAATCCTTCAGGTGAAGAGACAGTCAAAGCTCTTGGACGAATAATGGAATAACCATTGCAATTACAGGTGTGCCTACATTTATATTGTGCCGAGGTGCCATCTAGACAGATGTACTAGCAGTTTGCTTTCCATAATAACTGGTGGATTTTTCAAAATATTTTAATGACATCTGGGCATTTTACTGGGCATCAAATTCTTGATGACTTTCCAGGTCGTGCAGCCACCTTTTGCATCATCTGAACTCCCAACCTCTTCCATTCTTTTGGAGTCTTATGAAGAACATTAAACTTGCAGATGCAATTATTGTATAATAAAGTATTGATTTCCTAAGGAACCCTTTAACATCTTCTTTCATAATTAGCATTTACAAGGCATCAAGAATTAACCGCGTAGAGCCTTGCAAATGAATTACAAGGCCCTTTTATTTCTGAAATAAATATCAGTGCCCAGTTGCTGAAAACAGCTGAGCACATCGTCTAACTTCATCGAATGCCAACGTATGAAGTGTCTGGATGAGAGCAGTGCGAAAGCGGAGTTACAAAAGGAAGCTTTTTTGTCTTTTCATCCTGCATTTGATAACTGACTTTACTTACCCGTTTCTCTCAGCTACTTGGCATTGTCTTCCCACGTGTGTTGTAATTTTTTTCCCTGGTAATTTCTACTTCCTGCAGCGGCAGCTCTTCATGAGAGTAGCTTTGGTCAGCTTCGGGCCCGAGAGCAAATAAGGCGTTTGTTGCTCAATTAGATGTTTTTTATTTCGGCAGTATAAATCTCAGAGGGATGTTATGGCTCAGCTCTCACAGGAGTAAACTACCTGGCAGATGCTGTCTAATCATAAGCCTTCCCCCTCTGAGTCTGGTGTTGCAGGTGAACTCTTTCCAGAACAGTTCAGTGCCCCAGTTTGGTGCTGGACAGAAGACGTATGGAGGGAAGGGGGTTTCTCCAGGCAGAATGGGGGCTCTCAAGCCCCTGCTCAGCTGCTGTTTTAACAGTGGTTGGTCTTCAACTCCTAGCGGTTTGAGCTTTGAGTTCCCCAGCGACCTGGAAACCTGGAACTGCCTCATGATGAGCAGCTTGTTCCCTGCTTCCCCTGGAAGCGTTGGTGGGACACAGAAAAGACATGCTTATGCTTTTTATACAGTTCTTCTCCAGGCGGTGTTCACAGACTGTTGGGACCCCACACAAGACACGGATGTGGGCTTTTTGGTCTAAAACAGAGCTAGAGACAGGATGTAGTGTCCTTTGTTTGCAAGGTAGATTTGAATCCTCCCTTAGAAAGGCAGAAACCCTGTTTCAAAGTCCTGCTCAGGAGACTTCACTTGTGTTAAGTAGGATTGAGCTTCCTGCCCCAGAGTAACACAAGAAAAGACTACAGAAAAGGAGGTGAGAGTGGTGAGGAGGGTAACAAAGTCTGAAGGAGGCTTGCCTGCTCTTCTTGGGCTAATACGATTGTGAGAGTGGGGCGAGAGGACTCGGTATTTTTCATTTGTTAGGTTGAGTTTGACTTGTAGCAAAGAGAGGAGGGTGAAGAACATCAGGAGAGAGAAATCAAGGGGATTAAATGAATTAACTCACCAAATCTCACTGTGGGAATGGGAAATGTTACTGTTGTATTGTTATTGTTCCCATTTGGCAGATGGGAAATATGTCCATCCCGTGGCACAGGAACTACCCCAAAAACGTCCAGAAAGAGCTGGGGATGGATACTCTGCTTTGCCGTCTTGTTTTTTAATTGCTCTCCCACACACATGGATGTAGGGAAGTGATGGTGCCTCTGTACTCGGCCCTGGTGAGGCCTCACCTCGAGTGCTGTGTTCAGTTCTGGGCCCCTCACCACAGGAAGGACATTGAGCTGCTGGAGCGTGTCCAGAGGAGAGCCACCAAGCTGGTGAGGGGTCTAGAGAACAAGTCATACAAGAAGAGGCTGAGGGAACTGGGCATGTTTAGTTTGGAGAAGAGGAGGCTGAGGGGGGACCTCATTGCCCTCTACAGCTACCTGAAAGGAGGTTGTAGAGAGGTGGGTGTTGGCCTCTTCTCCCAAGGGAATAATGACAGGGCCAGAGGAAATGGTCTGAAGTTGGGGCAGGGGAGGTTTAGATTAGGTATTAGGAAGAATGACTTTCCTGAGAGGGTGGTCAGGCACTGGAACAGCCTGCCCAGGGAGGTGGTGGAGTCACCATCCCTGGAGGTATTTCAGAAGCGTGTGGATGTGGCACTTCAGGGCATGCTCTAGTGCCCGAGATTGTTGGTTTGCATCTGTTTGTGGGTGGTGTGGTGTGTGGTTGTGGGTGTTTGTTTTGCTTTGGTTGTGGTGTTCGGTGTTGTGGTGGTTTTTTTCATTTGTTTGGGTTTATTTGGGTTTGTTTGTTTGTTTGGGTGGTTTTTTGGGTTTTTTTGGTTGGACTCGATGATCTCAAAGGTCCCTTCCAACCAAGAAGATTCTGTGATTCTGTGATTCTGTGTTTATTTTCTTGTGGGTCCTGAGTCGGATTTGGTCCCCTGAAACCCAGAACGGGAAATCTCACACGTGCTGTGGTGCTAAACTGGTATAACAAAAGGAAATACCAGTTTATTGCTGTCTTGGGTGTGTGACAGTGTGGGCTCTTGAATTCCACTGGCTCAGCTGCAAACAGGTGTTGACGTGGTGTATAATCACCCTGCTGATTGGGGGTGGGGCGGGGGGGGAGGAAATCCCCCCAAAGAACAGGATAAGAAAGAGAAACAGACATTAAACTTCAACTGATAACCCACAAAATACAAAATTTAAATTGCAAATATTGATTTCCAGGGAGCATCAGGCTGATAGCTGCCATAAAACCTGAAGCACTGTTGGCATTTTAGTCAATAACCAGCTCGTATCATCATCCCAGGGTCTCTCAGATACGTTTTAGCTCAGATTTACTCAAATTTTTGTCTTCCAGAATCAATTTTTCCAAAGAGATTTTAGCAAAGCCTCTTCAGGGAAAGTTGGGGAAGATCCTTCATTTGGAGGAGATTTTTTTTTCAAGCTGTGGGTCAGCTCAGGTTCCATAAAGGCCTGTTTCCTCTTGCCAGGCAGGTGTTACCTGCTGGCAGTCCAAAAAGGGGAAGATGCTCCACCAGGGCCTCCAACTTCTTCTGTAGGTTTGGCCTGTGAACCTTGCTTGATGGATGGACACAGTGCAACAGCCTGTGTGTCAGGTTTTGGTGAGTATCTGTGACACACAATACGCAGGAGTGATAATCTGCTTGTCCTGAGAATTTTCCCAATAGGATTTGGGTCTCTATTGGGTTCGTAATCCGTTTGGATCCTCAGAGCAGGGATTTTCCTGCCTGTCATAGTACAATGGCTCTTCCTGGCTGTGCTCAATTCCAGAAGTGTATCTGTGAAGGTATCGGAGCCTGCTGAGACCAGATGTGGCTAGAAGTGCGCTGACGTGCCGAGTGTTCCCACACCGAGCGGAGGCTGCTGGGTCGCTTTGCCTGTGCTTCTCTTTGCTCTCCTTGGAAACCAACGGTTTCTTGACTAAAGAAAGAAATTCTTTGCTGTGAGGGTGGTGAGACACTGGAACAGGTTGCCTAGAGAAGTTGTGGATTCCCCATCCCTGGAAGTGTTGAAGGCCAGGCTGGATGGGGCTTTGAGCAACCTGGTCTAGTGGAGGTGTCCCTGCCCATGGCAGGGGCATTGGAACATGATGATCTTTAAGGTCCCTTCCAACTCAAACTGTTCTGTGATTCTATGATTCTATCACTGGTTCCCACTTTAGCTTTAGATACAAGTTGAAAAGGGGATGTCCCAAGTGATATCTTCTGACCCCAACCTAAGGGTTGATCACCCAGGTGTGCAGGTGAGCTAGTTCCCCATCTACCCCCTGTCACCACTCCTTCTCGGAGATGCCACTTGGGACTGGGTGCTCCTTGTTTCTCTGCAGCACGAACTTCTGTATCTGGTTTAAGCGTCGCCCAACTCTGCTGCGCTTTGCTTTGCTTGTGACGGGGACGAGGCAGGCAATGGTCTGAAGTTGGGGCAGGGGAGGTTTAGATTAGATATTAGGAAGAATGACTTTACTGAGAGAGTGGTCAGGCACTGGAACAGCCTGCCCAGGGAGGTGGTGGAGTCGCCATCCCTGGAGGTATTTAAGAAACGTGTAGACGTGGCTCTTCAGGGCATGCTCTAGTGCCCGAGATTGTTGGTTTGCATCTGTTTGTGGGTGGGGTGGTGTGTGGTTGTGGGTGTTTGGTTTGTGTGGGTTTTGTTTTTGTTTTGTGTTTGGTGTTTGGTTTTTGGTTTTTTTGGGTTGGTGTGGGGTTTTTTTGGTTGTTTTGGGGGTTTTTTTGGTTTTTTGTTTGTTTGGTTGGGGTTTTTTTGTTGTTTTTTTTTTTTGTGGTTGGACTCGATGATCTCAAAGGTCCCTTCCAACCAAGAAGATTCTGTGATTCTTACCTCCGGCAAGGGCTTGGCAATTCCTGGGTGAAAGGCTTGCGACCCTGATTCCCGCGCGGTGAGGGAGAACACCCTTACTTATTTGCGCTGCTGTTAGCAGGTATCGCTGCGGGGATTAACCTCGCGTTCCTGCAAATTCCTTTTCGTGAATCGCTTAAAAGGTAACTGTGGGCAGGCCGCTCCTCCCTCTGGGGACACGTACGTCTCTCAGGGTGGTTACATTCAAGTTACTCCATTAAGAGCTGACCCAAGGGATGGACACATGCACACACGTATATTTGTCTTATTCGGGGCGTGGAAAGAGGGATTACTTAAGGTTTTCTGTTCAGGTTTTGGTTTGGTTTTTTTTTTTTTTGCTTTTGAAAGGCCCTTTGTCTGGAAGTACCAGAAAGGATGAGACAAACTGGTTGCCTTCACGGCCCGATGAGCAAAAAGAAAGCAGTACTCCTGTTACCTGGAGACATTCAAGAAGGCAAGTGCAATTAGTCAGTAGATAATTAAGCTGTACATAATCGGAGTACTGGAGACAAATCACCTTAGTCTACAGATATCGCAGAGCAGGAGAAGCCCTTTTTCAGAAACTGCATGACAGGGAAAGAAGAGAAGGCAGAAACTGCTTGATCAACATTATATTTACCACCCCCTCAGCAAACAGAAGCTAAATTGGGGCCTTTTCTTGCAGCCTTCCTCCTGGGAACAGTGCCACAGGAAGCGGTGTGTCAAAGCTTCATCCCACCACTCCAGCCTCATTAAGGCCAAAGTTTCACTGATGGGAGCAGCTTGGAGGGGCTTGCTAATTGAGTTGGGTAAGACTAGGGGTAAGGCTATTTAGGACTCAAACTGTTGGTGGCTCTGGGTTTCCCCAGTGTTGAGGGCTGCGTGGGGCAGGTCCTGGAGGGCTGTTCCTCAGGATCCCCTCGGCCGCGCGTGGTGGACCCCTGCCATGCCTAGGGCCTGCGGAGAGGCAGTGGAGCTCAGCATCTCCGTCCGCCCCAGGAGCCACTTGCATCAGGAAGCTCCATCAGGCTGCTGGCTCCGTAGCAAGACATACTTCACTTAACCTTTGGGAACATTTATAATTAATGCTTAATTGATTTCCATAATGCAAGATCAACACACTGGCGTGGGCCTCTTCCTGTACATCTTTGCTCATATGAACAGTCCTTAGTCACCTTATTTTGTCTTTTCTGTGAGGTTTAACCTCTGAGCAAGATTCTTGATGAACTTGTGGCTCATAAAAATATCCAAACGTTTCTTAGCACAGATCAAATGCTGGCCTCAGGCCCCTAAGTGTTTCTTTTCCAGGAAGGGTGTCTTCTAGTTATCATAATGTTAGGAGTTTGTGTCTTTGCCAAGACTCAGTTTCTTGCTTGTCTCTGCCTCTCTGGGGAAAGGTCACATTCACTATTGTTGCCAAATTTTGAAAACTTGTGTAAGGTCATAGAAAAGTGACCCCGTCTAGGATCACCTCTGGCATTCTGTTCATGTCCATGTTGGATTTTTCTTCTGTTCTGTACAGCTACAGGAGATTTACCCTTTCTGTAACTGAGATTGCAATATTGTCCCATTAAGCATTGGAACAGGTTGCCCAGAGAAGCTGTGGCTGCCCCATCCTGGAGGGGTTCAAGGCCAGGCTAGATGGAGCTTTGAGCAACCTGGTCTGGCGGGAGGTGTCCCTGCCCAGGGCAGGGGCCGGGGGGACCGGATGAACTTTAAGGTCCCTTCCAACCGGAACCATTCTATGGTGATTCTATGATGAAGCATAGCTTGTGTTAGATTACTTCCAGCAAAATTAGTCCAAATCAAGCACCCCAAACCTCATGTGAGAGGTTCTTGCAGAAACCGACTAGAGTTGCCTCAAAACACAGATGATGAAAGGAGTCTGATGGATGAAGTGTCAGCCGTGCTCCTTGAGCTGCAGCCTGGGGAAGAGGGGAGGACTCCCCCTCCAAAATGATGCTGTGGCTCTCCTTTGTATCCGAGAGCAGGGACAAATACATGAGGTGAAGGAATATGTGGAGGAAGACCTTGATAAAGACTAGAGGAAGCAAACAGCCTCACGGGAAACAAAACGTAGCTGCTGCAGAGGGTTAGGAGAGTGGCCGGTATGAGGGAGTATAGTGTGCCTTTGCTATTTGGTACTTTTGATGTGTCTTTATTCAGGTTTTAAATTAAAAAAAAAAACAAACCAACAAAACAACTAAGCGTGTGTATTCGCAGACTAGATGCAAGATTATGTCATAAATATAGAAACAAAGTTGTAGGTTTTAAAAGGATAGGGCTGAGGTCAGAGGTCAGAAGGCAAAGCCAGCAATGACCTGTAAGGCTTCTTCATGTCCTCTTGGTCCAACCGTTTATTTGAGTTAAGCAAAAATCTGGTGGTTGTTGGAATTTCTGTAGTTTTGCCTAAGCAACATTTCTTTCTACACACCTCTAATAGTTGAGCACTGTAGTTAGAGCACTGTACCTCTGTGCCTGATTTCTGTTACTTCTGAGGTGAAGCAATTGATAAAAGGCTCTGCAACAGCTGAAGCTGACCAGATGTCTTACATTTCATGAGTTGCACTTTTAATTTCTCTTCTCTTTCTCTTTTTACAAACTACATTCAGATGATATCCTTGACTTTCTGCCTAACACCTTTGCAGACAGGACAGGTTTTCACTGTCTGAGGAGGGAGCTGGGCTTCTAGAAATCATGGCCCAGAAGAGGAATCTGCCATACTAAAAAACCACTGCTTCCTAGAGCAGGTCAACGGGAGAGGACTTCCAAATGTACGAGCGTGCTGGAGAGAGGAGAAACCAACCTCCTGGGAAGCTCAGCAGGGACTTTGCTCTCAGGAGAGGAAGCAGCAGGAATGGCAAAATGGAGCTTGCAGTTTTTAACAGCTACTTTGGGTTTCAGCCATGATTTTAATACCAATTTAGCCAAACCAGACCACACCAGTTGCCTTTATCTCATAGTGCTATAGAGATCCTCTAGAGTCAGTGTGTCTTCCCCACTCCTGGAACATGTCTGTGAGGGGCTCCTGCCAGTGCAGACTGTTTGACCGTGTCGATCACTATATCTTAACAGAATAATGAAATAATTCCCCAGATTCTCGTAAGTAACTTTGAGGATGGTTGAACACTGGAACAGGTTGTCCAGCGAGGTTGTGAAGTCTCTGTCCTTGGAGATGTTCAAAATGCAACTGGACACAGTCCTGGGCGACCTGCTGTAGTTGGCCTTTCATTGAGCAGGGGCATTGGACTAGGTGATCTGCAGAGCTGCTTTCCAACCTCAACCGTTTTGGGATCCTGTCATATTTTCCGAGTCACAGTTAGACTTCTTGTGTGCTATCTGCTGCTGTCAAATACTTGGACGCTAATGACAAATAATGATGGATGCTTCTTCCTTGAGCTGGTAGAAGAGAAGCATCACTGAGGGGAAAGAGCTGCTGTTTATTTACAAACATCAGTTAAATGGTTGTTTCAGTACAAGAGGGTAATTCGCTCAAGTCACGAACACAGTTTTGTGTATATGAAGTATGGCTTGATAACCAAAAAGACCAATTTTCTTATTGGTCCTTAAAGCGAACAATAAATTCTGTATTAAAAGCTCTTTTGCGTGAGCACGTAGGAACACATGGGAGCCTCAAGTAAGTACCAGGAACACATACTGTGAGGTGCTGAGCATATACAAAGTGAAAATAAAAGCCTTCCCAAAAGAAACCTGCGCTCCAAATAGATCAGTCTTGAAAACTGGCACATCTATAAAGAAATTCCAAATAAATCTACACAGTAAAGCAAAAAAGGAGGGCTACTGCAGCCAATTAACTACAGGATCTGTGTGATAAATCTTTTATCTCAAATTAGCAATGTGTGTATTGAGTGGATCAAGGTGAGCATGCTACTCTGATTGAAAACCTGTACATGTGAAACCTGTCATCTCATATTAGGAGACAAATGACATTTGGAGGCATTACATAAATAATGGAATCTCATGGCCACCTGATCTTGGTTATTTCCTAGTGAAGGGTAAGACATTCTGAAAACCCTTTTATTCTGAGTTGTAGAGCTGTAATTCTCCTGAACTGGCAGCGCAAGTTGTGAGGAAACATCCAGCTGAAGCTGAATAACTCTGCAGGTTTGGAATGAATTCCCAGTCCATTTTAAATCAATGGGAGTGGTCTCCCTGGCTTTTCCACTTCAGTGCCCAGGAAGTGGTGCCTCTGGCTCGTGTTTGCTAAAGGAGATGTCCAGTCACTATCCGGAGAATAGAATTTGTATCTCTGTTCTCATCTATTCATTAGTTAAGTTCTGCTAAGGCAAACACAAAGTTTGGACTGACGTTCTTAGTTTGGATTACCTGCCCGCCTTGGGCTTGGCCTTTCAGAGAACACTTTGTGCCGTGAGTGGCGGAACTGATGAAACCGGATTTTCTGGTTGTCTGCATCTCCCACACCGTTACACTGCAATGACACTGGCCGTGGAGCTTCACCCTTGGTTGCTGTTGGGGCCATGTGGTCTCTCTGGAGCTTGGGACACACAAACTGGCGAGGGAGCGTGGCTTGGGCAACTGATGGCTCCCAAGCAGCATTTGTCACAGCTGAGCCTGCTTTTCTGCCAGGAGGCAGGTGCTAGTTCAGACCTTTCTCCTCAGTCCAACTGATTCTCATCAAATCCATAGCAACTTCCTCATCTTTGAAGTTCGTAGCCCTCCAGAAAATCTGCTTGAAGCTGGACAACAGATTTAGAAGAGATGTGCAGGGTCAGGTAGCCAGCAGGAAGGCATCAGCTCTGTTTGGAAATAGAGTGGGCAGGTGACAAACTATGAGTAGCATAAATTGTTTCCTGTCTTTTTATTGAAAACACCAGAGAATTTAATAGGTATCAATCCACTTCATACAGGTGTGAATTCAAAACTTTGATAAGGTAGCCATTCTAAGCAAGTTATTTAATGAGAAAGAATAATTTTCCGTATTATTCTAGGAGGGGTTTTGTTTAAGGTATAAAAAACCAATTAGGTTCCTGTGCTCTGCAACAGGCAGCAAACAAACACTTCCTTGAATTAGCTCAGTTTAAATGAATTCTGTGGTACCTGTTCGGAATTCAGGGGGAAGTTCAGACCATTTGGGCAGAATCGACTGAAGCCAGTACTGGGGTCAATTGATTTGTAACTGGTGACACCATGCGTGGTGGTGGTCCACTGTCTTTCTGGAATAAGACAAAGCGGCGGTTAGGGTCCAGACTTTGGAAGAGATCCAGGAATTCCTAGGACTTACCAAATGTGTAAAATGTCTGCAGCTGCCCAGCCCATCCTCCTGCCAGAGACAGATGGGTCTGTGTCTCCGTTTCTCACCTATCCCTCTTTGTGTGCAGGCATAGGCGAAGGTGTTTCATCCCAAAGGTGATAAAGGTTGTTTTGGGGATGATTTGCATAAAAAGGTCAATCAGCCTAAGTTGAATTTTAATGTAAGTGAGGAAAAAGCTGTGCAATCTGAGGCTGGAATTAAAAAGGATTTATAACAAACAGGGAGACCAGATCTGATCAAAATAAGTGAAATTGTGCATATCAGGTGCCATACTCAGTAAAGTTTAAAATAGGCAGTTTCGGTCTGATTATCATAGAATGGTTTGGGTTGGAAGGAACCTTAAAGATCATCTATTTCCCACCCCCTACCCTGGGCAGGGACACCTCCCACCAGACCAGGTTGCTCCAAGCCCCCTCCAACCTGGCCTTGAACCCCTCCAGGGATGGGGCAGCCACAGTTTCTCTGGGCAACCTGGGCCAGGCTCTCACCACCCTCACAGCAAAGAAGTTCTTCCCCAGATCTCATCTAAATCTCCCCTCTTCCAGTTTAAAACCATTCTCTCTCATCCTATGGCTCCCCTCCCTGATCAAGAGTCCCTCCCCAGCTTTCCTGGAGCCCTTTGAGGGATTGGAAGGCTCTATGGCAATAGCAAAGATTTCTCTTTTGAGATGACAGATTTCACCTCTGTCCTCCTCGTCATTGGCTCAACAGATGTTTCAAGCCTGTGGAGGACACACCTTCGCTTTATGTCTGTGTGTCCTCCCCTCCCTTCATCATTTGCCTGCGAGTCCTTTCTAGCCCGGGAACGTATTCTACAGTGAACTGTTTCATTTTTGGATGTGTCACAACTGTCAAGGCCCGCATGTCAGCGGTGTCCTGTTTGCCCAGGTGCACCCATGACAGCCTGAGGAGGGTGGGAAAGAGGAAGGGAGCTCCATACAGAGCTCTGTGTCCCCTAACATTACTCTGGCTAGGGCTATGCCAAATTTCCTCCCTCGAAACCAGGTATTTCAAGTAATCCTTTTTATTTACCTGCATCTTAGGCAGCCTCTAAGGACCAAGGTATTCGGATCTTAGTTTTCCTCCCGGTTGTCTCTGACTCAACGTGATAGAAAAAACAAGGGGAGTTTTGTTTTGTAGAGACAATATCTATGTCCTTGGGATTTTTGTCTCTATGCACTTCTCATTTTCAGTATTTCTGCTGAGTATCAGATGCAAATTACAGAGAACGAAATGTATTTTTTCCTTTTTTGCTACATATTTGGCTACTTGTATGGGGATGTGAATATTTTCTTTTCGATTATTACACCATGTTCTAGCCAGCGATGTCCTATTGTGGCTGAAAATTTCCTGTATGGAAAAATTTGCTTGCAGTCTTAGACATACTGAGCTATGTTCTGATCTTAGGTGTATAAGCTTAAATTTGGAGTAAGACTGATTGATTTACTGCAGAGTTACATCCAAGCAACAGAGATAAGATTCTGCCTTATTTCACAGAATCACAAAATGATATGGGGTTGGAAGGGACCTCTGGAGATCATCTAGTCCAACCCCCTGCCAAAGCAGGTCCACCTAAAGCAGGTTGCACAGGAACGTGTCCAGGCGGGTTATGAATGTCTCCAGAGAAGGACACTCCACCACATCCCTGGGCAGCCTCTTCCAGGGCTCTGCCACCCTCACAGGAAAGAAGTTCCTCCTCATGTTTAGGTGGAACTTCTTATGTTCAAGTTTGTGCCCGTTACCTCTTGTCCTGTCACTGGGCACCACTGAAAAAAGACCGGCCCCATCCTCCTGACACCCTCCCTTGAAGTATTTATAAGCATTGATGAGATCCCCCCTCAGTCTTCTCTTCTCCAGACTAAAAAGACCCAAGTCCCTCTGCGTTTCCTCATCAGGGAGATGTTCTAGTCCCCTCATCATCTTTGTAGCCCTTTGCTGTACCCTCTCCAGCAGTTGCCTGTCCTTCTTGAACTGGGGAGCCCAGAACTGGACACAGTGCTCCAGATGGGGCCTCCCCAGGGCAGAGCAGAGGGGGAGGATGACCGCCCTCAACCTGCTGGCCACACTCATCCTGATGTACCCCAGGATGCCATTGGCCTTCTTGGCCACAAGGGTACATTGTCGGCTCATGGTCATCCTTTTGTTCACCAGGACAATATTGGCCGTCATGCTATCTCCTCACACCCATTGCTATCTCGACACAGAAGCCTTTTCCTCTGTTATTCCTGCCATCTGAAACAGTTTTCATGTATTTCTCTGTGTCCTTCACTCCCTTTCCCAGCAGAAACCTCATTTGAAAACAAGTATTTTCTTTTTTCCCCATGGCTCTTAATGTTATTATCCCACTGCTCTCATCTATTATTTAGTTTTAGCTGTTGTATTTTGGGTAGAATTACAGAATGAACATATAGGATATGCCAAAATGGATCCAAGCCCATTTTCCAAACCAAAATGCATTCTGATCCTGAGAGCACTTGTACCCATCCATGCAGAACAAGGGGAATCCAGCTGGGATAAGGATAATGAGGAAGGATAATAAGGATATTCTAAGGAAGGAAAGATGGAACGACTCATTTTGGAGAATGGCAGCAGGTCACTCTGAACTTGTCCTCTAACAATGGTTTTGAGGTCTGCGTAAAGAAATGGGGAGTCTAGAACATCATGGAAACATTCAACAACAACAGAATAGAGGGGGAAGTTTGGGAGGAAAAAGAAAGAAATGGTGTGAAGTATTTTGGTTAATGCTTTCTCTAGCTGATAGGTATTCCAAATTAATTCCTTATGATCCCAAACTTTGAGGATTCTGCAGTTGCGGTTCCTACGTACCACATGCCAAAGGCACATCGATCCTCATATTGTTCTCTATTAACTACACTGTATTGAAATTATATATAGGCACGTCAGGTTGATTTTTTCCAAGCGTTTTCTTTAGAATAATGAGTTTCTTCTGCATTTGCATAACGCTACATCTCTGTTTACGTAGGGTTTCTGAACATAACACTATAAACTTTTTTTCTTTTTTTTTTTTGCTTACAAGTCAATACTATTGATGCTTTCTCTTTTCATTGTTTTTTCTTCCTATTTTAGAGATGTGTCAGCTGGCAAGAAAAAGACCTTGTGCACTGCAACGCTCTTCTCTCTCCATGTCTTGGTATGTTTGTCATTATTCCATAGTAAAGTGCTTATACTCACTGCCTTCATATATATGTATATCTCTAGTAGTACTTTCTATGGGCTAATTAATTCCATGTTTAAAAAACAATGTTTAGTGCTGATAAGCAAATCGTTAGCAAAGGTATTCATATTTTTTACTGAATTCTTGAAGAGGCGTTTCTCTGTTAGAAAAGGGAAATAGATCTCTTTTCACACCCTTTACTCTCCCATGTTTTCAGATTTCAGAATTTCCAGAATTATTTATTAAGAGGAAACTGTGGGGCCTGAACGGAGAAGAAGTTGAGTCCCCGTCTCTGAACCAAGCTCTTTGCAGTTCCTCCATCCTTGGATAGTTTGTTTATTTTTTTGCTGAATTAGGGCCGGTTTCTAACATGTTATCCCTAATTTAGCACCAAAAGTGCACAGCGGGGCTGGCTTACACCGGGCTTTTGTGTGTGTTTTTGCACTGTTGGCACTGGTTTCCTCCGTTGTGTGATAGAGCACTCGAGAAACAAATGCAGCTTATCCAAAATACACGCATGATAACTGCCCTGAACGTACACATTTTGCTATTATTCCCACATATGTTTTGGCAGCCGAGAGAGCTCATTTGGCTTCCTATATATTTAGGCAAGGAGGGGAACTCTCTCGTTTCTCTCGTCTATTCTGTGTTTTTATTTATTCATCATATTGTTCTTTCAACCCACATAAAGAAATCCCAAGCACTATCACAAATGGCAAAGATTATAATCAGTGACTAATACCCTTGCTACAATAAACTGCACCAACCCCTAGCACGAGACATAAATAATACAAAAGGCCCTCTCATATTTTGAGGAACTGATATGAATATTATAATAATTGTTCCACAGTTAATGATACAAAACCTCAGTAACACTTAAGGACCTTCGTACTGGATTTGATTCAAAGCCAGCTGGAGCTTTTCCATTACATCAGCGTGGTTTAGATTATGCCCCGAAATAGGTGGGTAAAATTCTCATATTCAGTTTGGAATTTTCCTCCCTTTTGAACTCGTTCTTAGCAGCTGTGCGAGAAACACTTGAAGGGGTAAATAACCACTTGAGTGGTTATGAGATGACATGGTTGCGTTAACTCTGTGTTTAGAAAAATCTGTCAGCGGGCAGGTCTGTGTCTTTGCCCTGGGTCCTGGGCACGGTGCTCTGGTCTTACTGGGGAGAAGGAATCAGCCTCTCGCCACCAGCCAAAGAACCTAATAATCGCGGCTCTCTGAACACCGAAGCAGATCCAAACCCTCACATTATCCAAAAGGAGGTACTAAGGGGGACAGGTGGAAATTCTTTCCTGTGAGGGTGGTGAGGCACTGGAACAGGTTGCCCAGGGAAGCTGTGGATGCCCCGTCCCTGGAGGTGTTGAAGGCCAGGCTGGATGGGGCTTTGAGCAACCTGCTCTAGTGGAGGTGTCCCTGCCCATGGCAGGGGGGTTGGAACTTGATGATCTTTAAGGTCCCTTCCAACTCTAACCATTCTATGTTTCTATGATTCTATAAATATCAGTTTCATTTTTCTCAGGACTGCAATTAGTTGAATGGACATTTTCTTCTACGTGGTGTGTAGTGGTGTGAGCGGATGCAACTGATTAAACCGTGGCCTTTGCATCTAAGCGCTCAGTTCAGATTGGGTTGTGATCCAGAGCAAAATCTGATTCAGGCAATGGGAAATCAATGAACTTGATTCTGGGCAGGTGAGTTTAGCGGCATATTTTGTTGGTTTGTTTGTTTGTTTTATACTAAGCTTTTCTCTATGACAGTAAAATGCCGAAAAATGGTTCAAACTCTTAAATGGAAGTGTCACAACAGTGGGGTTTGTTGACTGTCTCCACCAGGTGTGAGGTTGGGCGCACTCTTGGGTGCACGTTGCTGTCGGTGTTCGATTCAGCAGTGAATACAAATAAAGGCTGATGTTCCTCAAAGCCTTTTTATTAGCAGTAGAGCTAATAGTTAGCACTCAAATCAAAATTAAGACTTGAGCTGGCACAATTTGTAGCTGACGCCAGCAAGATGTAACACATGGCCAGGATCCCAGGCTGCTGCCTGGGGCGTTGTGTCTCGTGGCGTATGTAGATGAAGGGCTGGAAACTTTAAAACAGCCAACGGAAACCCATCGGGCGGTGAGAAAACAGTGCATGATCCCTCTACCCCCAAGGGACTGCGGGTTCACTCTTCCCTTTAAAGAGATGGAGAGGAGCTATCTCAAGGACAAGAAATTATCTTCAGCTGAGGCTTCTGGAGGTTTTCTTCGTTTTATCTTTACTATTCTTACAGTAAAGATCCATAACCTTGGTTCAGAGAAAGTACCTTTAACCCTGTGACTTAAAGGGAGATCTTGTGGCCGTGTTGAACACAAAGCTGAAAGGGATATATACACAGCCAACATTATATATAATTGGTATATATTATAAATACAGAAATTCAAGTAGCTTTGCATTAATTTGGATAATTCTGTTTTCTGCTACTGATGTAAAAATTAGAGGGGACATTCTAACCAATTTCTGTTTGTGTGGGGTCTCTTTGCTTGTCTGGACCAGAGTTGCAGCTGGCAAAATCTTGCCCCTAAGTTAGGAGTAAAACTCACCAACTTCAGGGAATTGAGATTTCATCCTGAGAAACAATGTTTTGGTTTAAAACAGATAATAATTAAGATAACTTTTTGAAGCTTTATCTGTGAAAAATGGGACAGGCAGCAGGCTAGAAATGTGCCACAGCAGGAGGTGACCTTTCTTTTATTTATCCAGCTAAAATAATTGGAAATACGATGAACTGCCCATCTTCGGAAATTAGGCACAGCATTTTGTGAGATTTTAGTCTACAAAGGGAGGCAGAATGCCCATAGAGGCAGCAACGGCAAAGTGTATTAATGCACTTCCCTCTTCGAATTACACACACACGAAATCTTTGTTCCACTTGAGAAAGCGTTAACTTGTGGTTTGCTTTAAGCTTTATTATTTTGGTTGGTTTGTAACTGCCAGGATCTCCTTAAGGCCTTGAAGGGTCATAGCTGTGTCTTCAGCTGCTTTGCTTCAGAGGGAAACACGTCCTGGGGAAAGAAGTTTTAGACTGAGAAGTGTTTCACAAAAAAAAAATTAGCTTATTTGTATAGCTAATAGGTAAAAGGCTAACGATTCCAAATAGCCATGACTGTTGGGTCAGGCCCTAGAAGTCATACTACTACAAACATACGTACGTACAAGTCATACATACAACACTTGGGGGTGTTGGTGGATGAGAAGCTCAACATGAGCCGGCAGTGTGCACTGGCAGGCCAGAAAGCCAACCGCATCCTGGGCTGCATCAAGAGAAGTGTGGCCAGCAGGTCACGGGAGGTGATTCTACCCCTCTACTCTGCTCTCGTGAGACCCCACCTGGAGTATTGTGTCCAGCTCTGGAGTCCTCAACACAGAAAGAAGGACATGGACCTGTTGGAACGGGTCCAGCGGAGGGCCACGAAGATGATCGGAGGGATGGAGCACCTCCCCTGTGAAGACAGGCTGAGAGAGCTGGGGTTGTTCAGCCTGGAGAAGAGAAGGCTCCGGGGAGACCCCATAGCAGCCTTCCAGTATCTGAAGGGAGCCTACAGGAGAGCCGGAGAGGGACTCTTTGTCAGGAGATGTAGTGACAGGACAAGGGGTAATGGTTTTAAATTGGAAGAGGGGAGATTTAGATTAGATATTAGGAGGAAATTCTTTACTGTAAGGGTAGTGAAGCACTGGAACAGGTTGCCCAGGGAAGTTGTGGATGCCCCATCCCTGGAAGTGTTTAAGGCCAGGCTGGATGGGGCTTTGAGCAACCTGCTCTAGTGGAAGTGTCCCTGCCCATGGCAGGGGGGTTGGAACTCGATGATCTTTAAGGTCCCTTCCAACTCTGACCATTCTATGATTCTATGATTCTGTGATTCTACTAGTTCTTCTTTCCTAGTTAGATCCTGTTTTCCTATTTTTCTTCATAACCCTATGAGCACGCAGTTTAAATAGTTACCTGCAGTTAATCTCATAATCTGCATGAATGCAGAACCTCGTGCTTTAAGAAGGAGAGCAGCTCTCTTGGGACCTGCAACAAACAAACAGAAATCCTTTGAAAATCATCCCGCAGAACTGTTTATTAAAGTAATACTTGCTTTGAAGTTCATCACACGCGTAGCCTGAGTGAGAATAAGGCCTGAGCGGGGATTTTAACATTCAGGAACAAATTGTTAGCTGAGAAAAGAGTCACTTGACAAAACTGTTTCATATTAATCATTAGGCATTAAATTCCCTGAACAAAGCACATTTGTTTCGTGGTGTAATAAATAGCTAGTGCAAAATACGGGGATTTAACTTAATAGGAACCGCGCAGCTAAAATTACCTTCAAGGAAAGCCCTGCACATGGATGTGCACTCAGGGTCTTTGAGGACTCTTTTCGTCTCTTGGATTTGACCTATTACAGATAGATGTCGGATAGTTTGTCACCAATTTTCCCCCCATAGTAGAACTTTATATGCTCCTATGTAAAAAAAAACTGACTTGAAAGTGAGATTTCCCTATTCTGCCCAGCTGAGCACCCGGAGAGCTTGCGTGGTAGTGAGAAACACTTCTCATGGATGTATTAAGTGCTACCATCTGTTTGGATTGTTTTGAAATGCGTTTTTGGGCCAAAGCCTGCCCTTGCGAGGATCCAGTTTAACATGAAAGCCTCAGCAGTTCTCTGAATGTGAATAAGGCAGCAAAACTCCCTCCTTTCATGCCTCCCAATCGTGCCCTTTAATTTCGCTACAAAAACTTGAACGGAATCAGAATAGCAGCTCCAAAACTCGAGCCCTTGATTATCTTGACGACTACCTTACTCCAGATGAGAAGTTGCACTGATTTCAAGGGCTTTTCTTCCCACTGGGCCCTCTATTGCAACAGGCAACAGAAATGGGTCAAAGTGAGAAAACAGTGAAATTTATTTTGGATGCTTTTCAGTTTAGCTTTGTGTTATTGTTTTTCTCCTGAGGCATGAAATGGGAAAAAAAAAAAAAAAAAGAAAAAAAAAGGGAAATTTGGAAAAAGATGGAAGAGAAACTTTTAAATAAACTGTTTTTGTTCTCTAGGATCAGCAAAATAACTTTAGAATACTATATAAGGTGATATTATTACTGCCACACTTCAGACTTTCTGCCTGCACTAACTAATACATTCTGAATGAAAATGAAGTTACTTTGTCAAAATTTACAGCATTTGGCAATTACAATTCCTATCTGTTATAAGCCAAACCTTATTTTTAGTCCTTAATATTGTGTTAACGACCTTATAATTAGCATATGCACAGGAATAGCAAGTTAATTTATTTCAAGCTTTTTCTACTGAAATACCACTTTCTTTTCTATCTGAAATAGTCTCTATTTTTTTTTATATCCTAAATTCTATACTGTGTCTTTAATTTTGGTTTACATGTCAAAAGCAATGACGGTTTTTCAGTATTGTCTTTTTTTTTTTTTTCCTCTTATTTTGATACATACCAGGGGGAAAAAAACCAAACCAACCCTAAAACATACTGTATAGCACAGCTTTGTCACTATTTTCAGATATTGTTACTCAGAAGTGAAGGATGTGCTCTAATCACTTTCCAGTATCCACCAAGTATTACTTTCTTTGTGTTAAGTAATTGCGCACCAGAGGAACCTCATCT
Organism: Numenius arquata; assembly: GCF_964106895.1. NCBI lineage: Eukaryota > Metazoa > Chordata > Aves > Charadriiformes > Scolopacidae > Numenius > Numenius arquata. The sequence goes on along the minus strand of NC_133582.1, from coordinate 30,968,375 downwards.
TTAAAGATGTGAGTAGCACCGAGTCTTGATATATCCTTAAGTAATCTCTACATTTGGTTTCCCCCATTTTTCCTGATTTGTTTGCCTTTGGGAAAAAAAAAATAAAAATTAAAAGGAGTCCATGAGGAACTTGGTGTGCAGTTGGTTGCATAAGGGATCTGTCATATCTTAAATTGCACTAATTGATCATACCCTCATCTCCTCATTTCCAAGGCAATACATTTGAGGAGCCCAAGCTCTATCACCTGCATGTGACTGGGCGACTTCTCTGCCAGGTTGCCTGCAGCAGACCATGGTGGTGAAACCTCCTCTTTCACCATTGTTTGGAGTAAAATAGCATCTCGTCACAGTTCCATATGTGTGTAGGCCTCAGGTTGTGCCAGGGAAGGTTTAGATTGAATATTAGGAAAAAATTCTTCACCAAAAGGGTTATTAAGCATTGGAACAGGCTGCCCAGGGAAGTGGTGGAATTGCCATCCCTGGAGGTATTTAAAAGATGGGCAGACGTGGTGCTGAGGGACGTGGTTTAGTGGTGGACTTAGCAGTGTTGAGTTGTTGGTTGGGCGCGATGTTCTTAAAGGTCCCTTCCAACCAAAACGATTCTATGATTCTACGTGCATGAGCTTGGGTAAGGTTTTAAGCTACTCCAATAGAACTGTGTGTCTGAGTCCTCGCCATCTACCTGCTTTGCCCCCTTTCTGAACTGGATTAAACCATTTCACTTTTTCTCTCCATGTTCATTAACGTATCCAAATATGATCAAGATTAACCAACAGTGATTGCTATGGTGCTTAAAGGAAGGAAGGAACGGCCCGGAGAGGGGAGTGTGTTCTGGCATTGAATCCATTCTTTGGCGTTGAATCTGTTCTTGGATATTTTTTGTGAAAAGTAAAAGTTTAGATCTGCATCTTTGTTTATGCTAGAAATAATTGTGTCCTGACTTGCCACTCTGGCAACCTTGGCATCATTTGAAGTCTGAAATCATGGAAGGTTGGTCACCAAAGTTTGAAACCTTAGATGCAGCAGACTGAAGTGGCCAGGCTGAGGGGTGGCATAAATGCCAGGCAAGGCAGTATAGCTCCTATACTGGGAGAGTGGAAGGGCAGGGTCAGAGGAGTAAAGTTGACCAAGAGGTAGTCTCCTCTCTGAAGTGTCTCCTTCTCTGAAGATAACCAAAACCCGCCTGGACACAATCCTGTGCAACTTGCTCGAGGTGAACCTCCTTTGTCAGGTTGATTAGATGATCTCCAGAGGTGCCTTCCAACCCTTACTGCTCTGGGATTCCATAGCTGGGGTGGAAGAGCAAGTCCACTGTCCAGCTTTATACTGAAGTGCTGCCCAGAGTCCTCTTCCGTATAGCGAAGTGGACATGTTGTTGCACCCATGACAAAAGAAAGTTTGTAGGTAGCAATAATGTCTTTATCAGCTTCTCGACTTTCAGGTGCACAGACTTTTTTCTAGGCTACCACCACCTAGAGGCGTTTCCCGCAACCTGATGAATGTCACCACCTGAGCCAGAGGGAGAGAATAGGAAGGGGTTTTTTGTTTGCCTGTTTGTGGTCAACCTTCTTTGACCAAGCAATATAAACATGGACACGCTGGATCTTTGTAAAAATAAATACAGGGCTATGTCTTACAGTCCCCTTGGGGACTGGATCTGGTCCAGAACGTGGCAGCTTGCTTATTATTAGACATGGCCTCTCCCTGGAGTGCTCGCAGCCAAAGCTCCTGTGCTGGCTGATCTCTGGCTTCAGGGCAGAGTTTATTTTATTCTTTTTGCTTTTTTCTCTCTTTTTTTTTTTTTTTGTCTTTCTCTCCCAGTCATAATCTTAGCCATAAATGGAACGGGACTTGCCTCTTGCTTTGAAGGACGCTGCCTCATTTGTCCTTTGGGGCTTTCCGAGCAAGAGTCGCAGCCCCAGCGTTCGCACACTCCCTGGTCCTGAAATAATTTGTGGATCTGAGCCTTTTTTTTTTTTTTTTAAGGTGATGATAGGGATGGGAGCGAGGGGAGAGGAACTTGAGCATGGTGGGGATGGGAATTTGAGCCTGGGATGTCTGTTTTAGCTGGAAGATTGTTGTTTTGGACCTGCCTGCTTGTCTGCTCCAGCCAAATACGTTGCTGGCCAAACTACACTGTGAGATGTGCACATCTTGACCAGAAACCGTGCCCAGCTCCCCAGCTTCTGCAGGAGCCCGCAGGCTGCAAGGAGGGTCCCTCACGCTCAGCATCACTCAAACTGGGCCCTTGATGACCAAAATGCTCAGCTGCTCCCAAATGACCATGTTTTTTCATAAGTGCGACATCAACCATTTCAGCTGAAGCGAAACCTCATCACGAGGTCACTGTGTCGTGACTTGCTTGAAACAGGATTTTTTTAAAATGTGTGTGCGTTTGCTGCGAGGGAATGAGAGGGAAAATCCTGCAGAGAAGTAAAACTTCAGCAGCAGGAGTTTTCCTTTCCTGGAAGGTCAGGGTCCGGTCCCCAGGGGTAAATCTGTCACACCACGCAGCTGGAGTCAACAGGGTTAGTACAGATCCATTTCCTTGGAACCGAAATCAAAACACCGTTGCCGATAGTCCCAGGGAAGCTTTTGCCTGTCTTGTTTGGCCAAAGACAGCGCTGTTTAGTGCTTCTCACCCCTGGGAGATTTGCTAAGTTCTATACAGGAACCAGGAGAAAAGGCTGACTTTTAAAAATGTGTTGACTTCCTTTAGACTACCTGGGCTTATGGACCTTCAGAAGGTGGAGAATGTGGTTTAAAAAACATATATCCCTTCCCAGGTGGGTTTTAATAAGTGCCTTCAGCTTTAGAGTCTAGCCCTTCAGCTGAATTTCATTTTGACCCCAGATTTCTCTCTAGCTCATATATGATATAAGGACCAGCCGTGTGCACCGCAGAGTCTCCTGGAAGGTGTTGAGGACCTCCGGTCAACTGGTAACCAGCCCCAGTCCCCGGCTGATGTTATCCTGCTTGTATGAAAAATATGGCATGTGAGAAAGGCTCCATTATGAAAGCTGTTATTAGAGAAAACATTACTTATTCTTAAATCTTAACCAAATTATGCAGCATTTTGAATTTTCAGTAACAATAATTTTCTGGTGTTCCCCATTAGGGGACAAAGACTGCTGTCAGCTCCACTGCCATAAATCCAGCTTTCTTCAGAAGAGATATTCTGGATTCAGAAGGAGAACGGAATTTTTCTCTTAGTGCTTTTGTTCCCCTACAATTAAAACTAAAAAACAGGAGGAATTTGGGGAACTCCAGGGTTTGGGTTTTTGTATGAAGCGGAGGAATTGTTTTCTTCTGGTTCTAACATAGCCTGTGATGCTTAAATATTTTGTTGGTGCTGTGTTTAGTTGTTGAACTGTCACATGCTTTTTTAAAGGCTTGAGTTATTTGAACGCCCTCATTTAAAAAGCAAAGCAAACCTTTGATTTCATCCACACTCAGGAGTAGGGATATTTAAGCAACTTATGAATGCAGAATTTCATATGCTTAACTCTGTGGGTACCTCCTCAGAAAAATTGGCTTTTGCTAATTACTGGTTGCAGGTTGCACTCAGATTTACTGTCTGGGTTAAACCCGGTTATAAAAGCCTGACTTCGTTACATCAATTACTAATCCCCAACAAGCCGGCTGCGTTGCCTCTCTGCTCGGTGGAAGCAGTGTGCTGAGAACCCTCTTTAGCTCGTTTGGGTAGATGCGTGGAGCCACACGGGACACCTTGGCCTGGTTTGGAGCCCAGATGCCATGAATTCCCTGGTCGGTGCGTGCCCCCAACAGGAGCTGTCTCCTCCTGGACTCACGGCCAAATCCACTTGGCTCCCAGGGGTCACCGTGGAGGCATTTTGCACCGGAACTGCTCATTTTGCGTATTAGATTTCAACCTTTGAGCGCATATTGGGAGTTTACAGTTGCCGTTACTTTAGAACATCTGCTTTTTCATAGGAGGGAAAAAACGCTTCAGGAAAGTTAAAAAGCTGAAATGATAGATTTGGCATTGCGTGTTTGTTACAGTAGTAACCAGTTACGTAGCATAGAAGGGTCCGTCTATAAATACTTTAATATTATTTAATAAATTATAGTGGATTTTATGGCATACCTAATAATAACATTAAATGTTTCTGCATTTAACAGGCACACACATTCTTTTAACAATATCTCCATGTTATATGCTTTGCAACAGCTTGTTATGGCTTCATCTGTTAGGCATTTACTATGCATTCACTTTATTTATTTCTTGAGGAAAGAAAAAGGAATGCTTTCTAATAAGACGCAAAGGAATGTAGCTGCATCTAATGACCGCTTAACAAATATGATCAAGCATTTACAAAAGAAGTCAAAATTTAAAGCTGTATTTACAAACAGCTGCTGTGGCTAGAGGGTTTGGGTGGCTTTAATGAAGAAATAGCCTTGTCTGCTGGTACCAGGAGTGGTTGGGACTGCCCGAGCGATGCATTACCATGAAGGTATTTTGTGTCAGGACACAGCCTGTTTGGGGAAGTAATAGCTTTCCCAAATCTTGGGCAACGAAGTAGATCCCTACCTTCCTCACTTCCTGTGTTCCCTGTGCTCATCAGGCTATGAAGTGACATAAGCATTTGTTGTAAAATGTTGTTTTCCCCAGCATCAGAAGGACATGGAGCTGTTGGAACGGGTCCAGAGGAGGCCACAAAGAAGCTGCAAGGGCTGGAGCCCCTCTGCTGTGAGGACAGGCTGAGAGAGTTGGGGGTGTTCAGCCTGGAGAAGAGAAGGCTCGGGGAGACCTTAGAGCCCCTTCCAGTCCCTAAAGGGGCTCCAGGAAAGCTGGGGAGGGACTCTTGATCAGAGAGGGGAGCCATAGGACGAGGGGTAAAGGTTTTAAACTGAAAGAGGGGAGACTGAGATGAGATATTGGGAAGACATTCTTTGCTGTGAGGGTGGTGAGAGCCTGGCCCAGGTTGCCCAGAGAAGCTGTGGCTGCCCCATCCCTGGAGGGGTTCAAGGCCAGGTTGGAGGGGGCTTGGAGCAACCTGGTCTGGTGGGAGGTGTCCCTGCCCAGGGCAGGGGGGCTGGAATTGGATGGTCTTTAAGATCCCTTCCAACCCGAACCATTCCGTGGTTCTATGACCAGTTCAGTTGCTCTTTGAGAAGCAGCATCTGCTGGAAGAATTGCAGTGAGGTGTTGTCTGGTAGGCTCCACCTCATGAACATCAGGCTGTTCATTGCATAGCACTGTCTGTCTTCAGCATCCATTTATTTCAAAGGAATTTGAGAGCAGAGTTCAGTTCTTTCTGAATTTTTTCAATTCTTTCTGAATATTTAGGATGAGTTATTTTTGGTGAAGTCTTTTCTTTGGGAATCTGGAACTACAAGATGTTTCATTCCAGTGGTTAAACAGGAGAGAGCAGCCAGTGATTCCCAGCTCATGGCAGATAGCAATTTCTCCTGCTTGTGATCCCACTGCGATCAGTGGGACTCCCGCAACATGAGACACTTTTCCACCTGAGTGGAGCTCTCACTACCTGAGTCTGTTCCAACACCTGGAACATCTGTATCCTCCTCCAGCTGTCGCTGACTATGCCATATAGGTGGATATGTGTTAGAGGACTCTTAACCCAGCTATGTGCTGCACATCGGCAGGTTTCTGCCCCACTGGAAAAGCTAGACAGGGAATCGGCTGTTTCTATGGCCAAGTCTTAGCTGGGGAGGCAACTGTGGCCAGTAGGAAGAAGACATAGGAAGGGTCATTGGGTTTTCTCCATTGTTTTCCATCTCAAATATTTCCACAGGTTGAACACTCTATTAACTAGCATTTGGTGACTTGGAAACACCAAGACACCAAACAGTTAAGGCAGATGTTTGAAGCCAATTTTTGGTAACCAATATTGGCTTTGCAAGGCTGCTGGATACAAGGCTCCGTGTTTAAGTGCCTGAATATGGATGTTGGTGCCTTGCTTCAGGCGGTTGGGTTTGCGAATGCTGGTGTTGGGTATTTGCCAGGAATAGAATTTGGATCCCTTGACTTTGTGGTTTAACTCCTAGGCAGCATTTCTTCTCCCCAGTACACTGTATGCTGTGCTTATTCATATGGAGAGCAAACACGATGCTTCCAGAGGGAAAATGAGTTTTTAGTGATGTGGAATTTGGGGTTGTTGTTTTGGAGGTTCTTTGATTGCTGTTGGAGAAGGGGTGTTTTATTTTCTCAATTCATCCATTTCTTGGTTAACGCCCTTTAGAAGAGAGCTCCCGAGCATGGCTTCTTCCGCTGAGTTAAACGATGAGCTTGAGGTTTTTGAACCGGAGAACATAACCACCCAGCCTGGATTAGGACCTCCTTACCCAGACGAGCAGAGAAGTTTCTGCTCTCCGCAGGAATATGTTAGCATCTGCCTCCCGCCCCCAAAACAAAGCACACACATCCACAGGCATACTCTGCCTCTGGAGTGGTAAGGAAAAGGCAGGAAGAACTATGTGGAGGGAAAGGGAAGGACTCCTTGTGTCTTTGCCTCCCTTCTGACCTCCTGGGTGTTAGCACACTTTGGGGAGGTGAAGAAGGCAAATAAATTGGACTTGCAGAAAATGACTGCTGTGCCTGAGGTAGGCAGATGCCTGGCAGGGGACGATCCTGGAAAGTTCTTCTCTGCCTACAAGAGCTGTGTGAGTCTGGAGAATATATAGAGCAGACTTATCTTGAGAGAATAAGTTCTCTGTAAGGGAGTAGTTAGCGCTGTAGTAAGTGCCCGGTGAAGGTGCCTGAGGTGGTTTCAAAGCCAAGTTGGATGGGGTCTTGAGCAACCTGGTCTAGTGGGAGGTGTCCCTGCCCATGGCAGGGGGGTTGGAACTCTATGATCCCTTCTAACCCAAAGGTTTGGAAGGTCCCTTCTAGCCCAAACTATTCTCGATGAGAGTCCTCTGTAGGGTTAGAAGTTGGCCAAAAGCAGAAATTGGCCAAATGGGTATGTGTGGGGCCAGCAACAGGCTCGATATGGGCAATCAATCCCCCAATGCTTGAAGTTCCTGCTACAGAGCATGTGGTTGTGAGAACTTCTCCATTAAATGGTTATTACTTCTTTTGTCTTTTTTTCTTTGCAGACAAATTGTTTTTCCCCCCTCACTTCATTCTGGGAAACAGCCGAACTGTTTTAACTGAAACTTTCCCAAATAATTCAGCCCAAGACAGACAGACATTGGCTAGGAAAATATAAAACCAAGCATAGAGAGTTTGGCAATGTCTTTAGTAAATGAAAGCTGAGTTTCTTAATGGAAAGTGTCAGGCACCCTCAACCATAAGTAGTGTTAAAGCGCAGCCTATAATTATGCAAATGAAGAGAGGGCGTCTTTGCCAACTGGACCCATTTCCCAAACATTGCGTTCACATTTAAGAATCTGGAGTAGTTGCATGAGATTTAACAAGGTGGTTATAAAATCAGGTTTTGCGTGCGACTGAGCTGCCCCTTGCAACTGTGAACAGCTGAAGTCTCTGTTAAAAAGTGCTGGGTCAAATTCGGCCCCAGTGAGTCCTGCAGAACTGGGACCATCAGGGTCTTCCGATGGTTTGGCAAGGATTTTTTTTCCTATTGGTAGTGGAAACCAATTATCTTCTGATTATCATATATTTTTTCGTAAATAAGGCAGGAGTTAAACCTGACAGGGTGTGAAAGGTAGTGGTGATGAATGGGGATTAAAAGGGGTAATCACTGCTGCTGGGATTGGGATTTTGCACTGTCAGCAATGAAGTGACCAGGAAATACTTTATTTTGTCTCTCCTACAAATATAATTCAACTCCTGGGCAGTTTCTCTTCCTCTAAAGAAGCCAAAATTCACCAAAGGTGGAAACGAGTAGTTGTAATACACATTCTGAGCTGAGAATGGTGGTACCTAAAGGGGGCCTACAGGAGAGGTGGGGATGGACTCTTTATCAGGTTGTGGAGCCACAGGACAAGGGGTGATGGTTTTAAACTGAAAGAGGGGAGATTTAGATTAGGTATTAGGAGGAAATTCTTTCCTGTGAGGGTGGTGAGGCACTGGCCCAGGTTGCCCAGAGAAGCTGTGCCTGCCCCATCCCTGGAGGTGTTCAAGGCCAGGTTGGATGGGACTTTGATCAACCTGGTCTGGTGGGAGGTGTCCCTGTCCAGGGCAGGGGGTTGGAACTGGATGTTCTTTAAGGTCTCTTCCAACTCTAACCATTCTATGATTCTGATATGTCTTATTTATGAGCTCAAGATTAAGCCATTAAGAAAAGTTGCAACCATGTTTTTATGTTCTCCGTACCCTCTTGGCCATGGAGTGGGGACTGGCAATGTCCATCCCTTGTTATCTTTGTTGGTGATTCCCTCGTTCCCTTCTGCTCTCTTCCTTTGGCATGCTTGGATGCATTAGATGTGGAAAAACCAATGCTATTTAGTTGGTTCCATGCTCTCGGGATTGTCTTGTTTAGGGTTTATGAAGGAGCTCAGAATACATGCTCTGGAAACCCTCTGGGCTCTGTGTCACATGGCGGTCTTCCATATGCCATGACAGGGATGGTTTCTGCTGGTCCTCTTCCTACAGAAGAAAGATGCCAGCATTAACTAATCCATAAAGCCCCCTCACACCGGGCATCCACCCAGTTATAGTGGTTTAAACCTCCACGGTGTCTTAAACACCATTGTTGATGTTGTTGCCTTGGTGCTCCATTTCCTCCCAGTGCTAACACCAAGCTTTTCTTGGAGAGCGGGTGGACGGTGCAGCACCAGGCGATCAGCGTAGCAGAAGCAAAGACCACAGCGGCGGTTTTACATTTGAAATACAGTTTTCTGCTGTGGAAAACATCCCGATGCGGAGGAAGTGATTCTGTCAGATCTGCTCCTCCTCTGGCTGTTTTTCTAGGATGTAATCCTTGCTAGAGAAACAGAGAGTCTCTTTGATGGTCTCAGTCTGGGATTTGGTGGTCCAGGCTACCCGGTGGTTTTTGAGTGTAAGCGAGGCTAGGAGATGTCCTGATGGCTTCGATCTGGAAGAAAAGGCAGCCAAAATCCTTTGGGAATAAGTGTTTTGTGGGTGAGGATCCCTGGCCAGGAGGCATGAGTTTGCTGAGGGTGGGGAACAGACGGAGCAGTGGGCAAGTCAATCGCTTGGATTTCTAGAGGGGCGAGATCGAAATTACTGAGCGATTATAAGAGCTAGCAGATGACAAATGGAAATGCCTTACTCTTAATTTTTCAGTGGATGATCTCATTTTACACCAGATCCTCAGCTGCTGTAGATCAGACTGCTCCCTTGAAGCCTGTGCCGATTTGCACCTGCTACAGATCTGGCAGTGGCATGCTTGATTTTAAAAAGAAAATAATTGCGGTTGTAAGTGTAAAATCAGCTTAGTTTTGGATTAGAGAAGCTTTCAGCAGTTCAGTCACTCTGGAGGCTGCATGCACCACATGTTTGTGAAGTTGCAGGCTGGCACAAACTTCTTCCTTGTCTTTCAGGTGGATTTGTATGATCATCTGCTTCAGTGGCTGTTTTGGAATATTCTCTGACTTCTCCCTAAGTGTTTTTCTGCATTATTTATTTTGAAAGCAGTGCTTTTAAAAAGAGTTCTTACCGGACTCATTTGGCCCCATACCCTGTCCTTGAGTTTAACTCGTTCAGTCTCCTCCTGCAGTATCAGGAAGGAATATGAATATTGTGAGACCTCGGATGCTGTTGTCTAATTAAGCTGCTGTTTAAATTCTGCCAAAAGAGAACATTTCTTCCCCATATCGGCCCTCAAAGCCTCGGTTTATTAGCCGGTGCTGGGAATGCAGTATGGGCCCTTGTATTCTGTGGCCTCAAGGAAACGTTTTGTCTTCTATCTCTTTGCCTCTCGTTCCCCACCAATTATTTTTTCCCTGTTATGCAGCTGAGAAGTCAAAAGATGCTGCTGTTAATACCACGTCATGTGTTGCCAGGGTGCGGGCACAGCCATGGATAGTAGGCAGCGAGCGCGTGGTGCTGAGGGGTTGGTTACCACGTCCCTGTAATGCGGCTGATTTACATTGGCCTAGGGGAGGAGGTGAACTGGAATCATGAGGAGGCTCTTAATCACATCTCCTTCCAGGCAGAGCAAAATATCCATGCCATCTGATAGGAGAGAGGTGGTTCAACTCCCCCTGCTTCTTTAAGAAGGCCAAAACAATACGCTGCATATTTACATAGAATCCCCTTAAGGACATCTGTCATGCTTGAGATTAAACTGAGTGTCTCTCCCCAGTTTACTGTTATGCCTTCAGGCAGTCTAAGCCCAATAGATTTAGTTACTTTGCTCCAGATCCTAGATTACTAACACAGGCAGCTTTTTATTCTTGCCCTTATTTTCCAGAAGCATGGAACCTTTGCTTGTAAATTGCTGTCTTGGTGGGGGTTTTCTAGGCCACTTCCACTTACGCTTTGGAGCCTGGCCCTATGCCGGATTTGTGGTTAGTGTTTTTTACATTGACTTCTAGCAGCCGCACTTTCCTCGCTTCTATCTCCATATGGTGCATTAGGCAAGTCATTCAGCTAATTTCCCTTCATTGTGAGACGCGTCAGAGAAGCTGCGTTTCCATCCATCACCTTTTATCCAGAAGAAGTTTGTGTTGCCTTTAGGACTTGAACTCCAACTGCCACTGAAAATACTGGCCAGAGTGCAGGGGGGAAAGCAATTACTTGAGTCTTACTATGTTGACTTCTAAACCCAAGTTTTCTCTCCTTACTCAGGTAATTACTCATGTTTGCTGTCCTGCTACGACTGAGTGTAGATGTCTGCTGTCTGCAGAAGGGAATCGTTTTGTTCTGCCTGTTGGCTTGCTTGCTCCGTGTGGCCTGAATCATAGCTCGGGAAGCTTAGCCACAGCAGCGTTTGAAATTACATATTAATTTGGGGAAGAAGAGGAGATTCATTGGAAGGGGGAAGCTGCAGTTGTTTCACCAGTGGAGGCACCACTCGGCCAGTTGGCTTTACAGCCAGAGTCATGTCTCCATTAACGGAATTGAAGGAAAACAAAGAACAGGCATTTTGGACACCTTCTGCAGGATGACGTTTCTGATTCTCAGTTTTCACCAGTCGGTTACAAACAACGAGCTGGGATTGAACAGTAACTCTGTCTCTGATGTCAAAATTCCCTCTGGCTTGAACAGGAGAGGGTTTTTATCAGGAGCCCGTTGGCAGGTGATTCACAAAGGGAGCAAAGGATTAACTCCTGTAAGTGACTGCTTATCAAGCCAGCTTTACTCATTAGATGTAAAGTTCAGTATTCTGCCAGCAACTTTCATATTTGTGAGCTGAATGTCCCATCTTGTGGCAACTCCTGCATTCTACAGTGTTCAATTTGCCCGTGTATCTTTAAGGCAATCCCAATAAGTGAGGCAAACGTGAATCTCCTCTCACTGTTTATCCTTGATGGTTTTAAGGTTCTGTTTAGTTGTGAATCTGATGTATTATTTTGCAGTTTCCATGCACATTGCCAAGTCCACAAGTCTTAGATCAGGCTCCACAAGTCTTAGGTCAGGCTCACCCAGTTAATCCTTTGACTTCGGTCATTAATAACGACGGATGAACATGCCTCATAACGTATCTTCCAAGACGTTTCCAAATGAGTGGCCAATGGTCAGTGTTAGGGCTCTGCCACATACACTGTCATTCTTTCCCCTCGCTCTCTGGTTGTACTGTGAAACTTGAACCTCATCAGGCAAGTGTAGAATTTGCTAGGGGACTTAAAACACCTCGTTAGCTATAGAAGGGCTTTCAAGGCTCTTAACAGATTTCTCCATTAAACTCATAAATTTCTCCATAAATTCCATTTTATATTTGAATCCTAGTCAGTACCACCAACTGTGGCATCATCAAGGAATAAATTAAGGCTGTTAGGAGGCTCTCCTTGCCAGTCCCTCCTATTAAAGCTTGGCTGAACTGGCTTGCAGCAGGGTAGGTGCCTGGATGCACGTCTCCATGCAGCACCTCCAGAGCCGCTCTCCTGCATTCTCACCACATCTCAAGGAGGGCTGTTGCGTTCCGGCTCTCCAGCTTTCCCCGTACATCCAAAGGGCCTTCTCCTCCCATCGCTTTCCTCTGCAGTGTTGCTCTGTGCCTGATAGTGTGTCTATCCAAAGCACATGTAACTTAGCCTCAAAATGGTTAAACTGTGTTGGATTTGCATTAAAATAGAAAAGCAGTGGCAGGCTGTGCATGATGACTCTTCATGGATGAGCAACATTTTGTCCACCCAAAGCTAGACCAGAAGAGTGGCCATATTCAGTATAAGTCTATCCAGAGCAGAGATCAGGGCAAAGGCTGCGGTGATTAAGATGCTTTCCCCATGATTTTGGTGGAGTTACCTGGGCTATTGCCTCAGTGAAAGTTGTAATCGTAGAATCATAGAATGGTTTGGGTTGGAAGGAACCATCAAGACCTTCCAGTCCCACCCCCTGCCCTGGGCAGGGACACCTCCCACCAGACCAGCTTGCTCAAAGCCCCATCCAACCTGGCCTTGAACCCCTCCAGGGATGGGGCAGCCACAGCTTCTCTGGGCAACCTGGGCCAGGGTCTCACCACCCTCAGAGTGAAAAATTTCTTCCTAAGATCTGATGTAAATCTCCCCTCTTTCAGTTTGAAGCTATTACTCCTTGTCCTATCACTACATGCCCCTGTCCCTCCCCAGCTTTCTTGTAGGCCCCCTTCAGATACTAAAAGGCAGCTATAAGGTCTCCCCGGAGCCTTCTCTTCTCCAGGCTGAACCCCCCCCAACTCTCTCAGCCTGTCCTCACAGCAGAGGGGCTCCAGCCCTCAGAGCATCTTCGTGGCCTCCTCTGGACCTGTTGCCATCTAATCCTGCATAAAGGATGGACTGAGCAGAATCACCCCGTGTCTGTGTGCAATTTACCTGGATGTTGGCTCCTTCTCTGTATGACCAGTGCATTGGGTAGAAGGACAAATGGAAAAAGCTGCCTTTCACCCCTCAACTGCTCATGAAGTTGCACAGAAACAAGCTTTTAGTTCTTGAAGCAAGAAGGAAGCAGAAATACAGGAGTAAAGAAAGCAGTGACTCCCTCGCATGTATCACCCCACAAAGCTTGTAGTCTGCTCAGGGGAAGAGTGGGATATCTTTTAAGGTGTATATCAGAGCAGCTGCACTCAGCCTCTGGGTCCTTTCCAGTCTGTTTTTTGGGTTCATACAACCTTTTTTAATATTGGTGGCATCCTGTGGGAAGAAGTTCCATGGTTCAGCTGAGCCCCATCATAGTGCAGCAGCTCCCAGATGCCCCTGCCCGCACTGAAGGATCTCTGGGGCTCTGGGGGGCTGTGCCCCCCATGGTACCCAAGCTACACGGCGGTGACCAAAGGACATAGTCCAACTCAGAAAGACCTAGCTTTGAGAACAGGGTTAAGCTCTGTAATTTATGACTGGAAATGCTGAAGGCATTCAGCTAAGAGTTTCAAAACTGCAAAAGCTGTAATAAGAAGTCTTGATAACTAAAGAGAGATAATTCAGGGGTCATGAATAGAGACTAGTGCAAACCTGGTGCCACCTCAGAACTGAGCTGTGTAAATACCTTGTGGAGGTGAGAGTGACCCTCACTGAACCCACTTCCATGAACTGTAGAATTTATTCTGTGCAACACGAGGGGGAACAGTTTTAAACTGGAAGAGGGGAGATGTAGATGAGATCTCAGGAAGAAATTCTTTGCTGTGAGGGTGGCGAGACCCTGGCCCAGGTTGCCCAGAGAAGCTGTGGCTGCCCCATCCCTGGAGGGGTTCAAGGCCAGGTTGGAGGGGGCTTTGAGCAACCTGGTCTGGTGGGAGGTGTCCCTGCCCAGGGCAGGGGGTTGGAACAAGATGGTCTTTAAGGTCCCTTCCAACCCAAACCGTTCTGTGATTCTATGATTCTACGAAAAGACACATGCAATATTTCAAGGAGGGAAAGAAAAAACCTTCAAGGTTTGGATCCTAATCTCAGCCTGCAGGAACAGTTTCCTTAACCAAAGCTGTGACTGTGCCATTAAGGTGGCCCTTCATGAGTTAATCCAGTTCAAATTATAAAGCTGTATTATTACACTCTGTGGAAATAGCATGTAGAGGATATGAACCCAAGAGCAGTCCTAGTGATTGGAAGCTTCACAGTTAGGTATTTCCTTGCTCTGAAGTTTTTGAGAGAATTAGTCAAATAAACAGAAAGGCCCTGGCTCTGAATTCAACTCTGTAGCTCTTGAAGTCTCTACGGTGCTTTCATTGCTCTCTGCCTCTTCCGTTACTCTAAGATTTTTTTCTTTGAGAGAAATTTAAATGCACCACAGAAGCGCCATTTTCTAATTTCAATAGATGCTTTTTAAACCCTTGTTAAGAATGGGGAAGGTGTGGCCAGAACACCACTGGGTACAAATCTGCAGAACTGATGCGAGTTCCACCAGAGCATATGCCAACTCTGGCGAAGGATTGAAGCCCAGATTGTGAGCTGCTGCCTCGCGAGGATTGAACAGCTACACGTGAGCGGTTAAATTGACTTCACCCGGCCTCTTAGGTGAAGTACAGGGTTCACAATGCAGCCCTTAATTTTTATCCTGTAAATAGCTGCTGGTGGATTTGCTCAGTGCTGCGAATGGTCATCGCTTTACAATGGATGGCCAGAGTGGATGATGAGATCTGAGACTAAAGGGATCGATACCTGCTAACACAAAAAGAGAAAGAAAAATTCCTTTTACCGCAATTGCGTTACCTCCCTCTAAAGAGATGTTCCTTCAGCTGCAAAGCAGCAACAGCAAATACGTGGTTCTGTTTCACCAAGCCATCAAACATTATAAAAGTCAGTTATATAAACATCTGAATCTGGTGACATTTGATTCCAGGGCTGTGTGGGCAGCACACAGCTTTTTTTGGTTTACAGCAGAGATTTCTAAACAGGCAATCCGGTTTTCCAGGTAATTAAAAATGTTTGCACAGGCTAGTAGATTTATCTTTTGAAACCATTTTAGCACTAGTGCTCTCCAGAGTGGTATCAGTTGACACAGTGAGTAATCTAGAAGAGACTAATTGCTGCATGATTTCTAATTTTTCTGCAGTCATGTAAATGAGCTGAAGTCTGCACAGGTGGAGCCTATTAGAGTGAATGATTTTGCTCTCATGTTGTTATCTTCATTTGCTGTTGTCTTATCAACTCAAAGGAGGAAATCTGCTGTCGTGAAAAGCAGGCAAGGGAACAATGTCTGACTGAAAAGTCTTGTTTCATTATTTTTTAATTCATACAGTACTACCTGCCTAATGCAGTTTTCTGATTACCATGCGAGGCAGCCAGTAATGCAGTTTTATTCAAATCAGGGAAGCAGTGCTTTAATTTAAGCTAAGAAATCATCCACATTTCTTACCAGGCAACAAGGATTGTGATTCAATAATACATGAATTTAATAATGCATAATGGTAGACTTTGCAGGTACTAAATAGCAATATCAGAATGAATTAGTATGCTGTGTTATTCTACAGGAGTCTTTCTCCTTTGCGCATGGGCTCTCTCTCTGTCTCTGCTTTGCTTTTCCTTGAGCTATTTCACTCTCTAAGAGGGCGGGATAAATGAATATAGTTTTAGTTCTAGAAACACACTATTCCAGATCTCCCAAACCCTTTTTTGGCTACACAGGAAGGCCTTACCATGGACCGTGTGCGGCTGCCCCATGGTAGGTAGTAGCCCAGGACTGCAGCAGGAGAGGGAGACAAGCCGTGCTGGTTCCCATCAAGGAAGCTCTGAGGAGCACTGGGCAGCAAGAGACATTGAGCTCAGCCAGAAGGATCCCCTGCTATTGTCCTGGAAATGCTTTAGTATATTATGCAACGCCATTTTCAAGTTAGCTGGCCGTGGCTTCTCTTAGAGGGTCATCCCAAGATACAAACCCTCTGCTCATTACAAGTTTGGAGCTTGTTCCAAGCCTAAATAAAATCATAGTTTTGTACTATCGTTATCCATTATTATGAGAAGGTATTCTCTTTCCCTGGTGTTTTTCCCCAGCACATCTCAGATAGCAATCCCACTTTTATCGTACGGTCTTGTTCTGCAGCTGTACTCAAGCTAACTTAAATTGATCTGTCTTGGGTATTCATAATACTACATGCGGGTCGCATGAGCCCTTTTCAGTCTCTGGATAACAGGGAGATGCAAGAAGAGAGGAGAGTCTGTATTTACATCATCTAACTAACATTGCCAAGTTAGGAGACTAATCCCTCAGGGCTTCTCCCTCTGTTCTTTAGCATCTGAAGCTGGCTGGGTTTTTTTTCCTTCTCATGGTTAGTACGGGCGGCTGAGGAGAAGTGTGTATCCTCGGCCTTCCACTTTGTGGTGCCCAGGGATAGGACGTGGTGCCCAGGGATAGGACAAGAGGAAACGGGCACAAACTTGAACATAAGAAGTTCCACCTAAACATGAGGAGGAACTTCTTTCCTGTGAGGGTGGCAGAGCCCTGGAACAGGCTGCCCGGGGAGGTGGTGGAGTCTCCTTCTCTGGAGACATTCCAAACCCACCTGGACATGTTCCTGTGCAACCTGCTCTGGGTGGACCTGCTTTGGCAGGGGGTTGGACTAGATGATCTCCAGAGGTCCCTTCCAAGCCCATGTGATTCTGTGATTCCATTCATCAGGTATGATCTCCGTCGTGCTGGCTATTCCAGTAGTCCTCTTGAGCATTTGTTCTCTCCTGCTCCTTGAAAAAGGAGACACAAGATCACAGAATCACAGAATTGGATGGGTTGGAAGGGACCTTTGGAGATCATCTTGTCCAACCCCCTGCCAAAGCAGGGTCACCCAGAGCAGGTTGCACAAAAACATGTCAAGGCAGGGTTTGAATGTCTCCAGAGAAGGAGACTCCACCACCTCCCTGGGCAGCCTGCTCCAGGGCTCTGCCACCCTCACAGGAAAGAAGTTTTTCCCCATGTTCAGACAGAAATTCCCGTGTTCCAGCTTGTGCCTGTTGCCCCTTGTCCTGTCACCGGGCGCCACTGGGAAGAGCCTGACCCCATCCTCTTGACAGATGGTCAAAATACAAAACGAGGGTATAGCTTCTTGCTCTGGCTCTCCTGTTTTGTGATTCTTGAGTTTCACGTGCCTTCCTCAGGAGACCTTGCCCCCAGTTCCTCACATCTCAGAATGCCCCTGTCTCACCCTGGTCACCTCTTGGAACGGGTTTGGATTGTGTTATTCTGCATTTCTTTGGCATTCTTCAGTTCCGTGAGTCCTGCATTCCAGCAAGTTTGCTGGCTTTGTTGGTAGCTGTGTTTGTTTTAGTTGAAAGGGATGTTGTCACCACAGTCAAGACATGAGCACCCAGATGTAAATCTAGAGGGCCTGCTGCTTGAGAAGAGGGCTTGCTAGAAAAGCACAGAAGCAGCTACAGAGCAAGGAGGAAAAACACAAAGAAAGCCATGGGCCTGATTCTGCTCTCACCAAAAGGGTATGTAGATCTCTCTTAGTTTCCATTGTACAGCCCTCAAAAATGTTCCCTCGGTGCAATCCCATTCATTTCAATAGAATTATTCCTGATTCACACTGTCCTCATATGTTTATAATAAAAATTCTTACCAGTGGCATTAATACCCTGCAGATTATTCAAACTGAAAGAATTTTTCAGAACAAATTCGACTTTCATCATTTATGCTCTTTGTACGCTCCTTGCATTTCACTCATCACAAGCAATAAAAACTTACTGATCAGTTTCACTTTTATTTACAATCCAATTAATTCCCTGGCACAATGACATCCTATTTAGGTTCATGACATTGGAGTGAATTGGTCTGGATTTTTTTTTTAAGGAACCTATTTCCATTGCTTTTTTTTTTTAAAAAAAAAAGTTGATCGTGTCCTTTTATTGGCAGTTTAGGAAATAAAACATTTGTATTCCTTAATAGTGTTCCTCCTAATTCTAAAATGCCCCTGGGAAAGCTCTGATTAACTGTACTACATTCAAATGTAGAATGATCTAATTACTGTTTCCGGACCAAGAACTTCCAGAAGACAGGATTATGTTGTTTTTAGCTCCTTCGTGTTCGGAGAGTGCTTATACATAATATCTATGTGCACATCCTACATTATATATGTGTGTGTAGGGATGAGTGCACACATGCAACAAATACATGGGGTTTTTTAAGAAATAGAAAAAATGAAATTTTGTTCCTTTTATATTTAGGCCGTTTTGCTTATATTAGTTTTCTTTTCAGCAACAGATTATGCTCATCTTCTGTGGACAGAAGCTCACTTAAAGTTGTAAAATAGATTTCCTCTTGCGTTGTCCTGTGCAATAAACCTCTTGTTCCATTGTGGCATCTGTGGGAGCCTTCTCCGGGGACGAAACCAGAATGTGGAATTCATTACGTATCACCCTGTGCCCCATGTGGAGCGCTCGTCTGGATTCCTTCGACACAAAAACGTGCTTTATGCCATTGCAGGGGCTTTGGAGAATTTTGAAGTAAATCCAGCTCAGAGCTGGTATATCAATGGCAAATCCTCTTAGCTCTGGTTACAGGAGATCAGGATGTTATTTCAGCGTTCATATTTGGGAGCTGTTCCATTAACACCTACAGCAGTAGATGTGGATATATATTTGGCTGCTGTTTAGGAGGATCTGTTTGATGACTTTTCCTGAACACATGGATTCAAATTCTGTTCTTACTTGTACCTATGTATCTCCAGGGAGTTTGCTAGTTTAATATTTCTAGCATACTGTCATCTCTCTGCCAAGGTAGGGACACTTAGCTCAAAGGAGACAGTCACTGTCTTAAATCATCAACGTTGTATCCCGTTAACACCCTCATATCCCTAAAATGTTCTTATTCAGAGGTGCAGTCTTCAGATACGGATTGATTACAGGGACTAGTCCTGCTCGTTAGCACCAGACCGTGCAGTGTGAGGTGGCCCTTTTTATTCCCCAAGTAGCTCACATCCCCTGTCCCTTAGCTAGTGGCCTGCTTATGGAAGAAGGTCTAGGGTCATAGAATCATAGAATGGTTCAGGTTGGAAGAGACCTTAAAGATCATCGAGTCCTACCCCCTGCCCTGGGCAGGGACACCTCCCACCAGACCAGGTTGCTCAAAGCCCCCTCCAACCTGGCCTTGAACCCCTCCAGGGATGGGGCAGCCACAGCTTCTCTGGGCAACCTGGGCCAGGATCTCACCACCCTCACAGCAAAGAATTTCTTCCTGAGATCTCATCTCAATCTCCCCTCTTCCAGTTTAAAACTGTTCCCCCTCGTTCTATGGCTCCCCTCCCTGATCAAGAGTCCCTCCGCAGCTTTCCTGGACCCCCTTTAGGGACTGGAAAGGGCTCTAAGGTCTCCCCGGAGCCTTCTCTTCTCCAGGCTGAACCCCCCCAACTCTCTCATCCTGTCCTCACAGCAGAGGGGCTCCAGCCCTCTGAACATCTTCACGGCCCATCTGCCAGCCCATTTCTTGCTTTGGGTTTGCAATGAGTTTTTAAAAGGTTCTAGATAGCTGCAGAGATGGGAAGCTCTTCTGCTTGTCCAAGCTTCTTGTGGTATGTAGTGAATGAGAGGGTTTTTGCCCGGGTGATATTTACCCCAGTGGTAACGATACTAGTCATAGAGCAGAAGTGGTGGTAGGGAATTAATGCTGCTTGTGTATGTAAGGAGAGCTGCGTGATTAACCGTTTATATAATTTAAGCACTTCTTAAATAAGGGCATCTCTTTTTAAACACCAAACTAATATATAATTTAATGTAAGCTGTTATTCTCCTGCTTTTCTTGAGAAAAACTTTCTACCTTTTATATCAGAAGTTCCCTAATGAACTGACCTTCTGTCAGTTTATCCTTCTTTTATCCTCATTGTCAGTTTATCCTTCTTTTTTAACCATGTATTTTCTGATAGTTGATATTTTGCGTTTGCTTTTGTATTTCGCTTGATCTCTCAATTCCTGGAGGCAGGTGTTCAAAGAAAATCCTCAGTTTTCCCTTAAAGAGAAAGGAAAACTTCCTATCCTCATGGCTATGGAAAAGCCCATGAAAATGTGGCCATGAGAGTGTGTCACATCCACAAAGGCATATAAAAGGCTTTTAAAGTAGATTATTTTTAGTGTATCACTCTTTCTTAGCTTATCTCATGATTTCTGGGTGGCTGTTCTATGATTCTGAAACGCAAGAGACTGGCAACCTTGGTTTCTTGTGTGTGTGTTGGGGGACGGGTTCTTCTTTCTGCAACTTGGGGTTTTTTTTTCACCTTTCAGTTTAGATGTGGTACTTTCTTTTGGACTCGGTCAGCACCCTGTTCTTTTTTCTTAAGTTTAACCTTAATTTGTTTCATTTACTTGACAGTTCAGGGCACTTTGTAGGGGTTGGCTCACGGTACTGTCTTTCTTCAGGGGAAAGACAACCCACCCTGAGAGCCTGCGTACTTAACTTCATGAGCAGAGCCCGGAGGTCTCCACTTCATTGCCTGAACAAAAGGTAAAATCCAGCTTCTACCCTTTACCACTCTCTTTTTGTTGCCATGACTCTTCACTATTTTGTGAAGCCATCGTCCTCTTTTCCTGCCACTGCAAGGATGCAGCGCCTCTGGGTGACTCCAGAAAAGTCACTTCTTTCTTATGTACTGAGCCTCGGCTGCAGGTTGGGGCAATATTATAGGATGTGGGCACGTAGGCTTTCCTGTCTTCACACGCTTTTGAAGATTTCTGCTTATGGCTGTTACTGGAGACAGGAGTGGTGGTGTGGTCCGGAATTACCGTTCCTGCAACCCAATTTGATTGCCGTTGGGGGCTATTGGCTGAGAGGAACTCTCTTAGCCGGACGGTTCCTTATGTTCTTCCCCTGTTCATACCAGCTCAAATCCTGAATTTAAGGCAGGGCAGGGGCTGTGCCAGGTATTTAACCTTGAGGGTGTGCATTACAAATTCGCAGAATGATATAGGCTTGGAAAGGGCCTCTGGAGATCATCTAGTCCAACCCCCTGCCAAAGCAGGTCCACCCAGAGCAGGTTGCGCAGGAACGTGTCCAGGCGGGTTATGAAAGTCTCCAGAGAAGGACACTCCACCACATCCCTGGGCAGCCTGTTCCAGGGCTCTGCCACCCTCACAGGAAAGAAGTTCCTCCTCATGTTTAGGTGGAACTTCTTATGTTCAAGTTTGTGCCCGTTACCTCTTGTCCTGTCACTGGGCACCACTGAAAAAAGACCGGCCCCATCCTCCTGACACCCTCCCTTGAAGTATTTATAAGCATTGATGAGATCCCCCCTCAGTCTTCTCTTCTCCAGACTAAAAAGACCCAAGTCCCTCTGCGTTTCCTCATCAGGGAGATGTTCTAGTCCCCTCATCATCTTTGTGGCTATTTGCTGTACCCTCTCCAGCAGTTGCCTGTCCTTCTTGAACTGGGGAGCCCAGAACTGGACACAGTGCTCCAGATGGGGCCTCCCCAGGGCAGAGCAGAGGGCGAGGATGACCGCCCTCAACCTGCTGGTCAGATTCATCCTGATGTACCCCAGGACGCCATTGGCCTTCTTGGCCACAAGGGCACATTGTCGGCTCATGGTCATCCTATTGTCCACCTGGACTCCTAGGTCTTTTTCCACAGAGCTGCTCTCCAGCAGGTCAGCCCCAACCTGTCCTGGTGCAGGGGGTTATTCCTCCCTGGGTAAAGGACCCTACACTTGCCCTTGTTGAATTTCATCAGGTTCCTCTTTGCCCAACTCTCCAGCCTGTCCAGCTCTCGCTGTCTGGTGGCACAGCCTTCTGGTGTGTCAGCCACCCCTCCCACCTTTGTGTCATCAAAGGGGCAGGAAACATGGCTGTTTCTACAAGCGAGGATGCAACTCCCATGGGAAGGTGCGCGCTGTATCTGCAGTCATAGGGTGTAAGCGGGTGCCTTGAGGAGCACTGCTACTGGCATGAGGGACTCTCCAACCTCCTAACGAGCCTTTCTCTGCTCCACTTGTCACCAGCTGAGGTTACGGGGGACGGGAGGGTTGCTCTCCCTCTTTCCTCGGACAAAGCCCTTTGTTAAAATTTGGGTGAGGGCAGTCCTTGGGTGTCTACAGAGTACACGGCATGACTTCTTGTTAGTAATACTTCCTCACAGTCCAGCCAAGGATGGTGAAGCTTAAAGCACTGATCGTTTTGGGTGAGGTTAAGCACAAAATGGTTGGAAGGTTTCTGGTTTTGTGTTCTAAAGGTGCTTAATCAGCGTTATTAAAATGTAGAGGGTTATTTCATTGAGCTTTGGAAGTGGGAGTTGTCATGAATTGCAATTATTGCTGTAGGGCCTTCGAGGCCAACACGAAGGTCCATCGCTACATGACCGTGGAGCCACAGGTGGCTCTTGTCTCAGAGAGCTTCCAGTGGGAACAGAAAAGAGAGCACAGTCAGGGTGGGGAGAAGATGCCCCCGTGGAACAGCATGTGGCTCTCAAATATCATATTAATCCCCAGTGTTGTCAGGGAGGGGGACGAGCTAGATTTTGTGAAAAGGAGGTCAGTTCATCTACAAGGGAAAAATAAATAGTGGAGAGGGCAGAAGAAGGGAAGGCAAAAAGTAGAGGTGAAGAGAGGCTGCAATCAAACAGCTTTAGGGAGGGGAAGGCCGGTCAGAGTTGGAGGATGTTTCTGTGTGTCCAGAAGCCTCTGTCCTGGCAGGATCTACAGCTGCTCTGCGAGATTTCTTCTCTGGATCGAGCCTTCTGGGGGAGGGGAGCCCCATCCGGAGCTTGTTGGGTTTGGAGGGCAGGAGCTGTCTCTGGCACTTGTCTGAATCCATGGGGAAGAGTGGGCGAACGGCTTGTTTGGGTGTTGGTATTTCCTTCCCTCCCAGTACTCCGTTCATTTCCTCTATTGTGTCTTGTGCTGCTCCTGGTAATTCTCTCGCTTGCTTCCTTTAGGATCTTGGCAGAGTGTGACAGGGCTGAAATGACATGATTGGGAACTACTGCTGTCTCGGGTGTTCCACGGGCACACCACGAGTGTTCTGGAACAATTTTAATTAAGGATAAAGCACCCCAGAAGAAGGATGAAACAGAGCATTATAAAATCCATGTTAGCAATCTTTTTAAAGGACAAAGTTGTACAAGGTTTGAGTGACAAGATTCCTTCTTACTGCATAAGTCTCCATTTTATAATTTGATCTCCAGATGGCTGTGATTATTCTCAATCTGGAAAAAGTATATTAATGAAGATTTTTTTTTTTTTTAAATTGCATGTGATATGAGTCCCCTTCATAATTGAAGCTATCAGTTTTTCTTCATTTTGTTCAAAGATAAATTCACTAGGGAATTGTAGACTTTTCCTACCAGACAGGATTGATGTCATCTTCTCAGCTTGTCAGCTGTGTCATTTTGAAATGCAGGGTAACTTTTATTTTTCTTTAAATAACCAGGTAGAAAAGAGAAAGACTTGCTGAAGTTGGTTAGAGCATCAGCTCTATAGTGGGAAAATTACACAACCCGTGAGAAGAGGACTCATGGAGGGACGATAGCTTGTTTCAGTAGGAGGGTTCAAAAAATCCCCACCAAGAGTAATGATTCCAAATCTAGAAATTATTTCCTTTGTGAATAAAGTAGCCCATCTCTTACCACTTCTTTTCCTCCTGTCTGGGGCTTGCTTGATTTTGGTGCCTCCTGGCTCTGTCCTCTTCTCGGAAGGCGATGAGATGAGAGAGTAAGAGAAGAGCATTTCCCCTTTCTTGCGCAGCTCTCGCGTGTCCCTCCTCTCAGCGTCTGCTCTAACAAGCCGTGCAGGAGATCCTTCTCTTCTAGCTGGCACGTCACAGAGCTTCTTTGAGGCAAGGCAGGCCCAGTGCCCAGTTCTCTCCACTGCAGCTCTTTATTTTCTCTCGAATTTGTTTTGGTTTGCATGCATCGTGTTCTTCCCTCTAACACAGGACGTTGGCACAAATAAAACTTTTCTTACTGAGGGAGGTCTGTATCACAGCACATCACCCTCACATCTGGGAGAAACGAGGGGAGACTTTTGTGTGTGTGTGTGTGTGTGTGTTACGTTTTATCATTTCAGGTGGAAGGAAAGAGAAAGTCCTGTTAATCACACGTTCTTTCGATAAGTGATAATGGTGGAGAATTTAAACGTCCCATTTAAAAACTTCTCCTTGGTTGTGGTTTCCTCTTGAAACAACTATCTTCTGATTAGAATCATAGAATCATAGAATGGTTCATGTTGGAAGGGACCTTGAAGATCATCCATTTCCAGCCCCCCTGCCCTGGGCAGGGACACCTCCCACCAGACCAGGTTGCTCAAAGCCCCATCCAACCTGGCCTTGAACCCCTCCAGGGATGGGGCAGCCACAGCTTCTCTGGGCAAAGAGAATGACTGCCAGAGGACCCCAACATCGACTGTTTGTCAGGGCAGTGCTGCCCCCAGCACAGCTGCAGGAGTAGTGGCTACAGAGATAAGCAGGGGTTATTTTTTTGTTTGCTTGGGTTTTATCATGTCAGAGGTCTTTTGCAAAAACTGCATCTCTTGGAATCTACAGGGCTGCATTTCTTGCTCTGGCCATTCTGTTCAACCCAAGCTTGAATTGACCCCAGCCTCTGAAGATCACTGCAGCCATCAAAAATCCGAGCGCAGATGAGGAGAAGCTCCAAGCTGTAAAGCTGGTTGGGCTCTTGCAGAGTTTCTTTGTGCTGGTAAGATACGAAGATGATCAAGGGACTGGAGCATCTCTCTGCTGAGGAAAGGCTGAGAGACCTGGGGCTGTTCAGCCTGGAGAAAAGAAGACTGAGAGGGAACCTCATCAATGCTGAGCAATAGCTAAAGGGTGGGTGTCAGGAGGATGGGGCCAGACTCTTCCCAGTGGTGCCCGGTGACAGGACAAGGGGCAACAGGTACAAGCTGGAACACGGGAAGTTCTGTCTGAACATGAGGAAAAACTTCTCTGCCTTGAGGGTGTCAGAGCCCTGGGACAGGCTGCCCAGAGAGATGGTGGAGTCTCCTTCTCTCGAGACATTCAAACCCCATGTTCCTGTGCAACCTGCTCTGGGTGACTCTGGATGATCTCTGAAGGCCCCTTCCAACCCCGTATCGTTCTGCGATTCTGTGTAATTCTGTGAAGGGTGGAAGAGCACACGTAAAAATTTGAACTTCCCTCAATATCTGTTTATTTGACCTGCTCCCAGGATCAGCTCTCAGGATAATCAGATTTATGTCCATGAGCTCCTCTCAGGTGGTGGTTGTTTCTCAGTGACTCAGGGGGAAAGGTGGTTTCTGGGTTTTGCGGGAGGGATCCGTCCTGTCCTATAGATCAGCAGGTCGTCAGGAGCAGAGTCACTGTGCTGGCCCAGGGGCCTAAAGATTGAGTTCCTCAACACGGAAACACATGGCTGCTCTTGCGGTGGCAATGAATCTGCCTGGAAATGTAACAACTTGCAAGACGTGTACCGGAATTGTATTGTTCAAGAGTGGAACAAATTAATTAGACTAAATGGAGTCTTTGGCTGTCATGACTCCAGGAAGAAAATTCACAGGAGACAGGCTGCTTTTTTTAATAACAGCTTTCCTTCTCCTGCCCTTGCGGGCTCGGGCTTTTTGTGCCTTTTTTGCTCTCTGCCTTGTTGTTTGAGGCTCTGTCCCCAGCCGCAAGAACTAAGGGACCCCTGCTCCTTCCCCAGATGAAGGATGAGCACCCAGTGGTGAGGAGGAGGAGGAGATGCCCTTCCACCCTCAGTGACTACTCATAGAGTCACGCTCTCTCCTCCCCATCGAATTTAATCCCTCTTTTGAACTCTCTTCCAGCTATTCTTGCTGTTCTGCTCTCTACCTGCATTTCCTTGGGGTGGGCTTCCCCTCTTGATACGGGGTGCTGGGGGCCACGGGGAGAGATTTAAATCTCTTTCTTGGGTGCCCAAAGTCCATCTTGCTGGTTACAGAGTCCACTTGCTTCCTCACAGTGAGGTGGATGCTGCAACCAACCTGCAAATGCTGCGTTCCTCGAGGGGAGAAGGACCCTCTCGGCTGTTTTCAGGAGCAGAGCTGCATTTTGTTGCTTTGCTGACTGTGATTCTGATAAATTCCTCATGTAAAATCGCCAGGTTGTTGGAAGGATTTCACTTGTGTCGTTTTTTTAATTTATTTTTTTTAAGTTTCTGACTCTTTTGAGAACAGGGATGCATCAAGGGAGGATGAGGGATGTGAGGAAGTAGTGCCGTTGAGATTAAAGGGACCAAATTTTACCAGCAATCACAGCAAATATCTGACTTGCTTAAGTGAAGCCAATTACTGTATTATTGCCTCCTTTTGCACTATGCACAGTAGGGATGTCACTGGATAATGGTTTGCATGTAGAGTTAATCACTTTGATGCATTTCTGACTGATCCCAGCAAATTATGTTTTGGTTCCACTATATTAAACACAAGAGCAGGGGATTATCATTAATAAATCTAAGGCACAGCATGCATAAATCTTGAATAAATCAAATATCAATTACATAGGCAGTATCTGCTGACATCTGCTTTCATCAAATAATATATTTGAAATAGATTTTATTCCACTTTGTCGGAGTCAAAGGAATGTTAGACTGGTGTGTAAAGACCCTTACTCCAAAGAGTTGGGTTTTGTAGGCACGCTATTGCTTGCTGAGCAACAGAAAATGGGCTTTTTTTTTTTTTTTTTTTTTTAATTGCCTTTCATTTTTATACATAAATAGCACATCGCTTTGGTGGAGTAGTTGTTCACATGGTAAAGAGGCAACTTGCGTCTTTGGGGAGAAGCTCTCCCGTGCGCGCATTGCTAAATTCTGTTTTCAAGTACCTGTTTTATCGAGGTGGCTTCGGATGCAGCGGCTGAATATCCACAACCTCTTCATGCCAGGGCTGGCTGGGTGGGGTGGATCCAGCCTGGGATTTCCCGGGGGTTGTGACAGGTGGAAAGAAAATTAGTTAATGCCCCATTTCAAGGCAATCACAGAAAGGGAGGATTAGGTGTGGGCAGAGCCGAGGAGCCTGTGAGCGTTTGAAGGCCTGTGGGCAGGGTGAGTATTTCTCTTCGAACTCATCGTCTCTCCTGCCGGGGGCAGGTGGGGTGTTTCTCTGGCTTGTGGGAACACGCGAAGCCAGAAGTTTAGGGCGACAGGGAGTCCTCTTCCTCGTGAGGCGAAGGCCTCGCATGGCTGCAGAAGCAACTCCCTCTATTGTGTCCTCTCACGGGGTTTGGACGTGGGGATGGAGTCTGTGCCCGTTCCTGCTCCTGCACTGCCCCGGGGCCGGGGAGGGCTCCCGCCGGCTCCCTGCCGGGGCTCGGCCACCCCTCCAGCAGGGCGAATCGCAGAAGTAAGGAATATGGTGTTGGAATATCAGTGCAGCGTCTTCAAATACTTCGGCTTCTCCTTTTCTTGTTTGTCAGCTGCTTCTTCACCTCGTTTCCAGGTGGAAGGAGGCCGTGGTGACTCTAAGCACCCAAAAAAAAAAAAAATGAGAGCATGCTCTCCCATTGAAGGAAAAACAAGATAAAATCATAGACTCACAGAATGGTTTGGGTTGGAAGGGACCTTAAAGATCATCCAGTTCCACCCCCCTGCCATGGGCAGGGACACCTCCCACAAGACCAGGTTGCTCCAAGCCCCCTCCAACCTGGCCTTGAACCCCTCCAGGGATGGGGCAGCCACAGCTTCTCTGGGCAACCTGGGCCAGGCTCTCACCACCCTCACAGCAAAGAAGTTCTTCCCCAGATCTCACCTCAATCTCCCCTCTTTCAGTTTAAAACCATTCCCTTTCATCCTATGGCTCCCCTCCCTGATCAAGAGTCCCTCCGCAGCTTTCCTGGAGCCCCTTTAGGGACTGGAAGGGGCTCTAAGGTCTCCCTGGAGCCTTCTCTTCTCCAGGCTGAACCCCCCCAACTCTCTCAGCCTGTCCTCGCAGCAGAGGGGCTCCAGCCCTCAGAGCATCTCTGTGGCCTCCTCTGGCCCCGCTCCAACAGGTTCCAAATAAAACTTTAAAGGTGGGCTCTGAGGGCTTCCATTTCCAGCTCTGCTCCTTCTGCTGAAGTCCCACATCTGCCTTAGCTTCACGGAGGCACTTCAGAGGTTGGAAATGCTGCTTAGTGGGGCCTGTGGATCTGCAACTTTCATTTCGTGGGCTCTCCGGATAGCAAACAACGTGTCTGAAGACCCTGGGGACATAGCAGATGACTACTCTAGGGTTTTGTGTAATACACTTGAACTTATACACAGATGTTTTCAAATATGTGCATACACCATAATAACTCTGAGTACATGTAGGTGGATTTAGTTTTCGAATGTTGGTGCACCATTTGTGAAACATACTTGTTTGTGAACAAAATTATTTCTTTCTGGGTGTCTGTTGAGTGTGTGAATTCTGAGGAAACGTGCAGATACCAAAATTATAATATGTGAACACCAAGCCAATAGTTTTTCTCGTTGTTTTTGGAAAGATCTGTCAGCCTCTCAATTAGTAATTTCAGCAGCTATAAAAGTCCTTTAAATTAAGCATTCACAGAAATGATAGAGTTGGTGTCTTATGGGATTCGTGGATTTAAATACAGCTTACCTTCTCTTATGCGTAGTCCTGAGGGGCACTGGGAGCTGCTGGTCCCATTTACAGCAAGTGCCCTTCCCCACCAACCTTCATCCTGACTCCTGCCGCAACCCTGGCGGGTCTGTGGCCAGCACAGGGCAGCATATGTGTGGAGAATTTATAGGACTACGGTCCCTTGGGAAACGTTCTGAAAATTACTGACATTTGATATAATCTACTGCAT
The DNA here is from genome assembly GCF_964106895.1 of Numenius arquata. Lineage (NCBI taxonomy): Eukaryota > Metazoa > Chordata > Aves > Charadriiformes > Scolopacidae > Numenius > Numenius arquata. The sequence goes on along the minus strand of NC_133582.1, from coordinate 30,939,704 downwards.
TCCAAATGCAAAAAAAAAAAAAAAAATCCTCTTTAGAAGTGTTTTTCTGAGCCCCAGGGATGTCCTCTGGCAGAGATTGTCCAGCTGTATCCAGAGTGGGAGGGACTCCACTGCAACTGGGAAAGATAAATAGAGTAAAATAAAAAATGACACAAGTGCTGCTTTTGTTTTGGTGGTAAGAATATTTAAGGTGTTCGGCAAGCACGTCTCAGGCTCATATTCAAGTCTGATTCCTTTCTTAAAAGAGAATAAATTAAAATATAAAGCGTTAAATTCTCAGCTGCCTTGTACAATTCCCCTTGCCTTCTGTGGGTGTTAGACCTGTGCAATTGGAAGCAGGTTCTTGTTCCCCCTTGCAATTTAACAGGTCCTGTTACTACTCTCAGGTGTCATGATATGAACCTGGGGGTGACAGTATGGATTTGCAGCGGTGTAACCGTGTCTAATGCTTACCCTGTTGCGGGAGGAGCCATAGTTCACTTGAAAATAGGTACGTGTTGAGCTTTTGCCTGTCACGTTTCTCACACGTGGGTGGTTTTTTTTACAGCTTTAAAGAGAATTCACAGTTAAGAACTGGTCTGAGGAGGGGATCCAGCGTGTTGAAGCAGATGTTGCACTGACCCTGAAGCCTTTCTGTAGGAAAACTGGACCTGGCACATGCCACTCCACAAGAGGATCTGTCGAGGCCATCAGAAGAGGTAGAGGCCTTTGCTTTTGTTCTCAGAGAGGTTTAAATCTTCTTGCTTTGACACGTGTGGCACCTTGTGTCTGCTGCACGTACGTGTGTGTACATGTGCCAGTGGAAGGGAAAAGCTGAGACTGGGAAAGGACTTCACAGCCAACATTTGGAGCCCAGTCACATTTCACGTACACAAAGAACAAGGGGAACAACATTTTCCATTTGATTTTTACCGAGAATTTTTCTTTTTGTTTTAATAAAGGAGGCACGTGAAGCAGGAATTTTATGCCACTGTATCAGAACCTCCTTGCCCACAGGTCAGCAAGGTGGCCTTTCGTTTGCATTTCATACATTTTCATTCTTTATTTTGCCGGAGTTTTTTATCTTGGTGGAGTCTCATCACCTGAGTCTGCTGCCACAGGCTACTTAGTCTGGAATGGATCTGAATCTCGAGCTTAGTCACAACGTTAGAAGATACAAAAGAGGAGGAGGTGAAGGAAAAAGGTGGGGGCAAGTACAAAAGGCTGTTGCCAACTCCTTCTCAGGTGGCTCAGGCCATCCGTGAGATGGGTGGGGGCAGCCAAAACTGCCAGCAAGGAGAGCATTGCCCCCTGCCACTGGGCTTCGTGTCTCTGGGACAGCCTGTAACTGTCTTGAAGTGTAGGGACACGGATCAGTAAAGATGCGGAGATACAGAATGTGGTGTTTCCTGTGGTCTGCCCTTCAAGCTGATCCCAGCTTCCCCATCCCTGTGTCAGCCCATGCAGCTCGAGACCTTTGTGCAGGGTTTGACCTCCCCTTTGGGACAGCACTCTGGGCCCACCGCCACAGTTTGCAAAGATGTGACAAAAGTAGCCCCTAGCTTGTCATGTGAGGTAGCTCTGTTTAAGGAGAAACCATTCCCAAAATGAGCTTGTCCATAAGATTGTGTGGGAGTTGGGTTGAAAGGGAAAGAAATCAGTGCATAGGGGTTTGTGTAAGTTGATGGAAAACTGAAAATGCTGCTGTTTCCCTGACCTTGTTTCTTTTTCTGTCAGTTTGATTGGTATCTAGCAATTATTTAAAGCGGCTAGCAACGACAATGCAAGTATTTACAGTCGTTAGCAACTCCTTGTGTTGGAAAACAAGCCTATTGAATATTAAATTAAGTCAGACTGCTTAATTAATACCATCTCGGGGCTGGCCTAAAGAAATTTCCCTACTCTGCGGGTCTACATGGATGGCAGAGTAGACGCTCATAAGCTAAACTGCAGGCTGTGAACCGAGCTGGCGTGACGTGGTACTGAAAGCAGTAAGATTTGTGTTGTGCAGGCAGTTTGCAAGACCTTACTTATGCAAGAATGAACGTGGCAGACTTCCCAGATCTTTATTTATTTATTTATTTATATGTACAGACACATATATAACCTGCCTTTTAGTTAAATCGCTAATGTTTGTAAAGTGCTTTGAGGATTAAGTGCTATATAAGCGCTAATTACTATTATTATTATTAGCTCTTAGTATGCCTTAGTAGACAAGGTCAATCAAGAAGACGCTGATGATGAATGTATCTACTAATGGAGGGTGGGTAGACTGTTTGCTCTTCTTCCTCCCCGCCTAACCCCGAGATAAAAAGATGGTGTGAGGCATTAGGAAGGATTCCTTAATGGTGCAGTTTGGTGAAACCCTGGACCAGATCACCTGGGAAGCCCAGTGTCTGCCCCTGGACATCCTTAAGAACAGGGTATACGAACCTGTGTCAAGGAGGACACACGTGTGGCTCATCCTGCCTCACAGGACCGGGATGTGCAGGGTGGTTTCTGGAAGTCCCTCCCAGGCACAGGATGGGGTGGCTCTCTTCTACAGTCTCTCACTTTGATGCTTTCCTGGGTCCACAACAAGCCCAAATACCTGTAAGCCAAATATGCAAGGCAGGACAGCACAAAATGTATGGATAGTGCCAGCCCAGCTGGAAGTCTCTTTATAGAGGTGTTGAGGTTTTGCTTGCAATCCTTTTAAAAACCGTTCAGACAAGGTTGTGTTGCTCCCATGGCTCGATACACCTTCTGCTGGGTGTTATCACCCTGTAGCCAAGCAGGGAGCACTTCTGCCTACGGACCACCAGATCATGCAGCCTTATGCAGCAGGGCAAGCTGACTCCAAATGAGTCGGGCATGAGTCTGGGCATGTTTAGTTTGGAGAAGAGGAGGCTGAGGGGGGACCTCATTGCCCTCTACAGCTACCTGAAAGGAGGTTGTAGAGAGGTGGGTGTTGGCCTCTTCTCCCAAGGGAATCATGGCAGGAGCAGAGGAAATGGTCTGAAGTTGGGGCAGGGGAGGTTTAGATTAGATATTAGGAAGAATGACTTTCCTGAGAGGGTGGTCAGGCACTGGAACAGCCTGCCCAGGGAGGTGGTGGAGTCCCCATCCCTGGAGGTATTTAAGAAACGTGTAGACGTGGCACTTCAGGGCATGCTCTAGTGTCCGAGGTTGTTGGTTTGCGTCTGTTTGTGGGTGGTGTGGTGTATGGTTGTGGGCGTTTGTTTTGGTTTGGTTTTGGTGTTTCGTGTTCTGGGATTTTGGGGGGGGGGGGGGTTCTGGTTTTGGTGTTTTGTGGTTTTTTTTAGGTTTGTTTTTTTTTTTCGGTTGGACTCGATGATCTCAAAGGTCCCATCCAACCAAAAATATTCTGTGATTCTGTGAAATGGTCGGGCTGTGAGCTGGGTTGATGTCCTTCTCACCGCTTTGCTTTACCCACTTGGAGCCAAATGCAAGCAGTGGGCAAACGGGGGGCGAGGGGGTGGGTGCGGGTGCCTTATTTTACACCAAGTGGGGAGTTTTCCCATTTTCACACCTCCCTCACTTGACCCCATGGAAGCGACTGTTGGGGGCACTGAGAGTGATACAGTCCGTACTCAGAGCACCTTTCAGTTTCTTTACAATTTGCAGGCATTAACTAGCTCTCATAAAATCCTTTCAGGGAAAATGGATGTTTGTATTTAATACGCACACACAAACACAAATGTATTTATTATAGAATCATAGAATGGTCAGAGTTGGAAGGGACCTTAAAGATCATCGAGTTCCAACCCCCCTGCCATGGGCAGGGACACCTCCACTAGAGCAGGTTGCTCAAAGCCCCATCCAGCCTGGCCTTCAACACTTCCAGGGATGGGGCATCCACAGCTTCTCTGGGCAACCTGGGCCAGGCTCTCACCACCCTCACAGTAAAGAATTTCCTCCTGATATCTAATCTAAATCTCCCCTCTTCCAATTTAAAACCATTGCCCCTTGTCCTGTCACTGCATCTCCTGACAAAGAGTCCCTCTCCGGCTCTCCTGTAGGCTCCCTTCAGATATTGGAAGGCTGCTATGAGGTCTCCCCGGAGCCTTCTCTTCTCCAGGCTGAACAACCCCAGCTCTCTCAGCCTGTCTTCATAGGGGAGGTGCTCCATCCCTCTGATTATCTTCGTGGCCCTTCGCTGGACCCATTCCAACAGGTCCATGTCCTTCTTGTGTTGAGGACTCCAAAGCTGGACACAGTATTCCAGGTGGGGTCTCACGAGCGCAGAGTAAAGGGGTATTTAGAGAGGTCCATGTGTACGTATCTGTCGCCAAGCAGGAAGGAACAACCCAAGGCCATCAAAGGTCATGGAGAAGCCCAGAAGGTTGGCATCAGGCTCCCTAACTTTTGGTCGGATGCCGCTGAACAGCAAAGCAAATCACATTTCTTTATTTCTAGGCATCTGACTAAGGTTTAATTGTTCTTAAATGTTTATTTCCACACTTGCACGTAGGTACTTCCATGGTAACGTGGGTGTATGGCGTTGTCATTTGATACGGTATTTGGTTAAGTATATCTTATTATCTTCAAACTTTTTAATTGCTGGCAGGTAGTAACTGGTTCTCAAAACTTCGGTTGGCTAATATTGAACTTGTCATCTTCACCGAATGAAGAGCTATGTGGCCTAAACCATTTTATGCTTCTATGATTTTGGCTTGTCTGTTGTGCTCGTTCTGACAGAAAACATGGAGCCCGAATCCAAGGAGTTAACTTGGTCCCGTGGGAATATTTCCGCTGAACAGTTAAAACGTTTCAGGGGGCTGAATGCAGGTTTCAGCCTGGTTCATCCCAAAGCAGCAGCCATCGCTACAATCCTTTTTTTGGTAAACTTGTGTTAAAAAAAATGGGTAGGGGAAAGAAGGTTAGTTAGTTAAAGCACTAGACGTGGTAAATACAAAGTTCTGCTTTCGCTTTAATATGATTTTTTCTCTTTCGCAGCAGAGAATTCTTATAAACTCCCATTTATCTTGAAAGTCTCTTAAAATGCCTTTAAATAAGTAGGTTGGATGTTCTTTGGGGGAGAAAAGAAACAAAGTTAGTTGTGATAGGTTGGAGTTGCTGTTCCTGTTCTTGCGGCTAAAATTCAAGCTTTTTTCATCAACGACAAAGCAAACACACGGGGATGGGAAAGAAAAGCCCCAGGAAGAGCCAACATCAGAGACAGAAGCTGTTTCCTTCCAGTCCTGCCAGCTGCCCTGAGACCTGACAAACTCGGCTCTGCCAGGTGCTTTGGGGTCTTGCTTTGTACTTGGTGTTTTGTTTCTGGTCCGTCCATCTTTCTTGCAAAAAGACGGCCTGGCCTAGTGAAATCTTTGTGTGTGGAAGGGACGACAGAAGTGAGGTCAAAAAACAGCAGAAGTAGGGTGAGGAGGGAAAAGGCACGAGGGAGTGGGGTGAGAAGCTGCAAGGCAAGGCTGGCACCACAGGATTTCACCAAAGCCCCCAGCGAAGAGGAGACTGTTGCCAGGGGACCTGCTGCCTTGTTGGCTTGGGTCAGGACCTGAATTTCACTGAATTTTTAGAGTTGGAAGAGACCATAAAGATCATCTAGTCCAACTCCCCTGCTGAAGCAGGATTTCCCAGAGCATTGTTAGAGCATGTTACTCAGGACTGCATCCAGGCAGGTCTTGAAAATCTCCAAAGAAGGGGACTCCACAACCTCCCTGGGCAGCCTCTTCCAGTGCTCTGTCACCCTCACTGTAAAGAAGTTTTTTCTCATATTTGAGTGGAACCTCCTATGTTCCAACTTGTGCCCGTTGCCCCTCGTCCTGTCACTGGCAACCACTGAAAAGAGTCTGGCTCCCTCCTCCTTCAACCCACCCTTTAGATACTTATAAGCATTGATAAGGTCTCCCCTCAGCCTTCTCTTCTCCAGGCTAAAGAGTCCCAGCTCTCTCAGCCTTTCTTCATAAGGGAGATGCTCCAATCCTTGAATCATCCTCGTTGCCCTTCGCTGGACTCTTTTCAGCAACCTGAACGATCGCTGTCGGGCCAGGGGAGATGGTGTTGCCGGGCAAGAGGAGGTAGTGACTGAAGTAACCAAGAGGAAAGCTGCACACTGTCCCTGGAAGGTAAACCTCACCAAACCAAGACATATTCCCTTAAAACTTTTTCTGGGTGTTATGACTAAAATGAGGTGTAATTGGCAGTGAGGCTTTGGTTCCCGTAGAGCGTCTGGACCTCCACACGGTGACACCCTGCACAGGAACAGGCGTTGTGGAGTTGGAGGGGTCCCACAGCAACTGGGACCTCTCTCGCTCCTGCTGAGGCCCACAGCTAATTCTGGCAGAGCTTGGACCCTTCTAAACTGGCTGCAGAGAAGGTGGGATGAAGAACGGAACTCTCTGACGGATGAGCTCAGGGGAATGCTTGATAGTTCTTTGGCAGATCTTAAAAATATGTATGTGCTAAAAGCTTCATCATAGAATCATAGAATGGTTTGGGTTGGAAGGGACCTTAAAAGATCATCCAGTTCCAACTCCCCTGCCATGGGCAGGGACACCTCCCACCAGACCAGTTTGCTCCAAGCCCCCTCCAACCTGGCCTTGAACCCTTCCAGGGATGGGGCAGCCACAGCTTCTCTGGGCAACCTGGGCCAGGCTCTCACCACCCTCACAGCAAAGAAGTTCTTCCCGATATCTCAATCTCCCCTCTTCCAGTTTAAAACCATTCCCTTTCATCCTATGGCTCCCCTCCCTGATCAAGAGTCCCTCCGCAGCTTTCCTGGAGCCCCTTTAGGGACTGGAAGGGACTCTGAGGTCTCCCCGGAGCCTTCTCTTCTCCAGGCTGAACAACCCCAACTCTCTCAGCCTGTCCTCACAGCAGAGGACATCAGCCCTCTGATCATCTTTGTGGCCCTCCAACCATACCGGCGTTCGTATTCCTGCGTGCTTTGCTGTGCTTGGATTTGACCGAGTTTATGTCCGACACGTATACCACGCTCTGGTAAGTGTTCCTGGGCTTGTTCTCTGTGCCCAGGCTGAGCTGAAACCACAGGTCTTTTATTTGCCATCTCCAAAAAACAGTATCCCAAATTCATTTCACTGTCTGCCCTCAGTTTTTCTAGTGAGCAAGTGATCACTGGTTTGGGTGAAATGGGATAATTAGCTGAAGGAAGTTATGTTTGGGTATAGATTGCATTATATATTTGTTATGTTTTTGTATAAGATGTGTATGTCTGTATATGTGTAACAAGGTTCTGTTACGTGTGTATATATATGTGTATGTTATTTCATCATAGTATTTTATTACATAGTTGTATAATTCAATGATAGTAATTGAAAATGATTGAAAAGTTAATATATCATTGTATTCTAATGATATATCATTGTAGTATTATATACAGGTATATATAGGAGCTCAGGAGATAGCTTGGATGGCTGAGTGAAGATTAGACATAAATCTGATTAAAGCTTAGTTGCTCAATTAAAGTCAATGAAGCCATCAAAGTGCAAAATGAACATTTTCTTTTCTTCTTCTATAACTATGTCTGGACTTTTCAGGGTAAATAATTTGGTTTTGAAACTATTCTGGATAACGTACTCTGATCGGTTTATCAGAACCGAAGAAAATTTGCCTGTATGGGCAGGGTTACAATGAATACAGAGAGGCACAGAGAAAGGTGGCGAATATATGGAATGACTTTGTTATGGGAGATAGTAAATAGTGGGTGAGATCCTGGTTAGCCCATAAAAGTGAAACTTGGGTGAACCTGATAATGGTCTAAATGGTGGGGAGCAAGTCCTCAGGAAATGACTTTTACTGCTCTTCATACCGTTAGAACTGGAGGGCGCTCCCTGAAATAATTAGGCAGCGAGTTTTAAATCAGCAAAAAGGAAGTTTTCCTCCTCCCTCCCCCCCCCGCTTCCCCAACACCCACAGCGCACGACTGTAGTGTGAAACTCCTTGTCACAGGATGTTGTAGAAGCCAACAGTATAAATGGGTTCAAGAAGGGATTAGACAAATTCGTGGAGGAGAAGTCTACTGGGAGCTATTAAACACGATGGTCCAGATGCAACCTCTGGCTCAGGAAGTCCCAAAGCTGCTGATTGCTGGAATCTGAGAGGTTATACCAGAGGAGGGATCACTGTAATTGCCATGCTGCTTAGATTTGCTTCTGAAGCACCCACCACTCACCGCTGGGGGAGATGGGATACTGGGTTGGATGGGCCATCGGCCCAACCTTTTTATCCTCTTAATTTTTGTACAATGAATGGGGAAGTTACCTCAGTTTTTCTCCCCTCCACAAGCTGCAATTCACTAGTGCCAAGAAATTCAGATTTCTGACTGCTCAGGCCACTCAGGACAGGCTGCTCGGAGCCAGCATGGACACAGCACAGCACGTTAAGTATAACATACTCCATACTGGCCTCTGTGACTGCCCAGGGCCAAGTGAGCATGGAGCCTAGATCAATGGCTGGATCCCCTTTGGGAAGAAGTGGCCATTTGCTGATATGAGTAAAGATACTCAAGCAAAGTTGACTCCAGCCTTGGGGCTGGAAAATCAAGAAGAAAGCAGTTTATTGCTTGCTGTACCTCCTTCCCTGGAGCGGGAAGGAATGAATTAAGCAGCAAGGTTGGTGGATGGTGGAAGGTTTAGCTGCCTGCATATGCAGCACCGCCAGTTACCGTTCTAAAAGCTGAGTAGAGAAGCTTAGAGTTGGTGATTTTCTGCAGAATTGGCCTTGTTCCATCTGTAGTGGTGGAGGGGTGAAGGTAGCCTACTGTAGATCCAGATGCGTGACTTATGTCCTCGCTCCACATCGGTACATAGGCTGACTTGATTTAGTCTGGCCTGTAAAGAGTAGCAGTTCATTCTCACTGAGGGATGAATTGAACTGGCTGCAAACCACCTCATTTTCCTGGTGTAGCATTGACTGGGGGAACTGGCACGCATTGGCCCGAGTAGACTTGGGTAGACCCTTGGCAAAATTCATATCCCCGCGGAAGGCGCAAGGAAGGAGTTGAGGCTCAGCAGGTTGTCCCATGGGCAGTACCCTCCAGGGTTAGGTCTTGGCAGGGCTGGATGTCCAGGTTAGGTCCGCCTGGGGCCAGGCACTGTGTGATCAGGCCAAGCTGTGACGCCAACTTCAGCGTTTGCCCCAGACGACGACTTGGACCTGGGGGCCTGGACCCCAAAACAGCTGAAGTTGGAAGCAACTGGGAGGCTCTTGAACCCTCTCCAGCGCATGTGTGATTGCCCAAAGCCGTCCTCCCCTCTCCCTTACCCCTGGCATCCCCTCCCCTAATTATTCGTTAAGTGTTGCCACGGGGGATTCACGTACGAGAAAAAAACGAGGCAAGAAAAGGGAAGGGAGGAGGAGGAGAGCTGTACCTCTTCTGCAAATGCAATAATTCAGAAGGGAGAATGTGCTGTTAAAGCCTCTGCCTTGACGTGTGTATGTGAAACGGGGCCAAGTTATGGTTTCTGTGGGAATTGTACGTTTGAATTTTCTGCCTTTTGTGTGGTTACATTCTCAACCACAACATTGCATTAAATAGTCGGGCTTTTTTTATAATAGTTGTTGTACCCATAAAGCTTAATGTTTTGCTTCTTTACGAAGGTGGGAGGGTATATGTGTGTTTTTGTGCGAGGGCGATGACATGGCGGTTTACTTTAAATCGGAGTGCGGAGGATACGCTCGGATTTCTGCCAAAGTGAAAGGAGGGGGGGCTGTCGGGAGCTCTTTCTAGCGAGAAGGGATGGCTCAGCGACAGGGGTGTACTGCCAGACCAACAGCAATTAGTCCAGGGGACAGGGACAGGCTGCGGGATTTCCTGTTGTGATACTGAATTTTATCTCTTAAGTAAGCAATTCCAAACTTGCTCCAACTGGTGGAGCCCACCAGTTTTGTCTGCTCTTTCCCCCACCTTTCCTCCTCCAAATATTTGCTCTACAGTAGCCTCTGGGAAGCCATGGGAGTGACCTTTGGAGAAAAACGGCACCAGCTGTCCACCCATTAAAAACCAGCATCACAAGCAGCGTTAATTGCTGCTGTGGTTGGGACTCTCCACCCAAGCCAAGCACTGACCTGACATCAAGGTCTGCTTTCCCGTCAGCCCCTCTAGGAGCCTATAGAAGGTCAAGAATGAAATCTGGGAGGCAGCGTGGGGACACCGGCCCCACGTCCATTTGCTCTGCTCTTCTGGAAGTTTTCATGTCAGTATTTATGAAGGTTGTGGTCCATTGAAATGTAAATTGGAAGGGTTTCACAAGAAGCGTTTACATTTGATGTCAGCAGTAGGCTGAAAGGTGAAGGCCTAAACTTGACCAATGTGTTTTCTTTCCATCAGTGACCAGCAGAAGAAAATGAGTGTTTACAGGTCCTGTGAAGCCCATTCACTTGGGTTGGATTCGTTGTTGCAGCCCTGAAGCAGCCTTAGGGCATCACGGACAACAGAAATTCTCTCTCGTAGCACTGAGGAAAGGTGTCTAGGCTGGGGAGGGAGAGTGCTTTTTGCTTCTTCTTAGTTATGCCTTATTTGGATGCTGTTCCCAGACTTGGTCTTTGAAAACACGGGTTCCAGCTTCATGGGGCCACCACAATAGGTTAAACCTTTCAGACCAGGGCCCTGGTCCTGTAAAGTCAGGTGGGTCTTGGAGCCTTGTTGGGCCCATTGGAGATGGAGATCTGGGGGTGAAGGAGAAACCAAACCACCAAGGTTCAACTTGTGGGAGCTTCAACCTCCCTTTTCTTCCAGCCTGCTGGCTGCAAGGTGTTACCTTACTTTATATTCCTGCTTCAGATGCCTAGTGAGTCCTTCCCCCCGCATTAGTGTCTGTGGTATTTTTTGTCTTGGTGTTCCTGTATGCTCCTTTCCACCCAAAAAGCAGTGGTCCTGCTTGTATCCGTGCACGTATTTCAAAGCTAAGGTTGTCCTTCTGACCTTTCCACTTGCCCGTGAACCCCCTAACCGTGTCCTCTTGCTGTATTTTGAATTTCCACATTTCCTATGGGCAGAACATTTCACACCAGGTGGAAGGGAGTTTGTGTGCTCTTCCCTTTCCTCCCACAAAGAGCGTTCAGATGCTTTTGGGGCCCCGAGCCTGAACTGAGGCAGGCAAGTGCGATCCTGCATGGGCAAATCGGCGTTTATCCCCACGGGATGAGCTCAGGGCTCTCTACTCAGACCTAACGGGTAGGTAAAAGGCAACGGGTTTTAAAAATACTGTGAAAGAATGTAAATACATTTCCTGTTTTTACCCACCGGGTCCTTGAACAGCTTGTGGTGTTTTTAAAAAGGCAAATGTCCAATTTCCTTCACTATCCCCGGAATAACAGTCCTGTTCACTGGGGCGGGTGGGAGGTTTGCCTTTGCGCTTCACGAGAGAGGGGCTTCGACCTGCACGTGTCCTGGCGGAGAAGCCTTGGGTGCCTCCGTGGGGTCTTTTTTTTTTTTCCCCTTTAACAGGATTTTCTGACCCGTTTGAGAAAGTTTTCTTCTGACTCTGCCTCTGACAGCTCTTAAGGGCACAGGCAAGGACGCTGTCAGCGGGGAAGCCGAGTTTATTGGCTACGGATCCTGTGATTTGGATACTTTCTGCCCTTTTTTGAAACAATTCTTCGGTTTTGAAAGCAAATGGTGGCTATAATATAGTGCATTGGACACTAAATTTCTATTAATTCATAAAAACTAAAATAGAATCCATTAGGAGTAGTTTGGTATTGGTGTGAAAGGAGATGTAAATTATCTACTACCATGCTTGAAATGCGAAAGCTAATCATGTTTGGCATCAGGCCAGCTACCATTAAAGTAATTATTTTTAATCATCAGCACTTGGTGACATGAATACTCATATTTGTTGATTTACTGTGGAAAGCACTTTATATTGTAAATAAAAAGCTGAGAAAATATACATTTTGTTTTAACGATAATAATAATTATTCAGATAAAAAGACATTTCCTTTTATGAAGCCAAAAGAGTCAGTTTCTGTCCCGTCCCCCGTCCCCCCCATCAGTCGATATAATCAGCCTGATCTAATGCCTGTCATGTTAAATGAGAAGCCCACCGGCTGCGGTGGGGTTTGGAGCCTGTTCCTGTGTGAATGGTAGGGTTTTTTTATTCTTAAAAATTACTAACAGTGGCTTCTCCTGAACCGCTGCTGTTGAATGACTCCTTTTTGTGGGGGGAAGATGTTAAGTTGACATAAATTCAAGTTGAGGTGTCCTTTATTTGAAGATAAAGACTGTAAAATATTGTAAATAGTCTACGTGACTTAGGTTAAAAATCCCAATTTTAGCTTATTTTCATTAGTTTTTCAATGAGGCTGAGACTCCTAATTGCCTATATGAGTTCTGTAAGTGGAGATGTAAGGGGCTGGCTTATTTGGGAGCGCTGGAAATATTCACCTGTCTTCTGCAGAAGTAAAACTGCCTATGCTGGCATTGCGTGTCAAGACGTTACTCTGAAATTTGGAAATATTTAATAAGGGGACTGGCAACACATTCAGTAAACGCCTCGTGAATATGGTCTGTATTTATCCCGACTGGTCCATCTCCCCAGAATACATGTGTCTGGGTTGAAGAAAGTATGCCTTGATTTCACAGGCGAAGACTCCTTCAGTAGGAAACATACAGTATTTAGGCAAAAAATGACTTAATGAAGCAATCAGGAAGTCAAAATTCAGCATGTAGAGGCTGGAAAGACAGCGAGTATATGAAAGCAATTCAGGGAGGGGAAAGGGTTATTAGCGGGTAAAGCAAAAGCAGCAGCAAAATACTAAGCGTAGGGCTGTGTGATTTTAAGGAAACAGGGACTGATCCCTGAGTGTTAATTATAGTAGAATAAAAAGCTTATTACAGGGTGTGAGAGGGCGTGGGAATGGTATATGCTCGGAATCTCAGAGGCGATTCCATCGCGTGCATTTTGACAGAGCATTTGGTATAAGCCGAATGGTAAAAGGACGAAATATCCCAAGAAAGGTGAGGAAAAAAAAAAAAAGAAAGCAAACAAAAACTCTTCCCTCGATTCTCTCCTTAAAGTAAGCAAATCCAACCCAAAGTAGGCTGTTTCCACAGGCGTGAGAGCGTCGCCACACTAGCCGGAGGGCAGCCCAGGGGGAGGCGGCCACATGCTGGGTAGCCAGGGGGGCCAGTGGGAGCATTGGCTCCCCTTCCTTTGGCATTGGACAGCACAGCATCTCCACCGCAACACTCGGTAGGTGTTGGTTTCCTCAGACTCGGTGCAATTTCCTTTTTCCTTTAGTTTTAGACCACGTTACACGGTGTGACACTGAGCATAACTTGGCTCGGCAGAGGTTTGCTGTATTGCAAAGGGGTTGTGCTCCTCTGAGGTCTTCTCCTCCTCCTGTCCCCATCCAAGCCCCATCCTCAAATTGTGGACCTTCTTTGAGCTTTCTGCAGAGTACGGTCTATGTAGTCAGCCTTCTTAAGGTCATGCCTGTTTTATCTAGGCTGAGGAGCTGCGATCAGCCTGCTGTGGTTGGGGCGTGCAAAGCTGGTCACCAAGCCTGGAGATACCGCTGCCTCTTTCCACCTTTTAATTTGGAGCACAGGCACGTGCGGAAGGCTGTACGCACAAACTGCTTTTAGTATTGACTCACAAGTTAACCTAGAGCTTGAAAATTGGGTCTTTCTAGTCTAAAAATCAGGGTACAAGTGCTTAAATAAAAATGCATCAGTTTTGCCCATGGTCCTTACTTGTGGAAACATAGTATGTGGTGGGTTGGGGTCATTTCTTAAAAAAAAGACAAACACTTTGTAGGGGGAGGCTTAAGAAAGCCTAGGGAGTGTTTTTAAATAGTCTAGGTCATAGAATCATAGAATCACAAAATGGTTAGAGTTGGAAGGGAACTTAAAGATCATCGAGTTCCAACCCCCCTGCCGTGGTCAAAAGACGCAGATCAAAATTTACAATATTGTTTTGGTTGGTTGCGAAAATAAAAGTCAGTTGAATTTTTCCCAAATGTAGGCCCAAATGTAAACAGATAATTGGGCCAGTGCTAAAACAAAATGCTTCCTATTTTTGTATATTTTAAATTTTTTTTCTTTGACAAAGCCATGAAAGGTCAAGTCTTAATCTTTTCTGACAAAGGTTCAGTCCTACGTGGAACAATGATTTAGGTGAATTCATACTTTACTAGTATTTTTTTAGAAAAGGGAGGCTCCCAAGTCAAATAGTTCTTTAGAGGATTGTGCCTTATGTTGCAGGCAGTCCTAATCTCAGCTTAACGGATTTCTTATCAGAACTTTAGGAGAAAAAGAAGTTTTTGAAAATTTTTCATGAAACCTTTCTGAAGGGAAAATCATTTTCTTGAGGTTTTGCTATTTGGCTACATTCTGAATTGCAATATCTATCAGCTTAAAAATTTTCCACAAAATGGGTTTATAAAGGGGATTCTGAAGTGTTCCTTTTAGAAAAATTTCAATGTAAATCGCTAACTCAATTTTCTGGGGTTTTGGTTTTACATTTCATATAATGATACAGCATTATAAAATCTTAAGAAACAAATTGATTTCAAGAAGGAAAATTCCAGCTCTTTAATTCCAAAAAAAACTGGTCTGTTTCGAACTGTTCACCCTACTGTATTTTTTTTTTATTTCTTTTTTACAGGAACATTTCAGCAAATGTTGCATGAACTCGTGAAGGGCTTTGATTGACTACCTCTCAAAGTTCTCAAAAGTTTTTCTCTCAAAGGTTTTCTAGGCACCTCCCATTAATTTTATTCAGCTTTACCAAATCTTCCTGCATTAAGTTTTGCTTCCACAGCATTTTTCTCACCTGCCTCCTCTCTGACATTTCAGCCAAAAAAAAGGTATTCTTGTCCCTTCCCGTGTCCTGCCGTTGTTCAACGGGTACTGGGTAAATTTATGGAACCTGCTGTTTCTCAGGTTGTTCGACAAGGTACCGTGTAAAATTGTTTTATGAAATTTGTCCCTGTACTTCCCATGGCCAACAGCGGGTGCCCCATCTGGCTCTAGGTGAAGTGCCCGCTCCGCTCTCGAGTGCTTTGCTAAAACCCGTCCTCTCCTTCTCCTCATCAGCGTCGGGCACCCCATCTCTTGGGCTTTTGAAGTCTGGAGTGTCGGTGGCAGAGCAGCTTTGTAGGGAGAAGCGTCGACGTGGGTTACCTTCGACGTTAGCTAGATGGTGCTAAAGAATTTTTGCTTGTCGTCTTTTCAGGAGAGCATTTGGAGTGCGGTCCTTTCGGTTTCCGGGCTTAGAATTAAAAAGGCGACGCTTTTGCTTTGTCCTAAATGCAATACAAGCTGCAGCCGTTGCATACAAGGAGTTAAAAGGGGTGAAAGAACTGCTCCGGAGCACTTTATGGGTTAGGCCTATTGGTTTCAATGACTTCAGAGTGCTGTGGATCAGCCCCAGGAGCCTTACGCCTACTTTGACATAAAAGAGGGTTTTTTTGCCAGCGGAGGACTCCCTCTCCTCTGCCTGTTTCCGATCCGCTGGAGCAGCAAGGGGCTTCCAGCAACTGGCAGGCGCTTGGCGTTTTTGGCTGTCTACAGAGAGAGTGAAAATTTCCTTTTGCCTTTCAGAGCTGTATCCTACAGCAGTTTGGAGATTTTTAGACTTAAATAATTTAGAAAACGAACCCAAACACCACCCCCCCCACTTGCAGTAAGGGCTCTTGGAGCCCAGGTTTCCTTGCTTTTTGAGGGCTGCTGTTTCAGATTAACAGAGTCCTGGCTCTGATAAATACTAACAAAGTGTAACGAATGATCAAAGCCGCATTTACAACCCAATGAGCTTGAAATGATTGATCTGGATGACATAATAATGATAACCAGTGAGACGAGGCATGCGGGACTGTATCCCTCCAGGTCCTGGGAGAAAGGAGCAGGTATTAAAAATGACTCCGCTTCTTAGGTCATCAGGTTATTCCCATTCTGATATAAGCGGAAGACAAATGCGAGACCCTCACTTTCCCCCAGAAGAGCCCTGCAGCTGCTTTGGACTGTTCATATCCCTTTGATAGTAATTCATTGTTTCATACAGATTACAAAGTTTGGCTGATGACCCAGTAAATAAAACCGAGTAATTCCTGACCATTCCTTGTACTGCTGGGGTAGTTCAAAGGGTGGTGGAAGCTCAAGTGTTGTTCTTTGCACAGCCTGCGCAAGGCCATAGTGACAGATGTGAAAGGATACGAGCGTGCCTAGGGCATGGACTTTGCCATCTGGAGGTTTCCTGTCATCTCCCAGAAGATTGGCCAGATGATTAACAACAAGACAGCTCGGACTTACCATAACTGCAATCTTCCTTAGAGCTTGGCTGCATCTGGTCCCATGATAACCACTCTAACAGCAGTGCATCTCCTTGTAACCTTACAGAGTCATGCTATCAGCAGTCTTCCTTTCGTCCTACAAAACAGAAGAGCCTAGCTACAGGCCTTGGACCTGGGGAAGGAGAAAGAATGAGCCTTCCATGCCATGCTCTCTTTTCTGTTTTCTCTTCTTTTCAGTTTTTAACTGCAAAACGTCTGGATGTGCGGGATGCTCACGCTCCTCAGCGCACCTTAAAGACAACTCAGCCTTCTTTAAAATGGACACCACCTGCTGTTTATCAGTAAAAGGTTCCTTTTTCCAGTTGGCAACAAAAGACCGTACCACCGAAGTCACCAGTTGGGTGCTACGGAAGGTAGTCTGTGGGTGTAGGAGATGCTTTCAGGGCATTGGAAACATCTTTTCTCTACAGGTTGGGTACTGACGTGGTGTCACTTCATGGGGATTTACAGCAGCCAAGGACTTGATACCTTTAGAGACAAATCCTCTGCTGGAACTGGATGAACCTGGTCTAGTTGGGGGTGTCCCTGCTGACTGCGGGGAGGTCGGACTAGATGACCTTTGGAGGTCCCTTCCGGCCTGGACCAATCTATGAATCTATGAATCTTTAAGGTCCCTTCCAACCCAAACCATTCTATGATTCTATGATTCTTTTTTTCTCCCAGAACGTATGGCAGCCAGAATAAAGTTGTTCACTCACAGGCCAAGGAACATTAGCGTTTTAAAAATACTAGGCTGACTCCTCAAGACAATGTAAGTAAACAATAATGCTTTTGACGTTGAGAGCTTTTCTCATTTACCGTCCAAGACTCTCAGTGTGATGCTGAGAGGATATTTGCAATATCTACATTTAGAGGATAATTTCTTGAGGTGTCCTATAAAGGGGACAGTCAATCCCTCTGGAAAGCAATTACAGCATCGAAATATGAATCTGAATTGCTCTATGGAAGAGGCTGTCTTTTTTTTGCTATCCCTCTGCCCCATCTCTTTTCCCCCTTACCCCTCCCTGCACTATAAAGACTGTCTGAAGCAAGGTACTTAAAATTTGGCCAGCTGAGGAGTGTCTTGTGTCACCACTTTTCAGCACTAACTTCAGAAATTAGTTCATCTGGCTATTCCTTGAGGAGTTCCTCAAAGTAGCTCCGTCTGTTTGTCCAACCTAAAAAAAAAACACCACCCCAACACACTAGTAACGACAAGTAGGACTGACGAGTATGTGGACAGGCATGAGCGCTTTTCTAAAGATTTCTAAACTACCCCAAAGTTTTTTACCCAAACAGCGTTACCGTATACGACAGCTGACCTCAGTCGTAGTTCTCTGAGCAGTGAGTTCAATTAGCTTTAATACTTTCAACATTTAAATAGTTAACAGTAAGCAAAGTTCTTTAGAAACAGAGGGGGACGACTACATGTGCGTCTGCTGAAGTTGTCAGGCAACGATGGAAAAAAAAAATAATAATAAAATAATATATCTCTAATTGCTTCCAGACAATGCCTTTTGGATAGGGCTGTGCGAGAGCAAGGGGAGCTCGCGCACTGACAGAAGGACTGCTCCGAGCCAGAGGGGAGGCTGCCGCAGCCCTGCCATCTCTCCAGCCCTGCCTCCGGTGGGAAAAAGGGCTACTTTGCCCCAAATGGGCTGATCCCCCAGCTCTCCGCAAGGCCCCTCGCCGACGGGAAGCTTGGGGAGAGCTAAACGCCCAAAGCGGCGAGCTAGCAGACCTAGGTTTGCTGCTGACTTTTCTTCCCGATTGTGGGCTCGTCATGTGGCTTCTCTGACTCTCCCTTCTCCCCGCCAGTAAAATCTGAGATAAATCTGAGCTGTTGAGGGCCACAGTTTGTTAGCTAATTTGTCCAGCTCCTACAGTAGCGAGTGGCATTGTCTCATCGATATACAGCTAAATTCCTGCAACTTCTGAGGCATTCTTAGCTAGAAGTATAACCCTAACACAAATCTTCCCGCTTTGATGTCTTTCACGTTGTTCTCTGGAGTTTGTTCACCTCAGTGCTGGTGGAAAATGGGATTCACGTATTTTTTGCTGCAAATGGAAAACAAAAACAAAAGCAGAAGGAGCTGGGAGAGACGGCAGTAGAGAGCACTGAGGAAACTTCCCTGGCTGCAGACAGCGTTAACAGTCAGTGCCAGAACTGAGGGAGGAGTAATAAGGTCATATATTCTGTGATGACAAGTGGGAGAGCTTCTACTTGAACTACCAGGACTCAGCTCAAGCAAGTCCTGCCACCGGTCCAGCCCCGGCTGTGACAGACCAGCCTCAAAGGTGACTTTTCAGGACAGCCAAATTTCTCAAGAAGCGTAGAAAAAAAACTGAGGCGGAAAGGCAATCAAAACATTTGGCTCTTCTTAGATTCCACAGAGCTAATTAACTGCTCTCCAAAGCCTCCACCAGCTTCAGCTGCGTTTCGGGGGCAGGCTGCAGCCCTGCCTTGTGCTCTGCTTTGGCTCAGCCTGGGGCAATTCTTTATCAGACTTGTCTGATATTTAAGCACTAGGCATAAGAAATGCAGCTTGAAATGAAGGCTTGGTCTTCGTTTACTGTGGCACGAGGTGGTATCATTGAGGTTATTTCTCTCTGGGAAAATCTGTATCGGCCCTTGTCAGTCCACAATGAAGAAGCTTATCTTCATGCTAGTCTGGGTGATTGATTGTGTCCAGTCCATACCGTCCTGTGCTGATGTCTTTTTCTATCGCAGATTTTATTTTTTTTTTTTTAAATCTCATGGTGGAGTTGAAGCCACTTAAATATTTGATCATACAGAAAATGTAGGCTCAGCATGTAAATTTAGCAGTTGAAATATATTTATATCCGTGCACATGCACAAACTTTTACAGACGCAGGTTTTTACATTTTATCTAAACTAACATCATCCTAAAGGGTTGGGTTGTAGCGGAATTGTTAACGGTGTATGTGAGCACCAATTTATATCAGGACTTAAACAGGTCTCCCGTAGAGCAGTATTGTGGTTTCTTGCAGTTGGAAAGATCAGAGATGGTCATAAAAGGAGCCCAGAGAAATGGATGACCCTAACAGGAAAGAGATCCACAGGAACATCTTGAGTGAATTCATTGCTACATGTTGACGTCAAGTGGAGAAATGGTCTTAGAAAGCCTCCTTTCATCGTCTCTGCAGCAATCTTAGGCAAAGGCCCCTGAAAGTGATGTTGCTGAGGTTAACCAAAAGCTGTCTTTCAGATAGATTTCAGAATTTAGGTCACTGTCAACAGTCACTGCAGGGAAGACGGTGGAGGTACAAGATATTTGTAAAGCGCCGCGCTTCATCTAGAACCTTCCCTGCTCGTGGCCGAACCGGTGTAATTGAGGTTATGAGGACCCATCATCTGAGGACCCATTGGTCTGAAGTCGGCCTGGTTAATTGAAGGCAGGGCTGACCAGCTGGTGGGGGGGGAGGGAGCGCTCCAAACCCAACCCAGACATTCCTGCCGCAGTCCGGCCCCTGCAAGGAGCTGGAGTATTTTTAGCTTCAGCTTCTTCTCTGCCCCCTCAACTTACATGTCAACCCGGGCCAGCCCTGACTCAAGTCTTCCTGGCCCCCTTTTCCGTGACATCCTCCGACCTGCCTGCTTGTTTAGAGTCACGCTTGTTTATCTCCCGCCGTGAAAATCTGCTTGTGCAGCAGCCTGTGCTCTGAGACCTTGGGCGAGTCATTTAATTCCTCGTACTTAGTTGGCAGGTCTGCAAAATGAAAGGATAACTCCAAGAGTCCTGCCAGGATGCTTCAAGGGGGGATGCTGGGGTGTTCGTGCACCACCCTGGCTGCCCTGCAGAGAATCCCTGTGTTACAATTAGCGTAGTCCTACTTTGAAATCTTTACATTAAAGGGCCTATATTTGAAAATTTTACTTGTTTTGCAGGGTGGTGAGGGGGTATTTTCCACACAATAATCTCAATTTACCTGCATTTGAAAAGACTGGTTTTTTTGTCTTTTTTTTTTTTTTTTTTTTTTTTTGTAAACAGTTTAGCAGCAATAGTTTTAAAGTGAGTTCACCTAGGGCAGAGCTGGGAAAAACTGAAAATGTTATATATTATATATAATATATATTTGTAATACAAGTCAGTCAGGGACCCTGTGTTTATTACTCCAAGAACGGATACAGCTCTGCTGTTATTACAAAAAAAAATTAACCCTTACTGTATTTAAGGAAAAGTGCTCCAGATTATAGTTTTCTCCACCAAACACACCCTTTTTTAATCGTGGAATCTTTGTTCTCAGCCGTTCCAACTTTGACTTCAATTATTTGTGGACAAAAACTGTCAGGCAGCTTTATAGGATTTCCAGTTAGAAATGATACGAGTTTTAGCACATCTGGTAGACAAGGGAATATGATGTACTTTATGATCTGATAAAAGGAAACCTGAGGGAGTTATTCCTAAAAGTGCCACTCGGGGTCAAGGATGAGATCACATTGGAGAAGGCAGCAATGGTATCAAACACCTTTTGTAAAACAGTGACGTAAGGGGCTTTAGAAAGCTGGCCTGAATTCAGGGGTCCTGATTGGCTCATAGTGATGTCAACCATGTGCCTATAATGCCCAGTAAACGTCTCGTTCTTCTTCATTTTTAGGAGTAATTGCCCTTTAATAACAGCAACAAGTGACTTTAGGTCACTAGGGGCGCGCTGCGACCTGACTATGATGTGCTTCAAATAGTCAATGGGACCGAGGAGTAAGGACTGGGAGTTTTCCTTCTCAGGCAGATTTGGCATGTTGGACACCTTTCTCACCCTGTCACGGCAGCACACACGCACCTTTGGGGTTGAAGTTCTTTACCTGCCTTTCCTGGGACTACCAAAAGGTTCATTTTCCTTTGAAAAAAACCCACATTTTCCAGCGTGGTCTCATATGTTGCTGGTTAATGAAGCAATAGTATTTTGGCAGTGGAGAAAGTCGCTTCCTTGTTCTTGGATCACAACTAGTTCTTTATGGGTATCTCCTGGCGCCACGTACAACCAGTCTCCTCTCAAAGATGAGTCCATGGGAAATGGCCATGGTCCGCCATGAGGACACCCAGTACCACCAGTCGAGAGAGTAGATTTTGGTCGTGAAGCTCATTCTCACTATTGTGGTCCAGTCTGGAGGATGGAGAGGAGAGCTCATGCTTTGGCGGCTGGAGGACATTCTGAAGGGAAGGGTTTCCTTCCATGTGAGACACGGAAGTAGAGTTTGGAGAATCTTGACTTTTGCCTAAGTCTGCTGCTGACGTTTTGCACGGCTTTAGGATGGACACATTCTCTCTGTGGCTCAGTACGTGATACCATTGATATAAACATAGCCTGAGATGTTAGGTCAGGCAAAGCATGGTTCTAAAATGACTATGCTTTTTTTCCATTACCAAAAGTAGGGTTTTCAGAGCATTATATCATTCCACTGTGCCACCAACATACGTTCAGGTCCCTGTCTGTAAAGGGGAGAGGAACCTAACTCCCTGCTTTACGTGGACCTTCTTAGAAGCCCGCTAAAGGCAATGGGAAATTGTGCTAATGGCAGGTGGGAAACCTGTTTCATTCCTGGGCATGAGGTGATTAATTAGGCATTACAGTGATGGTGAATACCAGACAAACTTAACGTGAAGAGCTCCCCCAGGGGTATTGCTAGACAAGTGTAACTGCAGTATTGTGCCCAACTCCTTCATAATCAGGAATATGGAGGGCTGAGGTTTTCATAGATATCCTGTACATTCATAAATAACATGAGGAAACTCCCTCTTGCCTTGTCTAGTGATGTTTGTATCTATCACAGCTTGCACTTGTAGTAAAAGTCCATCCTTTTAATAAAAAGGTGTCGTGAAACAGAAGATTTCAGCTGTTTGGGATTTGGTTCGGCACCCAAGAAAAGAATGAAATTGCCAAGGTGAATTCAGAAAGAGAGGGTTAAAAGGTTCTTAGAAAAACCAAGGGATGTTTAGCAACACACGCAAAGAGCAGTCTAGAGACCAGGAGCTGTGCATTTTCAGTGTGTGATCTGCATGTAACATAACCTGACCCTTTTGCAGGTACAAGTATATATCAATATTTAAAGAAAATGCAGGGAGGGGAAGCAACAGGTTGCTCGTAAACTTTTATTTTACTTAAAAATGTATTACCAGCACAAGGCTGTGGTCCTCCTTAGCTGGTGTTTTTACAGGTAACGCATGTGTTCTGCACATGAAATTACAGTAGTTTACACCGGTATGGACCCTAATCTAGCAATGTTAATTTAACAAAGCTCTAGCTGGAGGGGCAGTTGCTCCAGGCAGAGCCACTCGGAGCTCTGCCCACCTGAAGCTTGTTGCAATCTGGGAGCCTTCCACTTGTACCCAGGTGTCCCTGCGCCTTGCAGACAGCTTAAATCAGAGCCCAGACGCCCTCCCCACAGCTGCCCCAACTGATCCCAGTAGCCTCTGTGTTAATGATGGTCACCTGGTAGGGTCAGGAGGGGGAGCACAACCCAACAAAGAGCTGCTCTGAAGAGTTTACCGGGAGCTCTGTTCTTCCTGATGGTCCTCTTCTCTTTCTTCTGCTTGGGCTGGAAGTTGTGCCTGACTGGTCGCTGCCTCCCGTTGCTGGTAATGCCTCTTGCTGACCTTGGGTTGGGGTTTGTTTGCTAAGCTGGGCTCTGTAAAACTGCAGTCTAACAATCCCACCACTTGTTCTAATTTAGTGAGGGATGAGAATTAACAGATGGTATCATCATCAAAAGCTGCTCAAGTGTTGAAACAACATAAATCCCACAAATACAGAGAAACAAATACAAACTGCAGTAATTTTTCCGATATCTGTTGTATAATAATCACACTTTGCATTTATACAGTGCCTTTTAATCCACAGCTTTTGAAGTGCTTCCAGATTATAACTAAGGCTCGACCCAGATCTGTGAGAGAGTCAAGCGGAATATTACTGGCTCTAATGAAGTTCAAGGTGCGGCGCAGAGTGTTAAAGGTTTACGTTGGAGATCTGCGTGGGGACTCTGGCTTCTTCTCCTGGCTCTGCTACTGCTTCAGCTGAATGGTCTTTGGGTAAGTGATTTGATTTCTCCACACTTGGAATTTCTCTGTTTACATAAACCAGGAATGATAAAGTTTTGCCTCTTTTGTGGAGTGTTTTGGTTTTGGCAGGTGAAAAGTGCTGTGTTGTAAGGTGTCGGGGGTGGTGTTGTCATCATCGCTGTTGTTACTCTTAAAAAGCAGATGCTGAGGGTGCTAAATATTAAATACTTGGTCTAGGTTTTCAGAGACGCTGAGAATTTCAGGGTTCTAGCTGAAGTCTTTCTAAGAGCTTGGTGTTTAAGTGTCCCAGGGTGAATACTGCAAAACAAAGGTAGGGGTTTTCTTCCTCTCCTTGTTTCTATCCTTGCTAATCATTAAAACTTCTCAGGACCTTTGCGTTCCAGCTTCGTGCACATTACATCTTCATAGTGTACCAGTGTGTTTCCTTTGGCTTGCCTGTGCTCCTGCAGCTGTGAATGAGTGGTCCTGCAGTTAAATTCAGCAAGTAATTGTGGTGAGGTGGTGAAATGAGAAAAAGACTTGAGCTGGCTTTCTGGCACACCCGATTTTACAACTGTGTGATGAGGCCTTTTTTTCAGGATTTAAAAGAAACAGATATAGTCAAAATCATCTCCGTTATCAAGTTGGGTGTTAAGCCTCTGCATAACAATAGTAATGAATCTTATAAAAAAGGTCGGTCTATGATCACTGCATTTCAGAGTTGCATGTTTCAGAAGGTAATATTTATGGTATTGATAATATTTATATTTTGGTGGTCCTTTGTGATAAATGTTTTGAAGATCTGTGTTTTCATAATAAATATGAATGGGCAGGGATGAGGGGGAAAAAAAGAGGGGGGGGGAAGCCAAACCCAGCATTTTGGGAGAGGAAGCTCTCATATTAATCATGGCCAGTTCTATCCCCAAAAACAAAGTTCATGTATTTAACATTTCCTTACTTAAAAAACTATATTCATACAAGTACAGCGCTGGAAGGGACCTTTTGCGTCATTTGCTAGACTTGTGTTAGTGAAGTGGTTAGGGATTTGTTCTCCGTTCCTTTGGGCAAATGTCATGGTACAGCTTGTATCCGCGTGGTCTAAAACCTCTCATTCCTGAAAGAAGCCAGCAGGGCTTGAAGGGCTTCCTGGGAGCCATCCCTGCCCTGTGGCAACCCCTCAGCCCTGCTTGACCCTTAGTAAGGAGGGAGCTAATTCACCCAGGCCAACACTGTGTTAGAAAGTGCCACTTTGTCAACAAAAAGGGGACGGTGCTGGAGCCTACCATAAGCCTAATCCCTGGCTTCGCTCCAGCGAGTGGTCCTGTCCTATAAACCATCTGAAATCCCTCTGAAAGCCTGGAGTGCGTCTTAGTTTCCAGTGGTGTCCAGGACGGATGTATTGATGTCCTATAAGCTGTTGCGTTCAAGTTGCCTTGTGTGCTGAACAATGCCTCCTCCTGCCAGAAGGTCCTGCTGGTGGGGTGGGAGTGGCAAGAAAGTGCTGCGTTGCCCCGTTGGGTACTTCATGGCCATAGTTTGGTCGTCACTCCGTCAAACCTGGCAGGGACTTAGTCCAAGACTCAAAATTGTGTTGTCTCCCTTATTACACCAGATCATTATTACTGATGCTTATTTATTTATTCCTTTGGTCTTGGTCTGATGAAAAGAAGAAAGAAAAGACTCCTTGAGGCTTTTCTAGCTTTGACACCGTTGGAGGCTTTATAAGTGTGGGTTTCGGCGGCTCTTGATGCAAGTCCCTGTGAACTGGCAAAGCAGCCTGTAAGCCAGCACAACACAACCACAAGTTTGGCAACAAATTACTGCTGCCAGATGCCTTTGCTGTTCCTTTAGCTTTCTATGGATTCGAGGCACTTCAATCTTTTTTTCTTCTTTTTGTTTTGTTTTGGGGTGTGTTTTTTTTTTTTGTTGGAAATACTTTCAAAGTAGAACACAGTGTTTTGGGTTGTCTAGCCAAAGTTTAGCTGTGTTTTTGCGTCTCTGCCAAACTTCCTGTTTTCAGCAAAAACAATTTATTATCTTGCTGGTTCTTTAGACCTGAAAGGATTTGCAAGCGCAAATAAACTTCTGAGTTTTGTTTTTTTTTTTCCATGGCCTCTCAAAGAATAAACTCACTTGCTTCCTCTCAATTATGTGGTCTATACTAGCAAAGAAAAGTATTTAACCTTTGGGCCACTAGCAAGATTCAGAAAATGTTCTAATTGTGCAAAACTTCTGCACTCTGAACTTTTAGAGGAGAGATAATTATTTTCTTCATACACTAGAAATCTTTGTTTTCAGGTGGCTGGGCAATAGCATCACTTTGCCACGTGTATGTTAAGGGAATTTGGAGCGCGTTAAAATTTGAAATCTTTTAAGAGGTGTTTTTAAAGATTTTTCGTAATTGACTAAAAAGGAGTGATATACTCTGCTCAGGAACGCTTTGTTCCTGAAGGCTTATTATTGACAATCTGTGGCCACGTTGTCACAAAATGGAAAAATCTATGGCAGTTAGACAGAAGCCTTCCTGTTCAGCAGCTCCACCGAATTGGATCTGTAAGGGAGGCAGCGAAGATATCCCTTGGCTTCACGGAGGGGAAAGCGAGACAACTGTTGTTGCGAACCAAAGCCCTGCTGCAAAGGAATTGTTTTTAGAGAGCAGATTCTTCTACAAAACATATGTAAGTTTTTCAAAACGGGGGAAAAAAAAAAAAGATCCTTGTCATTCATACCCAATGCCACTGTAGCATCAGGGAGCTTAACTAAAGTGTGTCTGTAAAATTGACGTCGGCAAGAGTAGGCGTTCGGGGTAGGAGATCGTAACTTGGCATTAGATGGCTATTTCTCTGTGCGCTTTCAAAAAATTATTATGCATTACCTGCAACTGTTCAGAAGATGTTGAAGGTCTATTTTTTGTACTGTACTTCAAAGAATTTGCAAATTCTTTGAAGGTGACTTAACAGCTATTAAATGATTCTGAAAGGGGTGGGGTGGGGGGGTGGAATCGAAAGCTTTCCAAAAAAAAGTTTAAAGGATATGCTTAATATTAGTGTTGGAAATGCGCTATGAATCCTCAAAGTTCATGCGTGTCACCCTCTCTGAGGTGGTGTTTATCACAGCAAAGGGAAAAGGAACAATTTATGGAGAGAAGGATCTCTTTAGGAGTTTCATGTGTTCCTCCCTGTGTCATAGAGAAAAAGAAATTACACTTGAGCAGAAACCCCCGGCGACACAAGAATCCTTTAACAGTTGTGACGTCCTGAGGGGCTGCGCGTTGGCAGGACGCTGCTGCTATTTTCCTAAGGAAAACTGTACTTTTAGCCATTTTTCAGCTGTTTGGTGTCTTTTGTAAGGTAATGATAAAATAGCAAGAACCCCACAGTGCTAATAGGAAGATGTAAGGAAAAGCCATTTTAATACATGGGGAAAAAAAAAGTCCAAGTCTGAATAATGACAGTAAAAATGCTGCCCCTTTGAACAGGATACTGCTATTAACACTGTTTCTGTTATAGGCTGATCAATTAATAAAAGTAGGAAAATCTTAAAAAGTGCCAGGAAGAGAAATGTGATTTCCCAGTTGGGAAGATGTTTCTCCGGAGTCAGTTTTGGATTCTTGCTCCTTTAAAAACCTCAAGGCAGGGGTTTTGTCGAGAGCTCTGCGTTAGTCCTTTCAAAGTGAAAGTGTTTAAAGGGATATCAGAAGTAATTTTTGATACCGCTAGCTTCAAAGAAGTTAACTGCGTTTAGCATCCTTGGCTCTCGGCTTAATTTGTTAAATCATGCCGCTTCTGAAACTTATTGCAAAATTATTGTTCTCTGGGGAAATAATTACCATTCCTCTTACTAGTATGGGCGCGGGGAGGGGGTTGCATATGTTTGTCAGCAGATGATTAAAGTTGAGGAGTTTAAAGGCAGCCTTTCCTTCAGCAACACTCAATATCCTGAAAAGGCAGGGATGCTGGTCTATTGGTTCCTGAATAACAGGGTTGTGCTCTGTTGACGGGAAACGTTGCTTTGATACAGTTTTCCTGCAAGTGAAACTGGACTGACCAGTAAGGATTTGCGTAGGAAATAGCCCAGATCCCCCAGCCCTTCCTGATAACTTCCATCTTGCCACAAGGTAGCAATGGGATTTTTGGCTTTCGGGGCTTATCAGTTGCCAGTGATTGAGGCAAGGAAGAAGTGTTCAGCATCTGACAGGACTGAGCCTGCTGTAACAGCCTTGGCTTTGCGTGTCCTGTCCGAAACCATCCCCCAAAAGAAGGAATTTAATTAACAGGTGTACCCTGCAAGGGCTTTAACAGAGGGGAAACAAGTGGCAGGGAAGTTCTGGCGGAGTAAGTGGAAAGCTGCCCAGCAGAAAAGGACCTGGGGGTGTTGGTGGACAGCCGGCTTAATGTGAGCCAGCAGTGTGCCCAGGTGGCCAAGAAGGCCAACGGCATCCTGGCCTGTATCAGGAACAGTGTGGCCAGCAGGAGCAGGGCAGTGATGGTGCCTCTGTACTCAGCCCTGGTGAGGCCTCACCTCAAGGGCTGTGTTCAGTTCTGGGCCCCTCACCACAGGAAGGACATTGAGCTGCTGGAGCGTGTCCAGAGGAGAGCCACCAAGCTGGTGAGGGGTCTAGAGAACAAGTGATACGAGGAGAGGCTGAGGGAACTGGGCATGTTTAGTTTGGAGAAGAGGAGGCTGAGGGAAGACCTCATTGCCCTCTACAGCTACCTGAAAGGAGATTGTAGAGAGGTGGGTGTTGGCCTCTTCTCCCAAGGGAATAATGGCAGGAGCAGAGGAAATGGTCTGAAGTTGGGGCAGGGGAGGTTTAGATTAGATATTAGGAAGAATGACTTTCCTGAGAGGGTGGTCAGGCACTGGAACAGCCTGCCCAGGGAGGTGGTGGGGTCACCATCCCTGGAGGTATTTCAGAAGCGTGTGGATGTGGCACTTCAGGGCATGCTCTAGTGGCTGAGGTTGTGGGGGTCTTTTGTGTGCGTATGGTTGGACTTGGTGATCTCGGAGGTCCTTTCCAACCATGATGATTCTGTGAAGTTCTGGCCTGGGACTGCATTCACTCTCCAGGGAAGGATTTTGGAGGGATGCTGGAAGAGATGTGTATCCCAGCACCCCCTGAGTCTCACCTAAACTGGCCTCTCTGTCAGTACAGAGGCTGGGGACCGTGGCCTTTCTCTGGCTTTTTAGGAAGGTGAATGTTTTGTTTTGGAATGGTGGGAGGAGGGCCCAGAACCTCCAAAGTTGGAGCTGAGTGTTTTGGTGAACTCTGGGTCTCTTGTGTATATTGTCCTCCAGTTAGTCAGTAATGGCCATGAAGCTTCCAGACTGGCCATATACAATATCTGTCCGCAGACCTTGCTGTGATATACCATAAAGGGAACTCTTTGCATAGTTTCCCATCATCTGAACTGTGTCTCTCTCTTCCTGTTCCACGCACCACATCCATGGCATTGGCTGAGAAGAAGCACTGACCACCTGGAAGAGCTTTAAGTCTCAGTTCAGGAGTAGAAAGCCCAACTGGGGTCATTTCTCAGACCTCCTCCAGGAACATTTAGCAGCGCAAATGAGAGGCACTTGGATTTTAATGACTGTCCACTGCATGCTGTGCCTTGCGTGCCTGGAGGAAGGGGAAAGGAAAGGGTGGCTGTGGCTCCTGGCTTCCCTGTCGGCTGCGAGGAGCAGAAGAGCAAAGTTTTTTGTCTGATCCACCAGCGGTTACAACTGACAGAAGCTGGAGCTTCTGAGGCTTATAATAAATAGATGAGAAGCACAGACTGTGGTGTTCCACACTGCCTTTTGGGACACAGCACAGCCCTCGGACAGGTGCCGCCTGGCCAGCCTTCCCCTGGAGAAGGTGAGGACCAGGGTGATATCTCCAGTAGCTTGGAGACTGGCTTGGCTCAAAACGGAAGTTCTAGACCTGTAAATGACTGCTTGTGTTTGCCTCCTTCTTGTTTAACGCTTAACCAGTGTTGCTAGTGAATCTGAGGAATTGCCTATAAAAGTTTCTACATTTGTTTCCTTCCTTAGGCTCTGTAGGCAGCTTGTTGGTTGTCGCGTATGTGCCATTTGGGGCAGGGGTGGGGAATAACTCCAGTTATATATCCAGTTATACTTCCAGTGCATCTGGAACCTATCCTGGACCTAAAGCATCTCACAAAATTTTCAAACAAGCCATTAACAAATGCTAGGTGTGCCGGTTTCATATTTCCTTTCATCCCTTTTCCTGGAACTGATTTTTAATTAAAAGCCTTTTTCCCCACAAAACGTGAAGCACCTTGTCATAGCAGGAGAAACCTCTATCTCCCTGAAAGTGCTCCATCCCGAGGTTGCCGGAAGCTTTGAGAAACTAGGACTGGAAGAGCTCTTCATGATCAAGTGACCTTTAGGAGATCCTGCTTCAGGTGCAGGTGTCTTTGCTAAGTTTAATCACTTTGACTGTCCTGGTTTGAGTGAGACAGAATTAATTTCTCTTCTAATGCTTGGGAAAACTGCACTTTAGAAGACTCTGTTGTCTGAATTCATGAGAATATTTACTTTGTAGTCAGCTATGGCGTGGGGATTTCGATATCTGAGTGTTTTTGAGCTTGCCAGGAGGAGGGATGAGAGAGCGAGACCCGGGCACTTGATCCGAGCTGCCAACAGGGTTATTTCATACCATGAATGTCACATGCAGTATAAATTAGAAAGCTTGCTGAGAAGTTCTCTCTCTCCCTTGATGGCTGCCATCCTGAGAACTCCTTGCCGCAGTGCTGGAGCCCTGAGCCCTTCCCTTCCTCCCGAAGCCGCAGCGCCCACAGTGTCCCACGTTGGCTGTCCCTGCTGAGAGAATGGGCTGGGTATAGTCCTCATATATTTTATATTGCTATCAGGATCAATACTAGTTGTTTAGTGTTACTAATGTTAATTATCTAGTCTTATTCTATTAATTCTGTTTCTATTTCAACCTTTGGGTATCCTTGGGTTTTTTTCCCCTGATTTCCCTTCCTGGCTGGGGAGGGGTCATCACATGAGAGAAGAATTGTCTAAGCGACAATAAATATTGTGGGTTCCTCAAACCATAGCAGTGATGTGCTTTCCACTCCAGGTATCTACTCTGGACTGCAAAATTTCAGCCGAAGCAATCCCTCAAAATAGGGTTGGAGGGTGGAGGAGGGCAGAGGGGAAGCTGGAACAACAGGTTTTTTTGCAATAGTAGAAAAAGAAAATAACAAAATTAAGGCAAAAAGAAATAATTCTGGTGATCTTTTCTTTAAAGCTTCATGGCACGCCCATGCTTTGGAGCAGAGGCATGAAAGCTGGCAACAAACTGGCTTTTGTTTCAAGGATATGCCTTTTGTGGTTTCTGTCAAAATCCACCCAAATCTGGCAAAGCTGTTGGGCTTTCAACCAACTTAGTTCATGCATATTCAGCAGCAAGGAGTTGAATTTTAGTGGTGCTTAAAGGTTTCTGTCCCAAGAGCCTCAGAGCCTCTGAGTCTGCCCTGGCCACAGGCGGGAGGTGCAGGGTGGAAGGTGAAGATGTGCTTTCCATGAGCTGCTCAGTTCTCCATGGCTTTTAGAGGATGGTGGACGCTTGTGCTAGGAAGCCTACACCTCTGTTTTAGCCTCCAAGCAGGGGGGGGTGGGGGCAGGGAGGAATGAAACCATCCAATTTGGGCGCAGAGGACGAATGAAACCATCCAATTTGGGCACAGAGGACAATAGGAGGGTAGACAATGTGATACCAGAAAGGTGAAGGACCATGAACGTGGGAGAGGTGGAGTGGAGGGACGATGAGCCCTGAGGAGGACCTGGCGAGGGGCCAGGGCATTGGACTCTTCCCCAGAAAGATGAGGAGTGAGGTCAGGAGACGAGGCTGGACCTTGGAGGTGTAAGGACAGGGTCGTGAATTAAGGGAGGTGGCTTTGAAGGGGTGAGGGGTGGCTGGGGAGGAGAATAGAGACAAGAACTGGGTTGAAGTAGGTGAAACTGGACAGGATCTACCTTCTGTTACTCTCTGGCTATAAACTTTATCTGTGCTAATTCCAGGTTAAATGTGTTCGGTTAAATAAAAATGCCAAGTGGCAGAATGAAGGTTGCCCCCCGAAATTCATTGCCTTTTGATCACGTTCCCCTTTCCATGTCAGGGTATATTCTACAGGGAGTGGAATTTAAGACATTTGGCCAGGTTCTCAGCTGGTGAGGATTAATATAACTTTATCGATAGCTCTGTACTGATTTACACAGATAGCCCGGTCCTATAAGCATCTTCCCACCTCTGTTATTTCCTAACATGGCTTGTGCCTTTAAAGGTAATAAAGTTGTGGTCTGGTACTCTCAGACCTGTTGGGAGGCTGAGGTTACTTATTAGTAGCCAAGAGCAGAGTCTTTCTCTTCCTCTCTAAATTACCTTCTTTTTACTGTGTTTTAAAATGCATCACTTGAAAGTCTAAAATATTTGACAGTTTGTAAATGTATTCAAACTACTGCTGCATTTAGCAATGGTCAAATATCTAGCTATATATAATATACTGTCACATATAGCTAATATATGTGCAAAAATGTCACCAGATAGAATAGTTATGTGGAAAATATTATAATAAATGTAAAAATTGTCATCATCTACGGATTAAAATTACCCTAATTTATTTGGACCAGCGACATGCATATATATCTTTGCTCTGACTCTTTATTCTATAATTTTAATAAATAACTTAGTTTTATTATTTGTTTCCATCGCGTGCAATGCCCTGGGATGAGGTGGAACTTGGAATGCAGAAGGTAACAAGGGGAAATTAGTAGGTCCCTTTCATTTACTAAGTATAGTGAAGTAAAGTTGGAATGAGTTTTAATATTCTTGAATGTTT
The DNA here is from genome assembly GCF_964106895.1 of Numenius arquata. Classification (NCBI taxonomy): domain Eukaryota; kingdom Metazoa; phylum Chordata; class Aves; order Charadriiformes; family Scolopacidae; genus Numenius; species Numenius arquata. Next base: position 30,907,591 of record NC_133582.1, on the reverse strand, counting down.
AAATGTTCTGGCACATCTTGTACTTATGGGGGATATTTTTTTTTAACTTCTCTGTGTATTTCCTGCTTTTTCCTGGTTTTGTTTTGTATAGACTTTGAAGATAACTTTCTACCTGAGCCTTTCCATGAAATCCTGGGAAAAGCTTATCAAGACAAACTGGTTGTTTTGGTGTGGTGCTTGGCTGTTTGTTCTCCATGCTGTAACGGGGTTGGTTTTGAAGTCAATAGGGCTACTTTAACATAAAACCATATAACAGCTCAGCTGTATTAGCTACCTGGTATGCTGAAACAGGGATAGACTTTTGTTATTATTTTTTTTTCTCATTGATTTCTCTAGTCCACACTTGACTCCAGCTTGGTGTGATGTTGTCTAGGGACACAATCTACCAAACATCCAAATATCCCGGCTGATGCTGCGGAACTCACGTGGGAGATGGGTGGACTGCTCCTTGCAGGCAGTGGGTATTAAAATATTAGATACCGGTGAATCTTCCTGAAGCCCGAGTGAGGCCTCGGGGTATTAATAGTGAAGTAACATTTTAATTTTCTTCTGGTAATTTCTGTGTTCTGATCACTTCTCAGCCCACCAGATTTAACCCTCTTAGTAATGCACTCTAAGATGTTCTGTACCAAATATTAATATCGGCATTATTACAGTGTCAGCAGTTCTCTGGTGTTAGCAGATATATTGTTTTCATTATATAAATCTAGTCCCCACACTCTCTGCTTTCCAGTTTAATTAGTCCGCTGTCACACCAACATTGCCAAGAAACCTGTAGCTATTTATAGAATGGCATCGTATTTTAATACATAAAAGATAAATATGACTTGGAATGTTACAAACTGTGCCACAAGTGGGATTAGAAAGCAAAAAAAATTAATTTAACTCAATATTAGATGCTGTAGGCTGCCTTTAATGCTTTTTACCCTGTGAAAAATGCTAACTGTCGTTAAGTAGATAGCAGATTAGTTTAATTTTGAGTTTGTCTTGACTTTTGGTACTCTTAGCCTAGTCCCCATGCCCCTCTTGTGCATTAAAGAGTAGCACAGGAGAGAGAGGGATTAACCAGGGCAAAGATAACTTTGAGTTAACTTCTGCGCAGTGGGAGTGTGAACCACGGGGATCAGATGCTAAAACTCCATAAAGAAATGTATTGTATTTTTTTTTTAAGGGAAAACGTTTTGTTTGCCATCCAGAAACCTGGATGGGTAAGTTTTCATCAGTGAGCAGCCAGCATTTTTGAAGAGCCACTATACAGCAAGAGGGGGAAATAATCCCACGGCTCCTACAGAGTGCCCAGAGATTCCTGATTGTGGTTGTCCTGAGCCAGAGCTGTTTGCATCAACCCCCTGCCATATTACTGTCTCTCTATTGAAAGAGTGGCTTCAAAAAAACCTGGGAGGTTAACCCTAAAATAGGTGCTGGAGCGGGTACAAAGCGGAGCAACAAAGCTGGTGAAGGGCCTGGAGCATAAATTGTACGAAGAACAATTGAGGGAGCTGGGACTGTTTAGTTTGAGGAAGAGGAGGCTGAGGGGAGACCTCATCACTGTCTACAACTACTTGAAAGGACATTGTAGAGAGGTTGGTGCTGGTCTCTTTGCACAGGTAATTAATGACAGAACGAGAGGGAATGGCTTCAAGCTGCAACAGGGTAGGTTTAGACTGGACATTAGGAAGAAGTTCTTCACAGAAGGAGTGATCAGACACTGGAACAGGCTGCCCAGGGAGGTGGTTGAGTCACCATCCTTGGATGAGTTGAAGAGTCGCTTGGATGTGGTGTTGGGGGATATGGTGTAGGGGAGAACTTTGTAGAGTAGGGTAGATGGTTGGACTCGATGATCCCAAGGGTCTTTTCCAACCTAGATGATTCTATGATTCTATTGGGCAGAAACAGCTTGCAGGTTACAAGTTTGGAAACTTGTATTCGTGCCAGGTGGTATCGCTTGGGATCATGAGTTTGCAGGCTAAAGGCACCTGGAACTGGCCAGGGCTTGTCTTGGAGGTTTCTTTGGTCCTTCTTTGCATCCCGAAATCCCTGGGGTGTTCTAGAAAGGTATTTTAGTGAAGATATCCTCAGAATGGGTACTTCCCCAAATAGGGTTGGTTGCGCTGGTGAGTGCAGGGTGCTGACAGGAGAAACGATGCAGGCAAAGATGCCGGCAGGAAGGCAGGGTTATGCCTGTGAACTTCCTAATTCTTTTTAGAAACCATTTGTGCCTTTGGCTCCTGGGATTCTGTGGATGGCACAGGGGCTTCCTCATTGTTTTTAATACCCCCTCACTCCTATACAGTCAGCAGTGATGAATGGTAGTTCTTTACACCTTTTCTGTATGCTGTTTATGGGTTTGCGGACCTCTACTGATAACATCCCCAGGGTGTTCTCCGAAGCTGAAGGTTCCTCACCTATATAGGCTTGTCTTGAAAGCCATTCCACATACCCTCCTTGGCCCTCCATAGGTGTCTCCGTGTTCTTGTATACATCTTTTTTTGAGATAAGCGAGCAGAACTTGTGGCAGGCTCCAGGTTTAGACAATGATCAGATTTTCCTTTTGCTCCCTGTTCCTTTCCCCAAAATGCCCAAACCCTGTTTTTCCCTCTTAACCTCCTCCACAGAAAGGAGAGCCCTATTTAGACCCCTAGACCCCTTTCCTGCATAGGTATAGCTAACTTAAAACCTATCCTATGACTCCAGTTATTTTTCCCCAAGTGCATTACTTTGTTTTTATTGGCACAGGATTTCATTTGTCATTTTATCACTGAGTGCGGAGAATCCTTTTGCAGCTTTTTGAGTTTGCCTTTAGTTTGGCTGCTGATATCAAAGTTTTGAAGTAGTGAAGCTATTTACCTGCTTTCCCGGGCCATTAAGGAGTATATTAAATAGCAGTAACTATTGGAGATTTCTTTTGAAACATTCCTTCTGCTGTGAGAAATGACCACTTATTACTGGTTTGTTTCTAGTCTTTATGCAATTATTACAACCTCTAGTTGCACTTCTGTAGAACTTTGAGAGTGTCTAGAAGATCCAGGTATGCTGTATTGCTTTTATCCACACTGAGTGACTCCTTCAGAGGGCTCTGACAGAGTTAAAGGGTGGGTGTCAGGAGGATGGGGCCAGTCTTTTTTCAGTGGTGCCCAGTGACAGGACAAGAGGAAATGGGCACAAACTTGAACATAGGAAGTTCCACCTAAACACGAGGAGGAACTTTCCTTTGAGGGTGGCAGAGCCCTGGAACAGGCTGCCCAAGGAGGTGGTGGAGTCTCCATCTCTGGAGATGTTCCAAACCTACCTGGATGTGTTCCTGCGCAACCTGCTCTGGGTGGACCTGCTCTGGCAGGGGGTTGGACTAGATGATCTCCAGAGGTCCCTTCCAACTCCATAGCATTCTGTGTTTCTGTAATTGCGAGGTGTGACATTCTTCCACTAAAGTTACGTTGGCTCTTCCTCAGCTTATCATGTTTAGCCTTATCTTGGGTAATTCTGTTCTTTACTATAGTTTCTACAGCTTCCATCCAGAAATAAGTTACTGCCCTATATTTCTGCAAACCTTTTTTGCTAGGATTGATGGCATATTTGCCATCTGCAATGTCTTTGTTCAATATAAATGGTGGGATTACAGTGCCAGTAAGTGGTATTTTCATAGTCTGGTGTTTGAGTTCCATTAGGGTTCTTTGGGGAAGTGGAAATGAGAACTGATGCGGTCACTTGCCTACTGTGCCTTTAAGAATCAAGAATTTTGGAGAACACTCAGTGGCTTTGTGCAGATGATAAAGTGTTGGACTTCGTTCATCCTGTAGTCTTACTCTACAATGGCCAGAGGGGCTTTTAAAACAAGATGAATTTTTCCTCAATGTACTAGTACATTGCAAAAACACTTTGCAAACATTGATTTAAAACAAATGATTGTGTATTTACATATGCAAAATAAAAAAATCAATTGCGCTCTTAATAACAAATATAGGCGAGTAATCGTATTGAAGAAAGTGCTTGTGGCACACACTCTCTTCATTTTTCTGTTTAATACCCCAGCTGTTTTACTATTCCACATTTTTCTTCAAAATACTGAAAGTGGGAAAGCCATGTTTCTACATAAAAAGGGTTGAAAATATTTTTATTTAACTCGAAGGCATTCGGGAGCAAGCAAATGCTGTCAAGTGTCTTCAGCCAGTAGATTTCAATTTGTATTTAATACTTGCATAACTTAAACATTAGCCAGGAGAATTTTTAAGCCTTTTTTTTTTCCTTTAATTTGGCTTAAAAAAGTAAAAAAGACTCCTCCTGGACTGAGATCTTGTATCTCAAGTTTCAGACCGAAGTAAACTTTTACAGCCGAGTTGTAAAATAGCAGTTTATGAGACAACCTCTGCCAAAACTTTAACTATAACTGTGCCAATCTGCCATTATAATAATCCAACAATAATCATGGTCCATTATATTAAATCACTCGCACAGACAAAGGCTGCTAACCTTTCCAAGTGGGAAAAAATGTTCCTTTCAAATCGGGGATAAATTCCAACTGAGAAGACCAAATGCTTCAGCCTTTAAGTAGTGAATACATTTACTTCTCCCCAGGGCTCAAATAACCCAACATTTGGTAAATGTTTAACAAGGAGGAATTCTCCCTCCCATTTGCCCTTTTCTCATATACACTAGATTAACAAATTTAGTTTAACAAGAAGATCTGTGTTACCCCCTGGTATCCCTCAATTAGATCCTTCCTCCTGTTATTGGCGTATCATCCCAGTCCATTTGTTTGATAAGAGGACCCAAGGTAATTAGCTGTGTGGCATAAAGAGTGTCTTCCACCAGCCCTACCTCTTAGACAGACGAGTCTCCCGCGTGTGTGGAAAAAGTGGTTTTACTCTTTCCTTTTTTTTTTTTTTTTAAGGGGATCTCCTTTTTGTAGCATTTTGCAGAGGCGATTAAGCGAGCATGGCATGTAACTCTTGACTCCAGTGATGCCTCCCTGCAGCATGTCAGGAACTAAATCAAAGCCTCTGCAGGAATTCACAAATCCAGCTTAGAAATCTCATATTTAGTCCTGGGTAAATGAACGCTGTCGAGGACGGAATAACCACAGGCACTCCAATGCGTTTGGGTAGTGGTGGGAGGCTGTGCCTCTCCTGGCTGCATGGAGTCACCGATTCCTCTGTTAGCATTTTTTATTTAATTCTTTCTTTTTCGTATTTTCAGCTGGTTTTTGCTACGTTCAGGCACCCTGGTGGTGTTCCTCCTTGTATCTGATGAGCTGGCTGGCTGGCAAAGCTCTCTGTCCAGCCTCACACCCATGAACAGGTTTGAGATTTGGTGAAACCCTTCCCTGTTGTGGGTTTTGTTTTGTGGGTGTTGGGTTTTTTTTATTTATTTTCTTTCAGTATGCAAAATCACTAGGCTTATGCTGTGAAAGGAATTTGGGGCTGCTTTTCTTTTTTTTTTTTTTTTTTTTTTTTTTCCTGAGAATGTGTTAGAAACTTCAGAGCTATAAACTTTGTCCCAAGACATTCGAGGACGGTAATGCCCACCTGGGTTGCGGGGAGGACAGAGTTAGGATGAGAGGGAACCAAATCCTGTTTATTGGTGATCTGAAGTGCACCGCACAGCTGCATTTCATTCCAGATCTAGAGCTTTTACCTACGTTCAACACTCCACAGGCAGTGGTGACAGCTGGCAAAAGTCTCTAATGCTTTTAACAGGGACCAGCGTCACTGACAAAGCGCCTTCCCATGCCTTAATCAGAGGCAGGACCTTACATCTATTATTGAAGCCTGGGTAGAGGGTTCAGTGTGGTTTTGTGTGACTGGGCACAGTCGTTGCCACCCCCTTTGTTTTGTGCCACACATGGAATTTCCCTTCTGATCCAAAACCTGGAGGAAAGTCGGGCAGGAGCAGTGTGATGATGCTCCATGTGCTCTTCAGCACTGTGGCATTCCTCTGTGAGCCACCGAATTCCATCACTTCGCTGGCAAGGAGGGCTCCACGCCTGATAGCGCTCAGTGACTTAAATATCCATGTCAGAAGAGCCCTGGGATCAGCTCGGGATTGTGGTGATGACAAGGGCTATGGTGGTCTGCTTTACTGTGGGGCCAAGCCTGCTGTTTGGGTTGGTGGCACCCCAGCCGAGCACTGAGCCACCATCATTCCAGGTGGCTTCTCCCCTGTTTCTGACTGGCTGACCTTCTGGAAGTGATTATTATTTTTTTTTTGGTGACTTGCTCTTGTCACTTCTGTCTCAGACACCTCCAATTAGATAATGGCAATGTGAGACTTCAATCAGGCTGGCCACTGAAGCTGATGGTGAACGTGATAACGTGCTCCTTGTATGATATATGTCACCAAGGGCTTGATGCTCAGCCCCTCGCTGTAACAGATGGGGATTGTGCTGTCCCCTCTGTGGGAGAGGTCTCGCATCCCAGGAAGGCTCAGTCATGTTGTTCCTTCAGCTTTCCACGGACTGGTTTGGGATTTATCCTCGGGTAAGTCCAGCGCCTCACCTGTGTCTTGGGCAATCGCAGCCAAAATGCCACAAGGTGGTGGGTTTGGGGTTTCCTTTCCTCAATGGAAAGGAACAGAATGGGACTTGCCTGGGAGCTCCACAAATGCATTCACTTCTAAGGAGTTTGTGTGAAAGGGTCTCTCAAATGAAGGTGTGTTTTATTTATAACTGACTCCTTTAATCGTTGGTGACGGAATAAATTCTCACTCACTTGTGTTTTTGTGAAGCCAACTAAATGAAATAATACAGCCTAGGTGCAAGAAGGCGCCGGAGGGCTCATTTGGATAAATAGCACTCCTCATTCTCAAGTTCTTCACACAGTTGTTTTGCTTTCTCCTGTCTCAGTACAGCAGAACCATTCGAGTGCTTCAGTAACAGTAAGGATACCAATTTGGTGGGAGGACGGTGTAATTAGCCCTGTGTCACAAGATAATTGCTCCTCGCCGCTACACAAACGCGACAGCAGAAAGGCATCCTTGTCATAAATGTGCAATTACCAATGTCTCCGTAGTTTGATCAAAAGGTAAATACCCAGATGACGGAGCAAAAAGCCTGTAACAGTCTCCTTGTATACACGTGCAATGCTTCCCATTTTGTTCTACTGCCTTCCCAAGAAGAGAAAAAGGAGAAACTCTAAATGCCTGGGAAAAAATAACTCTTACAAAAAACATGTACATTCATTTAAGGGATTGCAGAAATAAAAAAAAAAAAATAATTTTGTGTGCTTGGCAGATCATTTTCACTTTTGGGGCTAATGTAGAAAAGTGAAGTCGGATCCCCAAAATTCTTGTCCTAAAGGGTCAGGCATTTCAAGATGCTAAAGAGGCTTCTTTTTCCAAAGCTGCTTTGTCAGTAGCCTGACTGCTCAGCAGCTTTCCTTTCTGCTGTTTGGTTGGGAGGCTCTTTTAATTTAGGTTCCAGCAGTACTTCATTCTGCAAAATGCCAGAAATTGCCTGCACCTCCTCAAACTCGGTAAGGTCAGCGAGTGATGGAGATACTCGGGACCGTGCTGAAAGTTTTTGATCTGGCTGGTAATAATGTTAGATGGACTCTAATCTCTGCAAGGTCATGAAATGACTTCTGGCTCCGTTTGTCAAGCAGGAGCCCGGTGGAGCTCCAGTTGCTTTGTGACTATTTATGCACATACCGTACCCTGGTGTCTACGGTTGGGTGGGCAGAGTGGAGAACCTAAGGAGGGATGGTAGGGTTGAGAGCCACCTTGCAGGAAAGGACCTGCTCTGTTAGGATGAGATGATTCATTTACAAAGCCCTTCTTTATTCTCTGCTTGTCTCACTGACTTTTAGCTTTTTCTAAAAGTCAATTACTCCAGTTTCTGTTGTGATAGCATCTAGTGATAGAGTTAATGAGTGCCTTTGGAGTTGTTAATGGCTGTTTAAGGAGCAGGTTTAGTTCTGGCTGACTTGGGGTTCTTTCAGATGTGCTTGAAGCCGCACTGTGTGAAAACAAGGAACACGCATCTTTCCAATGCTCTCTGCTCCTCTTGAAGCTCACTGAGCAGAGACCGAACCAGAGCAGTGTAAGATTGAGGAGATGCTCAAGGAGACTGGCAGTGAGTGAACCATCCTGCATTGGGTCTAAAGTCCTTGTGGAAACGGAGGAGGGTCAAAGGGATGCGAAGCCCTTACAGTTTCTCCAGAGCACGTTTAGAGGAGGCAACAAAGAGTGAGCCATGCTGCGGCTGTGCAAGCTAATTCTAGGAATAGCTGTGTATTTTGTGCTGTGAAGCCAGGTTATGCCACCGGGTTAAAAGGAAAACTTCTGCTGTGAGGTTGGTCTTATGTTCCCCATGGAAGGTGCTGGGATCTCTGGTCATCCAGAAAGACTGACAGAAAGTCTTCTGGCTCTATTCAGAGGTGGCCTGAATGCTCTCCTAGAAAACTGGATTTTGTCTGAGAAAATGTGAGAAAGATCTATAGGGAAATGCAGACTTTCCACCCTCTACGCGTCCTATATAAAATGGCAGTTTTCCAGTGTCACTTGTAAATGATCCTTTCCTTGACGTGCAACTAGATGCCAGAGAATTTGGTACAAGCTTTTGCATTGCACTGAGGGCCATAAAAACATCTAAAATTCCTTTTTTGGTTACAAGAGAGCTAGCTGTCTAGCTTGGTGGGTAAGGCTGTCCCATCTTTGCCTGGTTTTATTGAATCTGTTTTTAGGTATAGGTTCAAAAATATCTTCTCCTTAACTGCTTCCAAAAGGTCAGCGGAAAGCGCTGCTTCATCAGTTACAGAGAACACTTTGGGGGGTGGGAAAGAATCAGAAATGAGTTGTCCTTTGCGTTTCTCATAGCAAACATGTTCAAACCCAACCACTCTCCCTCTGCTCTGCTGTGAAAATGCCATGGAACTAGTGCATTTTCTTTCTTTCTCTCCTTTTTTTGAGACCCGATTTCAATACAAACCCATGTTTTAGGCTGGATTTAGGCTACTAACACCATGCTGCCCTGGAACCTTGTTGGCCTCATCAGCTTCTCCCCAGCCATGGGAAGCGGTGAGAGGCCTGGGCAGCCTGGGGACAGAGGACGGAGCTCCGTTCTGTGTGCCGCTTGCAGTGCTTCTCCACAGCTCTATTTTTGGCTCCTCGCTTGCTCTCTGATTAAGTAACACATAGGAAATAGATTTCAGTCCAAGTCTGAATCATCGAGCTATTCATTTTAAAAGCGGTGTGTGTTTTTTTTCTTTTGTTGGGTTTTTTTCATGTGTGGTTTGGTTGTGTGTGTTTTTGTTAGTGGTTTTTTTTTTCAAAAATCCATGATGCTCCCTCCTTTCTGTGTTCGTTTGCCCCCCGAAGCGACACTCAGGAAGTTCATTTGAATTAGGTGTGGATTCACAGTGTACAAGCCTTGTAGACACCCTTGCGCAGAACAAACACCGCCTGAAGTTGGCTTGGCTTTGGAAATGGATTTAGTCCACCCTAGGTCTCAGTAAGTGTTTCCTTGCTGAGATGTAATTAGCTAATTATCTGATTTAACTAATCCTGCTTTAAAATTAATTTGGATTACTTCCCTTGGCTGTCTCCAGAGAGACAGAAGTGCTTAGCTCTCATGGTAACTAATGCTGTTAGATTCTGGGAGGACACTGGGTGTGAAACAGTACTTCTGTAGCATCCCATCTTTTGAGCCTAGGTATTGGGATGGGGACCAAAGAACTGGTGAGTGTTCTCTAATCTGGACTTGCCATCCATTCAGTCTGTGCAGTTAATTCCCAAAGTCATTACTGGAGCCAGGGCTTGCATTTTGGGTACATCTGACCTTTTGTTTGAGCGGTCGGGGCTCTAATTTCAAGTTAAGCCATGAGGTGTAGGTAAGGTCTCAAGTTTCTTTTTAAATTGCCAGGGTAAAGTGTAGGGTGCACAGCTAAATTCTCTGACGTCTTTGAAAATTCACATGCAGTCGAAGTCAAAAGCTTTTAATTAATGAATAAATTGGATCTAGCATCAGTGAAGATGTTAGATCTCAGCCTACAGCAAGGGAGGAAGAAGTACCTTGACAAAATGGACATTGCCTTCTCGTGTAGGGTCTGATGATTAGCAGTTTTTGAACCATTCCTGAACCATTAGCTTCTTTTGAGAATTCAGTGAGAACGGACTGGAAAAGGGTAGATGGAATGAATGTACTTTAATGGAGAAAGGAAAAGAGATTAAACCAGATGAGACTCCTCCGAGTGCAAAACTAGTTGGTTAATTGTATCCAGAGTATCGTTATCAGCATTCCCCTATCCAATTGGAAGAATGTGATGTGTAATATTCCACAGCTATCTGTCCTGCTTCCAGCTCTGCTCGATGTTCTCATTAATGACTTGCACAGTGCAGTAGAGAGTATGCTTATTAAATTTGCAGACAACATGAAACCTATAAGGGCCTGCAAATATACTGGAGGACAGGATTTAGAAGGGCGTATGCAAATTGAGGAACTGGTCCAAAAATTTAAAAGAAAAAAAAAAAGGGGGGTGGGAATGAAATTCAACTGGGGTCTAACCTCAGAAGGAATCAACTGCGTGAGTGTGAGCTGCGTAACTGCTGGGCAGGTGACACCACTTCAGAAAAGTTTTGGTGAATTATAGCCAGATCACAAGCTGAATGCAAATTTTAAATCAAGTCATGGTATTGGGAAGAAGGTCAGTCCTTGTACTAGGAATTTATTAAGCTTCTACTTCTCAAGACACCCTATGTACTACTCGGCACTGATAAGGTCTCAACTAGTTTTGCTCCTGTTCTTCAAAGGATGTGGATCAGTTGGAAAGGGTCCAGGCGATAACGGCGAGAATAATCAAAGGTCTGGGAAGCATGGCTTACGAGGAGGAATTGGAAAAAAATAAAGTTCTCCTGTCCGCTAAGAGACACTATCTGCTGTTAGACAAAAATATTTTCCAGTACATTAAAGGCTTTCGAAAAAATTAAATTACCTGTTTTACAAGTTTGCGTTGCGGCCAAAATCACAGCAGGAAAGTTCCAGATTTAGATGCTAGGAAAACATCTCCAGAAATAATAGTAGCATGAACTAGAGTAAATTGCCTGGTGAAGCCATGAAGTTCCTGGTTTTGGTGGTCGGTAGGAACAAGTTAGAAAAACGCTTATCAGCCAATGAAATTAATATAGTCACGCCTTCCTGCAGGATGGCTGGGGAAGGGTGCATTGGAGGACCTCTTGAGGTATTTTATGGTCTTGTGATTTGAAAGCAATCGGTACAGTACTCAATATAATATCTGAAGGAAGCAGTTGCTCAAGTGGAAATTTATGCTACTGTTTTAATCTTTGCAGCCAATTACTTTGATTTTATTATTTCTAGGTTCTCTGTGAGCAGATAGGTGAGGACCAGGACACTGAGAGGAGCTTGGGGGCATACGCATGGATACCTGCTTTCCAAACGCAGCACTGTTTTCTGTTCCCAATCATATTATTAAGTTCCAAAGAGGATCTTAGACTAGAACTTGGCCATATTTTTTTTCCTGTCAAATTTATGTTGGGTTTGGTAAACTGTTTCATTCAAAAAGCTTTGTTTTGACAGGTTTTTTTTGAGCAAAGCATTCTGCTTCTCTGTGATGGATTGACAAAGAATCCATCCCTAGTCGCAAAGGAGACCTCCTTGTGCTATGTGGTTTAGGTATTCTCCCAGCTTTGGACAAAATTGTGCTTTAAGTCAAGAAGTTGGATATGTGAATCTGTGTGCCATGGGGTATGTATTCTGGCCGATGCTCTGTGACTTTGAGGGGTCACTGTCTGTGTGGTGTCTGCAGCAGTCTTTCACTTTTCTGATTTATGAAATAAAATTAGATGACAGTTTAAGAACACTTTTTTTTTTTCTGTATTAAACACATCTCGAGCATTATATCAGACCCTCTTGTTCTCTTATTACTTTCCTTCTACAGCTGTTGTCCTACACAGCCTTCTAGTTTTATGTAGAGGTGGGCAGGTGGAATGGGAGACCCCACAATTAACTTTTTTTTTTTCCTCCCCTCTGATGTGAGGCACCACTAAAGTCAGAATCCGCTCCATCAGGGCACACTCAGGAAATGCAACATAGTGTTTTGAAAGAGAAAGCAGGGGGACAGTTCACAGTTGTTTTAAGGTAAATACTAATTTATATTCCTTGGTTTTAACACGTTCGAACATCTGAAAGCTTGTAAATCGCCCAGACTTTCACTGTCCTTTGAAATACTCTTTCTTTTCTTCTTGGCTCTTAAGTCTAAAGTGTGGACGAGCAGTCTACTGCTTGGGACAGCCTTTAGGAATAGAAGAGTGTTCTTTCTTCTGCGTTCTGGAAGCGGTGAGGGAGTTTGGAGCAGTAGTTTGAATGGTTCATTGTGCCTAAGTAATCGCAGTGATTTTTTTCTTTTATACAATTCTTCAAAGTCCCGGATAAGATCTGGGCTCCGTGGATTTCGGCACAGTAAATGAATGTAATTCAAGATGCGAAGAAAGGAAAGAAGCATTTATTTGACAGATGGGGAACTGAATCATACAGAACTAAGACTGTCCAAAAATAATACAGAAAACCTGTGGCGGAACATGGATTCCAGCCTGAAGTTTGTGATGTCTCACTCGGATCCCTAATTACAAGGCTGCTGTTAACTTTCCAAGTTGTTGTCTTACATGTAATCGTAGCACTTAGACCTTTAACTATTTTGCTATTAAATTAAACCTTTCTTCGCTCTGCTGGAACATGGAGCTGGAACGCTGGTGTGACTAACTGGAAAACGACGATTTCACACCAAAGGTAGGGGGATGTGACCAAATGGATATACGGGGCAGCCTTGCACCAGGCTGACCCCTTAGGTGTCACGGAGAGAAGTGCCACGTCGCTGCCTTCCCGCACCTCAGTGACGGATCTCACGCTTGTCGCCATGGGGCTTGGTGCGACTGCGGCCGCCGTTATCGCTGGGGATGCTTTGCTGGAGGCACGGAGGCCAGCTGTGCTGTTAGAGAGGTGCCATCGTGGGAAGCTGGAGCTGCCGCCGAGGTGGCTGTGACAGCGGCACCGCTTCTGACATTCTTGGGTGCCGCCTCTTCTTTCCCACTCTTGCATCACCCAGCTCATTACACGGCACAGGTCAGATGAAGTCTTTTTTACTCAGCAATTATTGTGTTGTGGGGTTTATTTTTTTCCCCCCCTTCCCCCCATGCTTTGAACCATATGAACTTGTTCAAGGAGAAATATGTGTAGGGTTCTGCACCTGGGGAGGAAGAACCCCAAGCACCAATATAGGTTAGGGATGGACCTGCTGGAAAGCACTTCTGAGGAGAAGGATCTGGGTGTCCTGGTGGATAGCAAACTATCCATGAGCCAGCAATGTGCCCTTGTTGCCAAGAGGGCCAATGGGATCCTGGGCTGCATGGGGAAGAGTGTGGCCAGTAGGTCCAGGGGGGTCATTCATTCTCCCCCTCTACTCTGCACTGGTGAGGCCACAACTGGAATATACTGCATCCAGTTCTGGGCTCCCCAGTTCAAGAGAGACAGGGAACTACTGGAGAGAGTCCAACGCAGGGCAACTAAGATGATTGAGGGATTGGAGCATCTCCCTGATGAGGAAAGGCTGAGAGAGCTGGGGCTCTTCAGCCTGGAGAAGAGAAGGCTGAGGGGAGACCTTATCTATGTTTACAAGTACCTAAAGGGTGGGGTGAAGGATGATGGAGCTGGACTCTTTTCAGTGGTTCCCAGTGACAGGATGAGGGGCAACGGGCACAAGCTGGAACATGGGAAGTTCCATTCAAATATGAGGAAGAACTTCTTTCCGGTGAGGGTGCCAGAGCCCTGGAACAGGCTGCCCAGGGAGGGTGTGGAGCCCCCTTCTCTGGAGATTTTCAAGCCCCGCCTGGATGCCGTCCTGAGTGATGTGCTCTGGGCAACCCTGCTTTGGCAGGGGAGTTGGAGTAGATGATCTCTAGAGGTCCCTTCCAACTCTGACAATTCCGTGATTCCGTGCAATATGTGCTATCTCGGAGACATAGGTGGGTGTGAAAGAGTGCGCGAAGCAAGGCCTTTCTTCGGATTAGGAAAACGACAAACCTGTTCTGTGACATTCTCTCATCCTCCAGTGACCTGCCCGTGGCACAGGGAGTGTTATACCTCTACCTGAAGCAAAAACAAAGCCCAAAACCCATCTAAAACTCTGCAGTTGTTGGGTGGGGTTGGAGTGAACAAGCAGGTGCATACCGATGCAAAATTACCTTGGGTTGTGTCCCTCCCCTGTTTCGTAAGCGTTAAGCAGGTTTTTTGGGTAGGAAACTTCCAAGGAAAAGGGAAGAAGAGTGGGAAATGGTGATTCAGAAGTGGGTGGCTTTCCCTGAAGCAGCCCAGGCGTTGCTCTCTAGCTGTTATTTTTTGGCAGAGATTTAAAAGCTGAGTATCTGCTGACTGTCAGGGCCAGCGCTGTCAGTCACCTGCGGTCAGGTTAATGCTTCAGGGGAGCTGGCTAGGCTCCAGGGGATAACTCGCCGAAATAAAGATATCGCTCCTCTTTCGTTGGAACAATATGTCTCTTGCTCCTTCTTTGCGGTGTGGAAAAGTGAGACGACTCTGCGCAGCTTGGGGACGTTCAGATCCAGACCAAAATTCCATGTCCCTGATGGAAGAAAAAAAAAAGCCACCAAAGAATCCCCATGGCTCAAATCTAGCAACCTTGAAATTAAGAGTGACACAGATTAATTTATGTCTGTGCTTTTTTTTTTGCTTTTTTTTTTTTTTGAGAACAGGATGAGCTGAACAGATAGGCTGAAAAATGTCGTGAGTAATAAGTGTAAACTCAAGCCTTTGGTATGCAGCCTAATCCGGCACAGCACCCAACTTGCCTGACTAATCCGCTTTATGTCAGTGTGATGGGGTTTGTTGGGAGTGATGCTATCTTTTTCGTAGACAAAGTGGTTTGGTTGGCTATCTGGTAGTAAGGTTAGACAAGCTTTCAGGCACACAAGCCCTTCTGCAGGCCACCTGAAAGCCTAAAAGAAGGCATGGCTTTGGCTTTCAACCGACTCGTGGAAGCGGCCAGGAGCTCAAAGTTTGCCTGCTCTCTCCATCTTTTCTGCTCGGTCTAATGAAGGATTTACTCTACCCTGCCTACCTGATGTTTAGAGGCCATTGTATCCACCCAAGAGTATAACTTCTTTCTTTTGGGGCGGTATACTGAGGAGAAGGATCTGGGAGTCCTGGTGGGTAGTAAATTTTCCATGAGCCAGCAATGTGCCCTTGTTGCCAAGAGGGCCAATGGGATCCTGGGCTGCATGGGGAAGAGTGTGGCCAGTAGGTCCAGGGGGGGTCATTCATTCTCCCCCTCTACTCTGCACTGGTGAGGCCACAACTGGAATATACTGCATCCAGTTCTGGGCTCCCCAGTTCAAGAGAGACAGGGAACTACTGGAGAGAGTCCAACGCAGGGCAACTAAGATGATTGAGGGATTGGAGCATCTCCCTGATGAGGAAAGGCTGAGAGAGCTGGGGCTCTTTAGCCTGGAGAAGAGAAGGCTGAGGGGAGACCTTATCTATGTTTACAAGTACCTAAAGGGTGGGGTGAAGGATGATGGAGCCGGACTCTTTTCAGTGGTTTCCAGCGACAGGATGAGGAGCGACGGGCACAAGCTGGAACATGGGAAGTTCCATTCAAATATGAGGAAGAACTTCTTTCCGGTGAGGGTGCCAGAGCCCTGGAACAGGCTGCCCAGGGAGGGTGTGGAGCCCCCTTCTCTGGAGATCTTCAAGCCCCGCCTGGATGCAGCCCTGAGTGATGTGCTCTGGGCAACCCTGCTTTGGCAGGGGAGTTGGAGTAGATGATCTCTAGAGGTCCCTTCCAACTCTGACAATTCTGTGGTTTCAGAGCAGAGGTTTGGGGGTTTTAGGTTTAGGGGTACGCAGTTTTGATTTACTGGTCATTGATGTTTGGCGTTGCCTTAAAGTCAGAGCCTCTCCTGATGTCTGAATTTCAGTACCCCAAAAGAGATGTCTAAATTCAGTAACCACTGTCAAAAAGCACAGGGTTTTGTAAGTTAATTCTAATAAATTAAAGCACAATACATTAGTTAAGCTGCTCTCCTTCTGTGCTGTTTGCCTCCAATGAAGAGGACGAAGAAATGAAGTTACTTGGTGGCTTGCCCATGTTGTGGGTTAGAAGTGATAATGTCAGATAGCTACCAAATGCTTTACAACAATAACAAAATCTAACCACTGAGTAAAGGAACCGGAGTACTCAAACTGGAGCTGAAAAAAAATAATGAAAACCACCCTCTCTCATGAATAGTTTTGGTCCTCATTATAGATTAGTAGTTTTGTGAGATGATGTAGAAATGTTCCTTATTATCACAGCTTTATTGCCTACCTCTGTACATCTGTTCCAAAATTCATTTCAAAATGGCCAGACATTTCAATAATCCGGTGTGGCTTGGAATTTTCATATTGTTTCTGGTGCATTAAAATCTGGATGGAAAGCTGGTACTTTTAAATTTACAATTGCACAGACCGTACAACATCTGGGTAGCTTTGCTCTATTGCTTTCCCTGTTCCTTTAAATTTAGACTGAAGTTATGATGTGCATGAAAGGCTAAAGACCTTGTGTGTGGCAGGTGTTATTTCAAGCTGACAAAAATTCAGTAATATGTTCATTTTACTTTGATATGGCCTTTTTACAAAATACATAAAGCTCTACTTCAAACCTTGGCAAAATAGTTTTAGTTTAAAAACAGGCAAATGGAGGATCTTCTGGGTGAGGAGAAATTACCAATCAACTTGTATATGTGCGTGTGTGTGTATTTATATAAAAATATATCCATGAAATTGTTCCCTAAAAAGTTATTTATTTATTATTCCTTTAAGTTAATGCTTCCTCCCTTCTCTGATATTTACTGATGTACTTTCTGGAGGATTGGTCAAGTGGGTTTTGTTTTTTTCTCTGAGAATGGTAGCACTAAGGCAAATTGCAGGCTTTTAAGTTACATAGATTCCTTAGGATTCCTTGTGTTAGTAATTACTTGTTATTGCCAGTCAAACAGTCATGCTTTGACTTAAACTGACCTGTATAGAGGAACCTTTAGCAGAGTGAAACCTCCTCCTTCCACTGGTCCCCACTGAGCTTTGCTGCTTTATACGAGCTAAGGTATAGTTGATATAAGCCTGTTCTGTCCCAACACGTCCATAGCATCCTAAATATAGTCTATATTAGAAATCCTCTTTAGTCTAGAGGCTTAGTACTGGTTCTATTAAAAAAAAAAAAAAGGCAAAAAAACCCCCCACCCCTCAACACATAAATATGAGGAAAAAACCCCTGAATATTGTACTCATCTTCCCTGTGTCTGATTGAGCCTAAATCTTTGAGAGAAAGCTCTGTTTCTCTCAAATCCTGCGCACCTAAATCAGTGGGGTTTTCTGTATTGTCGTTTGTGTTTAGCAAGAGAAAAAGGGATTTTGGGGAAAGCCGTGCTTGTGCATCTGTGAGCGCGTGTAACTGAATCCCAGCTAATTTAGGTTACTCCTAAATCCCCCGGCGTCCCTGTAACCTCTATTGTGAGACATATCAGAGGGTAATTCTGGATTAAATGCTCATTAAAAGTGCGATCCCAGTTACGTTTGGTGTCGCTTTCCAAAGCGGGTGTAGCGCTGTTTTGCCAGAACAGGTCTGATCAAACTGAATTTTCAACCTGACCTTCTCCTCACCCCTGAGAACTTCCTGGTTCCTTGGTCAGAGAAGGAAATTTATGAGCAAGAACAAAGCATGGTGTGTCCATCCCAGCAGCGAGGGAAAGCAGAAAAGTTATTAAGAGAGAAGGGAGGGGTAGAAAAGAGAGAGAATGAGAAGGAAGGGAGGCTGAAAGCAAGTCCTGGTTTCAGACAGAAGCACCTCAGCTTCTGGCCTGCTGTAATTACCCAGCCACTGAAGAAATAAAACATTGAAAAATCAATTTTATATAAAAAAAAAAAATTCAAAATTTTAAACAATTTGAAGAGTTTGCATTACTTTAAATCTCTCTACAATGTACACGTTCAGAGCCCTGGTCACCTTCAAAGTGAAGTGCTCCAATAACTTCAATTCTTCTGCACAGAAAAGGCTCCAAACCCCCATTCCACTTCCAAATGGAAGCAATCTTGAAAAATGTGAAGTGCACCAATAATTTAAATAGTGCTCTCTGTCCAACCCTGCCTGTACTTTCAGGAAGATTCTGTGAAGTTCCTACAACTCAAAATTTCAGTCTTTCTTTAAGTTGAAAGAATTTCTGCTTATCTGTAAAGATGATTTTTGTCTACTATGTTAAAAAGTTGGGTTGTTTTTTTTTTTTTTTAAGCTAAAACCAAGAAGAATTGTCTCAGGTTCTTGGTTACTGAAATTACGAACCTTTGCCCATTAAAAATGTTTCCATTTGTTCCTGTATTTAGTCCAGCCCAAAAGAAAAACTGATGAGTATGGGTGTTATCATTTCCTAACTTACAGCTCTGTGCAGAAAGTGATTTTTACATTGAATTGTAATTTCATCCACAAGGGCTTTAGACCTTATATAATTAAAATACCTCAATCCTCTTCAAATTAGAAAAGCAAATTGTTACATATCATAAGTAGGTGCTTTTCACTCTAATGACAGTCACTTAGATGATTTATGGCATACATTATTTTATATCAAAGTACAATGAAATAGGCATTACCAAAGGTAATCTCAGTAATGTCTGAAAAGGGATCTCAAACCTCAGTGCAACAATGAATGCAGTATTTAAAATGCAAAACCCAAAGACATTATTATGGTTTTGATTTCTTATGCCACAGCTTCTCCTGATCTGTTATATTAGTACAGCAGTACAAAGGGTGTTTTGGATGTATTTTGCTAAGATAACAGACGGGAAAAATGAAATATAAAGTCAGATTTTATGCAGAAATCGTTATCAAAGGGATGATAAAGTAAAACTGCATAATCGCAGGGAAAAACAATTGATGATGTACAAACTGAAATATATTGAGCTCATGGAATATGCTCATTTCCAGCTTTTAAGCCCTTGCATTATTAAAATGCATAATAAAATAAAATGCTTGGATAATGTATAAACAAATCAGACTAAAGTGGCTTCTTGCATATGATTATTCTCATATTTCTGTATTCTAGATGAAGATTATCCCTTCTTTCCCCCTCACCCCTGCCGCAGCGACTTATTCCAGAGTGTTGGGAGTCAATGGGGTCCCAATGTCCTCAGTGTCCTTTGTGGCAGGCAAACACTTCCCTGGCACACTGCATCAGAACAGGGACAAATGGCCATAGACGGGAACAAATGGCTGGACACTGGCCATCAGTACGTTTAGTCTGGAGATGAGAAAAAAGTGGCTGACCAGCTGAAGGGGGAGACTGGAGCAGCCTTCCTGTAGGAATAATTGGAACTTAAAAGCTAAAAATAAGAATAAGCTGATTTGATTTTAAGTGAGAGGCTAAGATTTGGAGGTGGTTACCTGTGGTGTTACAGGACCTGTAAGAGGTGGCTTATGGTGTCCATCCTGCAGCATCAGCCACCTCCTGCCTGTGCTTGCTGGAGCATAGCCACTTCCCATCCCTGTGCAGTATCACAGAGAAACATAGTCCTGGGTGAAAAGCTCTGTGGTGGAGTTTGATACCAGTATGTGAGGTTATTGGCCTTGTGTGCTAAGTGGGGAGGTTTTGGTGTGCAAGGGTCAAAAAGTCATAAATCATAGAATGGCTAGAGTTGGAAGGGACCTTAAAGATCATCAAGTCCCACCCCTATGCCCTGGGCAGGGACATCTCCACTAGACCAGGTTGCTCAAAGCCCCCTCCAACCTGGCCTTGAACCCCTCCAGGGATGGGGCAGCCACAGCTTCTCTGGGCAACCTGGGCCAGGCTCTCACCACCCTCACACAAAAGAAGTTCTTCCCCAGATCTCATCTCAGTCTCCCCTCTTTCAGTTTAAAACCCTTCCCCCTCATCCTATGGCTCCCCTCCCTGATCAAGAGTCCCTCCCCAGCTTTCCTGGAGCCCCTTTAGGGACTGGAAGGGGCTCTAAGGTCTCCCCGGAGCCTTCTCTTCTCCAGGCTGAACGCCCCTGACTCTCTCAGCCTGTCCTCACAGCAGAGGGGCTGCAGCCCTCAGAGCATCTCTGTGGCCTCCTCTAGCCCCGCTCTAACAGGTCCATGTCCCTCTTGTGCTGAGGACTCCAGAGCTGAAGGCAGCACTGCAGGTGGGGTCTCCTCAGAGCGGAGCAGAGGGGCAGAATCATCTCCCTTGACCTGGTGGCCATGCTTCTTTTGATGCAGGCTCCCCAGCCTGTCCTCCAGCCCTACCCCAGGGCACCTCTGTCAACACACTGTCACCCCGTGCCCAGCCCATGTTTGGTGGAGCTAGGCAAGTTCAGACCCAAAACATAGCAGGATGGAGATCGGGAACTTGCCAAGGGCTGAGAGAGAAAGGTGGCCCGTTCTTCATCAGGAAGAATGTTCAAAAGGAGATGTCAGGTTTTTCTGGGCAAGATCTTTGCCAGGAATTGGCTCTCAAAGCTGAGCATGTTGGTCCCTCGTGGCTGCAGGATCAGTGGGTTTGTGGTCTGGTGCTTGCTCACGGAAGCCCAGCCGGAATGTGCTTAGCATTTTGCCTCTCATTTGCGTCAGTGTCTAAATAAAGATGAATACCTCTTTCCCCTCCCTCCCCCCGCTTCTTTTCAAGAGGAGCTGTTAATTTTGTAACACAGAAGAGCAATTTAAAGGCTTATATAATTAAGAGCACGTTTTTTAAAATTTCAGAGGGCTTTTTATTTATTTTTTTTCCCCATGTTCAGCAGCCATAATTGGGGAGAAAACTGTAAGGGCTCTTAAATGGTGGCAGTCAGTTCCAAAGCATCCTCAGCAGCAAGAGTTCCCATCATCCAGAAAATCTGGTCACTCTTTTGAGTACGAAATGGAGCCTTGGAGGTTTAAAAACTTAATAAATTGATGTTTCATTTTGAATTAAATTCCTTTCCCATGCATGTACTGGAAGTACTGCTTTGAATAAACACCATTTCCGGGGGGGGGGGGGGGGGAACCAAAACAAACAAACAAACAAAAAAACCCCAGTTTATCTTGAGGCTGATTTCAGATTTAGCCTGGACAGACTGGGGTTGGTCAGTCCTGGCTCCTTGTACCACCCTGGATTCCATAGGGAGAGCAGGGGCAGTGGTCTGCGGTGGTTTGGTGTGGCACGTGTCCCCTGCAGCTTCACAACTGGAACATCTAAGGCTCTGCCCGGTCGCCTGCTCGTCCTACCCCCACGGAGGGGTTGAGCACAGCACGCTTGCAAAAATCTCTTTTCGGCAGCGCTGGGGTGGGTTCTGAGGGATGCGAAGGCAGAAGAAGCTGCAATGCTGCTTGGTGGATAGGGAAATACTTCCACCTGTGTCAGAAACATCTTCTAGCTTTCAGCGGTTGAGATTTTGACCTGCAAAACTCGACCAACATTTAGCTGTATGGTTGCTGGAGTGTCACCTTCGGGTCTAGCAAAGCCCTCGCTCACAGTGAGCTGTTGTCCACAAACACCTCATCCTGGGCGGCGCTGCTATCAAGTATTTAGTAAGTACTCAGGGTCCTGAAATGATATTTTTTGGGAGGCTTTGAAGCTTCCTGGTTAAGGCTGTTCTCTTGTCACCATTGTCGTAGAGCTCAACTTCACTGTTTTCCTTAAGTCAATGTATTTTATTTTGTACAAATTCTGGCATCAGAGAAAAATCCAGCTTGATGAGCAACTGTTTGTGCTTCTGGATAAAGAGGGGACTGTGGGGAGGAGAAGGAAGGGGAGCTTTGCTGGATGACAGCAAATAATCATGGTGGGCACAGTTAGGGAATTGAGTCCAATTAGTCTCTACATCCACACGCTTAAGTGGGGTGAAGACGTGGGTCCTGCTTGTAGCTCCTCCTGTCTTGCTGTGATCTCTCCTGGTGTGGCAACTGGGATTAGGCAGCAAAGGCCCTGTGCTGCCGCCTTCATGGCTCAGACGGTGGCAGCATGGCAAAGAGCCAGGAGGAGAACTCTCCGAAGGGAGCGCAATGCGAAGGCGGAAAGCCATTGTCATGCAGAGCTGATGCCTGCACCTTTGAGGGACGTTTTTAATTGGCAGTGGTGAACTCGTTCGACGTGGACTAACTGGACTTTAGGAGGCTATTGTTTAAAAGTAAAGCTTTTTGTTTGTTTGTTTGTTTTTTTTAATTCTGTGAATATGGTTTTCTGTTGCTTTCTGTAGAAACATTACCTGCCGATTGCTGGCTTCCAGGCTTAAAACCATTCTCTCACTTAAGACTAGGAGATTCCAGTCCCGTTGCCTTTAGTTCTGCAAGGATTTCTGCCAGAGAAACTGTGGAGAGGTGGGAGTACGTTTTAGCGCAAGAGGAAATATATATGGTGATAGTCATAACGAGGGTTTCTTCTCTATTTTAACAAAGAGGAAAAGGTACAGCAGTGAGATCTTGGTTTTTCTGGATAGTGTTGTGGGATTAAGGTTGAAGGTGGGATAACTGGTGCTTGTCTCAACTATGTGGTTGAAGCTGAAGTCAACACCTACCTTGTACAACGGTTTCTGGGGAGGTGGGGGTTGTTGGTGATGGGTCTGGAGGTGCCTTCACTGACTGTCCTCACACAGAGGCACTTCATTAGATGTACTCTTCCCCTGAGTCACCGTGTGCTTTTGGTGTGTGTTACTTGTTTTCCTAGCATGGAGTTCCGTGATGTCTTTGGAGAGAGCTCTCTACCGTTGCACAAGCCGGGGGCAGAGCTAGTGAGGACATACCTCCACGCTTGGTGGAAATGGTTGGAACTTGGAAGTCATCTGTTCTGCTTCTCTTGGTTTGTTTTCATGAACTTATCTGCTCTACAGTGTATTCATCTGTAATATCCTCATCTTCCAGACAGGTAAATAAAATAAGCCAGCAGAAGTGGTTTGGAGCAGTGAAGCTTTCTGCTTGTAATGTGAGGCATCCCCACAAGCTTAGGTCAGGGTTGTCTCAGAGCCGGCTACGAAGCCCTTATCATCTTTGACTCCATCCCAGCTACGTCTGCAAGCACTAGTCCCTGTCTTCCATCCACCCACCCACTAGCTGAGTACTTTGTGCTTCGAACTTTCCTAAACTATCTGTATGATCTTTCCCTAAACCAGACACATGTCTTTATCCTCCAGCCATGTTTCATAGAGTGTGTAAAGCAGAAGGGGAGGCAACTGCATTGGTTTTGCCATTTTATTCTTGCAGTCCGGGTTGCCCTGGCTTTTCTGTCCTGAACGTGCTGGAGGAGATGTCCTAAGAGGACCAAAAGCCCTTCTCTCCCATGTTTCTCTAGGCTTGCTGCTTCTGAGCTGTACCACGTGCCGTAGAGGACCTTCCAGTCCTTCTGGTCCAGGTCCTGTTACCAAATGAGAGTTGTGGAAACTCTTGTGACTATTCAGTGGTCCGCCCTGCTGCTGAAATCTGGGAAGCAGCAATTCATTTGCCTCAGAGGAACTGGGCTTCACCCCTTTTGCTCGCTTGAGCGTGGTTTTTGGGAAGCACGTGTGACCCGCAGAGCCTGGGAGAGGCAGGTGGGTCTTCTGCAGAGCGGGACCCCTCCATGGACAGCCAAGGGCTGCACAGATTTCTACCAGGGGTCAGCACGGCACCGTTCCCCCCGCTGCCTCGCTTGGGTGCCGTGCTGCAAGTGATTTTGAGAAGAAATAATACGTGTTCTTGCTCCAACATGATATAAAAATGTCTTATTAGAAAGTCTATATTTTATTGAGGTTTGCTTCGTATTAGTGTCATAGAAGACCTTGATTTCGATATAACAATATGAAAGTGCACGTGTAATTTCTCTTCTGATCACATTAATGCTAAACCACTGTACATGGTAGTAATGTTAAACTAATGTGACAGAATAATACAAGTATAAAGTGATGTAAAACCATTAATATTATAGAAAGTTATTCATTTTATGCAAAGGATTCTGTGGGGTGATTTGAATAAAATTCCTTGTCTCTTTCTCTGATCTGGTTGAGCTACTTTGATCAAAAGATGATGAGTCTGATCAACAAACTTAATATTAGCTAATTTCCATACAATGGCTCCTTGTTCTGTTCTTCCTCCTGCTCATGGCAGAGCTCAAACCAAGTTTGCTGCTGCCAGGAACTCCTCTCCTCCTCTCTCTGCGGCGCCTGGTCTTGAGGCACAGAGAGAAGAGGTGCGAGACCCAGAGATGAAGCGATTTATTGGGTATGGGTAACCCGGTCCGTTCTGGCACGTGCTTTTTCTCTAGTCCAGTTTAAAGGGCACGTGAAACTTTAGCGAATCGGGCCGTAAATGTTTGATGGGATGAGTTGCTCCTTAAATACAGTCACGGAGGAAGTCGCAAGCACTAGCGAAAATGCCTGTGTACCGAGTGTAAAAGCAACCTTCTTTCCTGGCAGATTTCAGTTTAGTTCCGAGAGCTCTATAGCGTCTGTTTTAACTCCCTGCAAACTTTAGGTCTCCAGTTAAACAAAGCAGGAACCGGATGATAGGTATCGAGACGCGCGTTTCCCCCATTTAATCAGATTACTGAAGACAGCCCACGAGAACATATAGTGTGTGAAAAGCCAGATTTGCAGTGAAAAGGAATGGAAAGTTGCAAGGCTGCGGTTTTAGGAATGGCCTTTCTTTTGTGGCGTTCGGTTTAGTGTGTTATTTGTCAGATTTTTATAAGAACATTATTGCTTTAAGAAAAAAATTTAAACCCTGAGAAATTACTCTCAGTCTAACGAGTTCTTTTCCACTGACTACAGACATCATTAGGGGATGGCTATAGCCCGAGGCTGTGCATGAACTTTTTCTTCTAACTGTACACTTTATGTATAATTTAGCTTTCTTGCCTAAATTATTCAAGCAAATAGTGAGTGAAAATAATGGAGTTCACTGAAACCTTCCACAGTATTAAAATAAAACAGTTTTTTACGTTGATTTGAATTTTTAAGCTTTTTAATCATGGATTTCAAATGGAATACGCATGTCTTCAGCTCTTCTCTGCTTGTCCCCCTGTGCCTTTTTTCAGTAAAAGAAAAGAAGAAAGGAAACGAACTTCAGCAAATATCCCATTAATTAATAAATGTTACTTATGACTACTTGAGATGGAAGTAATGGTAGTTAAGCAAAACCTATAGACATAGGAAATACATTCTGCAAGTATTGAACTGCAGGCTGTTATCTCTTTCACCCCAAATAAGGCCAGCAGCACAGCATGTTTAAATACCGTTGAGTTGCTTTAAGATGAAAAATACTGATGGGGACCTCTATGCAATAAAGGTAAACTCTAAAAACTAACACAAAGGCTATTTTTTTTTTTTTTTTCTGATAATATTTTTCTGCTTTAATATTAGCCTTCAAAAAATCCTTGCTTTGAAACCTGGGGGCCTGATCCCATGCTAGAAAATCGGTACAGCTCCGGGAAACCCTGCAGATTTCTTCCAGGTGAAGAATCAGCACTTAGATGTTTATTGTTGTAGCCAGTCCTCTGCAATCATGTGCTGCAGATTTCCTTTATAGATTGTTGCTGGTGCTGTTACTAACGTGATAAGTACTGTATCTAAATCCGGATAGATTCAGGAAGTATATGCTGTCAGGAAAAAAATGTCCTTTGGAAATGAAGGAATCTTAGTGGGATCTGCAAGCAGACCTCTGCAGTTCCCTAGCTTGGGTACGTTGTGCTTTCATTGAATGTCATAGAAGTAGCTTAATGATGATTTTATGTATATATATATATGATGGGAAAGGAGCCATATCTAGGAACCTGCTACAGTTCAAGATGGGATGCAATCCCATTGCAGACCAAAAACTCCGCAGGATTCAGACCAGGCTCTCTTTTTGAGAAGCATGACATGAGGCAGAGATAAGTGTAGCTTTACCTGATTTCACCCCCACGTAGACACTAACTACCATCTGTGCTTTGTCAGCGGGGTTTGGATTAAGCCAAAGAAGTCCCAGTAAGTGTTCTGCGGTCTCTGGGTGCCTGGCGTAGTGTCACCCAGCTCTGTTCCCGCGCAGCGTGGATCCACGCTGCTCAGTTACTCGGACTGCAGAAATACTGGGCGGTCTGGTCCAGGAGTGTTCCTCCAGTCTGAGTTTGTACACGGGGTGTCATTCCAGACCTAGAAATCAGGTTGCATTTAAATTTAAAAAAAAAAAAAAAAAAAAAAAAAAGGAAAAAAGTGTGTTTGGTGAGATTTTGTTATTTATGAGCTTGGCAAAGAAATACCTCAGGAACGGCTTTCTGCCGTGCTTAGTCAAAGCCCTTCCCAAAAATCGCAAAGCAAAGCAACAGGCAAGAACAAAGAACAGTTTGATGAACTTTTTTCTGAATTATTGAAATGGCATTGTGTGATACTATGATACTACAGGTTAGAAGCAAAAGAAGTTTGTTCTTTGATTTCAGCAGTTCTGATACACTGCCCCCTGCTCTTTGGGTTTTCAGACTCATGAAATTAGATACATGCAAATTAGTTGCCTTTTAATTGGAACGCCTGGAGGATGGGGACTGTTACGAGCTATCACACAAGATTACCGTCACACCTGAGCTGTGCAGGTCCAGCGGGACGCTGCCAGCCTTGATACAGCGCTCATCCTCTGAACCAAGTTGTCCTCGGCTCTAAGTGTCCAACTTTTCTGCATTTTTGTTGCACAGCACAGGTAGCGGCAGGCAAAGATATCTGGAAACCAGTAATAATGGGATTTGTTCTTCGGAAACAAAATTGAAAAGATTCTTCAATAAAGAATTTTACTTTAGATTCTCTGTTGCTACTTCTTTTTTCTTTCTTTAATGACTGTTTCTTTAAAGGGGCGATTGTTTTCTGGTAAGAGCTGACTTTTTTAACGTTTTGGGTTTATTTAAAAGCTGCTGTCCTGATTGTAAGGATATTTTGTGTCACCGTTAGGCTCGTTGTACATCTCAACTGCATGAAATCACTTGTGCACATATATGCATCGGGGCAGTTGCATAAATTAATTAAGCCAAATACTTAAATTTTAATTCCATACAATTCATAATATGTACAATCTGTGGCTTTGCTGAAGAACTTCATGACGTAAAGCAGGGTGATTTTTGCAGCGATGGTTATTGACTGTGAACTTAGAAAAGGAGCAGTAGAGCTGTAGAATCTGGAGGATCCTCTCTTGTTTGAATTTTGGTCTTATAACCGTGCAGGGTTTGAGGTTGCACGAGGAACTGGCATTCACTTATTGTCATGCACAGTGCATCGGTCTTTTCCCCTCTAGTTAACACAAGAGATGATATGCAATCTTGATGTAGTGATTCAGTGGAAAGTACCCTTCTACTCGTCTACATTTAGTTGGTTGCTCTTGAGTCTTTGGTACTGGGGGGAAAAAAACTTCAGCTAAAGGAAGGAAGAATTACAGGATTGGGAAGGATAATATTCGCATAGAAGCGTATGAAGTTGAGCTGCTCAGTTAATTACTCAGTAAGGCCTAGACTGTGAAATCCTTTGACAGTACGACATCCTTTTCCCACTAAATTCATGTTCGCCAAAGCCCAGCTCAACATCACATGAGAAAATTCTCCTTCCAGGGATGTTGGACATATCATACATCCGCAAGAGCAGCACAGAACTACTCAATTCCCTGTTTGTGTCAGGAGATTAAAACGCTTGGTGAAGCCAAAATGATTTCTCATTACATCTTGCAGAATAGCTGTTTTCCTTTCCTTTTTTACTCCTTATGCACAGCAGTTTTCCTTTCTTTTTTTTTTTTCTTTTAAATTTCTTTGACTAGCAATAGGTTTCAGGTTGGGGTTGGTGTTTTGTTGTAATCAATCATTTGACTGCCTTCGTGAGGTTATCTGTCAGCTAAAAATCCAAGTGCCTTGAACGTTCCTGACTCCTGCTTGCTGTCCCAAGGCAGAGGAATCTGTGTCTTTCCCATCTGTATGTGTTTGATTACACAATTCCAAACTTTTTTTTTAGTTGGCTGGTACGTTTTGTGAAGTTTTGTGCCCATAGAAAAGCCTTCTTGCCCTTCATAGGCTTGCAGTATTGCTCTGTGCTTGCTGTTTCATCAGTCAGCTTGTCTAAAACTTAGCCTGCCACCTACCACAGCTTTCCCATGGATATTTTGTCTGTGTGTGTGTGTTTTTAAGGGAATTTCCAGACTTTAGGCAGAACCTTTCATTGGGGGCGGGGAAGCAGTTCTGCCTAAGCATCCTGCAGGCGTGATGAAGTACACTTGCCAGTACATCCAGCAAATGGAATTTTTATGTCGCACTCAGCCCTTGTCACTTCTGCCCAGGGATGGATTAATGGCCGAGCTGATGGGGCCATGGCCCCGTGTCCCCCTCCCTCCCCAACGCTATGGGACCCTGGCTTCTCCTGTCATCGTAGAAACCTCCAGCGTGGCTCGCAGCCAAAGGGTGTTGTGAAGATGCGTTACATGGGGAGAGCTCAAGGAGTTCCCCGTGGGTCATGGAGGGGGCTCGTTAAGCGCACCCTCTTCCCAGGTGGTGCAACTGCTCCCACGCCTGGCCCCTGCCACCTCACCTCGCCTGTGTCTCGGGGAAGTCATGCCCTTTGTCTTGTAAGTGTTTGGGAGCTTTTGCTGCTTTATGGAGCAAGGTGCCTAATAGGAGGAAAATCTCCGTTTTGCTCCTGCTTTTCTGCATGAAGTCAAGGGCAGCCCCTTTGGAAATGCTCACAAGTCCATCAGTGAACTCTCTTGTTTGGTTTTGCTGCAGGTCCCCTGGCTTTGCAAGGGTCCCTGGCTTCTCCATCCAATTCGAGCTGGCTTGCTGCAGAGCTCTCCACTTCATCTTCTTGCCTCTCAAACTCATATTCACCCAAAACTTACCTCTTCCAGTAAGGGTGCCTCGAGCTGCTTGCTTGTCCTAATGGTCCAGTTGACTTTCTCTGTATTACCAGACAGACTTAACTGAATTGCTTTTAAACATTGAAGGCTGATTAGTGACTTTTCTGTTGCTCTGAAAAGACTTACAAGTTTCATTCCAAACTGGCTGGGAAACAAACAAAATTGGGGCTCAATATTTTTCATAAAATTGCCAGAGAATGAAGGGTTGGCTGCTGCTTACAGCCTCAGACTTGTTGAAGGGAACTGAATACACATAAATGACCTCACCCATAAACATGTCTCTCCCTTTCTTCATGAATGTTTAATTATAGGTGACAAAGGGACAACCCCAGCAAAAGAAATTTATGGCAACCCTGCCTAAAGCTTGGTGGGTTAAGATATTTTTTGCAAGGCCGTGGGAATCAAAATCCTGCTCTAGCAGAGTCATAGCGTGGTTTGAATGTGTGGTCTGGTCCTGGGTGAGTGCCTTAAATCCCCAGACCGTTTCATTTTGAGAGAGAAGCCAACATTGATCCCTTCTGTGGATATGTCCTGCTTCTTTTATTAAAAACAACAACAAAAAAATTAAACATAAAAATTTTGTAAAAATTCCCTGGCTGTATGTGCATGCTCTGTGCTGCTCTTTGGAGGTGTCTTGCAGGAGGTAGGCAAGGAACGTCTCTGAGATCTCAGTGAGCCCTTCAAACCAGTGCTCTTCAACTGTGCCCTGGGAGACCATAGGAAACCTGCTACGCCCATGAAACTGTTGTAAATGTATTTTTAAAAGCCATGCATGTGCGTTCATGCACATCCAAATCTGCAAAGAAATGGCAAATGGAGAAAAAAAACTGAAGGGGAGAAAATTTGTCTTTACATTTACTTGGTTTTATATGAAAGGTTACTTGGACCTTGGATCAAGGAAAGGTTATGCACCGTCACTCTACTCATTGAACTACAGAAGAAACCAGCAGCAGTGGTGTGAAAAATCCAGCCCCCCAGGTCATTTGCTTTTTTTCTTGCAAGCGTCTATAACAATGTTTTGTTTCAGGTCTAATGGAACATTTCATTTTCAAGCTAAATAAACTTATGTGGGTTTGGTTTGGTTTTTCAAGAAATAAACGCTCCAATCTAGGTCAGGTTGATGGAATTTTTTTTCCTTCTCCCCCCCCACCCCCCCCGCCACCTTTTCATTTTTCAGGAGTATACTGTTGAGCCTCTCATTCTCTTCACCCTCAAACCTTCTTTGCCCTTAAACTTCTACTTACTTCTCCTTGTAAAGCACTTTGTGGTATTACTTTTGAAAGCTGCAATATCAAAATATGTTTTATTGTGATGTGTTTGCTTCAGGATCGCGTGTTCCATGTTCTGCCAGTCCTTATGCTCCTCAGCAGGTGCCTGTAAGTACTCAGCAAACGTAAAAACTCAAACAAGTCTGTTCAATTTAGCATCGTAAAAAAAAAATAATAAACACCAAAAAAAACCCCCCAAAAAAGGTTTTAACTTTGTTGCATTTCAGTTGTATATTTTATTGTGCAGGATTCTGAGAGGGATAAAGCAATGGGTGGATGAAGCAGACGGGGAAAAGAGAGGGAGCATGGCCTTGTTTGGACCCACTGCTCAAAGGTGAATACAGAAATGAAGGTTCATGGCCCAAAATATTTCCAGGTGCTTTTCAAAAGGAGGTTAGCCTACTCTTTCAATTTTTAAAACGCAAGATCCATTTAACAGATGTCGTGGTCCTGAGGGAGTAGGAAGCTCCGTCTTCTCACACAGACCCTGCACAGTATAAATGAGCACTACACCAACGTCCAGAACTTGCTTTCTAAGTTGGGTCAACCTAAATTTGAGGGGTGATTTTAGGACAGTGAAAGCAGCCCCATTGGGAAACCTGCACAGTCGTTGCCCTGTTGCTATAACCACCCAGAGCTACTGATTAGCATCAACCAGAAGAGCGTTACAGAGGTCTGGGACATGTCTCAGGCTTTGTCCAAACAGGTCAAGCAGTATCAATGCCTCCCTAATCTGACAGCCTTCTACGGGATGGATAGATGAGGGGAGGGTGGTGGATGTCGTCTACCTTGACTTCAGCAAGGCTTTTGACACAGTCTCTCACAGCATCCTCATAGGTCAGCTTAGGAAACATGGGTTAGATGAGAGGACAGTGAGGTGGATGGAGAACTTGCTGAGTGGCAGACCTCAGGGGGTTGTGATCAGTGGCGCAGAGTCCAGTTGGAGGTCTATAACAAGTGGTGTTCAGTACTGTTCCATCTAAACATCAGGAGGAACCCCTTTCCTGTGAGGGTGGCAGAGCCCTGGAACAGGCTGCCCAGAGAGGTGGTGGCGTCTCCATCTCTGGAGATGTTCCAAACCTACCTGGACGCATTCCTGTGCAACCTGCTGTGGGTGGACCTGCTCTGGCAGGGGGGTTGGACTAGATGATCTCCAGAGGTCCCTTCCAACCCCATATCATTCTATGATTCTGTGTAATCAATGAGAAGGGGGGAGGGAAACAAACTCTAAACCAAACACCACCCTAAAACACCCTGGCAGGGTGCACACCCAGGTCTTGAAACCTGTTTAGAGGCAATAGTGCTTACGCTCGGCTGTTTGAGATGCTCTTCAAGGTCTGACCTCCCAGACTAGCGTCTTGGGACAGGATGGTGGGAGAAGTGGAGAAATCGTACAGATGCCTCTGCTGCACTGGTGGCACCCTCTTGTCTTCAAACATGATGTTCTTTAGGACCATTTCTTCCTCCTTTAAGTGATATTTCAGAGTTGTGACTTTCCTCAGTAGCCATCGTTTGTTTTTTTCCAAGTGAGATACACAACAGGTGGTTACACTGGTAAGATACGTGTGTTTTCCTCACAAGAGGAAAGGAAAAATTGGCCAACCCTGCAACTCTGTTTTGTGTTAACCAAAGAGGTGTAAAATGCTGCCAAACGTGAGAGCATTTTTATTTATTTCTGGTTTGGCTTTGTACGATTGCAAATGACTGGGCAAGGTGCAGAGAGTGAAAAGTCAGGCCCAGGTTCACCAGGGAAAGGGTGAGCTGGCTGAAACATCGCTTGGATTGAAATTCTCTCCAGCGGGGAAAAATGCTCCTCCTCTCTTCCCCTTGCTGCCCCCCTCCTCCCTCAGCACGTTTCTTTCTGTTAGAGAGCTCTTTGAAGGTGCTTTCACAATCTGACTTCTGAACCACTTCTTCATCCAGCCGTTTACTTCTCCATCCCACCCTGTCCAGGGAACTATCTACCTGCTGCCTTTTTTTGCCTGATGCAGGTTATTTGGCAAGGATGCTGTGAGTCCCTTCCTTTTTCCTCTGCCGGAAATCTGCTGGTTTGTCCTGCTTGCTATTTTCACCATTCCTATTAATTTTGCCACAAAGGCTCTTATTTTGGGCATCATGACCCCAACACCCTCAGGTACAGCCTGAAAAAAATGATAAAAGGCTGGGTCCTGCCCCGAATATCTTCCATTCCGCCAGCCCCTTTTCCCAACCTGTATTAGCAGAGGGGAAAACGGGACCAAGGATAACTCCACCGCAGGGGCCTTGAGTTTTTCACATGTGGACGTTTTTCGGTCTGGCAGCCTGCCCCGCTTCACCACGCTGCTCTTCAAGAGGTGGCATTTCAATGCCGCATGTCCCCGAAGGATGGGGAAGGCGGGCAGCAAGGGTTGATGGCCCACCCTGGGTGGAGTCCTCAGCCAGGAGAACCTCTGGAGACGCAGGCATGGCTGCAGCCGGTTATTTCTTTGATGCTTCCTCCCTCCTGCTTTGTCATTATGCTTCAGCTTTGAAACCCAGCTTTGTTTCAGCCTGGTAGCCCGTGGCAGTGGACTGGAGAGAGGCGACTTTCACTGAGCTACCGACGGCATTGTGTGCACGGGAAGAAAATGTGTGAAGAATTGAAATGATATGGTCGTACTGGGAGTTTGTTGTGGTGGTAACACTGGCTCACATCTTCTGGTAGCTAATGGAGCATGGTGGGACGATCCGAAGATGAAATGAGACTGATATGCTGGGACATGACATTTAAAAAGAATGGTGAAATTATATTTCTTATTTTCCTTTGTGCAGAGAGAATGTGTCTTGGCTCTCAGTACCAAGCGTGTGATTGTGGGGTTCTTCCAGCCTGGGGCTCGTCTTCAAAATAGAAGCCACGTTGTCTGCTCCTCCCTCTTTCCCTTGTGTTTTAGGGCTGTGGACCATGCACAAAGCAGAGGGCAGAGTCCCAGGGCCAGATCCTGAGCCCCCCCCCGGGCTGGGGATCGTGGGGAGCACTACCAGGTGCCTCCCCTTTTCCAAACCACCACCGTAGGGCTGCTGCCTCCAACGCTGGCAGAGACGAAGGGCAGCAGGGTGTAGAAAGGCCAACAAGGGATATTTCAGAGGTGTTACTTCCAGCAAGAGGAAAAATTGGCTCAGCTAAACTCTGGTGATAGTGGCATTCAAGAGAATATTGTTTTATTGGGGGAAGTGGCACAGGACAGGTGAGAGTTGAGGTCTGTGTGTGTGCAGAAAAATCTGTTTTCAACATAGCTGTAATCCTAGCAAAGGTACAGAGGATCATTTATCCTGTTGAAGGTTGGGTTGGCGTGTGGTTTTTTGTTAGCCAAGCTAGTTGGTTAAAGTTGTTTAAATGTCATCAGCCAAATAAGCCCCGCGATACTATTTTTTTTGCCTGCTCCCTAACTGGCTGTCGGGTAAATGAACACGTGCGAGCTGAAACAACGCATGAATAATACCACGGGTGACACCTTTAAACTTTCTTTTCACATAGATGCATGCCAGTGAAACCACATCACAGGTAAACGCGCGCTGGTGGGAAGCACTAAAGGAGTGTTAGCGTTGCTGGGACAAAGTGATAAAAAGAAAAATAACCTGAGTGTGGATATTCCTAGAAATGTCTGTTCCAGTAGTCATCCATTCCTAATAATCGCTGTGATTTTTATGAGAGTCATTCTGAGCCCTAACTCCTTCCATTGCACATGGAAGTAATTACGTGTGTAGATATCCTTAATTTGCCTTCATGTAAATTAAAGCTGGATGCCAGCTTAACTTATGTGCTGTCTTTCCCTAAATGCTTTTATAGATTTTTTTTGATTTTTTTTTTTTTGAAGATCAGAAATGAGAGCATCCACCGATGCTCTGAATATGATAAGAAAGAGAATGTCGCTTGGTTTTGGCTGATTGCACTTTTTTGTGTATAATGAAGAGCTTGCTCCTTCTGAGCAGGGAGAGGGTTTAATGAATCACAAAAGTACATAATTTATTGTAGAACGTATTCCACACATATTTCAGAGCAAATTCCATGGAAAATGTATATGAGTCGTATTTCTGTGAATCAGACTCTCAGAATATTTCCTTAGAAACAGCTTGTCCTACATTTTTATAAAGGAGCTGCAGCATTTATAGTACACCATTGAACTAACATTTTGTGGTTAAAAATGCAGCCCAAGAAATTAAAATGATATTTGAAACATAAATCCTGCGTGCTAACAACTATCGTTATAAAAGCCAGCCAGAATCAACAGACATAGCTTGTTTTCTGCAAGGCTCTTTCTGGAGACCAGTTCTCAAAAAACATCTGTGCAAATGCAAGGAGAAATGGGGCCGGGGGGGTGGGGGATAAAAAAAAAAAATATATATATATATATCCCCAACAGGAATAGAAGCCATCAGTGGTTAGGTGTGTTATAAATACGTTATTACTTCATTGTAATGGCATACAAGCTTTGGCGGGACTGGGGGTGACTTCACTGGCTGTCAAACCTCGAGCTATTCCCAGGGGTGGGATCCTCCCCCCCCAGCACCGCTTCCCTACCCCAGGTAACATGGAGGGACCCCATAAGGTAAGAGCCATTGGGTTGGATTCACATCGGTCCTGGCAACAAGGGGATTTGGGAGCTTTTGTTACCCTGGTTCCCAACTAAACGTGCAGAAATCTTTAAATTACTTGTTCCCACCAATGACTCTTCCACCTCCATCTCAACTTGAGCAATAAGTGCTTTTACGAAGCCTGTCTTGGCGAAACAAAATCCTGTTCTCGCTGCTGAATGTTGGCTAATGGTTTTAGGGAGTCAGCTTCAGGCGAAATTCTTCCTAAAATGCCAGGGCATCAGTCCTTTTTAAAATCAACACATATGTAGTCTTGGATGCTCTAAATCATTAGCTGCTGCAGAAAATGCTGGCCAATTATTTATTTTTTTTTTCTTTTGGCCTTATTAAAACACATTTTTGAGTTATGAGAAAAAGCTAGCTTGGCTTCCTCCTAGAAGGATTTTGAGCAGAAGAGAGAATATCGTGCAATGGAGGAAAACAGAACAAACTGCATCAAGAGATAGCTTTGTATAGATACAGACTACATCGGCCTTGTATTGTATGGCTGCTTAGCAGGCAACTGTGGACAAATTTTTGTGATCTAAAGCTCTGTGCAAGTATAGACTTGTAGACCACCTCCAGTTTTCCACCAAAACTGGTAAGAGGAGAAAGGCCTCAATGTACCAAGGCTGTGGCTGCAAGCATGGAGTTAATCTAGATGATCTCTAGAGGTCCCTTCCAACTCTGACAATTCCGTGATTCCGTAATGGAGGATTATTTTTTTTTTTTCATGTTTTGGTGATGCTCTTTAGACTCCTCCTCTGGGGTTATGGGAGGTGGAACAGGGAGGCAGGTGACATCGTGAGAAGGGATGGAGATTTGAGTCAGTAAGGTGCTAGTTTTAGTGGGAGCCATCAACACCTTCAGCGAGGGGACTGCTGGAGTTCCCATCCTTCTCCATTACTCCTGCAGCTATTCCTGCTGGCTGCAGCCCCAGGCTGGCCCCTTCAAAGCCAGGCAAGTGATCTGAAGGGTGAACACCCTAAAACTAAAGAAAATAAAGGACCAAACATAGCTAGTAGGTACTTTGATTGTCGTGCCTTCTTTTGTGGTCATCACAGCTGGGTCCCCATGCCTGCCACATCTTCTGTGTTCCTCAGAACTGCTCCGTGCCAGCTGCACACCATTCCCACTGAAACAAATCCCCAAAACCCCAAGATGTTTCAAAAGCCTCTAGAATATTACGCAATTAAAACCAATTTTCTCCCTGAAGGCCTTTCCTAGCTTGGCCCCCTAAATACGTAGGGCTTCAGGGTCTAAGTCCAAGCTGCATACAGCATCCTTTGGGACGCGAGGTCAGCCAAATTCAGGCTCTTTGTGTCTCTGCAGCCCCTTAAGGCCAACGAAACGTACCTCGCTTGGCTTCCTGCTTTGCCTTACTGTGTAACTCAGACCTCTGATGGCGAGCCTGTCTTATCCAGTGGTATTTTATGAACATGTTTTATGAGCGTAAGCGGAAAATAAGCTACCAGAAATAATCAGAAAACTTCAGATTTTTTTATTTATTTTTTAAATCAGAAATAAAGTACGTCTTTTTCCTAGAGGAGACACAAAACTGATGTCATGATGGGTGCTGATCTGAGTTTAAATCTACACTCTCCCAGAGGAGACCAGGAACCTCCGTTCATGTCGTCTTGTGGGTGATGTGGGGGGGAATGTCCCCTGTGCACCTTTCTTCTTTAACGGAGGAGGGAAGGAATCAAAGCTGCTTAAAATCATCATAGAACCATAGAATGGTTTGGGTTGGAAGGGACATTAAAGATCATCCAGTTCCAACCCCCTGCCCTGGGCAGGGACACATCCCACCAGACCAGGTTGATCAAAACCCCCTCCAACCTGGCCTTGAACCCCTCCAGGGATGGGGCAGCCACAGCTTCTCTGGGCAACCTGGACCAGGGTCTCACCACCCTCACAGCAAAGAAGTTCTTCCCAATATCTCATCTTAATCTCCCCTCTTCCAGTTTTAAACCATTGTCTCTCATCCTGTGGCTCCCCTCCCTTCTGGGCATGTTTAGTTTGGAGAAGAGGAGGCTGAGGGGAGACCTCATTGCCCTCTACAGCTACCTGAAAGGAAACTGTAGAGAGGCGGGGGTTGGCCTCTTCTCCCAAGGGAATAACGACAGGACCAGAGGAAATGGTATGAAGCTGAGGCAAGGGAGGTTTAGATTAGATATTAGGAAGAATTACTTTACTGAAAGAGTGGTCAAGCACTGGAACAGCCTGCCCAGGGAGGTGGTGGAGTCACCATCCCTGGAGGTATTTAAGAAACGTGTAGACGTGGCTCTTCAGGGCATGCTCTAGTGCCTGGGATTGTTGGTTTGTGGTGGGGTGTTGTGTGTGAGGTTGTGGGTGTGGGGTTTAGTTGGTGGGTGCTTTTTTTTTTTTTTTTTCCTTTTTTGGGGGGGAGGTTGTTGTTTTTTGGTTTTGTGTGTTGTGTTTTTTTGTTTGTTTGTGTGTTGTTTTTGTTTTTTTTTTAATGTGGTTGGACTCGATGATCTCAAAGGTCCCTTCCAACCACTAAGATTCTGTGATTCTGTGATCAAGAGTCCCTCCCCATCTCTCCTGGAGCCCCTTTAGGGACTGGAAGGGGCTCTAAGGTCTCCCCGGAGCCTCCTCTTCTCCAGGCTGAACAACCCCAACTCTCTCAGCCTGTCCTCACAGCAGAGGGGCTCCAGCCCTCAGAGCATCTCCGTGGCCTCCTCTGGCCCTATTCCCAACAGGTCCATGTCCTTCTGACATTGGTGGCCCCAGAGCTGGAGGCAGCACTGCAGGGGGGTCTCACCAGAGCGGAGCACAGGGGTAGAATCACTTCCCTCAACCTGATCCTCACCTCCCTCCCTACTTCTGCTCTTGTCTTTCCTTTCTCAGTATTACACACACACACACACACACCCTGTGACATTAGATATATTCGCAGAGGGTTGTGGTGACAGCGGCAGGACAGTGGGCTTGTGCTGGCCCATAGGCTACAGCACTGGGCAGGGCTTGTACAGATCCAGCTCAGGAGCGTGGTCCCAGCCCTGCCAATGCTTTCCATCACGTTGAGCACACTGGATAAGCATTCGTTTGCCAGCTCAGAGGCTGTAGCAATATGTCTTTATTCCAGAGATGTTTTTTTCACAGCTCAGTAAAGCTATTACAGTTGAATATGGAGGGGAAAAAAAAAGGAATCACAGGGCATTTTCAAGATTTTATTGCCTTTTTTTTTTTTATGTGTGTGTCCCTGTTAAGTAGGTATTGCTATCAGTGCAGTCAAATCTCATTTTGCTATCGGATAACTACCACGTGGCCAAATAAAAAAAAATGGCGTTATATATTAGCTGGTTTTGGAGAGGATTATGCTGTCGTAAACAGGCTCAGCAGGAGTTTCAACCAGGGCTTAATGTGCAGTAATACGCTGGAGATGTCTACCTCTTGGTTTCCTTCTGTGGGACGATGGTCCCAGCCTGTGTGGCTCTGGGAGATGGGCTGATAGCAGCTACGTGTTCCCGGCTGAACGTCCTGCTCTTTACGGGGCTTGTCGCTAACTTTAAGCACAAACCAGCGAGTTCAACAGAATCGCTCAGATAGGGCAGGTAACATCTGTGAGCGATTGGACGTGGGCTGAAAAAAACCCAAAAAAAAACCCCAAAACCCAGACCGTTGTTGCTGAAACATCTGTTGGTTTGCATGGAACTCAATTAATTTTGTTACTGAGCCTCATACAAACTTAAGAGAGATGTTGTGCAAAAAAATCTGTATTGAAAGAAAGCAACAAATGACTGCCCCTCCCTGTTTGAACAATGCCTAACGTCACTGACGTCGGAAAAGGGAGGGTTATTTTGGTTTTTTGCTGACCACCTCTCCCTGCTGGTACTATGGACTTTCCCTCCTCCTGCAAAAGGAGGAGGACTAGTCATCCAGCAGGGCCGGCACAACCGTACGGACTCGGGCCGCCGAAGGCTTCAGGACCACCCGCAGACATCTGGTAGACGTACCCGGTCTTGTCTGTCTGGTCGGATCTTTCACTAGACATCTCAGATCCATTTTTCCAAGCGCCCTGTGAAAGGTTTGCATACTGAAAAAGGGAATAGAGTTTCCAAAGGGGTGGATGCTTCCCTCTCTTCCCTCCTGCCGAAGTCGATGGTTATAGAGCTGGCAGCGGTACTGGCTGGGAAAGGGTTAAACTGAAGTCCCAAAGCCCTTTGAAAACCTCCCACTTGAGTTCGCCCTGTTGCTGTTAGGGTTTGGGGCTGAATAGTCCTCTGGATGTCTGCAGGAGCTTTGCTTTTAACGTCAGTTCAAGCCGAAGAGCTGGGATTTTTTCCAAGGCGTTTCACACTTTCTTTTGAGGTTGGGGCCAAAGTTTAGATGTTTCAATACCCGGCATACAGGCCCTCAAACCCTTCCCTGGAGCTGGCCTGCAGACCGCTAATTCAGTAGGAGACATGGCCTAAGTAATCCATGTTAATGATGTGCCTATTTAAACCATGTTGCCTGATAGGAGATGTCTGGTATCTATTAACCCATATACCAATTACGCTCTGAAGATGGGAAAAAAGCTACTTTTCAAGAACACAGGCTATAAAAGATGCACAGGGGAAAAAAAAAAAACAAAAAAACAACAAAATGCGTTAAGGTAATTTTCTACGTCTCCGTTTCCAGAGGGGGGGGGGGGGGGGGGGGAACCTGGAATGCTACTTGGCAAATCTGAGGCACCAGACATTAAAGAGTGGCTACTGTAAACAAGGTAATAGAAGCTATGTCATCCCTCCCCATCGCCTCCATATGCAGCCCTTTATTTATGTTTCCTAGGAAAAGAGGTCTCTCCCTCTTGGCGCAGATAAAAGCCTGGCTTTCAAAAAGCCAAGGGGCCAGATCCTTGGGAAGGTGGAGAGCGGAGTGGTCGTGTAGACCTCCCTGGATTGAGGTCAACTGCCCCCAGCAGAAGCTGTGCCCGATGATCTGCAGTGAGGAGCTAAAGGGTGGAGAAGGCGAAAAAAGGGGGGTGTTACTGCTGAGCCTTTTACATCTGTTTTGTTTACTCCTGAAAGCTCGTTATTGCTTTCCTGGCTCAAATAATCAGGCTTGGAGAGATGGCCTGGAGCACACACGCAAAGCTCCTGCAGCCAGCAGCGAGCCGTAATCAGCAGAAGGCTGTGCGGCGTTGCGGTCGGGGATCTGAATTTTCCCTTTCCTTGGAATGCAGCTTCCCTGGCTTCCTCCGAGGGAAATGTTTGCTCCGGGCCCCCACCCGCTCTCCTCTGGCACCGCCAAGCTGAAGCACTTGATGACTGTCCTAGAAGAAACCGAGGGGCCTGCCCTGCAGGAGAACACGGGGTCGGGGTCTTTTATTTTATTTATTTTTTATTTTTTTTATATTAAGGAGGGGAAATTTGGAAGGGACGCAATATTATTTTAAGTTTGGCTATATTTAAACTCTCAGATTCTTCCCAGGTTGTTACCTGGTGTATGTTAGCAGGTTGCCAGGGACTTCAGAGTGGCGATGTTGACGTACACCTTCTGAGGAGCTGAGCTTTATGTTATTAAAAATTCCCCTTTTTGCATGACTTCAGCCGTAACCTTCTGTGGTGAGTGTTCGTTCGCTTGGTATGACCAAACTTGGGATATGTTAAAGTCAGGCTGGATCCTGCGATAATAAAATATTGATTTGCATCTCTGGGAAGGAGAAGGAGGCTGGTGGCTTGAGGGTGGGGGTGGAGGCGGGGGAGATTTTTTCCAGTACAAGTTGTCTCAATAGCAGTGAAAAGAGCTGAATTGAACTCCCCCATCCTTTTTTTTTTTTTTCTTTTTTTTTTTTCCCTTCTCCATCGGTAGGGGCATATTTCATGAAGTCCCCATTGAGGTTAGATACGCTGAGCCTATTTGCATACTTGGAAGAGGTCCTCTTATAGAGGAGTACAGTGAATACCTCTGGCATTTCATATTTAAGTTCTAAATATAAATGCAGTCTAGGAGGAGTTTGTCTGCGAAACTATCCTAACTGCTGGCTTGCTCGCTAACTAGACTTCTTAATGACGTGATTTTCTATGCTAGGGAAGTTCTGATTATAATATAGGCGTCAATGTGCATGTTGTGCACCCTTGTTAATTGAAAGGCTGAATATTTAATGCGGGGAGGGTGTGCATCTATTTACCGAGTCCACAAGGAAGGCTGCGAACCGCAAGCACAAACAGCCCATAGATACGCGGGCCAAGACCTGTATTTCCACTGCTTTGGGTAAAGACAAGAACTTCTGGACCGCTAGGACAATTTGGCATATTGGCCTGGCGCACAGCGACGTGCCATTAAAAAACAATTCCGCAGCGCGGATCCATTTGAATACCGAGTGATTTTTATAAAGCCTGCCCTGTGTGTTTTGAATGCGCGTTTGCTGTTATGAATAACAGGAATTGTTTGGCTTGGCCTGCCTTTGTGCCGGTGCCAGCTGGCACGGAGCGGAGCTGTGACACATGACACTACAGCTGTGTCCACATGTTTCTGCCTTGCAGGATCCACTTACAGAATTTACTTTTTTTGATCCACAGTCCGAACTATTGAAGTGAGTATAATTTGCTTTTTTTGATCCAGAGTCGAACTATTTAAGTGAGCTCATCAAATTACTCATGCCAGCCACTTCTATGAGAATAACTTATTTTGCCATTGTCAAAAAAAAAGATATATATATATATATTCATTGTTAGTCACTTGTGGCAATGCAGCAACTTTAGTAAACCCATTGCGGTAACAGATACATCCCTAATTGAACTTGAGTATTTATTCCTCTTGATACACGTAATTGCAAGGCAATAGCTCAGTATTTAATCAAACGAGCCATTAAAAGAGTAACCAATTATGACCTTACTGTAACTGATAGACCAGACTGTGGTGCTGCTTAGGTTTTTCTGTACGCCGTTGGGATGTTCTTATTTGCCATCACAGTTGGGTTTGCGATTGGGCAAGGGGGACCCGCTAACTCCAAATTAGTAAGGTTTTTTTTTCGGCCTGTTGCAGGAGCCCTTCTTATGCTGTACTGTGTTTAAGATTAGTAAGCTTGGAAAAATATAACTGGTGTTGAACTTAACCTAAACTGAATGTCGTCCTCTGAAACTCTCGTTAAAGAAAACACACCAGCTCAATTCCAGATCTTCAAGACTAAGGCAGGAAATACAAAGAAAATATACAACAACTTTTTTCAGCTCGCTGGTAAAGCAGAAATAACATGGCACTAATACAGACAACATTTTCATGTAAGCCTATTTTATTTTATTTACCTCTTCAATCAGAGTGAAATTGGAGAGGGCATGGATTTAGCTTTTTCCTCTGAATTTAGGAAATACTACCCAAGCGTTTTATTCCCAGCACACACTGAACTCCGCCGCGATATGCACTCTCTTGCCTTAATTCAGTGCAGCTTTTCCAGTGTCAGGTCTTGTACAGACCAACGTGGCTGTGCATTATCTGCCGTATGGTCCTGGTAGAGCAACGCGCCGCGTTACAGAGCCGGGGTCACAAGTTCATGGCAGAAATGATTCATGTAGCCTGAAGGAGGGAGCCTACATTCAATACGTGAGACCCAAGATGCTGGTGGTGCCCCCATCCCAGGCTCTCCCCCTGCCGGCTCTTGCAGAAAGGGCACAGAAGGTACAGAGACGGACAGCGGCCACCTCCAATGTCCCACGTTCACATGGTGACCTGAGCTGTGAGAGAGATATATATAATTTTTTTATATATATATACATATATATGCAAGGGAAAAGCTGACCTGAGTTTGAACACAGTTCGCAGACTACTGCGGTGAGAGCTGAGACGTGCCTGACAACTGAATATTAAATTCTGTTAGCACTTGGAGTTATTGGGCAGCAAAGAGCTTTAAAGAAACCAAAGCAATTGAGGTTTAACAACAACAAGAAAAGGAGAAAGTAGAACTTTAAAAATCCGAGTGTTTTCTCAAGGCACTCAGTAAGTATTATGTTCTTGGTCAATAACATCGCCTTTATGATCATATTGACAACGTGTGCAGAAACGTATGTGGCATGGCAAATTGCAATTTAATGTCAAATCACAATAAAACAGTCAGAGATTATTCAACCGAAACAAAATATCACTTTAATTAAGCATTCCACAGGATAGCTGTAACAAATACATTATTGACAGATGAAGTACTGCCTTTCGGGTAAGGCTCGTGCTATAAGAAAGCAAATTTGGACCCGGGGCCGACAGTCCGTATTTCACTCATCTGATTGCGCCGAGCTACGGCAGCACACGTAATCAGATCCAGTTGCCCTTGAAGCTGAAAGGGAGCCTTTCCATTTTAATGACCCATGAGTTACCGCACGTATTGAATTTGAGACAAGACTTGGAAGAACGTGCTTAATGACAAAGTTGCGTGTTGGGTGTGGTCTTTTTCTTTTTTTTTTTTTTTTTTTTTTTACAGAGAGACAAACCTCCAAAAATTTGGTAGTTTAATTTCTGGGGCTTCTCCAGGTCTCTGGATTTCTAGTGCCCACAGCACGAGCCTGGAAATCTCACAGATTTTTTTTTTTTTTTTTTTTTTTTTCCAAGTGGGTTTTAGTGCTTCCTGTGCCCAGTTGGACTGGGGAGCAGAACCCAAGGCCCCGCTCGCTTGGGAATTAGCCGTTGGGCTATGTGCTGTATGGATGTCCGAGTGAGAAAAGAAAGTGAAAGCCAGGAATTGCGGATCTGTGTAAACAGAGGCATTAAGTGATTTTTTTTTTCCAAGCTGCTAAAAGGTTTCTCTGAGCTTTAAGATGGCTCTTGCTTCATTTTCTTGTTTCCTTCTTGTTTTCCTAAACAGGTTGGTGTAATCAAGCTGTAATACGGTAAAAGAAATACTTGTGATTATTAATGTTATTGAGATTTTTGGTAGCCAGTTTCATCAGATGAACTTCGATCAGTGTTTGGTTTCTTTTAGGATGCATATCTGTATGTAACTTTGTGTTTAAAAAAAACCCATGTTTTACTGGGGCGTGGGAGAAATGACTGGTATCAAGGCTCGGTAAGAGCCTGAGGAATAATTCACGCTCTGTATCTTGTTCTGCAAGTTTTAAGTCGGGGAGTAACAAGCAGGC
This sequence comes from Numenius arquata, assembly GCF_964106895.1. Lineage (NCBI taxonomy): Eukaryota > Metazoa > Chordata > Aves > Charadriiformes > Scolopacidae > Numenius > Numenius arquata. Next base: position 30,863,842 of record NC_133582.1, on the reverse strand, counting down.
TGTGAGAAACAACCCCAAAGTAATTAAGTTTGCAATTTTAGGTATTGGACAACTCCCTTGTATTCATTTATACCCAAAGACAAATCGCGAGGTGGCTTGATATGTCCATGAAGACCATGAAGCTCCTGAAGTGTCCACCTCAGCAGGATGTCTTTTTCTTTCCTCACTTTGGTTTAGCGTTTCCAAAAAAATGAAGGTGAGAGTTACATGGCGTGAAATACATACAAACACACTTACAGGTGCGCTGTTGTCGAAGGGCTCCATCCCAACCCAGGGAAACAAATGCAACTGCTTGTGCTTTGAGTCGGACCCTCAATATCTTAGGTCATCCCTGCCTCGAGCGGTGGGGTTTATACCCAAGAGCCGTCTCCCGAAATAGTTGTGAGTGTCACATTTGCCTGTGGAAACAGAGTTGATGCGTTTAATAAAAAAACGGAACGGCCATATGGAACGGTTGCATCTTCTCTGATGAAGTGCATCAAAGACAGTGAGAATTACTGTTTTCAAGATGCATTGCGTGACCGTACAGAAATTTTCAAGTGACAAAAGCACTGAATGGTTTTTTGCTGCAGCACTTTCCGTTTCAGGGGAAAAAAACCCATCGTTTGGCTGGATGTGTATGGAATATTGATGAGAGGTTTTGTAATATCTCATCAATTTAGGAAGCCTTCATCATCAAGCTCTTCGTCACCCTGTCTCTCTGGGTCTTGATCGTTGCATGCCAACTTTGAGAATTGTAAGGGAGTTATGTGTGTATTCCGTGTTGAGAAAAGCAGAGACAAACTCTGGGAGTAATTGAGCAGAGGGATATTGCCTCTTTTTTGTCCTGGGGAATAGAATATTCCATTAGTTTAACGTAGGGTTTTTGGCCTAGTTTTTCTTCTTAAACTAGCTTGGTAGAAAAAAAATCTTAGGCGTTTCTACATCTTGTGAAACCCCTTTTTTCAGTTGTTTCTTAACTTACTAGTTGTCTTTGCTCTTGGTGGAAATATCTCCTTTATCCATTGACAGCATCTGATTGGGTTTTTACCAGGATGAAATGATGGATAATGATTTATTTTTTTAATTCCCCTCACCCCATCATGGGAACTTAAATCTGCAGTTTGAGCATCCCCAGCTAATTTGCTGCTGAAAATCTTAACAACTTTTCCCTTTTTAATCAAAGTCATCTTGCGGTACTGCGGATTTAAACTCTTCTTTCACTGTTCTTACCATAATGTGACAGGCAAATGAGTTAGAGGGATTTGGTGAAGCTTGAAATATTTAGGGAACCGTAACTTGTAATTATCTGACTTCATATATGTATGATATGACCTATTAATTTGGAAGGTGAATTTTCCTATTGACAAAGTTTGAATTTTGACTCAAAATATGGCTTAGAAGGAGAAAAGGATTGAGAGTTGGCTAAGTTGTTGGTTGTCCATTTACTATCAGTGTCTCTGTGACTTTGGGACATTTTTTCTTTCTCCTCTTCTGCCCAAGTGTTGTTTAAAGAGCTCTTATAAATGTGTGTGTGTGTGTATACGTAAGCCTGAGTTTCTGGTGTCATGGCAATAAGATCCATAACGATAGACTGAGTCATACAAGTTTTGTCAGGAGTGACCAGAATCTATGTCAGATACAAGTTACCTCCAATGTAGTTGGGGTTTGGAAGATGCTCCGCAATAACTTCAGGAGAGGCAAAGTGGTCTGACCGTAACAACTGGTAGAAACGCTTTTTTAAAAACTAGACATAGCGTTGAAAAGAGAAGAATTAGTCATCAAAGTTTAACGTCCCCTCCCATGACCAAAGTGCTAGACTTGAATTTAAAGCAGCCTCATGGGACGTTGTCTCCATCTCTCACACAGGATGGGACAGTGAGGAAATGGGATGTTTTACCTCTGCTGTCTGAGAATCACGGTAATAAAATAGCAGCCTAAATGCTGTGGGGCAAGACATGACAGCTACTTGCAAAATGATTAATCTTTACAAAATTAACGTAAAGAAAAACAGGCCTTTTTCCAGGTTTTGTTTTTTTTTTTTTAATAGCTCTACCTTTGAAAGTAGAAGTATTTAATAAAAGGTCTAACATTTTAAAAAGAAAAAAAAAAGTTGGTCTGTTCCCTCCCCAGAAGCCATTTACCATCTAAACCCAAGGTTTTGACAGAAGCGTTTCAATCAGCGCTACAGAAAGTTTTCAGAACTATTTGGTTGCCCTTTGAGCAATCTCTCTGGACAGATTTGTTTGAAGACATTGCGGTTGATAGTTTAGGTGAGCGCTAAATAACTGTGGTTTTCCATTTTACTAAACAAACATGATACAACGTGTTTTCCGATTAAATTTCCAGTTGCAGTGGTTACCATTTTAGAAGCCACATCTGCCAACTGTTACCATACTGTGGTATCTGAGGTACCACACTTATTTCCTATTCTGAGGGCAGAGCAGACTATGCTATCTCCCACATAACTTTGAGGCAAACGTTGATTAATGTTGACTTTTTAATGGTAACCGCTGTGATTTTTTTTTTTATTTTTTTATTCCTATAATTCATGGTATTATACATAATAATAATATGGATATCACTGAATTATTTATACACTTATGTTGGTAAATAATGATGAGGTAATAACAATGAATTATTTCTATATTTGCACCAATAAATAATGTCGAGGAAGAGAAATCAGTTAGAGTAGGCTCAGTCTCTTGCTAGCCTGCACCAATTAAAAGATGTTTGCAAGTAGATTTTCGTGCCAAAAGGACAGAGCTGCCTTGGGGAGCGTGTAGAGTCCAAAAGAGGTTATAAAGTTGAAGCAAAGCCCCAGCATGTTGGTGTAGCAGCAGCTGCTGCCACCGTGCTTGGATGTGTCCATGGAACCGAGGTGCAGGAGGTGCATAGGTTGTAGAGAGGTGGGTGTTGGCCTCTTCTCCCAAGGGAATAATGACAGAACCAGAAGAAATGGTCTGAAGTTGCGGCAGGGGAGGTTTAGATTAGATATTAGGAAGAATGACTTTACTGAGAGGGTGGTCGGGCACTGGAACAGCCTGCCCAGGGAGGTGGTGGAGTCACCATCCCTGGAGGTATTTCAGAAACGTGTAGACATGGCACTTCAGGGCATGCTCTAGTGGCCGAGGTTATTGGTTTGCGTCTGTTTGTGGGTGGCTGTGGTGTGGGGTTGTGGGTGTCTGTTTTGGGTTTGGTTTGGTTTTGGTGTTTGGCAGTTTTTTGGTTTGGGGGTGGTTTTTTTGTTTGTTTTTTGGGGGTTTTTTTGTTGGTTGGACTCAATGATCTCAAAGGTCCCTTCCAACCAAGAAGATTCTGTGATTCACTGATACTCGGCATTGTTGAGACTCATACCGGGACGCGCGGTTTGGGTTTCCCCTTCTGAGAAGGATGTTGAGGTGTGAGAGTCCACCAAGTAGCTGTAGGAAAACCCCCTGAAGGTGATAGGGATGAAGAACCTCCTCTGCTCGGCTTTGGAGGAAGGACGATTGGGAGATGGCTTGACTTCGAAGAAGCTCTCAGGGGAGTACCAAGCGATGTGAAATTGTTTGATTTGGTGGATAAATGATGTGAAGCAAAACTGGCATCAGGAAGCTGAAATGAGACAACTGTAAATTGGGAATGTAAGCGCTCCTGGAATAAATAACTGCTCAAACAAACTGCCGATTCCAGAGGTAGTTTTTTGTTTCTTCAAATAAAGACAGAAGGCTGTTTTCTAGGCAAAAAAAAAAGCTTTGGCCAGTGGGTAAATAAAAAGACAATAAACTCACCTGCTTGGAGTTTTCCGCATAAAAAAGGATCAGCTATGTATGCCTAAATTAGCGGTGGCTAAAAGCCGTTTTTTCGGCATTTATCTGTAGCCACGCATGTGATTTGGGCTGAACACAATTAGCAGAGTTTACTACAAGGGTAACTTCATCCCTGGCATTTCATGGCCTGCAATAAACAGTTCAGCCTGGATCAAGTTGTGTTTCCTCCAAACTTAAATTACACGGGGCTGTTGCATGCGAGCAGTGTGTGTAGCGGGAGGTGTGGAGCGTGGGACGGAGACGAGGAGGGTCTGGGATCCATTTCCAGCCTTGCCACCAACTGGCTGTCTTCAGGCTATTCTTCAGCTGTCAATTCCCTGCTTTCCCACTTACAAAAACTGGTGTAATGATATTTACCTCGTTTAGGAAGCATGTCGTGATCTTCAGCTAAAAATTTCCAGGGCTATTACTATTTATTGTTGTGTTGCATTTTTGACCGAGTTTGCTCAGAGTTATTTCTTGGCTCTTCTGCAAACGCTCCTGGCTTCTGTTCTGAAGGATTTCACAAGATTGTGGACAGGAGCTGAGTTTCTTATTCTCTAGTTCAAAAGAGGGGAGGGCCTCCTTTTGGATCTGAGAAGAAGGTGAAAAATGTGATTTTTTTTTAACAGTCAGGTCCTGCTGTGAAACTCTTGGATATGGGAGGACAGCCACAGTTGTGCAAGGGGCATCTCCTGGAAAGGAGAAAATTGAGGAATTGCTTCTTTTGCTTTTATAATCCGTTCTCAGGGAAATTTCCTCCTTTAAAGCTCGTCGTGTTACTGAAAATAAGAATGAGATTGCTTCCTGTAGCCGTGGGAGAAGCGTTAGATAGGAATGTTTGCCAGGGTAGGACAGGAGCATGGCTCAGAAGAAAGCGGTGGTTGTTTGGCTTCCCGACTGATTCAAGGTGCGCAGCTGAAACATACCTTCCCTCCACGGGTGGCCTTTTTTTTTCCAAAGGCATTTAAAGGACTCAGAAGCACAAGCCCCACCAACTTTCGGTCTTGCGCAAAACGTGGCTGCAGAGCTGGCTTTGCGTCCTCCTCCGATTACTGAAGGTGGGTTCAGCCAACTGGGTACCCAGGAGAAACAACGTTCTGGAGGAACATCTTCTGGGCTGCTTCTCCCGGCCAGTCAACTTAAAATGTTGCCTGTGGGATGAAGGGCAATGCAAAAAAAAAAAACCCTGATGGGTGCGTGGAAGCGGATGAAGCTACCACAAAATCATAGAATTGTCTAGGTTGGAAGGGACCTTTTCAGATCATCAAGTCCAACCATCAGCCTAAACATGGCCAGCTGCCTTTTGAACACCATTATTGGAGTGAGGCTGGTTTTGAAGAAAGAAAAACAAAATAAAAAAGCTGAAAGGGAGTAAGTCCTTTTGGACTGACATAGGAGAAGCCAAGCACCAGCTTTAAAATCTTTTTCCCCACCACGACTGTCATTAGTCAAGTCGTAATCCCTGCGGAAACAGGGACAAGTTAAATGGTTGCAGAGCTATTGAGTACGGCTGGAGCAAGGCCTTTGGAGAAGGAATAGCAAATCCCCGTGGGACTTGGTACCTGCAGAGCTGGCGGCCTTTTATCTTTCATTAGCAAATATTGTGCGTTATTGGACAGTGCCTTGTGCAGTTACTTACAGGAACATTTAATCAAATAATCTACTCCTCTCCCAGGCGGCTTAGACCACTGCAGTTTTATAGTTACCTACTTCAGCTGGAACAGTTCCTTTCAGCTGTAAAAGCAAATATGCAACATGGAAAAAAGTCTCATTTTATCAAAACAGACAGAACTCTTCCAGCTGCTGATATTAAGGTAAAAATAGCAAGGTTAAATGTTAAACAACCTCCAAGTGGACATTTATAACTACAAAGCAAGCCAGACCAGTTGCTCTGAAAGCACTTTTTAAAAAAAAAAAAAAAAAAAGAAATAATAAAAAAAATTCTTGTTTTACTTCTCAAAAGAAAATTTATTTTCCCCTATTGCTGATGATTAAATACAGTGGAAACTGGTTCCCGTGATAACAAATACATCAGTAATGTGTGGTGCTTCCTGCCTCAGCATCTTGTAGCTCACAAAAGTTTCCATGGCCAGATTTGAATGCTCAAAGTGCTAATAATGTCTGCTAGTCAGCCTTCCTACTGTTCAGAAAATTTCACTCCTGTGGCTTTTTTGGCTTGTTTTGAGAAATCATTGTAGAGGTTAGTGAACTTTTCAATGTGTTGGTATTTAAGCTGTGGTCAGACAGTGAAAAAAAAAAAAATAAAAAGAAAATAAAAGAAAAGGGAAAAAGAAAGAAAAGAGATGAAAGAAAAAAGAGAAGAAAAAAGTTAGTTCATAAAAAGATATTCCTCATTAATAATTGTTTATATGACCATTTGCATGGGAATTGAGCTCATTGTGAAACCTCCACGTTAAAATGGAATTCCTCTGACTCTTAACATATCTTGAAAAATATAGTGCATTAAATGAAAAGATGCCTAAAACAATGCTGGGGTTTTGTTCCAGAGAAACATTTGGGCACTTTCACTGGGAAAGGAGGTTAAAAGGTTGTCAATGCTTTCTCCAGGGGCTCTGTCTGACAGTGAACATGTGTTTCCTCCCTTTAATCGGCTTGCCAGTAGCCAGAAAGCTGCTTGTTTTCTGCAGAGGTTGTCAAAAATGATTTCAGTCTGGAGACGATGAATGATAAAAGAGGTTTTCAAACACAGTTTTGCACTGTAGCATTTGCAGTCCCAGAGAGGATGGATTGTATTACAATCTCGGTGCAAAGGGCCATGTTCCTGTAGTAAGAAAACAGTGCCTCGTTCAACCTGTTTGATGCTTCCACTTACCTTTCAAAGTTGAAAAATAGAAGCTGGACCTTAACTAAAGAAAAAAAAAAAAAAAGGAAAAAAGAAAGAAAAAATCATCCCCAGAGTGTGTTCCTTCTCTCTGGTAAATTAAGTGGTTTATATATTTAGTAAAATTTCTGTTTTTCTCGTGCCATTCCTGGGCGTTGCATTTCCTTCTGGAGTTTACAGAGCGCTCGTTCTTCTCCTGGATGTTTTATACCGGCTGCAGAGCTGTTCCCTCTGAAGTTAGCAATAAAACTTACTCCACCAAGACCGGGCCTATAGTCAAAAGACCTGACGCCATAAAATAACGACCTACCTTAGCTTCCGCTGAAATCACCCTTTCAGATAGCACTCGGCATCTTCCCGAGTTAGATACCTGCCCATACGCAGGAACCCCATTCTTTAATTTTGGGCAAGACTTTGCAAATTGGGTAAGTCGTGCCAACAAAATGGATTTTGCCGGCGTGCGTTAATGCCAAATCCAGAATCCAACAGGGGGATTTATGAAGCTGGCTGGACCCCTGTGCCATTTCCACCAACGGTGTTGCTAACTCTGCAGGCTCAGAAATTCCATATGTGAGAGATTTTTTAAAAAACGAAGGTGCGCTAACACCAGGGTAAGCCCTGACGGTGATACGTGGTTTTTAATTCCTGAAGCCCTGCAGCCCATGCCTGATGACAGCGCCGTGATTAGTTGCCTGGTCTCCCATGCAGGTTGATTAACGTGATGTTGGATGTCTCGCCCTTGTTTAAGCTGCTTTTTGCCCAGAAAATTTTTCTTTCTCCCCAAACTCCAAATCGGTTAAGTCTTTTGTCGCACACCGCTGCCAGTTTTGTCGCTTCCAGCTTTCCCACTGCCAAGTCCCATCTGATCTCGGTTACCTTTCTCTTCATGTGAATTCTGCTGCCAAATCCTACTTTCGCTCAACCTTCCCATCAACTTCATCCGTCTCTCGTTTTCACACACATAATTTTGTCTGTACTCATCCCTAGCTTCTTCACCACCATCAGTCAGGAGAAGGTGCAGAGGAGGAGCACCTTCAAGGGCTCTTCATCCTCCGGTTCCCCATCCTTGCTTTTTTAGGAGGGAAGACCTCAGGAGTCATCCTTGCTGACCCATGCTGGCCGTGGCCAGCCATCTTTGCTCACCCTGCCCCAGGAGGTTGGCAGGCAGGGGGGGAATGTCCCCTCTCCAGGCTGGTGTTGGCTGATGCTGGAGCTGCCCCCAGCTTTGCCAAAACTTGGGTGGAAAAAGAGCTGATGGGGCAGCAGGAGCAGGAACCACTTGGGGGATGGCTGAGCTCAGCAAATGCCCCCGAGTAAGTATTGCCCCCGTGCGAGGCACACATGGTACAGGGAAGTGCACGGAAGGAAAACAAAGTTTAGCCATACTTGAATAGATTTGGTTGCTTGGTGACATTTTCCACATTTTTTCCCTTTTCTTTTGCTTTTTAACTGAAAGAAAAGAACAGGGCAGAGTTTCTATCACGAGTTTCAGCAATTCTCTTCTCAGTTCTATCGCACTGCTGCTAACAGGAACTTCCTGTTTAGTTCCTACATTAAAAGGGCATATGTAAACAAGAGAGTCTCAGAAAATACTAAATACTAAGTACAGAAGGTTTTTATTACCATCTTTTGAGTCTTGTACATGGGGGAAGCTTCATTCCTTCTTTTTCTTTTCTTTTCCTTTTTTTTTTTTTTTTTTTCTTCTGGGCGCAACTAAATTCCAAAACATTGCTCGAGTAGTAACTCGTATTCCGGTCTTTATTATTTCTGACAATATTTTAAATAGCTGGAGTTAGATTTTCTGCCAAGAAAGGCAGGCTGTCAGGCAGCAACTGCATTGTGTAGAACCAAAAGCTGAATATACACTCAACGCATACTTGGGGAACTTGAACACAGAACTGGACAACTTCTTTTCTTTCATCCTCACATGATTGAAGGTTTAAGCGGCTTGATGTCGTCACGGGGAGGTTCTGCTGCACGTATGGCTTGGAAACCTCCGTTGGGGCCAAAAAAGCATCGTGCCAGGTGCATGGAGAATTGTTTGCTCACGTGCTTTGAGGAACCTTACTGTGCAAAGTGAGTAACAGTGCACGCGTCTGGAAAGCCCCCATCGGTCCCAACAGCATCTACACCACATCGCTCTGGACTAATTCCAGGGTGGCACTTTGAATATTTAAAACACCATCTGGGCACGGAGCATCGTCACTACCTTGGCTCTCTCAAAACTCTCCCCATCCCAACCGAAGTGCCGGGGAGAGATGGGGCGAAGGCAGCGCATCCCGCCGGGAGAAGGTTCGACTCCTCCTCTTCCTCCCGCCGAAATATTTGGCTAATGTCATAGAGATTTGGCTAAGTGGATTCAATCAACTGTTTTCACTCTATTATAGTTCATAATCCCTATTCAAGATGAAGTGCACTGCAGCCTAATGAATGTGGTAATGGAATCCTTGTGTATGTTTTTCCACAGCGGGGTGCAGATTAGCATAAGTGTCATATTCTGTTGGCGTGCCTGCTATTATATCTGAGGCGTTGCGCACACTGGGAATTTTTCAACTGGATAATAATAAGATGAATATGGTATGCACATGCACACACAACACACGGGCTTTAGAAAGTGATCTATAATAAATCTCACCTGGAGGGGCATTACGATAGATTAACTTTGCATTTTGGCTTAAAACCGCGATGTTTAAGCCAAGGGTATGTTAACACGAGTACAAAAGAATTAGATTAAATTTCATGCACAGTTTTAAAGAATGTTGTCATTTGGGGCAGGGGAGCACCGAAGAGGTTCTCTGTAGGTCTTAGGGTTTCAGATATTCCTGTATTTCATGTATTCAGGTTCAAAAGCCCAACTCGGATGTCTGCCTGGTCGGAGGCTGACGTTGCAGCTCCAAGGGATGGCATGCAGGCAGAGGAAAGCTTCTGGATTGTAGAAGGTGACCACGTACGCGCCTCCTCAGGCGGTCCCTGTCGACCTGTGAAAGAGGAAGGAGAAAACCCCAGCTATCTTTATTGCAGTAGCACTTTGGTTTTACCTGCTGAACAGGGTTTGGTTTTGTTTTTTTTTTTTCCCTGGGCTGATCCAAGCAGGATCAAACCAAAATCCAGCTCAACCCAAAATTCCTCCCAAAACACCCAGTCAAGTGCTTGCTGCGAAGCCTTGTGCAGCTTTGGCTCTACCTTACGGCCTCTGAAATGAATTTTGCCCTGAGTTGTAAGATGCATTTTTGGATACTTCAGGTGGTGTAGTTTTCCTCTGGTTGGAGAAACTCCTGATGAGCCTCCTTGCACATCACCTAAGAGAGACAGCCCCAGCTTATGATTAGTCCCAGAATTTATTACTCGATTATGGAAAGTGCAGGCCTGAGAAATTCATACCACTTAAGCAATGGTTTAGTGTGACTAATCAAAGAGGTTTTCCTGGCACACGGGAGGTATCAATATATATAGACTAGTGTAGAAAAGCATATCTTTATGCTTTTAAGCATGGTGGCATGGTAAGAGTTTAAGCATATTAATCAGTCCAAGGTAAGTGCTGCTTCTGTATCATACTTTAATCCGATTCTTTCTGCAGTGTTAGAGAAATTATATCTGTGGCTGCAATAACATTTAGAAAAGAAAGTGTTTGCCAAGAAAGCGAGACAATCAGACCAGTCATTCAGACCTGAGAATTGACCACAGGTTTCCTTTACCTTTATTATCAGTACATTTCTGCACAATCGCTACAAGTCAAACTATTTGAACTTTACAGAGAAGGTGTCAAGCCATCAAAGGGCATTAATGTTTGTTTGTTTGGTATTTAGTCTGGAGGAGCTTTGCTTTTAAAAAAGAAAAAAAAAAAAATCTATTATCATGGGTCAGTAATTTGATACATTTTTCCTGAGAACAAAACTTGGACTTCAGAGGGCTAATAATCTGCGATACAATTGAGTTGTGAGTGTTATTCTCTGTTGTTTTCTGAAGCCTGAATGACGTTTTCAAAACTCAAAGAAACCTGTCTCTCATGTGCATATTAGCAAGAACTGGTTTCCTAGCAGCTCGTTTTTTGAAAAAAAAAAAGAATTAAGAAAAAAAAAATCCCACTGCCAGTTGAAATAATGTAAATTGGAATTTCCAGTGAAGCTCAAGCATCCTTTACAATCACATCACCCCTTTCCTTCAACGTGGTATGAAGAGGCTGGGTGGCAAATGTATTTAAGACTCTGAGGAAAAGGGCTGTTAAGTCAACCTTGGTAACTTAACTGAAACAGTATACGTGTAAATCCATCGCAAATCCCTGGCCTTTTACAGCTCCTGTCCCAATGGAAATCAGATCACAGAACTGTTTACAAGAGACTACGAGTCATTTGGATAAAGAGCCATGACAGCATGCCCCGTATTATTTGAAATTTTAGTAACACAAGCCTAAATAATTATTCTAAAAGCAAAATAATAAGGATTAGGTAATTATTATGAGGTAATTATACTTAGGATATTTTGTATTTAAAAGAGAAGAACGATTTCACTGTAAAAGTGGGTGCTTTGCTGGTTTGCAATCAGTTGTAATCTTTGGTGTTTAAAGATAACATTCCTATTTAAAAAAAAAAAACAAAAAACTAGGATACATGCATATATACCTTTTACCCTGAGCTTTAGATGTCCTGAACAGTAATCTTTAAAACAGCTAGAAGTAGCGCCATAAAAATATTTTACAACATTATTTAATGTATGAGCTAATCCCCAGCTAATGGTCAATTTTTGCCATTTTTTTCGAAGCGGCAGGAGGCGGGGGGTGGGGACCCTGCTCCCGTTCAGCCAAACCCCCCAGCGGCGCAGGAACAAAAGGGAATCGCTTCCATTCCCAGTGCTTGGAGAACCTTCTTGGTTGGAAGGGACCTTAAAAGACCATCCAGTTCCAACCCCCTGCCACGGGCAGGGACACCTCCCACCAGACCAGGTTGCTCAAAGCCCCGTCCCAACAAATGCTACGTTTTCATCAGCGCTTTAAATAATCTTCCCCAAATGATATGTTATGAGCGTATGCTTGGAAATAGTTGTATTAAACTCATGTAAGGTTGGGTGGTGGGTTTTTTCCTTCCTCCCCAAAGTCGCTTTGAAATATTTATTGCAAACAGATGTGAGTGTGCTGTTAACTTGAAGAATTAAAGTTCTTTCTCCAGCAAATCATTATTTTACAATTAATAGTTGCAGAAGGGGAGGAGGCCTGCCTGGATGTGTAGCATTGTAGGAAACCCATGGATTGCTCCGAGTGGAATTTGCCTTTGATGCTTCTTGTTATAGTCGGGACTGCCCTGTCCTTGCCTGGCCACACGTCTGCGCCCACCATCCCCATCCCACGGGCCACCTACCAGCCACAGAATTGCCACCAGCAGCTCTTCCCCAAGTCCTTGAGGAAGGAAATAAGTGAAACCCGCACCCCATATTTCTCTGTGGGGTGAAATTATTGCTCGGCTTGGTCAGTTACGGAAACAGGCTGCCCCACGTGCAAGGGTTTTGTGGGTCTGGTGGTGGCACCTTGGCAGCCTACGGACAGGTCGGCCATCTCGTGGCTGGTTGAGCCGGTGACATGAGGTCCTTGTTTTGCACCAGCCTGCGTACAGGGACAATAGCCGTGACTGATTTAGAGGTTCTTTTCTCAGCCCTTCTGTAGGTTTCTGGTGTCTGTCCTGGGCACGCGAGATGTGTCTTGTCCTTGAAAAAGTAGGAATAGCACTCTTGCCTGGGGGTGTCCAGAGCCTGAAGTTGTTACTATCTGTAATGTCCTCGGAGATCCTCGTGGGAAGGATGCTGTGTAACTGGGATTGTGATTCAGAAAAGAGAAAACAAGGGTACTGATGAGATTGTACCTCTCAGGCAGGAGCATAGAGATGAAGGGCATTTACTGCCATCTATGGTGGTAGAGTGATAGTGTGGACACCTGCACCCCAAACCGATACCTCCAGTGTGCACCACAAAGCTGTAATAATTTAATTTTTTAATTTTTTTTTAGTGCATTTGGTTTGTTATGTATTTTCTCTGCAGTGAGGCAGCCCAAAACGCAATGGCCATGCAGGGAAACGCTTGTTTTCCTTGTGCAGAAAAGGACTGAAATGCTGTGCTGGGGGTTTTGTAGGTGGCTGTTCTTTAGTGTGCTGGGCTTAAAGGGCAGAAGCCATCTGAGGGTGTGGGGTAATCGGTCATCTCCGGTGTTGTCTTGTGAAGCCAGTGCCCGCTGTGATGTTTCAGAGGGAGAACAGAGCGTCTTCATAAGTTGAGCGCACACATGCGTACGTACATTGGGGAAGATGTGTCTATAGAAATATATATCTCTTTACCAGCCGAGCCAGCAGCATGCAAGCTGACATCAGCGATGCTTACCCCCGTGCAAGGGATAAGTTGTGTGTCTTCTGAAGAAAACCGCCCCAAACACTGTCATCTCCCCCCTCACCGTTGCTAACTCCAGTCTGCAGAACTGGGATTTTGGTGAAAATCCTCCGTCTGTGGAGAGCAGCCGTTGCTTCTCTCCTTGCTCAGCCCTGTCTCCCGCAGCTTGACCAAAAAGTAGCCCAAGCCCAAAGGTTCTTGCCACCGGTGGGAGGTCCAGGATCTTGCAGGTGGGAACAGGGTGAGAATGTAGTTTGCATCCAAGGCAGGCAATTAGCAGCCTTCAGCTCTGTCTGGTGAATGAGCTTCAGCTGTATTGATGGCTGAGGGTAAAAGAGGGTCATAAATGCTACCACAATCTTGTCAAAGTATTGTGTCGGGGAAATCACCCGGTTGCTCTTCCGTGTGCTCTCGTTCCACTAACCTTCTGGCCTGGACCATTGAAATTATTACAGCTTCAATTATCAGGCAATAGATGGCCCCTTGCTGAAAGCAGGGAAGCGGGTGGCAATCCTAATGAGATCCTGATCCCGGGGACCTAATTCCCCTCTCATTTCCAGTCCCTTTATGGGCAAAACTCCCTGGATTTAAGTGGAATTGGGTCTGATTTGCATTGCGAGGAGGCTTTGGATCAAGTTTGTAGCATCTTTGCAAGAGAAGGGTTTGCTCTCCTGGTTGACGGTAGCAAGACCTGTGTATTCACCACCCTGCGGGAGCGGACGTAAAATCTCAAATTAATAGTTTACTTTTTGTCTGTTGGGCACGTGGCTGCGGTAAAGCTGCCCCTGGGAACGGTCTGTACCCGTATCCTCACCTGGCTTCTTGTCCCTGGCTTAACGGGGGACTAAATGCTGTTCCTGGCGGGGAACAAAGGAAAAAGAATTGATGCCTGCAGGGATGAGGTGGTGCTCAGAAACGGCCTAAGACATATATGCAGTCAACTTCCCCAATGGCTACGCTTTGCTACGGTTTACTTTAGGGTGGCAAAGTCGGAGTGGACCTGTAGAGCCAAAACAATCAGGGCTGAGGACCTGCCACCCAGCCACCACGGGAGGATTTCTCCTGGATTAGCTTTCACCTGGTTCCCATGGGCTGAGTGCCCGGCATAGTGCCTGGAGGGCATTAAATGTTATATCTTCCAGCTTCCATTCCACCTGAGCAACCTCCGCTTTGCACACCACAAAAAGCAGCCCATGGTATGACCCAAAGTGCTGTAGCTGTACCTGCCTCTAATTCAGACCGAAACGATGGGCCGGATGCATCCTTGCACCCGTCCGGCCCTGGGTGAATGGCCAACAGGCAGATCCTCACTGCCGGCGAGAAAATCTCTCCCCAGGGATTCTGTCTGTCCCCGAGCTGCAAACCCAGAGAGTCACATCATTCCTCTTTTCCCACATTAATTGGCGCTTGAATCGCTAGCAGGTACAATTTAGCGTTTTCTCCTAGCATTGGCTAAATAATAGTGACGCTTTCCCTGCTGTCATTGGGCTTTGCTAATTTTAGCTCAGATGTAGTTCTTATTTCTTCAGGAGAGCCATAAAACCTTCTTCCAGCTTTGCATTTTATTCCTCTTTGAAGCCCAGAAAAATTAGCAAAGTCGAGAACTTTATTTTCGGAGTTCATTAAGCTCTTAACAGTAAATTCTTTTCTCACGTTCCAGATGTTGTGGTTTTCTTGACCTTGGTTTATATTTCCCTGTGATGGGAACAAGCCGACGTCTCATTCCGGCCTTGCCAATCTCTTTGGAGAGCTGAGCGAAGGGGGGGTGCAAGAAGCCTCCTGAGAGGTTTTTCGGAGAGGGAGAATGGAAAAAAACTTGGCCCTATCGTACCGGCCTGCTGCTTTGTCTGTAGTCCGTAGGCTTTGCCCCCACCGCTCAGCGCCCTGACCTCTGCACAGCTATTTTTAAATATCGAATGCTTTTTTACCAATATATACAGAATCACAGGATCTTCTTGTTTGGAAGGGACCTTTGAGATCATCGAGTCCAACCAAAAAAATAAAAAAACCAAAAAACACCAAAACAAAAACAAAAACTACACGAAACAAACACCCACAACCCCACACCACAGCCACCCACAGACAGACACAACCCAACAATCTCGGGCACTAGAGCATGCCCTGAAGTGCCATGTCTACACGTTTCTGAAATACCTCCAGGGATGGTGACTCCACCACCTCCCTGGGCAGGCTGTTCCAGTGCCTGACCACCCTCTCAGTAAAGTCATTCTTCCTAATATCTAATCCAAACCTCCCCTGCCGCAACTTCAGACCATTTCCTCTGCTCCTGTCATTATTCCCTTGGGAGAAGAGGCCAACACCCACCTCTCTACAACCTCCTTTCAGGTAGCTGTAGAGGGCAATGAGGTCCCCCCTCAGCCTCCTCTTCTCCAAACTAAACATGCCCAGTTCCCTCAGCCTCTCCTCGTATGACTTGTTCTCCAGACCCCTCACCAGCTTGGTGGCTCTCCTCTGGACACGCTCCAGCAGCTCAATGTCCTTCCTGGAGTGAGGGGCCCAGAACTGAACACAGCACTCGAGGTGAGGCCTCACCAGTGCCCAGTACAGAGGCACCATCACTGCCCTGCTCCTGCTGGCCATGCTGTTCCTGATACAAGCTAGGATGACATTGGCCTTCTTGGCCACCTGGGCACACTGCTGGCTCATGTTAAGCCGGCTGTTCACCAACACCCCCAGGATATTTGTCATCCCCTTCCTTTCCACCTGAGCCCTTTACATTTCGGGGGTAGTACTCTACCGGCAGGTGGGTACGTCTGAAGTGCGGCCCTGGAATAAGTTAAGCCCGTTGTTTCGGCAACACTTCGGAACCTGCACGAATCCTTCTTTTCCACTTTCGAACATGCTAAAATTCAGCGGTTTGGGCAGTCCCTTGGATTTGAGCAGTGTTCAATTATGCAATATACGCATTAATTAAACACCCGAACCTATCTATTCTCTCCCAGCCGCCGGTGAATCATTTTAAATGCAGTTTGTGCCTTTTTATCCTCTTCAGATGTTGGATTTTTGAAGACAAGCACCTGCAAGCCTTTTAGGAGGTGTTACTCCTGCTGTTACTGACGTTTTAATAAATGCAGGAATAAATGCTCCCCACCAAATTGTCTAATGTCAACACTTACCTCATCGAAAGAAGTGAGTCAGTTTGAACAGAATTTATAACATGTGCCATACCTATAGCCGCCTAATGCCAAGCGCATCCAGTTTTGTATCCATTTTTCCTGTTTTCTTGGAAACCATAGTAACTATCAGGCCGCGTCCATAAATATTACAGCGAGTATTTGTCTTTGTGCACTCGCATGGGGAAACATATGAAAAATGGATCAAAGATAGCGATTCATAAAGGGAGGAGTTGGGGGGGGGCGAACCCACCCTTCTGCATGGCACGTCAGCCTGCTTATTCTTGCCAGCAAATATTTTACCATAGGGGAAGAGAAATACAGTAATAGAGGGTAAAGCCCTGAACTAGGAGGGCACTGGTGTTTGGTGACTTCTTCCACCTCAAGGCATCGCCTAACGTGACCGGCAAGACGCTGCTTTGCTCTCTGGAGATAATCGTTCCTGGGAAGAGAGAGGCTTGGGCTGACATTTTGGTTTGAGCATCTGTCAGCTGAAACAACTGGGAGCTGGAGGGGGAAGGAATCGTGGAGATCAGAAGGAGAGGAGATGTTGAAATGCGGCGCTGAATCCATCCTCGGACGTTGCAGAGCTTCCTAGGGGTGGCACAAGGCACAGCCAGCGCTTCGCTCTCCTTGAGAGGCTTTGGCATCATTTATTCGGCCTCGGGGCTGGCTCTCTGCCCCAGCAGGCAATATTCTGCCCGTAGGAACTGCAGGAAAGCCGGAGGTATTTGTGGATCTAAAATGCCGTGTTTGCGGGAGAGCCAGTCAACAATATTGTATTGTTTCAGTTTTTATAGACAAAGAAAAAACAAAATCTGTATCTTTAGGATATTTATCTATTTTGCCACTCTAATATTTTGGCTACCCCGTGTGCTGCCCATTTATTGAAAGCAATCTTGTATAAAGAAAACATCCAAACAGGATGGTCCTGGAGACAGGTTATAAGTGGTTCAGTTTGAATGAAATCAGGTAATTCTTTGGCTAGAGAGATGTGAAGAAGAGGAGAATCTTTGTTTTCTAGCAATTAGTGAAATTCAGGAGGTTCGAGTTTTGTCTGGATGATAACAAATAATTGAGCCCAATAGCTGGGATATCCAGGTTTAAGAAGATACCAAAAATTGGCCAGAAACATTGAAAGTGGGTCACCTTTCTACTCTTTCTTGTCAATAGACAAACCACAAAGGATTTTTTTCCGCTTTTTTTTTTTTTTTCTTTCTTTAGACTAGAGATGGGGTCATGTCACCTCCTCTGTCCTCTTGTTCTGTGCCTGATGATGGAAATGATCAACAGAACTGAGCGTTGAGGATTTTTGCCAGGCTCAATTTAGGGCTGTGTCACCTTCTCAGTTTCACCACTGGAAAGCCAGAACAACTTTGTATTTTCTTTGCTTTTTGAGTCTGGTCTCCTCTTCACCAGGTCAGCCAGAAACCCATTGCCGCTGGCACAGTCCGAGGGTAAAGTGTCAGGAAGGAATATTATGAGTCAGAGTCTAAAATCAGGAGCCACAGTCCCTGGCATCAGTGCGAGAAAAATGTTGGGTTTGTTTCATTTGCCTTCCCTTTTCTGTCTGCGTTATGTTTTGAGGCTTGCATCCAAAACCCAAAGGGGTTGAAACTTTTGGGGGGATGAGGGGTGGGATGAAGTCAAGCCCCACCTTCTAATGGACATATTGAATGTCTCGAGGTTTGTGGTAGAGCATCGGGAGCGCGGCCAGGTGATCGATCGCTGAGTTCCCTTCCCACTTCAGATCGGCCTCGGAGGTCTGCTGGTGAAAGCCAAATCGAACCCAACACCGTCACTACGTGCCTGGGACCTACAACCTCTCAGTGCTGTTCGTTTTCAGCACAGAACAGGCAAAGTGACTCGGGACTGGGAGAGGAATTGCCCTCTGGTGACTCGAAAGCAGTTACCGAAGAGCTCTAAATAGCCCCGTTCCCTGCAGAGATGCCATCAGGATATCAACTAGTGAAAACGTGGAGAACAAACAAAGAAAGTAAGCTAAAAGTGCTGGGCTTGGAAAACCCAGATCATTCCGTGCTGCTTTTCCACTTCCCCTTCTGCACACACACACACAGACACCTGTTTTGTGAGAAATATAGGTTTTCCCGAAAAAGCCCTGAGGTGCACCTGTGTGTTGGGGTGAGGTAATGGTAGACGGGAACGGGTTGTAGCTGAGGCAAGGAGTCACAAAGAAGTACGTGTGTGTGTGTGTGTTTTAGGACCCACACAAAAATGCTGAGGGGGCAAGGTTAACGGTTGGGAGGGCAATTTGGGGTGAGAGGCAGGAGATTTGGCATTGAGAGCCCGAGGCCACCGCCGTCCTCCCAGGAATTCATCAGTGCTCGAGCCTGGAGCTGAGAAAAACATGGCACCGACCGGCACGTATGGATTTCCCTTCCA
The DNA here is from genome assembly GCF_964106895.1 of Numenius arquata. NCBI lineage: Eukaryota > Metazoa > Chordata > Aves > Charadriiformes > Scolopacidae > Numenius > Numenius arquata. The sequence continues at coordinate 30,845,324 of NC_133582.1, read as the reverse complement.
TTAGCAATTGTGCTGGATGTTCAGGCTATTTGGATATTGGAGGAAAAAAAATTGATGAAGCAGCAGGAAAAACTGCCAATTAGTTTTTGGTGAAGTTTTTTTTTTTTTCCATGTTTGAACTTTTTGTTGTTAAATAAGTTTGGGGGGACTTTTTTTTTCTTCTTGAGGGGAAAAAGAAATGGTCAGATATTTGCCTTAAAACGTTGGTTGTTCTTTTTGAATTGTTTTTTTTTTTTTTTTGAATCAACACATTGCACTGAAAAAGTGCAAACAAGCTGTTATTTCCGGAATTCTTGACAGCTAGTGCCTCTGAGCCTCTGGCCCTGCTGACAACCAGCGGCCAGTGCTCATCCAGCCTGTTAGGAGTCCAAAACTGGACTCCGTGGTGGTTGACAAAATGTAGTTTAAGGGAAGAAAATTTAAGAGTTTATTCCTCCATCCTGAAAAATAGACATACAGGGTCAGGACATTGCTTCCTCCCTGCTGTGCAGTAAGGTGGAGTTGGTCAAGGGGTTGGCTCTTAGGCTTTTGTGGAACCCGTGTCTCAGCCGGGGTTGGGCTTGCCCAGGAGCTCTTGTCTCTTCAAGGTGATTCCCACTTGTCCCAGACAAGCACGTAAGGCACAGTTGAAAGGAAAGAAGGTAAAGACCAAGGGAGTCTATTTTAACGGCCTAATCTTGGCATCAGAAGGGGGAGTGAAAATTAAAAGGAGTTTTTTGTGAATTGAGAATATTTCTGGCTAGCTGTAAAGTTGTGTAAGGGAGGATCCTGGACTGCCTTTTCTTGTCCCCGTTTAGCTAGACAACACAAGCCTGCAAATAAATTCAATTCTTCCTTTCCTTTGATTTCCCTGCATCCTTTTTTGGGTTGGTTTGGGGTTTTTTTGTGCCCTTCCCCCTTTGTATTCGGAGTCAGTCGCGGTGCTCGCCTGTAGCTTCACTGACCCCATTTGAGTCTAAAGAGTTTCCCACCCACTCACCCCAGGCAATAAAGCCTTTCTTTAGGTGTGGGGCTTACAGCTCTCAGCTCACACCGCTGGATAAAGAGCATCTGGAGCCCTGGCATATTTTAAAGTTATCCAAATGTTCGTCCCTAAAGAAAACTCATCAAAGTTGCTTTTGGCTCTTTCTGTTCAAAGGGGGGGAAGGCGTTATCAGGACAGAAGGCGTAGTTTTGCTGGTACGCTGAGGGGGATACAATACCCTTACTGTGAAGGCAGGGTCCACTTCGTGGTGCTTGGAGCATCCAGTGACACGCCTGAGAACGAGTTTTGTAGCCTCAACTGGAGGAAGCAGTCAATGTTCATGGAGTGTCAGATAATCCGCTGTGACACATGATCCAAAAACATAAGGCTGATGAATATTCCTGGCACTCCGTGCCGGTGCTGAGAGCAGATTATGCATTTTTAAATGTTTGATGTTCTTTCAACAGTTAAAAGCCATTTTGGGCAACAGATAGCTCTGAAGATATTTTAAATAATATTTTTTTTTTTTTTACCACTGGGGCTTATCAGCGCTTCATTTTAAGAAGCAGCATCACAGAAGGCAGACAGCTCTCTAAGGACCCAGATCTGATCTCACTTACACCTATTCATAGCCAGAGTAAGTCGGCTGAAGCAAATGGAATTTACTCCTGCATTAAGCAAGTGTAACCGAGAGCAGAATTTAACAGGCTCCTCTGCTTGGCGCTTCCCGTGCATCTCTTTTACGAACTCTTTTCGCAGCTCAGGCTGTTTCCGTGGCGAAGGGGAGCCGGAGCGTTTGGGTTTTAGAGGATGGGTGCAAGACGTGGCAGCTGGGTCAAGGAGGAGCACTTGGCTGGTGTAAAGGCGTGAGCCTGCAGACTTTGATATGGGAATACGTCCTGCCCAAGCAAGAGAGCCAATCAAGCTTCCATGGGGCATAAGGATTGCACGTACAACAGTTTGCAGAACCAGAATTTGTATGGATTAATTAAAAAAAAAATCATCATCATCATCATCATTATTTATTATTTATTTATTATATGTATATTAAGTGAAACCCACGCGCACCATGGTAAGAAACAGAGATTCTAATAACCCACTGCTTCTAATAAGCCAGCCCTGGCTTTGTATTTACTGTCTTTCCAGTCCTACTTACGTACTGCAAGCGACTGTGCCTCCGCAGAGCTCTCTGGATGTGAGCGTTTTTCCCTCTCAGGCAATTGCATTTCCCACTAAAGGCTGTGCTCTGCTTTTTCTGCCCTGCTGGCAGCGCAAATGTGCCAATCTCATTCTCTAGGCATGGTTCCTGTTGTGGGATCAAATGTTAGGATTTTAAAAGCTAAAGTTTGATGTGGATGAACAACTGCCTATAAAACGCATTAAGCTCTTACCCTGTAATGTATTTAATTTCACACTGACTGATGGTATTGCCCCTGAATGGATTACGGCAGGGGGCTGCCATTGTCCTACTAAACCACACTGGTTAAATAATACTTTGGAGTCTAAAGCTGCTCCGGGAGCATTTCATATCGGCTAACATGTGAAATGAATACCTTAGCTTTTTCTGCGAGTGCTTTGGGTTGGTTTAAAACAAATAAAATAAAAAAAAAAAATAGCTACATGTTGAGTTGGTTTACCAGCAGCAGAGAATTCCGCACAGTTGCAGGATGGTGTCGGTTCCTCCGTGAAAAGCTATGAAAGCCCCCCATTCAGGGACGTGCAGGTGCTTCCCCCGGCTCGGTGAAGGCTCCTGGAGCACAACGCTTCTCAGGAGAGGTCTCCCTAAGCTCATAGGTGTTTGGTGCTTCCAGTGTATTTATTTAAGCAGCGTCTCCTTGACATTAGTGCCCAAAGGGTCAGAGACCGGAGTGCTGCTTAGAGCTCAAATCTGTTAATGTCTCTGTATTATAGTTGAGGGGATCAGCTTCCTTGCTGGGCTTTTTTATTATTATTATTTTAAATTTAATTAATTAATTTTAGCTTCAAGAGTTTTTTCTCTGCTAAATAGTTACTGCTGAGTCTTTCTTCTCGTTGTCCCTTATGCTGAAGTAAATCATTACTCCGATGGAGTTACACCTTCTGTATACAAAAATCAGGCGCCTGGGCTCTACCCATCCTTGATGCGTGCTCTGCCCTGATTTGTGTCACTCTGGGAAGGTCTGTGATTAACTGTATGAGTAAATGAATTATGTGCTCCTCCTGCCTGTTTCACCCTGCTCCGTATTATGTAAGACAACCCCAAATCAAAGAGGATTTCTCAAGTCCATGCAGTTGCGAGTAAATTCCACTCCCTGTGAAGTCATTTTACAAGTATGTGCTTTATCTGTAGAAATATATGTAAATACACATAGATATATAGTTATCTCTACAAAGGTATATGTATATCTCTATATAAATATCTATAAATATATATGGATGAATATATTTATGTATAAATACATAGAGAGGTCTGTAGCATCAGCAAGCATCACTCGGGAATGCGTGGCTAGGAACAGGATCATCTGCAGTTTGCTGAAGCACGAGCCCTTAGCAACTCCGCTTATTGCATTGATTAAGAAAAATTAGAAGATCTTTTCTTTCTTGAAGAAGAGAAAGAACTGTGGTAAGAAAAGGCTAAGGAGGTATTAAAGCCCCGCTAGTCTTTTTTTGTTTTGTTCCCCCATCCTCCCCAAACTTCAGCAGAGCCAGGAAAGAATGCTGGAAGTCATCAGAGGCATGGTTGGGATAGAGAGTGTTAATTCTTCCATATCTAAGCCTCTTTGTCGAAATTCCCTTTGTCTCTTGCCCCAAGTCATTAAACACTAATCCCATCACTCTTCCTAATCCGCTGCAGTGGAGCCAGAGTTCAGTTTCCGAAACTGTCTTTGTTGCTTTTCTAATAGACAGCTCGCTCTGGATTTTGGTTGGTTCGGTCACATTTAGGGCTTTCCAGTGCAGTTCTTTAATGAAGTGCCATTAATGAAACTTTTCCTCCTTCATGCAGTGTGCACGGGCATCAGTTGGTTTAGTGTTAAGTAGGGTAAGGTGGCTGGTCATCTTAGCAGCCTTTGCAAAATATGACTGTCAAAGGCAAAACCTAGGAAACAAGACCATTGAAGAATATAGCCAGTGAAGTACTCATTTAATTACTAAGGATTTACAAAAGAAAATCTGTTCTTTGTGGCTTACAAAAGACAACAAGCTCAGAAGAGATAGTAAAGGGTTTGAGACCTATTCCTTTTGCTCCCTCCCCCCTCTTCCCAACAAATCCTGGAAGAGGAAATGTGGCTGAGCAAAGGCATCAAAGCCTATTGTAAACTCTTTCCAACCTGCTGCAGGAACGCTCACGTCCGAAGCGGGAGGTGTTCCTCTTGCTGCTAAAATAGACTTTGAGTCCTTTCCCGCCAGGAGACGTTACCCGCATTATCTAGATCAATCCTGCCACGGCAGAAACTTGAGCATCGGTCCGTTCCTCTGCGCCGGAAACGAAAACTTCTTCATAACCAAAGTGTTTCTGATAGCGGGAGGTGGTTTTTGGAGGTGCGTTTGGTTGCATAGGTTTCACCTGGCACAGTGGAAGTTTTGAAGAAAGTACTTTTTAGCCAGCGTATAAATGGCAAAGCTTTGGATTTTTTCTTATGGCGGGGACACCAAAAACCATCCCCGTTCAGTTCATTTGCTCCAGGTGTAAGAAGGGAAACAAAAACCTCTTTGGGTAGAAACTTGCCAGAAAAGTTGCTTGTATCTGCAGCAGACCCGCCTCTAGTTTAAAATTGTTGCCAGAACGATAGATTCTGTACATAGGTTTAAGTATAACCATTTACATTTTCGGAAAGCTTTCTTCTGTGGCCAGATACAAGAGTCCTCGAGTTAATTAGAACATCTTTCCACTAGGTCTTGAGATTTGGATTGAATCTTCAACTTCCATGTTCTCAGTGGGACATAAAGTTAAAAAAAGAATAAAGGCTGTGAGTGTAGGAAAACTATTGAAGCTGGCAAATCTGCTGGCTGTATATATTATATTTGATAGGTGTTAACACTTTTTCCTGTGATATGAGCTGTCTAATTACCAGCAAACTTGTGATATGAAATAAACCACATCTTATTGTACAGCACACTTTCCATACGCTCTATTTTACTACGTTCATATGCTGTATAAATGAGAGCCAGCTTTGATTATTAAACAATTTAATTGCTCTGGCAAGTTGATATTACAGTGCCCTGGAACAGAGTGCTCCAAAGGAGGATATTCCCTTAAAGGCTCTTTTAACAACTGGTGGGTCTGTGTTTGGTTTGTCTAGATCCTGGGGTTTTCTCTCTTTTTTTTTTTGATAGCAATTTGTTTGGGGTTTGTTTGCTTTTTTTTGTTTACACTCTTATATTCCTGGATTTTGTTCTGTTTTGTTGCCAAAATGTTCTGGCAGGTGACACCCTAACTTGATCTTCTTCAAACATTTTGATGCAATTACGTTGCCTCCCGTGGTAAGCCGGCTCGATAACTTGCTTTAGTAAAAAATCTCTCAAATCCCCTGGGAAAATAAATCAGATCCATTTACAAACTGAATAAATCACAACAAAGTGATTCATCTGCAAATGAAACCACAGTGTTCTCTGTAGATAAAGAAAAACAACTGTATTTTGCCACTTCATCAGGGTTTCTTCCCCCCCTCAAATTCCAATGTGCATCTACTGTTGGCAATAAAAGTTACACTTGCATGTTGTTAAAATTTGTTCATATGCTTCAGCACTTCTACTTTCCTTGTAATTGACTTGCCAAGTCTCTTACTTCAGGGAATTGGAACAGCTTTTACATGTGATGAGGAAAAATTTCCTGTACAAGTCACTTTAAAAAAAAAAAAAAAAAAATTAAAAAAAAAATCGCAGAACTCATCCTGGTGTCAGTTATAGGCTGCGCTGGAGCAGCATCACCAGCTGAGTACCAGCTGTCTGCTAGACTCCCACCCTTTAAACTTGGTCCTCCCTCCAGTTGAACAACCCATGGTGAATTAGCTCCCCATGGCTACATCCTGGCAGAGCTTTTCGTGTAATCCTTCCCTTCCTTTCCATTTCTCAAGTAGTGACTTTTTTTTTTTCCCCCACTCGTCTTCTCTCTCTCTGCTTTCCCCAACTGCAGCTCAGATGGAAGAGGAGTGTCGGATGGGTCCACGCCACTCCTGGGGAATGTCTTCTGCAGGGCATGGCCCATAATGATTTGATAATCATGAAAAAAAGCGTGTTGGAGACTGACATCAAAACAAGGAGTACTGATTAATGGTGACGTAGCTTTCTCTGAGCTGGGTATGATGTGAAGTGTAATAAAGAGGTCTTTAACGAGTTACGGATGTCTAGGGTCAAGGCTGGATGCCAGTCCTCAGCATGGGCTGGTCGGGAGCACGCCTGGCTTGCGTGGCTGCTGTTTTGGGATGAGCTTTCATGCCTGTTTGCACGAGTGGCAGAATCCCCTTGGATTTCAGCCCAACCAAGCCTTGGAAAATGCAGGCAGTAACGAACAGATCTCATTATTGATTAATATTGATTTGTTGATGTGGCCGTGAATGAAACATCTGTTTCTTTCCTTGGCTGGCGTTGATTTTCCCTCCTTCCCGTCTAAAGGAGCCCATGCAGAGCTCCATGCTTGTGAAGTTTTCTCATGAAGCCCTTGCCATAGCTTCAACAAAAGGACATGAAGAATTTCCTTTGCTAGTGGTGGCATTCAGACCAAAAGAGAACCCCTGGAAAATTTAAAAGCTTTTGTAAAAACTCAAGAAAAGAATTTAAAGCCTTTTCAAAGAAAGAAAACATCAATGTAAAGCCTCCCATAGTTGTCTGCCAATGCCGTCTCTCTTGATTTGAAGAGGTTTTGTTAACTTGGGGGAGGGAGGGAGGCAGAGTTAAGGTTTTTGCTGGGTTTTATTGTTGGTTTTATTGTTCTGCTGGTTTGTTTTGAGTTTCCTGTTATCTTCTTTTTCATCAACACATGCGGGAACTGTGGTTATACTTGAGCATTTATTTACCTATCCAGAAGCCTCACTTTTCAAGCGTGAAAATGCTCAGGTGTGTTGCTTTGGCCAATAAGTTTCCTTCATACGTGATGAGGGGGTTCACTCTGATACTAAGCAGTGATCTTCAGTGAAAGATTTAAGTGATGAGTTTGCATGATAACGTCACCTCGTCAGGGCAGGAATCAGCCCGGTACCCTCTGGATGGGACTGCATAGCTCTTTCCTACCCCACCTTAGCTTCCCAGGCAGTGCTATCAATGGTCAAAATCAATGTATCTCATGAAGGAGCTGCAAAACGGATGGTCTGCAAAGATTGCTTCAGACAAATGGCAGAGTTGAGTGGGGAGAGGGAGACGAGGGACAGAGTGGAGAAGGAGTAGGGCTGGGAGAGACTTCTCTTCTCTCACCAGAAACAGGGAGGGAGAGAAGTGGGGAGGTTATGCAGCTTTCCACCATTCAAGTGCTCATGTTTAGATACCCTGCCTCTTTGATGGCACCATCATCTGCCTCGATAGCACTCCCAACAGCTTGGAAAACAAATGCCCTCAGAAAAGAAAACCACCTCTTCAACCCACGTTTCCGGAGCCGGTGCTTAGGAAGAAGCTGTGGATGTCCCTAGGAGGTTTGCTTGGGAGGCTGAATGGAAAAGGCAGGAGAAAGGTAGTTTTATTGTAAACGAGAGAAAACTACTCAAATCCAAAGGTGCTAGAACACTCAAAATACTTTCAGGGTCTCTGTTTCCTTCTCTCGATCTGTCTTCTCACAGAGTAAACATTTCTGTGTGAATTTTCATGGGAAACAAAAGCAAGCTTTTGTTAGTCCTTGTTCAGAAGAGGGGGAAAGTAGACTTCCTTAATAAATTTATCAAAAAGATGTGTCACCTTTTCCACAGCCTTCGTCCTCCTCCATTCTTGCCATCTTTCCTCTGTAGCAAAATCCTCCCTGCCTCCAACCAAAACCAGAAAATATGCTCCAATGTCAATCCAGCGGCACTAGGTCTGAGAAGTTCCTGGTTGTTGGAAGGACCCAGAGGCATCTGTCCAGGTCTAGCTTGGAGAAGTGAGGACTGATGACTTTGTCCAGGCAGGTGTTACAAGTGAGGTAGGGAGGGAAGGGGTCATAGTTTCCAGAGCACCCTTCTGTCGGTGTCAGCGTCCAGCAGTTCAAGGACTTGGGTTTCCTGGTGGAAGTCCTGCCTGTCTTCCCAAGCACATAGTTTTCACTATAGAAACTTCCACTTGTGAACAGAATTCTCCCGACAAAACAGTTGATAGAGGTATGGTCTCTGCTCCCAAGTGGCAAGTGATAGGACAAGAGAAAACGGCCTCAAGTTGCACCAGGGGAGGTTTAGATTGGGTATTAGGAAGAATTTTTTCGCTGAAAGGGTTGTCAGACATTGGCACAGGCTGCCCAGAGAAGTGGTGGAGTCACCATCCCTGGAGGTATTCAAAAGCCAGGCAGACGTGGTGCTGAGGGACATGGGTTAGTGGTGGTTTTGTCAGTGTTAGGTTGATGGTTGGACTTGATGATCTGAAAGGTCCCTTCCAACCGAGACGATTCTATGTAGGTGAAATTCATTGGCCTCTGTTTCAGAAAAAGTCATATTCCATGACCTATTGGCCTTGAATGTCTGTGGATTATTCCAGATTTAAAACTGTCCCTGTGAAAAGAAGTGCCAAAGTTATCCTACGAGAAAAGCTCCTACAAAGACTTCTCTTTCAGCGGGGTTTGCACATCGAGTTTCTGCTGCTCGAAGGACTGTCAGAGCAGTATGTCAGCTTTGATGATGGAAATCTTACCCCCTTGCCCGAATTTTATTTTATGTTTGTTTTCCCTTCTCCCTCTAGCAGCCTACAGCACCACTCTTGAAAAATGTGGGTTACCCATCTATATCCCCGCCTCCCCTCCGACGGAGAAGTGACACCAATTCCCCAGCGGGGCAGGGGTAAGGGGGCTGGCTGCGCCCACGCGAGCGGGGCTTGCCAAGAGAAACACTCGGACAACACAGCTCTTGAGTGCCTTGGCCATAAATCTTCTCTGGGAGCCCTGCCTGCCTGCTTTATGGACTCTGCCATTTTCTCTCAGACAATTCAGAGCCTGCCCTGATGCCTCTTGCAGAGGCAGAAAGAGCATGGCTTGCCCTGGAGAGCAGAGGATTGAAGTTTTCTCTTCCTTTAAGCTAGAAAGCGGTAACAGTCTTCCACTATCTGCAAGGTTAGTAGAAAGTAGAGGGCAACGAGACTTTAATCCATGTCTGTTGAGAGAAGGAATAGAAATAATCAGCTTAATACACAGCAAAGCAGATTTAAGTGAGATGTTAGAGAACTTCCTAGTACCGAAAATGGTTAAGCGCTGGAGCAGAGTACTTGGTAACTATGTGGAATCACCACTGCAGGAGACACATCTGTAAAGGCTGGGTCTAGGAAGCACGTTCCTGTCTCCAATAGATGGTGTTGAATGACTCCGGACGGACAACACTCATCTCCGTTTCATATGGTTGACTAAGGAGAGCATTCCCACGATAGAGAAGCTGACATTTCATTCCTAGGCTCAAAAAAAGAACATCAGGAAAGCCATACTGATTCAAAACTAAAGCTCTGTCCCAGTGGCTCTTCTGCTATGGGGACCCACAGCACCTGGAAGGAGTGCAAGAGCAGGAAGGTAACACAGGGATAATTCGGGGGAAGTATCTCTGACCCTACAAATTTTGCTATTCAGGGACTTCTGCAGCCAGAAATGTTGTCTTTGTAAAGTCAGTCTGGTTGGCTCACCTGGTTGGCTTGTTTCTGGTAGATTTTCACATTAGTTTTTTGACTTGGGAAAAAGTAGTCATGGGAAGGTGGAAGAGGCAGGATGATGATAAGAGAAAAAACAGAAGTTGGATACCGAAGACCCTTCTTGCCCCAGGGACCCAATCCTTCCCCTGGGCACTGGAGGGGTGAGGACGGGCTGCTCCAATGGAGGTGCTGGGGAGGTGACAGATCTCAGCACTGATGCTGAAAGGGCTCCAGTGCTGATGGAAATGGCACCTGCAGAACCCAAAACAGTGGGGAAGTGATGGAGGTCCACCATGGCCATGCTTATGTTGAAGCACTAATGTACTGGTGTCTTGTGAGCTTCTCTGTTCATGGCTGGTTTAGCTGGAGAGGAACTGATGCCTTGGGAGAAGGGGCATCCAAAACTAAATTGCTGACAGGGATTTCTTTGGTTTGTAGTATTTTTGGTCTGAAAAGGTTGATTTGTTGCAGGAGGGAGCTTTGGGAAACAGTTTTAATGGGCCTGGGTTGTTACTCCATTTGTTTTTCACAAACGATGTCTGGCATTCCTGGTTTTACCCTATTTGCCCTGTTACAGAAACATATTTGAAACCACAAGATTTCTGTTGGATGAAGAGCTCTTTTTCATGATCAGTGATTTGCTATGAGGGACGCTGCAGAGGGGCACATGTCCCAAACCATCCTTTTTTTCTTTACCCTCCTGTTCTCCCCATCTTCTGGCAGGCTCCAGTGTCCCTAAACCCTACCATTGACTTTGCAGTTGGGAGGTTTATGGATGTTTAATTATCTGAATTAAGTTACTGCCCGGGGCTATAAACCTGGAGACTTCTGTCCCATGGTCAAGCGTAGCCAGTGTTACACTGAACAAGCTTGCGGCTTCGCAATTTTAGCTGAACTTTCTTGTTGCCGTCGTCGTCTTGGCTTCGTGTCTGGATTCGTCCACCTAAGCTTGAGAGTGGACGAGGTTTCGGGTTTCCTTCACTCGTCATGAGGCAGCACTCCTCATTTTCAAGCTGGTAGACATCACGGGTGACAAACTTCACCCAGAGGAAATCTGTAACTAAGCTGTCGCTTCAGTGAAAATATCTTTCTTTAGAAAAAAGGGAAAAAAAAGAAAAAGGGATCCCTCTGCGTCAGGAGAGGATGGAGAAGCTAAGAGAGTCACACGGTGGTTGTATATAGCATCCAGAAATTGCATTAATAGAGTACTTCCACTTTCCCATATTTTTCTGATTTTGTGAATGTCACATGTAGAACAGCATCATGTGGTTGCTAATTATGACTACCAAAGTGCAATTTGTAATAAGGCTAGCAGATGTTTGCAGCACTAAATATAAAACAAAAGTCAGATCACAACCAGCTCTTTTTGCCAGGACATATCCACTCCAGATCACGTAGAATGTATAGTTTGGCTTTTTTTAAAAACAAATTATGCTCTATAAATTATCTATCTTGCACCTTTTAAGATTTAGAGTTGTGATGTGATCTGCAAGATCAGGTCGCAGAAAATGATAATATTCCATTTGCTTGTACTTGGGTTCTCATTTTGCTTTCCGTCAGGCAAAGAGGAGTTTTGCCACTGATTGCAGTGGGACAGGATCAGCCCCTCTGTTTTGCTTTCGTAAGGATCTTAAAGGCCGTGTGAAAATAAGAAAAGTTTGTGTTGACCAAAATGCCTGTGATGAACTCAAAGACAGTCATTTGCACTCATGTGAGAAGAGCTCTGCTAAGAGCCATCAATCCTGCTTGTGACAGCGTATTGACACTTGCTGGTCTTTAGGATTCGTTTCTTAAAATGCTAATGCAGAGGGGTTCCTGTCTGTTGTGGGAAAATATGGTGGAACTTTGTTAGATGAGACACTCGAGTGCAAATAAATGTTTCCTGTAAGAAAGCATTTGGCTTGAATCTTTCCTCCTTTTTTTTTTTTTTATCTCCTAAATTGTTTCCCCATGTCCTTAGTGACACCCTTAGAAAAAAAAAAAAAAAAATAATTATCATCATCAAAAATAAAAGTCAACTGCGCACATGCCAGAGATAATTGGATATTTATAATACCCCCTATCTAACTTGTGAGCATTGAAATAATATACGTGAGTGATGGCCTGAAACTTCATGGCATGAAGGATGCCTTTCTAGATAATTTACATCTTGGGGGGTAGTATCTTAAAATCAGAGGTCCTGTCTTCACTCCGTGCACATTAAAAACCACATGGTGCTTTTCATGAGAGCTGGAGTTTGCCCCAGCGGTCTCGGCCAGAATTTTTCCCTGCTCTTTAGTCTTGCAGCGTGCGCCGTGCTCGGACCATCTGGTCACCATTCTGCACCCTGGCCGTGGCTGCTCTTAATGGTGAAATGATTTCTGTCTGCATACAGTTGGTAGAGTGTTTTGCATATTGCATGTGCTCGAGGTATTACATATGAAAGGCATTACGCAAGATTACAGGGAAAGAAAAATACTCCCTTAAAAATTGTCAGTAATTGCCCAGAATGCTCTTGTGACACCATTTGATGATGCAGGATCCTTAACCGCTGCTCTGAAATGGTCTGGGTTTTAATTTGCATTTTAAATTTTATCCACTGTGAAATTCTTTGATTTTTTGGTATCCTTGTTGTTGGCATCCCAGATCTCCCTTCTAGAGGCCGGACCCATGTGTCTGGTCATCTAAAGACAGCTCTAAATAAACAAAGCGTATAAAAAAAGAAGAGTTTGGGGACGTGCCCAGGCTTTCACACCCCACGTGAGCATCGCTCAGCGTGCAGCCCATGCTTCCCCCCTCCCAGCCCCGTGCAGGTAACAGCAGTTTGAGCACTCACAGGTACAGCGAAGGCGATATGGCTCACAAGCTGGGTTTTAACAAAACAAATTTGGCTCCTGGGCTTTAGGCTGGGCTGTTAGAGTATCCGTTCCGGTCCTGGTCCTCTCAGGTTGTAGTCAAAGACATATTCGGCTGCTCAACATTAGCATTAAGTGAGGCTGGAGGTGACCCAAGGTTTCAGGGATACCCATAGCAACATTAGCATTAAGTGAAGCTGAATGTGACCCAACATTTCAGGGTCATCTATACTAATGGTGGCCTTAAGCAAGGCTGAAGGTGACCCAAGGTTTTGGGGACCTCCATACCAACATTAAGATTAAGTGAGGCTGGAGGTGACCCAAGCTTTTGGGACCTCCATACCAACATTAGCATTAAGCGAGGCTGATGGTGACCCAAGGTTTTGGGACCTCCATACCAACATTAGCATTAAGTGAGGCTGGAGATGGCCCAAGGTTTTGGTGACATCCATACCATGCTAGTGGCTATATGGCACTGACCTGCGGGGACCTGTGTCCTGCAGGAACTGGCGCTGGAGGTCCAACTAGGGCATCGCTGATGCCTTGGGCTGGGCTGACTCTACCTGACTCTTGCCATGGTGTTTTGTATCTGCCAGAGGCTCCCCATGCAATAAATGCTGCTCCAAATAGGACATACCTGGAGTCATCCTTTAAAAGCTTTCCTATATCAAGGCTTGTGTTAGAAAAAGAGGAGTTTCTGGAACCAGAGCTTCAGTTAGCACTGGAAGATGACCAGGATGGTTTCTTAGGAGGGCCAGCCAGCCGTGTTGTTGAAGGCGTTTGTTTCTTCATATGGTGTAAACATGCTGCAAGAGCGTTGAGCAATCACCCATGTGTCCACACAACCCTGTTCCAAGCACGGCCGTAGGGATGCAGCAGGAGGCTGGGGCTGGGAAATTCAGCCAAAACACGGTGGGGCTGAGGGGGAGGAAGAAAAAGTAGGTGTTTTGGTGACAATTCAGCTCACTAAAGCCAGGCTGCAGGAGGGCGATGCAGAGCTCTGGGACGCCAGGGGGAATTCCTGGACTCTTTCAGGCTCTGCTAAAGGGAAGCACGTTGACACATCCCTGAAAGCCAGCACGGCCCCAAGTGTTTTGCAGAAACGGGGGCCCCATTTAGTTAAATCCTGATTTAACCTTACTCCCTCCCAGGTTTCTGAGGCGAGGTTTCCTTAGCAGGGTCCGCCTGCCCTCGCACAGGTGCCGTTGGGCTGGAACAGGGAACGTTCCACCAGCTTCGCCGGGTTTCGGAGTCGCGCATCATTTCATAGAATCATAGAATGGTTAGAGTTGGAAGGGACCTTAAAGATCATCATGTTCCAACCCCCCTGCCATGGGCAGGGACACCTCCACTAGAGCAGGTTGCTCAAAGCCCCATCCAGCCTGGCCTTCAACACTTCCAGGGATGGGGCAGCCACAGCTTCCCTGGGCAACCTGTTCCAGTGTCTCACCACACTCACAGGAAAGAATTTCCTCCTGATATCTAATCTAAATTTCCCCTCTTCCAATTTAAAACCATTACCCCTTGTCCTGTCACTACATCTCCTGACAAAGAGTCCCTCTCCGGCTCTCCTGTAGGCTCCCTTCAGATTTCAGTTTCAGTCTAAAAATAAATCCCAACCGTGGTATTCTGTTATTTGAAGACGAGTTGAACTGCGCTTTCCACACAGCGCCCAGAAAAGGAATGATGCCGCGTTATGTTTTCTGCTTGGGCACGCAGCCAGCGCTAACTGCTCGTTAATATAATTATGACCGAAATACTGTGGGCTGGTCTGCAGGAGGCTCCGGGTTCTTCAGTGGGGCTGGGCAAGCTCCACCACCCAAAATCCTCCTTTCTGTGCATGTAAAGAGCTTAGGGGCTACACACATTTAAGCGTGCTTACTCAGAATCAGGTTTTTAACATAACTACAGTAACTTTTAAACCTTTCTGGCTACTGAAAGGGGGAAAAAAAGTGCTTTAAAATTCAGAATAGCGCAAGGTGCCTAGGGGTTGTAAAAGGAGGTCTTTCAACAGCTCCTACCGAAAGAGAGAGGAGCCACCCTGGACCATATTTTCTTAAGTCCTTGCAGACATCAGTGAGTAGTCCTGCCTTAAAAAAAAAAAAAAAAAAAAAAAATAAAAAACCAATGGCACAATTTCACCCTCAATCATTTGCTCTGTTGGTGAAAGTCACAGAGAAAAGTCCTAAAATTATACAATTATAATAATAAATCAATTCAGCATGTCATTTCTGCTTTTCTACATTAATAAATTAACCATGTAACATTGTTCAAAATTATGTCAGTTACGCATATAATAATCTTTTAAATTAATGAAGTGATGAAGCAGTTTGATGACACCCATGATTTACAGGGCTGCTTTTAGCTAATGTTAAAAGCCTTTCATTTAATAAATTGCCCCCTTGAGAAATTACCAAAAATGAATATTTTCTATGCTAAATGTTCCAAGGTTTACACTTTTTCAATATATTAACAAATGGCAAGGGAGAAGCATTTTTCAAAATATATCTTCTTTTACATATATTTAATTGAAATTAATTAGTATATTACTTTAGAAGGAAATGATCACAGAGAAAGGTGCGGGATCATTTATGAGAGTTTCTTATGGCAATAAACCAGAATTTAAACAATGGAATTAATCATGTCTTTAAAAAATTTTATGATAGATTAGGAATCATTCCAAGCTTTTTTGATTAAATAGAAGGACATTCCATACAGAGTGGAACAAAAAAAAAAAAAAAAGACAGAAAAAAAAAATCCAGCTATTCCACCGCAATTCATTAATATTTCCCTGGTTTCATTATGTCAGGATATGTGCATGCTGAATATTTACTGAACCTAAAGCAAGAGTCCGAGTGAGGTTCACAAGATATATTTTGCTTCGCTCTTCCTTTTGCTCGGCGCCCAGGTGTAATGTATGCACAACGTTATGAATGCTTAATATTTCCCATTTTTATGCACATCTTCTAAGAAGCGAGCTTTAAAGGCACTTTCTCCTAGGGTTGGTTGGGATTCAAGGAACATAACGCGAAACGGTATAGTATGTCCTATAAAAGAGGTTAAAATGGAGGTTATAATTATGAAAGCTCAATAGGTTTGAAAGCCAACACGGTGCCCCCTTGCATGTGATACTACTTCTAGAAAAGGAAAGAGATATATAGGACTATAAAAGGAAGGCTGTAATTGATGCTCTCTGTACTTATTAGGATTTGTTTTAGTAACATCAGGGACTCGTTTTTGTACTGCCTCTGAATAAATAATGTGCACAGTAGGTTGGGTCAATTCCGTTTCACTTTGAAATATTTTCAGCGGTTGCACTAAAACCAAGAATAATTCATTGGCTTTTTGGAAGGCAGCTGGATGCGTGATGAAAAATAGGTGCGTTAGCTGAGTTATTTGGCGGGGGGGGGGCCAGGAGGGGGTATGTCTGTAACAGGGGCCAGCGGGGAAAAGAAGGGGCTCTTGGCCTTTTGGGTGATGGGAGAGCGTTTTCCAGCTCCGTCGGGAGCATTTCTTGACAAATAAATAGGATGGCAGGAAAAGACCTTGTTCCAGTGTTTGCGTTTCAACGCTCCGCGGGTGAAGCCTGCCACGTAGCAGAGACTCCTACGGGAGACCCACCTATAATTCCCCATGGACAGAGCTTTGCCTCCTGTAAGTAAACCACCATAACGAGCACAGCTCCTCAAATACATATTTATTTTAAAAAATAAGTGAAACAGAACCATCCCAAAAAGCCTGAAAATTGATTCCAGTGCAGGCTTTGTTTGGCTCTTGCTCCTGGCACTGATTGCGGAGTTTAATATCTCCGGCAAGTCACTACCTTATCCCAGACGCCAAGTTCCAGATCTCTCAAATTGCTCCAGCCCTGCTAGTTCCCTACAGTAGGAGAGACGTGGTGATGATGCTCAGCTAACATTTAGGAAGTCCTTTGATATATCCTTGGGTGAAAAGGGCTGCAGAAGGACAAATCAGTTATTAATAGCAGCAATTAATGGATTAGTTGTGAGTCGTTCTCAAATATTTCCTCGGATACCTTGTGCAGCAACATCTGAAACATGTATGGTTTTTCCCTGGGAGGGCTGGTTGGGTTGGGGTTTTTTTGGTGAAAATGTTCATTGGGGAGGTTGGGCTTTGGAGAGCAGCCTTTAAAGCATCTCCTACTCCTACCACCCTTGGAAAAAGGTCATCAAGGAAATCCTGTCTGTCTGTCCATCACCTTCTTCGCGCACTGGGTAACGAGGGGCAGGTTTTTCCTCAAGGATGTATTCAATGTGAAGGTCCCCCCCTTGAAATCCAGTCTTCAGAAAGGGGCTGGTTTGCTTTGGTTTTAAGAAACAATGTCAGTTTTAACAAAGCGAGGAGAATTTCTGGGACGGTGGAAAATTAGATCGCACATGCTCCTGCATACAAAGTCTGTCCCCCCAGAGACAGAGGGCCTGATCCTGTGCTCAGTAGAAGCAGCGGGAGCTTGCCATGAGATCTTGGGAAGCCCAGGGTGAATAAGACAAGCAATTTGTACTGAGCAGGGGCTGAGACAGTGTTTTCTGCCAAATGTTACGTATGAAGGCTTCGAGAATCAAACTATTGCCTTCTACTGTGCAATTAGTTTTGGAGACCATCTTGAAAGCGCTACCAACTTTTGACTTCGGGGTATTTCCAAAAGCGTCTGCTTATGTGAAGCACGGCTTCCAAACAATCCAGCAACGCCGCAGTGACTGTGCGTAGAGGTGTTGCTCCCTGCCCCTGAGCAACCAGTCCATCTCTAAGTTCAATCCACCTACAGAACATATGGGTCCAAACTGGAGACTTTGCAGGGAAAGGGGTTGCTCCAAGAGCTGCAGAATGACCGACGGGTTCACTGTGAGTCCTCAGTTTGGCAAACCTTTGAATGTAGTGGAAAAATTAATGTGGGTCTAACTCTTGCTGTGAAACTTCCAGAGATTATTAGTTTAGAGGATTTGTTGAAGGTATATCTCCCTGTGATTTCTGAAGGAAAGCGGACTTCAGCAGCTTCCAAACTGGGAGAACTAGGAGGTCTGATAAGAATAGGAATCAATGACATTTATTTGTTGAAGAGCAAAAATGATGATGTTTATTTCTCTTTATTAATCGATTGTTTCAGAGTTTATTCTAAGAGAACTTAAGTAGTAATAACAACAAATGTGTAGAGTAAGTTGCAGTATTACAGAAAAGCATGTCTGGCTATCAGAAAAAAAAAACCCGAGGAATAACTTAATACGTGCTTCTGTTGAGATATACAGGGATTGCATCATCCCGTATAACAGAATGTGTCCAAATGCACAGATAGGGCCAAAAAACCCATACATTTCCGCCAAGAGAGTTTCTGCCTGAATATCTTTTTGGCAAGGAAGGAATGCATCTCACTCCTCAAGTCCTGGAACAAATTGAGGGGTTTGTCTCTAACAGTAATTTTTCAGATGGGAAAATGACCTCAAACCGCCTCAAGAGACTTGGCAGAGAAGGGTCGAGAGGATGCAGGAGAAAAGGAGGAGTCCTTGAGCAGGACCAGCAGTGGCTCCCTCCTCCAGCAGTTTCAGTGTAAATAAAATAAAATAAAATAAAATAAAAAACAACAAACAAAAACTCCCACAAAAAAACGCAGTGGTTTGCACTTTCAGGTCATGCCCTTGCTGATTTTGTAGCATCTACTACCGCAGGGTCTGCTGTACCTGCCTCTGTGTCCCCATCACACCCCAGCAGACCTGTGTGTATATTCGAGGTTGAAGCAGAAGATACTGGTCCATGTAAGGCTCTTTTGCATCTACAGTTCGGCTAAGGCTCGGTTTACGTTCTGGGAAGAGGGTGATCCAAGTCTTGCTCCAGCCAAGTGGCAGCTGTGGGACCAGGCTGCTGGGTCTCAATGTTGGGACCCAGCGTTGGGTCTCAGTGTGGTTCTACACAAAGATAAATGTTACGTGGGGGCTAATTTCCAGCACATTAAGCAGCAGATGAACGTGCATCAGTTCTTACCAGATCCTTACTGGCCATAGCAAGGTAGCATGAGGAGGAAGATCTATTGTTTCTCTTGCCTGGTTATCAGTAATGCCATCTACATGCCCGCGTCCTTCCAAAGTGGACATCACCATTAATTTTATGGACCCACCGGACTAATTTTATTAACACTTTTTGTGCGAAGAGAGCATCTTGCATGTAAAGTTGTCAGGCTTGAGGGTCGGGGAAGGTGGTGGACAAGGCGTGGGGGGGGTCTTACAGCTCCTTCTTGCAGAGGGGTGAGGTGAGGCACGCAAAGAGCTGAGGACGAGGTTTTCAGGCCTTGGAAGTGGGATTGAAAGCACAGCTGGATTAGCAAAGTGTTGTGTGTGCCCAGAAAGCACCCAAGTTGAGATTTCGGCCAGTGCTGAGATCTGTGGGGAAGTTTTGCTTCGAGTGGCCATTGCGTTTCTACTGCATATCTGTGGAGGGGCTGGGAAGACCAATTCCTGTCTCCTGCTCTACTTGCTAGGCATCCCTGCCTTCCTGCTCTTCCATCATTTGCCCACCACATTTTAATTACTGGGCAGGGAAAGATGTGTATATTGGCATGTGCCCCTTTCTAGGGGAGGCAAGGGCTTTAGGCCTTTCCTGAGCAAACTCAGTCTGTCCGTGGTTATGGACATAGTGCTGCACAGCCTGAGGATGCTTGGGGGGACTGGATTTGTCCCCATACACTGTTATTGGCACTCCACCAGCCCCATCAGGTCATGGGGCTAAGGAGCCCCATGGAGCATCACCCCTCTGCACAGGGTAGTTTAGCACGCTGAGAAAGTTTGCCCGCCAGTATAATTGACTAAATCAACTAACTATGTTAAAAGAGCAGCCAATCTCACCACTGGTGTACGCAGCAGAGGCTTCTTGAATAAGCTAAGAATTTAAATGATGAAAAACAAAGCTAAACAACTCATTTATTAAAGAAGAACCGGCCAAGCAATATATTTGAGTGAAAGCATCCCTTTTGACGTGCTGGGAGAAGGTGGCGTTGGTGCATGCCACGGTGGTCAGTGGATGAAGATAAGTTGGGAGGAAGAAGAGGAGGGCAGGAAGGCTCCAGTGGACACAGTGCTGCCCTTTCTTCCAGCTCCTTGGTGTGTGTCATGTCCAAGTCCTGGATGAGAGAGGGGCAGGCACTGAAGGCCACCTCAAGACGTGCAGGAACACAGATGGGACAACACATGAACATTCAACACGAGGAAGGTACAGAGATACCAAAGGGAAAAAGGCAGCAGCTGCAAAAGTCAAAAAACCAAAAACCCCAAAACACACAAACGTAGAGGAAGACGTGAAAACTGGCAGTTTGTTGGCTGAGCGTAGAGCACAAGGTGATACCAGGCCTGGTTCTCGCCTGCCGATGGGTATAGAGCAAAGGTTGGGGGTACGGTCAGGATGAGACTGGGCTTGCGTGGAGGAGAAGAATTCATGGAGCCTGACTCACCCCTGCCTCACGCTTTGCACCATCAGTTCAGCCTTTGCAAAGGAGACGCGAGAGGTGCCAGTCCACGCGGTTGTGCAATACGCTGGAGGAGGCTGAGTTCCTCCCAGCAGTCGTCTGCAGCGGCAGCGAGGATCTGCCTGGTATAAAGGAAAGATATGACAGAAGAAGTATCCCCCAGGGAAGGGAAAAAAGGAGAAGTGAAAATGGTGGTGGCGGGGTAACTACCGATGCACCTGGGAGGTGTCATCATGCCCCACAGAAGCGTTTCCCACCCTTTAAAAATAATGATAGGAGCAAGAATCATAGAATCATAGAATGGTTTGGGTTGGAAGGGACCTTAAAGGTCACCCAGTTCCACCCCCCTGCCCTGGGCAGGGACACCTCCCACCAGACCAGGTTGCTCCAAGCCCCCTCCAACCTGGCCTTGAACCCCTCCAGGGATGGGGCAGCCACAGCTTCTCTGGGCAGCCTGGGCCAGGGTCTCACCACCCTCACAGCAAAGAATTTCTTCCCCAGATCTCATCTCAATCTTTCCTCCTCCAGTTTGAAGCTGGTACCCCTCATCCTATCACTACACGCCCTTGTAAAAAGTCCCTCTCCAGCTTTCAAGTAAGCGCACTTTAATTAGAAAAAATTATAATTATTACTTGTCATCGGCTTTTTGCTGGAGAAGCATCATGTTCTTTGTATTTTGGATAGAAACTCCTTATCAGGAAATCCCTATTTTTCATATCCACAGCTAACGCTGCTGATTCAGAAGTTGGCAGAGAGAACCTGCTGTCGTCCATTCTAGATGCTGTTTGAGGTTACGTGCAGCTTTAGGTCACTGCGGGGGGTGAAAGATCTTGTATCTAGACCACCAGCTCAGATGGCAATGAAAAGGATGACGATATATCACGTCTTCCTCAGCTTTTAATGCCTGGAAATGCCGGCGCACCCTGGTAGACCAAGCTGCCATGACATAATGAAACATCCATGAAGGAAGAAGCACCCCAGCTTCGGGCAGGCACGCTGGGCAGCCAAGTACTCCCTATCTCACACGACGATAGCTGTTTATAAATTATTCCCCAAGTTTTATCACCTGCGCATATTCATTTTTAATGCTTAAATACACATGAAGAATAATTTTCGCTAAAGGATGATCCCCAATTCCATCAGGAGCAAAGGTAAGGAAATGATACATGCAAATTTGAGCGGAGGTTGGTACCATTAATACCTGGCTTGTCTCCCTGGGGGGAACTCGCCGGCCCCAGGTCTGTTGGAGCTTGCAGCATGGCTGGGAGCCGAAAAGCCTTGGCTGAAACCTTACCTGGGTGCCAAAGGCCCTTAACTCTATAAACTTGCCACTCCCACACCCAAAGGAAAGCGCTCGCGCTCTCCCGCTTTCCCACAAAGACTAAATCTTTCAGCTGCCTCCCACACAAGCCAAGGGAAAGGATGGAGCAAACCGCATTTTAATGAGCATTTGAATAATCATTGGGAAGAGCACTTTTCACTGACATAGCACCTTTTGTTCGAGCGATTTATAAACATCCATTAAGCCTGACAACATCCCTGAAGGGTAATTCTTTTTTTTTTTTTTTTTTAAATTTATTTTTTTTTTTTAGTCTGGGAAAGCGGAGGGACGGGATTTGCTGGAGGACAGGGCAGGAAACCCGCAGCAGGGCTGGAAATGGGAACCCCCCCCCCCGTGCGGGATTTCCTCTCCCCCCTCCCTGCCCCTCCGCAGGGTTTCCTCTCGCCTCGCTAATCACTAAGCAAGATCTTGATGACCAGATGCTTATAGATAACACAGCTCAAATATTGCTTCCGTTCTGCAAATTACATGCTGGTTCGGTTCAAAGGCCAAATCCTATTCTGCCGTCAGCTGGTGGCAGGGATCCCAGGGAACATGGGTGGAAGGAGGACCGAGCCACAAGAGTTTGAGAAACAAAGCTAAATACTGGAAACCCTTTGCAACCAGGGAGGGGGGCACGTGCGCCGTGTGGTTTAGGGCGTTTTCTCTCGCTTGAGAAAACCTGCAAGATTTTAAATGAGACTGTTTCTAAAGGGCACATCCAGGCGCTTTCTCCGCAACCACTGGCAAGGCATTTCCCTACCAGACAGCGTGCACATTCCAGGGGGCAGCGACAATATTTCTTCTCTGACATCGCCAGTTAAAAAGGATTTATTTCCAGTAAAATAGAGTACTTCGGTCGTGTGATGGGCAAAAAAAGGTACTATATAATTAAAAGTGGGATTAGACAGAAAAATGAGATGTTAGGCAGATAATTAGGGAACTATTGTAATTAGAATGTGCTTTTAAATCCCCTAGTAGCTTCTATTATGAAAGGGATGTCCTCTGATTAACTAATATTTCCTTTAAGTAGTATTTTTCCTCTTCCTTTTGGACAGGAAATCTTGAGTTGAATGACTTCACCTTAAAAAATCACAGTTTACTGGGGCCCGAGTTCTCCTTGTAGCAAGCCAGTTTTGGCTCAGGAGAAAAGATCTGTGTTTGGGGTTGAAAGTGGCGGGGAAGATTTTACCAGTGAGCTTATTAAATCGCTTCTCTCCTCTATTAAATACAGCCTTATTTATAGGCAGTGTTTAGTATTCTTTGTATTCGGCCTTTAAGAGAAATTACCGCGGTGTTAGCCTTAGATTAAGCTTTCATTCGCGGGGGTTTTATACAAATGGAGTCGTTGCATATTTCTATGGGAAGTAGAAAGCCGTGGGGGCTTCAGAAGGATGTGGAGGTTTGGGGAGAGCCGCGTGCCAGGCTGCTGTTAATGAACACGAACCGACAAGCCTCCGGGAAGCTGCTTGTCTCTGCCCAGCTCTCCGGCAGGGAGTGGGAAAGGACAGGCAGCGGTCCCACCACTTACAGCCCCGTAAATCGGAGCGGCTCTGCCGAAGTGGGTATGATTATAAGCGAGTAAAAACTGAGGGGGGAGGCGAGAGAATAAGCCGTCCCGTTCCCCTCACCTGAGCTTTTGCAGGGAGCCACTGGGAGAAAGAGTGACAGGCAGAGCAGGAAAAGCGGAAAAGGGAAATAACTTGATAAAAATGTAGCCTCCCTCCCTTTTTAAATTTTTTTTTTGTTTTTATTAAGCCTAAAATTTTAGGAATTGAGGGGGGAAGCAAGTACAAAAGTTCAATTTGAATGCGTTGGCCAGATGTTGCCTCTTATTTGTAAAAGCAGGAGGGGAGGGCGGCGGAGGAGACAGCCAAACGTGTTCAGGCCACCGAAAGTACGGGTGTGTGCTTGCGTACTGCTGCCATCGGACAAACAAGGTTCCTGTTTTTTCACCTAAAAAAACCCCCGAAAAGCGGATGGATAACTTCTTTATGCAGTCAAGAACCTTGGCATCCGTCTGCAGGTATAAAAGATGACTTAGTTAAAAAGCCGTCTGTGGTACACCTGACTGCAGCTTACTGGATGTATTGTTGAGAGAAACGCTCAGAAAAATGCTACCAAATAGCCAAATGGTCAGGAAAAGGATTAAAACTCATCCAAATATAGTACACAGGCCCTGCAGAAAGGAGCCTGGGGAAGAGGCAGCCTGGCTGAGGTTGGAGACCCCCGAGCCTGACATGGGCATTGCTGCGAGAGCAGCGGGAAAGGCTGAAATAAGCATTTCCAGTGCAGTGAGTGATGCCAGGAAAAGCGTGTCCCAACCTACTTCTTCTGGAAGGGAGGGAGGGAAGTATCTCTTTGGGATGTCTTTAGGAACTATGGACACAAAGATCATCTCTGGGGTGGGTTCAGAAGCCCCAGAGGTCACCAGTGCACCAACACGGCAGGAGGATCTGCTCAGTAACCAGGGAAAAGGCAGCAGCAACGAAATGATGGGAGAAGCAGACAAAACATCACTGACCACTGGTGAGACTGAAGGAGGGACTCGTGGGTGAAGTTCATGGAATCACGGAATTGTCAGAGTTGGAAGGGACCTCTAGAGATCATCTACTCCAACTCCCCTGCCAAAGCAGGGTTGTCCAGAGCACATCACTCAGGGCTGCATCCAGGCGGGTCTTGAAGATCTCCAGAGAAGGGGGCTCCACGACCTCCCTGGGCAGCCTGTTCCAGGGCTCTGGCACCCTCACCGGAAAGAAGTTCTTCCTCATATTTGAATGGAACTTCCCATGTTCCAGCTTGTGCCTGTTGCCCCTCGTCCTGTCACTGGGAACCACTGAAAAGAGTCAGGTCCATCCTCCTTCAACCCACCCTTTAGGTACTTATAAACATAGATAAGGTCTCCCCTCAGCCTTCTCTTCTCCAGGCTGAAGAGCCCCAGCTCTCTCAGCCTTTCCTCATCAGGGAGATGCTCCAATCCTTTAATCATCTTAGTTGCCCTGCGTTGGACTCTCTCCAGTAGTTCCCTGTCTCTCTGGAACTGGGGAGCCCAGAACTGGATGCAGTATATTCCAGTTGTGGCCTCACCAGTGCAGAGTAGAGGGGGAGAATGACCTCCCTTCTCCCATCCGAAGACGATGGGAAACCCTTGGAGGCAGAGCCAGCCTGGCTGGCTGCGTGCACCCATTAGATAGAGGAGCAGCAGCTCGTGCAGCCCAGCAGGGTACCAAGGCAGCCTTTCACCGGCAGATTTCTAAACGTCACTCATCTGTCAGCACAAGCACACCCCTGACACTGGCACACCGTGACCTGCCACTAAGAAAAACTTCCGAGAGCTGGGAATCCTCACAGATCCACTTCACTCTTTAACGGATGACTGAGCCAGCTGCCACGGGAGGGGGATTGGAACTAGATGATCCTTAAGGTCCCTTCCAACCCAAACCATTCTATGATTCTTATGATTCTTCTGTATTTTTTTGGTCCTTCCCCATGGATCTGACAAAGGCTGGTGGGCACCAGTGGTCAAAGGGAGCGGACATTAGTGGGTCTAACAGCAGAGCCTCCCAACTTACACGTTCTTGCTGGAAGAGATGGCAATGTCAACGAAACCTTTCAGGAGGTAAATGAAACCTTTCAGGAGGTCAACGAAATGTCGACAAAACCATTCATTTGAAGGAGAGATACTGAGCTGAACTGCAGAGAATACTCATGCCAGCATGGACCGGGATTGTCCAACATCTTGTGTCTTCCCAGGTTGGACCCTGACATCCAAGTCAGGAGAGGAACGCCTGGACCAAAGAGAGCGAAGGGAATTTGGTGATTCAAAGCCATGGCCTCCTGCCCTATATTTGGGTATGAGGATGAGGGGCACAGAGGAATGTGAACTGCTTTTTCTCAATCCATTGAAAAACCTGGGCTTCTCACTCCCGCAGAAAAGAGCCGTTTGGCCTAATGATACCTTCCAGCTCTGCAGTGCCACTCAGCCAAGATGCTGAAGCACTTTAGATGTCTTAATTCATCCTCTCAGCAAATAGCCAAGCCTCTGCACAGCAAAGTGCTCGTGGTAACAGTACAGCACAATGGGGAAAATACAGTATAGAAAAATATGATGGTTTTATGTCTTTTATGTCTTATACTGCAAACACATAAAAACAATTAGGGTTTGGAGAACATTTTTTTAAAAGCAAAGAGAATGATTGGCAAGGCAGAGAAAATAAATATTATACCCCTGAGAGGGTTAGGGACATATTATTTTTCCAATTTTACAGAAGAGCAATGCCAGATCAAAATTACTTTCCCAAGATCACACAGGGTGATCCTGCCACCCTTTCTATTGAGTAGTTCTTACTCAAGGGTTTGTCTGTCTTTGTGCCCAGAGACTTTAAAACCCGCTCTCCGGCGGTGTAAATTTATAGTGTATTAGCTACTCTGTATTTATTCCCCACATAAATATCTCTTCAGAGTAAGCTACCTCACCCAAAGGCACTTTCAGAAGTGTAAGGCCAGCGGTAATGCTGCTAAAAGAATTAACACTGTCCCACATAATTAGCGGTAATTAGTACCGGTCAGGACAGGAGTTAATGCACACTGGTGGATGTAAATTCTGCCTTTGTGTCCCCGTGCCGATGTAAAACCAGCCTGGGAAGAAGATGCCATTGGGTATGAAAGTGAAGGGACCAGGTTGGTTATCTGATGCCTCGTGGTGCCCGAGCTCAAATTCTCTCTATTCCAGACCTTTCTTCCTACCATGAAAGCCTGCACCCTCTTTTCAGCAAAGTTCTGCCAGTAATCCCAGAGGTGTTTGATAACCCGTCATTTCTGTAGGTCTTGGGGGTGAGGGGCGAGGGGGAGGGGGGAGCAAAAAACGCTAGGCGTCAAAAGTGGAGGCTGCGGCGATACAACCGAATACCTTCAGGGAGTCTTTCGTAGCTTCCTACCATGGGGTTAACTGTTTGTGGCTACAAAACTGGATTACGGGGCTCAACAGCAAAGAGGAAAATGAATCAAAAGAAGAAAATATCAATGAAAATTCCAGCTATCCCCCCCCCCTTCCCCTGGTGAGAAGGCAGTGGGTGGCTTTGCGGAGGGAGGAGGGTGGCGTGCGTGCCGGGACACAGCTGGCATATCACAGAATCACAGAATCTTCATGGTTGGAAGGAACCTTTGAGATCATCGAGTTCAACCACAAAAAAACCCAAACAAACAAACAAACAGACACAAACCAACAATCTCGGGCCCTAGAGCATGCCCTGAAGTGCCATGTCTACACGTTTCTTAAATACCTCCAGGGATGGTGACTCCACCACCTCCCTGGGCAGGCTGTTCCAGTGCCCGACCACTCTCTCAGTAAAGTCATTCTTCCTAATGCGTGGTTTCGGGACAGTGGAGCAAAGCATTTGGGAAATGGGTGGGAAGCAGAGCACGGTGCACGTAGAGCAGGTACTTCCCTAACGCTTCAAATGTGTTTTATTTCCAACTGCATTTCCTACAACAGGTGGGAGGTCGAACCTGTTCTCCTTGTGGTGGGGCTTGAAGTTTGAAAGAAAAGATGCGTTATACAAAGTCACCCGGCTGCAAACACCCTCCTCTTTCCTTCCTTCCTTCCTTTGAAGAGGATTTGCTGAAACATAGCCCTCAATAGTTATAAATACTTGAAAGGGGAAAACCTAGTAAAGTGGATGGTAATCTTTTGGGCTGAAACCCCTTATTTTTACTCCCAGACGATTGCTGTGCTTATTGAGTTCAGGAAAACAACTTAGCAACCACAAGCAGAGCCTCACAATATAATCACAAAGAAAAATGAACTTTTCTAACGCCGAGATGGCCTGCTTCAGCTCATGGGAACAGCAGTTGGAACCCAGGTTTTATCGGGGTTTGAAGGATGGGCAAGGCTGAATCGCCCTGGGTCTGATTTCCAGCATCGCTGGGATCCATCTGCTTCCACCCTCTTCACCCGGACCTGCTGGAGCTGAACATCGCTCATAATCAGGACCCAGCTGGTCTCTAGAAAGGGGCCTTTTCCAAGCAGGAGAGCAATGTGAAGTGTAATTTTAAATTAACTTTTTTAAATACAGCGGTAAAACCCTATATAGACACTTGCTTTGATTTAAAGCGATCTTACATTGATTTTGCTTAATTGATGATCAGGGATTCATTTGAGCTAAACAAACAGAAACTGCTCGTAAATTGAAATGAAATGTTTTTTCTTCTGGGCTTTGCCTCATCTTAGCCAGTTTAAGGACTCCACCGAAGTTAAAGCCGGGATATTTTTGTGTCGGCCAGTTTTGGCTAGAAACCTGTGGGCCTGTTTGCGCCAGCTCGTCAGGCGCTTGTAAATGGATTTCATTTTGATCAAAGCAAGTGGAGGCGATGTGACTCTCCGCCTGCTGGAGAGGGACCCCCGAGGTGACGTCAGGCGAGGGAAGAGTCACCGGGTGCAGCCAATGTGTCGCAGAAGAACTTCAAAGCAGGATCCGTAGGCAACCTTGACTAGGAGCAGGGAACGGATCCAAGGGAAAACATGAGGCAGGCAGGCTTGGCTTCCTAAACAAAATCTATATTAAGAGACGGGCAGGTAAGAAGAGCTTTAGAAAAAGCACTGGAAAGTGGAAAGAGGGAATGGAATAAACTACCCGGCCAGAGCAACCAGTGGTCCTGCGGTGGAGTTTTCTTAGGAGGTCTCTTACTCAAAACACTGTGTTTTTTAGTACGCTCATGAGGTAAAGTTCCTCTGAGAATTAGCGGCTGTTTGCAACGGTCTCATCGTGTGTTTGGAGGAACACACAACTTCCCCGGGCAGTGAAGAAGCAGTCAAAGGAGGTGAAGACCCAGGAGCCACGCTCAGGAAGACTACACAAGGAAGGTATGTCAAGCCACGTTTGCTATCTTTGATGCCTGCACCGTCCCTTTTTGAGAATAGTATGTGGCACACAGCTTTGGGAGGAGCCACCCGAGTCAAGAAGGCAAGAGATCCTTTCAGGTGGTCCCTCATGGAGAAGCCTGGCCCAACATCCCGATGGCCAGAAGAAGAAATGAGGCGGTTATCTGCCTCCTGACCCAACAAGGCCAACAAAGGTGCCATAAGCACATCTGGTGAAGAGTGCTGCCAATGCATCTCAGCCTACGTGAAGGTCAGGTTGTCACGTGAAGTGACATCTCGGTAAGGAAATATTCAGGATAACTGCAGCTCTTCTGGAAAACCGTGAAGAGAACTGCAAACACGGGCAACTGTCATAAAACCTTCCAGTCTGGAGGCGCACAGGAATAGGCAGCATATTGCTCACAAGAGTTTGTCATCCCAGGAGGGAGGGAGGAGGAGAAGGTGGCATTCCCAGGTATGGAAGCCCAGGGCAGAAAGCCACCAGCCACTCCAGCGAGGCAAAGATTTTTAAAGGGGAGTTTTGAGCTGTGTGGGGAAGTCAGACGGTGGAGCCTTCCCCTAACTTACAGTCCCAACATGTGCTTCTAATACAGAAAGTACAGCAGAAGCTAGAGTTACTGCGAGACTGAGTGTACTAATGAATCAAATTGTCTCTACACAACTTCAAAGGCTTTGGGAAGAAGCAAGAATAACTAGAAATGTAACACTAATGGCGAGGGCAACGTGGCTGGCACTGGTGGAACCCGGTGAGGGTCTTCTCATCAGCAAAGAGGCAGAGCGTGTATGGAAAAAGCTGAAAAAAAAAAATTAATCTGGTGGTGCTGTACAGCGAAGGAGAAGGAGCGGCAGCAGCCTCGATTTTGGCGAGAATAAAAGCGAGGTGGAACGGGCTTGGTGGAAAAATGGGGTGAGCAGTACAGTAATAAAATGTGAAGAGAGGGCCGAAGTAAGAAGCATTTCAAATAGTAGCAAGGACAGGAAAATAATAGAAAGGGTTACAAATGATCAGTAATGCAGATGACTATAATAAACTATAATAAACTTCAGCTTGGAAACATAAAAGAAGAAATATGATCTAGAATGATATGGGAAAAATAATTTAAAGTAAGATATTCGGGGGGGGGGGGGGAGACAGAGAGAGAGAGGGGAGAGATCTGGGCAAGGTCCAGAGTTGCTATTTATGAGTTAATGAAGAGAGGGGTGGGAACAGATGTCTTCAAGCGGAGGCCCAAGAGGCAAAGCATCTCGCCTCTGTTCCTCATGCCACCACGTAGTTTCTTGGTCAAATCCCTTGAAAACCTTCTGTGCTTCAAGTGCTCTGGCCGGGGAATGAGGGTTTCCGTCCTCCCACACATGCTCATAAGATGTTTGGCTGCTACGATGGCATCCCTGATGCCACAAGCCATCACACGCCGTTTGGCTGAGCAGTCCCGTTTCAGGGGGCGCACTTGAGGAAGATCAAATTAAAAGGGATGGGAGAAATGGAGAGGGGGAACCAAGCTAGTACGTCTCCATGGGTCACCTTTATCTGATGGGGAGTAAATGCATCTTTGGAGAACTTGACTCCATGGCCCCTCACTACAGGAAAGACGTTGAGATTCTGGAGCGTGTCCAGAGAAGGGCAACGAAGCTGGTGAGGGGTCTGGAGCACAAGTCTTATGACAAGCAGCTGAGGGAGCTGGGATTGTTTAGCCTGGAGAAAAGGAGGCTGAGGGGAGATCTTATCGCTCTCTACAACTCCCTGAAAGAAGGGTGTAGCCAGGGGGGGATCAGTCTCTTCTCCCAAGAAACAAGGGATAAGACAAGAGGAAATGGCCTCAAGTTACACCAAGGGAATTTTAGATTGGATATTAGGAAAAACTTCTACACTGAAAGGGTTATCGAACATTGGAATGGGCTGCCCAGGGAAGTGGTTGAGTTACCATCCCTGGAAGTATTGAAAAGACGGGGAGATGTAGTGCTGAGGGACATGGGTTAGTGGTGGGTTTGGCAATGCTAGGTTGATGGTTAGGGTGATGATCCGAAAGGTCCCTTCCAACTTAGACAATTCTGTGATTCTATGATTCAGCTCCTGTTTGCATCCATAGAGGCATAAAAGCAGTGTTTTGAGGGAAGAAGAGGGGTGAGGCAAAGTGTCACCAAAATCCCCTGGGAAGCTCTTGAGCGGGTAGAGCCTGTAGACGTACTTTTGTTGGCTCCACAACAGAGAGGTTCAAAGCTACCTCGGTCGTATCTACCTGTGCTACGATGCATGTTGAGAAAGGTATGGCCCTTTTCAAAAGGTGACTTGGACATTTAATCCCGTTGACTTTCAATGGGACTTGGTCCGGTAGGGAACTCCTGAAGTGTGGCTTACCACACACGTTTGCTAAAAATGGTTTATATCTCTGGCAGGAATTAGGTGCCAAATCTGGTGTTGACTGTGGTCACTGCAGTGTTGAGAGAGGAAGCAAAATGTCTTTGGAAATTTGAACTGAAAGGTTGAATGATGGGATAGTCCTCCTCAAAGCATGCCGAGAGCCCTCGTAGCTAAAATACAGAGTATTTGGTTGATCTAAAGTCTGCTAAATGCAAGGAAATAACGTTGCAGTTGAGGAGAGCTGAGCTGATTGCTCTACGAGATGTTTCTCTGGTTCCGTGTAAAAAATACTCCCTTTCCAGAGTTTGGCTGTCTATCTGATTTCTTGTCTTGTTCCCACCACTCAGTTGAGGATCAGAGCGGGAGATCATGTTCTCTAAAGTGCAATTACAGCTTCTCAAGCAAAGCTAACGTCCTCAATGTAAAAAAAGTGCTTGGTGGGGTAAGCTGGAAGCAAACGCGCTCTCGATGTACCTTGGTGGGCTCTTCTTACTGGGGTTTCCCTTTGACAGCTGCAGATCTTTCTGATGAACTCTTTAAACAAGCTACAGAAAATGACTCTGAGCATCTCGTCATCGTGCGGAATGCTCCGAATCCCCGGACCGTCGAGGTTTCCCATCTGAAACCAGCCCACGGCCCTGCATGTCTGGCCACAAACCCACAGCCGGGACGGAGCCACAATGCGGGGCTGCCCCCCACCCTGGCTGTGGGGCTGCAGGAGGAGGAGGAGGAGTCAGCGATGCCGCTGCTGCTGCCATGTGGGAGGCCCAGGGCTCGGGAGGCAGCTCCTGGGGCTGGGGCCCCTCCGAGGGGACGCTGGCTCTGCCGGGAGGAACGCGCAGCTTTCACTGCCTCCCTCCCTGACCCACTGTCCTTCTCTCCTCGGCTTCCCCCCCCTTCTCCATTCCCCCTTGCTTCTCACAGCTGCTGCCTTGGGGAGCCGGCCTCGGTGCGGGAGGAGGCCACCTTTCCCTGCGAGGCTCAAGGGCAAGAGCGGCTGCCTCTGCTCCATCCAACCCCCAAGTGGGGAGGATGGAGAGGAGGTGGCAAAGGTGGGGGGTGAGGGGGAGGGCAGTGCGGGATGAGCCCTCCTGTCCTTGGAAGTGAAGCCCGGCTCTGTGGTTTGGGGCTGACGTGGCTTGCGTGGCACTGGGGAGGCGTAGGGAAGGGGGGGATGCCACCTCTGAGTCCTTCTCTTCCAAGAGAGGTTTTAAAAATGGTTAAAAAGGAGGTGTTTCTTTTTTTTTTTTTTTTTTCCTAAGTTGTCCGTAGAGCAGCCCTTGTCTGCACACACATGCCCACGTACGCTTGTCTCACGGCCGCCGTAGTTGGCCAAAAATTATCTGAGGGAGCTCAGAAACAGAGAGGCACGTATGCCCACGTACTTGCCTACGAGACCCCGAAGTGAATGGCAGCCACCCATCCCGATGGCCACACGGGCTACTGTAGATGGCCCCTGCTTGCCTGCCCTCACACGCACCAAGTTGGATCCAAATCGCTTCGAGATGAGCCACTCGTGCCCTAAAAAAAACCTGCTTCAAAACGAAGGGGCAAGAGCAGTTTGAAATTTCCTTTTCTCTTTTCTCTCTTTTCTCCTTTCCTTTCCTTTCCTTTCCTTTCCTTTCCTTTCCTTTCCTTTCCTTTCCTTTCCTTTCCTTTCCTTTCCTTTCCTTTCCTTTCCTTTCCTTTCCTTTCCTTTCCTTTCCTTTCCTTTCCTTTCCTTTCCTTTCCTTTCCTTTCCTTTCCTTTCCTTTCCTTTCCTTTCCTTTCCTTTCCTTTCTTCTTTTTTCTCTTTTCTTTTTTTTTTGCTTTTTTTTTTTTTTTTTTTTTGCTTTGTTTCTTGCCGAGAGAGTTGTTTAAATGAACGGGTGGAAGAGAGATGTTTAAATAGCTCTGCGGATCCATTTAGTAAAGTCAATATGCAATTATGCAAAAGTCTATGATAATGCACCCCCAGACGGAGATAGCGGCGGAATGGTGCTGTCCTGGGGGGAGCTGGTAACTCTCGGTGCGGGGGATTGCGGGGACCCTGACCTTCTCTCCGGCCCCTCGCACGCCCGGGAGGGGTTCGATGCTCCGTGCCCGGTCCCGGGGAGAGTCCGGGGGGGGGGTCCGACAGGGCTGCGGGTCCCGGGAGCGCCCGGGGCCGCACCGCAGCGGCGGGCACAGAGCTTTGCTCCTTTTTCCCCACCCTTGATTTTTTTTCTTTCTTTTTTCTTTTTTTTTTTTTTTTTTTTATTTATAAAGCCTGGGTGATTTATACCCAAATTTACCCAAATGCAGAAAGCTATCTCCGCGGCTTGAAGGGCAAGCCCAGCCTTCAGAGAGTTCAGAGAGCCCCCCCCCCCCCCCCCAGGTTTCCTCCCATCCCACCGTGCTTAACTAGCCCAGATCCCCGCTCCAATTAATGCCCATCCTCCGCAATCGGCATCAGAGGCAAGCCGAAATAGTTCTGTAATGGGCTCATTAGCCAAGCTGAACGCGGGGTTTAGGTAATAGGAACGGAGGAGCGATATTGAAAATGAGTTTGGAGGAAAACATCAAATGGAAAGGGCTCTGACAAAACTCCACTGTGCTGTGGTTCCGCCGAGGTACCACTGCTCAATCTCCCGGGGCTTGAAATTGGGGTTTTATTTGGTTACTCGCTAATTCGCTGCTCGTAACATGTCGCAAGTACTTTCAGGCTCGTTCTAAAAGGGTAAGAGACTTCGTTCAACTTTTTGGAAGAGGGGCGCTCAACTTGTTATACCGGGGCACGGGATCATTTAACTTCTGCTTAAGGTACGCTGAGGAAAGTATCCGTAATCCCGTGCTGATAAAAAAAAAATAATAATAATAATAATCGGGCAGGTTGTGGGTTTTTTTTTTTTCGTTCAAAGACAGCAATTTTACCCGCCGAGACGAACTGGGAGCTGAAGTTAGCCCAGCAGAAGTGGGGAAAGTCTCCAGGAAAAAAAAAAAAAAAGGCATCGAATATTTTAGGCTAATGTCACCCTCTGTTGAACTTTGGCAAGTGGCTCTGAAGGCAGAGAGCCGTCGGAGTTGCTCTGCTACAAGTGGCAGGAGGGTTTGCTTATACCTTCCTTTAACATATTCTTTTTTTTTTAAAAAAAAAAAAAAAAAAAAAAAACAACAAAACAAAACCCCTATGGTTCAGCTACGTGGGTGTCTCTCCGGCTTTTTGGGCTACGTGCGTGTGTGTGTATGTGTGGTTTGAGGTGAGGCGCTTAGAGGTCTTCCCTTTAAAAAAAAAAAAACAAAAACAAAAAACCAAAACCAAAACCTCCTTAAACTCCTTGGAGCTCACGCAGGCTCCTAGATTTTTATCTCCGTGGTCAGTCGGCTGCTGGGACTCTGTAAAGACGACAAAGGCTTTGCATTTCACAGCCCCCCCTGCGCCTCTCGCCTGGCAAAAGTTGGTGTTTTGCTATTTGTTTTTGGTTTTTTTTTTTTTTTTTTTTAAGGTGGGGGGTTTTCAAACAAAAAAAAAAAAACACAACTTTTTTTTTTCTTCTTCTTTTTTTTTTTGGCGTCTTTTCTTCAATTACTTCCTTTTTTTTCTTTTCGGGGCGGGCAGGGAGAAGGGAATCACCCAACTTGGCCGCATCTGCCCGGAGCATCCGCGGGTCGTGAACGTTAAAACGGCAAAACGGGTGGGCTTGGGTTAAGCCGAACCTAAGGCTCTGCTCGCCCAAACCCCCCCCCTGCGACCCCTCCAAAGGGGGGAGGCTGCTACCGAGCCGTGGCACCGACTGCCTTCCTCCCCTCCGGGAGCATCCTCAGGGCTGGGAGCGCTCCCTCTGCCCCAACGGCTGCGGGGGCGGGAGGGGGAAGGTTTTAAACCGTTCACAAATATTTACCCTCTTCTTTTTTTTTTTTTTCTTTTTTTTTTTTCTTTTAATATCCCCCCACCCCCCCCGTTTCCTACATATTTTAGCTCATGTCCAGCTGCCTCCCAGGGGTAAACTCAAACCATCTTTTACCGTATCCCCCCCCCACTTAATGCAGCTGATTGCTTAAAATCCCGAGCGCTTAAAAGTGGATTTTTAGACAATTACACAGGTGTGTGGCCGAAAGAAATAGCAATAGTTTTGTCTACGGCTTTTCGGTCCGGGTTGGCTTTTCTTCTTCTTCTTCTTCCTCTTCTTCTTCTTTCTTCTACCGAAAGTTTGCCGCCTCCGGCCCTTCCAAATTGCCGAAAACTTGCAGTTTTTCTCCGGCAGAAAGTTTAAAGGCTTTTTTTTGGCTGTAGTTTCCCCGTCGCCCAGCAGACGGCACAACAGCTCAAGCCTTCAGCCGAGCAGCCTTTTTTTTTTTTTTTTTGCTTTTTTTTTTTTTTGGCTTTAATTAAGCAGCCGGAGTTTTACCCATCAACATTTTTCTGATTGTTATTTTTTTATTATTATTCCTATTAATTATTATTTCGTTCAAGGAGAAGGTAATAGGGATAGGAGAGGGCATGGCATAGGCGGGGAGTGAAGAAAGGATGAGCTTAAAGGCAGGTTATCGCTGCAAACGCGGGCGCGGAGCTTCCAAATTAATACAAATGAACTTTGTGGCGCGTTGGATTGTGTGAGAAAAAAAAAAAAAAAAATTAATCCCCAAAACCACCCCTACCCCAACCCTGTCTTGCTGCCGGGCTCTGGGGTTATTCGGGGGGGGGGGGTTAGGTTGAAATTGCCGCATGGTAGCGGGCAAGGGACTCGGCTCTGCCTCGCCAGGGCTACCCCGAGGTGCCACCCTGGGGCAAACCTGGTAGCCCCCCCCCCCCGCGACTTTTGTCCCTGCCAAGGTTCCTTTTGCTGCGGGGCGTGTGCGTTCTCCCTCCCCTCCGCCGGCAACCGCTGCCGGAGAAGTTAAAAGTGACAAAAATCCCGGCCGGTAACTCATTTCCCAGTTAATTTTATTAAAAAAAATTTATAGCGGTGTTTAGAAAGTTTTAAGACAACCGTAAATTTTATTGGGAATATTTTATGAAGGCCCTCCATTTAATTAATAAAAGACCCCCATAACTTCTGCAGACGTCAGGGCCGAGGGGGGGGGGCTGGGAGCGGGCAGCCACCCCCCCCACACACACACACCCCGGTCCCCCCGAGCTGCGGCGACCGGGGGCCTGTCCGGCATCGCCCGCCCCGGGCTACGGCGGCAATCCCGGGCCCCGGGCGGGTTTGCCCGGTCGCCGCTTGGCTAGCAGAAGCTGACCCCGGGCTGACTCCCCGGTCGGACCGGCCGCTCTTTGTCTGCTGAACCCAGGGAAAGGGGGGTGGGGGGGGTGGGGGGACCGGTAAAGAACCCCCGAAACCTCCCGGCGCTTCGCTTCCCTCGCAGCGAACCTCCTTTTATTATCACTTTCCCCCCCCTTTTCTTTGGGTCCGTGCCCTTTAATAGCTCTTTAAACAGGTTGGGTTTGTTTGGGTTTGGGGTTGTTGGTTTTTTTTATTATAATTTTCTTTTTCATTTCCCGTCCCTTTTTCAGACGTTTCATCTTTTCGGGTATCTCCGCACGTATTTCGTCTTCCCCCCCCATTTCTCTCCCCCCTTATCTGGAGCATTCCTGGATTATCTCTCGGCCGCCTCCTTCTGCGGTTTCTTGTTTGTTTGTCTCTTCTGCTGCTTCTTCCTATTTCAGCTTTCAAATTTCAATATTAATGGTGAAAAGAACACACTTGGATGTTAATTTCCCTCCCCCCCCCCCCAAATTCCCTGCTAGGAAAGCGGCAGGGAAGCCAGCTAGAAAACATGGGATTGTTCCTTAGGTATGACTAATTCTTTCCTTAAGCTGGGAAATTCAGCCTGATTAAAAGCCTCATTTATTATCCGATAAGCAAATGGACCCAGATTCCACCTCGTGGAGGAGGCTCCCTTGCTCCCCAGACGCCTTTTCTTTTTTTTTTTTTTCTTTTTTTCCTCAAAAAAAGAAAAAGGAAAGAGAAAAAAAAAAAAAAGGCCTCCCACCAAACCCCCTCGCTCTTCGCTTTTTATTATTTTCCCCCTATCCTTAATTTATGTATTTTCCTCCCTTTCCACCGCGCGATGGGCAATAGATTCCTGCGAAACAGCAAGGGGGGGGGAGAGGGTTGAAGGGGGGGGGGGGGGGGAGAAAAAGCTTTGCCTAAAAAGGCAGCGGGGGGAAGATGCAGCCCTCGGTCGGGGCTTAACCGAGACAGCGCTTTTTTTTTTGTTTTTTTTTTGCTTCCCCCTCCCCTTTTAATAGAGAATTAATTGTCGCCCGGATTAAGCTTTTTTTATTATTATTAGTAGTAGTAGTATTTTCTTTAATTTTTTTATTATTCTTTTATTTCTTTATTGCCAGCCGAGAGGCGCGCAGCGCGATCCCTCGCAGCCCGCCCCTAAGAGTAATAACTGTTTGCTAATTGTAAAATCCTTATCCTGGATGAGGTTTGGGCAAACAATTTGCGCGGCTGTAATTACCCCGTAAAAGTGTTTCGGGCCGAATTTGCGCTGAATGAAGTTCAGCAAGGCCTGGCGGAGAGGCTAAACATGGGAGGTTTTAGGTCTTTTATTATTATTATTTTATTTATTTCTTCCGTTTTTTGTTTTTTTTTTTTAGGAGGGGACGGGGAAAGGGGATGGGGAGAGGAGGAGATGGCATCTCCGGTACCGAAGTTGAACACCCAGCGCCCCCCCTCTTCCCCCCACCACCACCCCCCCCCTGCCCCGCCAGGGACCTGAGAGATGGGGGAGCGGTTACCGAGCGCCGGTAAATAGAGCTAGAGACACACACACACACACCCTCGCTACCTCTCCCCCCACGCCCAGTGGGTCGGTTCCCACGCGTGGGGTGAGGGGGGGTCGGGGGTGGGGGGGTCGCGTATTAAAATGGCTCTTACCTGAGAGGTCTTCGGGATAACGCCCGAAGGGGGAGAAGTTGGGGGGGGCGGGGGGGGACAGACACACCTTGAAGTTTGAGATGTGGCGGCGGGGGTGTCCCCTGGGATGAGGGGCGGGGGGGGGTGGGTACCGGAGTGTGTGTGTGTGTGTGTGTGTGTCCCTCGGGGAACGCTGCAACCCCCCAGTTCTCCGGTTAGGGGGTGCGGTGAGGGGTAGGGGGGGAGGACACACGCACCGGGGCGACCCGCGGGCAACGGTCCCGCGAGTCGCCCCGGTCCCTTTCCCCCCCATCTCCTCCTCTCCCCCCCCCCAACCCGCGCCGCCGCCACCGCCGCCGGTTCGATCCCCGCTCCCGGCCCGAACCAATGGGGGCGCGCGGCGCCTCTGATTGGGCGGCGGCGACGGCAGCGGCGGCGGCCGGGGGCCGGGTGAGCTCACTCGGCCGGCGGCCGCGGGGGGAGCCACCGGGAGGGGGGGGGCCAGGGTTGGGGGGGAGTGGAACGACAACAGGGGTGGGGGCTGCGCAGCGCGGAGGGGGTAGACAAAGCGGGGGGGGAGATGTATGCAACACAAGGCGCGGCGTGGGTGGGTGGGGTGAGGCGGGGGGAGAGAAAGGGGAGGAGGAGAAGGTTGGAAGGAGGGGGGGGCGCTGCCGCTCTCCCCCCTCCCCTTTCCCCCCCCGCGCCGGTGTCGGAGTTGCCGCCGCCCAACCCCGCATTGTGTAAGACGCGACCTGTTATGGCCACCACTACTTCCGGGTTCCGCCAGTCCGGCTCTCCTCAGCCCCGCCGCTGCGCTCCGCTCGCCGCGGCGGCGGCGGTGGTGGTGGCGGATCGCCCGGCAAGAGCGCGGCCCGCCGCTCCTTTCTCTCTTTTCCCCCCCCCCTCCCCTTACCC